>NC_090227.1:14251289-15451289 GCF_024489055.1 Chanodichthys erythropterus | reverse complement strand
AGTGGACTAATTCTGTAAACCAAACCTGATTGATGCACAAGAAAACAAACCTCTTACGGATGGTGTGTTCTAAAGATAAACGAAAGTCTTATGGGTGTGGAACGGCATGAGAGAGTATTAATGACAGAATTTTCATTTTTGGGTGAACTAACCATTTAAGTATGTATGCATACACACTGTAAAAAAAAAATCCTGTAAAAAACGGTAAAAAGTCTGGCAGCAGTATATTACTGTTGATGATAATTTATTACACCATGAAAAAACTGATAAATTATGTCAGATTACATTAAAAATTACTAACTTACAGGTTAATCTCTGCAAATTTAAGGTTTTTATGAGTTATTCTATCAAGCTGCTCTGTCCATCTAGTTATTTACTTTTAAAATATAGATATTTTCCATGTACAATAACTAAGAAATTATTTATAAAAATGCACTTAGCACATAAATTCAAAAACAAATGTTTGCATTTTACAGTATTAATCTTTATTTTTACAGAACCACTCACAACTACAATCAATATATAAATTAATTACTTAGAAATGCATAAAATTAAAAACCAATTTCTGTTAAATTAACAAAATATAGTACCAAATACATTTAAACAAAGGAACATGCACATGTACGGTATTAGTCATTGTACATAGACATTGTATGTCAAGTTACTTAAATTATAGGAAATTCAAGCTTAGTATATAGAACATATACATTAAAAGACAATTTCTGTATACTTTTATACTGTAATATTGCTGTTATTTTATACATATGATTACATTTTATGCAAAGTGACTACAAGGAATACAACCCAGGTGAAAAAAAAAGTACATTTCTATAATATACTTAAAGTGCTCTATTTTAGTGCACTAATTTTGTACTTAATATACTGAAAATTTATCTTTAGTACTTCTTAAGATCATCTTAAGAACATCTAAGTGTACTCAACTGAGCTATTTTGACACCATACATTTGAACTAAAATGTGCTTTTAATATACTATATAATATAATTTATTTAGATACCACTTATAGTACATTTGAACCCATAGTGTACTACAAGTGGTAATTAAATATATTTTTTAAATACAGAGATAGTATATTAAAAGCACATTTTAGTTCATATTTCATGCTGTCTCAAAATAGCACAGTTGAGTACACTTAGATGTTCTCAAGATTATCTTAAGAAGTACTAAAGAAGTTTTAGTATATTAAGTACAAAATTAGTGCACGAAAATAGAGCACTTTAAGTACATTATAGAAATGTACTTTTTTTTCATCTCGGAATGGATGCAACAATAAGTACAATGACAATTTCCAGTTAGTCTAGCACAGTATGCAGAAATTATTTTTTTTTTCAGTTAATCAGATAGTATCATCAGGACAATTGTTCACACACAAAAAAATGCATCTTTAGCAGTCTCTTGAAAATGGTTTGAGTTAGTCAGGTTATTCCACCAGCATGGGACAGTCCAGGTAAAGGTCAGTTAAAGTGAGTTTGTGCCCCTTTGGGATGGCACCACAAGATGCTGTTCACTTTCAGAGCGCAAGCTTCTGGAGGGCGTATAGGTACAGGCTTACAGAGCCAGTTGTTGTTCTGTTGTGTAGCATTTTCCGATAGGAATGGCCTGGTCTTCCCAATGTTGTACTGGGCAAATCTTCAAGATAAGGCAGTTCCAGCACTGTAGTCTGTGAAGTTTAACTGATTGATTATAACACAAAGGATGGGTGGCTGAAACCACGAGAACTTCTGTCTTGGCAAGGTGGAGTTGAAGGTAAATGTCATCCAGGTGAAAGTCGGAAATTTCCATCAAGCAGGCTGAGATGCGAACAGCTACTGGTTGATCATCTGGCTGGAATGAAAAGTAGACATGTGTGTCAGGATAGCAGTGATAGGAAAAGCCATGTTCCTGAATGATTCTAGTTACAATTACAACAAAAAATACTGTACAGAACAGCAGCATGAAAAGATGTAACCAAAGAATTTGTTGTATAAGAATACACTTTCCACACCTGGACTGCAATGCTGCTGTAGATCTCCAGTCTTTCCACATGACCTGAAATCATAAAGAAATAAAAATTAGTTGGCTATTACATTAATTCAAACATGCCAGCATATGTTTTCTTGAGACAATGCAAACCCTCAACCTTCTTTGATCTGGAATTTTTATATCCAGCTATCCAATGTATCTTATGATTCAGTATTGACAATTTACTCAGGTCATGTAATATTTTTTTCTATTATTAGTATTTATTATAACACTAATATATGCATACTACTCGTGTTTTAAAGCAGATGCGCTCAGAATATTCAATTTATAATGTTGTTCATATTGTACTCTCATCTGCTTTCATGTAACTTGGACCTATAGTACGAGTTGTACAGGCTGCAGAGTGGCAGTTAGCCACATTAATCGTTCAGTGTATCAAAAGAGATTGAAAAAATAGCGGTACTATCACATCTAAACGAAGATATAAACACTTGGATGGACTTTATAAATAACTAATCTTTCTTGGTTTAAAACAGATGGCAAATTGAAAGATACCTGCTGCAGTTTTGCTTTCAACGGCAGTTACCACGTTATGTGTCTGAACACCGTTTAGAAATACTAACATTAGCTTTTTCAAAACTATAAACAATATAAATGTATAGCCACACGATATAAAATATCACACATGTAGAATTAAACTCTTACCTCAGCCAGTGATCGGTTGGTATGATGTCCGCTGTTGTCTTCTCGCTGAAAGGACGTGTTAGTTTTTCGTTTTTCCTCACACTGTTCCGAAGAATGGACAGTCGGATGTGTTCAAATAAATGCTCCTGCCCACGACGACTGCTCTTTACGATTGCTTTGCACTACTGTTAATCTCACGACCCACAAGCATAGCCTGCCCTGAAATAAATTCAAATTACCCGCGGCGCTCGCCCTTCCATCACTGTACGGCTCTGACCGGGAACTGTTGTGGGCGGGACTAACGGAAAAGTAATCGGCGGCAAATTTGAATCTGCGTCGCGCGCACACACACACACACACACACACACACACACACACACACAAAGCTACGCATTTGCAGCTCGATTGGGAAAAACATAAAATGTACATATCAATAATAGATGTGTTCAGGAAATTTAGAGGAGAATAAGTCAATGCCAATCAGCAGTTTCAAAATAAGCATATGTGCAAGTTGAGGTTAAAATATTAGTAAAATAAACAATGCATAATATAGAAGGCCTACACACCGTATGTACCAATACTATTAATTGAACCTTAAAAAACTAACTTTCACCAACACATTATCTTAAATGGAAGAGGAAAAAACATGTTGAATGGCTGTTGATTTCTGTAGTTCTACATTTGTTCCCTTTTTTCTATTTTTACAGAAAAAATCTGTAAAATATTAATCAACATTTTATGTAAATTTACAATTTTTTCTGTAAAAATACAGAACATTTCTTTTAAAAAACAGAAATTTTATGTAATACTAAAATACATGCAATTGCCTGTAAATTTAATAGTGGAAAATTGAATTACAGCAAATATCTGTAAAACAACATGCATTTCAGTGTATAATGACAAAATGGGAAAAATCTGTAAAAAAAAATACAGAACATTACCTGTAAATTTACATTTATTTTTAACAGTGCATGTTTAAACAAGCTAGCAGTTGTTTTTAAACAGTTTTTAAACTCCTTTTTCCAGTTTTTTCCTCAACAGCGTTCAGGGATTTCCTGTGCTGTCTACATGCTGATGGTAAGAATGTTTAATTTGTCAAAGATGTTAGATGATCAAATCAAAGTCTTACTGTGTTTTTGTATTTCACAGTATGCTCTCAGTACCTGTACCTCGTGCTCATTAACATTCACTGAGGTAAGCTGGATTTTTACACAAGTAGGTATACAATCAAAATACTGGTATGTGTCAGTTGTTTATTTTTATTTGTGTGTGTTTTTAGGAGGAGGTGCCAATGATTCGTCAGTGGTGGTGCCTTCAGCTGATGGAGAGGTTTTGCCTAGAAGGGTATGACTCCAGATAAAATTTCAATATCTTTGCTGTATTTAATCTAGGACTGGACCTGAATATTTGATTATTAGTGAAGAATATGTTTAGCCTCCTCCCTCCACAGCTTTGAATATTCTGTGTTGATTGCTACCGAATGCTTCAAAGCTAAAAAAAAAAAAAGCCCTTATTTAGTCACTGTTAGCAAAGTGATACTAGAAAGGTGTTCTACAAATAGAGTGCATATACATTTTCATTTTTTCCAAAGACATGGACGGAGATTTGCATTCTGGACAGAAGAGGCATCCCAACTCCTTCAGGGAACCCTTGAACCAGATAGGGTATCTAAATCCACCACCAAACTGTTGCCCAGAAGAACAGCTGTGGTTAAAGAGGACATTGATATGGTAAATGATTTTTTTTTTTCTTTTTCTTTTTTCCATGCTGGAAAAATGGTTCAATTAGTTTATGTGCCATTATTGTCTTATCCAGGTGCAACAACCAACAGTTGTCAGAGACCTATATACAGCATTGTACTAGGTGCAAAATCACAGTGACATGTTTTGTGGGGAGGTGACAGAGCCTGCTTTTCTGAGGATGAACCATGATGACCAACAAAATGCCCTCAGGAAGGTCCAAGAGGGTGCATCCTCTGAAGCAAAGGATGACTTTTTGTTTATATTTCAGCTGCAAGAGGACATGGAAACATTTTTGTCTCACTGTGCTGATAAAGAAGGCCTAAGTGTTAATGCCATGTTCCCCATTGAGCAATTCCAGTGGAGGGAGGGAGGGAGGGAGGGAGGGAGGGAGAGAGACGGACGAGAGTGAAGTGAGGCGAGAGAAGGGAGTGGGTTTACTTTTGTGAGGGAGGGAGAGATCAAGGGAGTGAGTGAGTGAATGAATGATGGATGGAAGGAATGAGTTCATTTATGAATAAATTGAATAAGTTTTTAAATGCAGACATTTGTTAAAGTATGCTGAAATAAGTAGAATATATCTTTAGGAAATTAATGGTAAAATGTAAACTTTTTTGTTTAATTGTACTTCATTTTTTTTATATTTTATTTAATCAATTTAATTCATGCCATGTATTAGCATCGATATATTTTACCAAAAAAAAAAAAAAAAAAAGGTATTCATGTCAAAAGAATCACAAGATGGAAGGAATGAGTTCATTTATGAATAAATTGAATGAATACGTAAATGTATTTTTTTTTTTTTTTTTTTTTTTTTTTTTTTTTTTTCAAATGCAGACGTTTAAGTATGCTGAAATAAGTAGAACATGTCTTTAGAAAATGAATATTAAATATAAACAAACACACTTATATACACATCTGTATTTCCCAAATGGAATCAAGCAAATGTAAAGTATTTCGTTTTAATTGTATTTCATTTTTTCTTTTTTATTCAATCAATTTATTTATGCAATGCATTAACACTGATATATTTTACAAAAAAAAAAAAAAAAAAAAAAAGTATTCATGTCAAAAGAATGACTTATGGAGAACTATTTCCGGTACGGATCGGGTAGTTGTCATAACTGTTTCGCCATACTTCAGACAGGAAGTAGAAGCATTTTGCACATGCACAGAACAAATTGTGTTTCCGGTACGGATCGAGTAGTGACAACGCTCATTGGCTCTCGCCTGCTTCGTCACAGATTGCGACATGCCGTGAAGTGAAGCGGAATACCATTCGTGGATTAATAACTTAAATTCTGCTCTGTACCTGATATAAAACGATTGTATATCACCAGAGAGGACTGCGACTGCAACACATCGTCATTCGGACAACTATTGGTATCGCTTTTGAAATTTTCTTAATAAAGAAATTATTGTGATTAAGTTACACTTTTCTGTCTGTTATGTTTTTATACTATTCTACATATTTTTAAGAAATGGTTATGGGTAGGTTTAGAGGTTTGAGTGGATTTAGTGGCTCAAAGCATTCTTTTAATGCTATAGTGTTACTAAAATTGTCATTTTTCTAAATATTAAAATCCATTACGTTCATTTTATATTCTCTATATAATGGTTATGTTAGAGTTTAGGGATAAAACATTTATCTATAAAACGGTAAAAGGGAAATTATACAGATATCTTTATGATGTAAAAGATTAGTAAATCCTTTAAGTATTTTGGCGGTAGCTAAAAGCCTAATATTCTTACGTTTAAATGTTGCCAATACATCCATGTTGTATCTATCACCCTTTATCCAAACATACAAAAAAACGTATGTTTTGTGTCTGTAAAAGTTATGTATTAAAAATTGTTTTAATAAGGGCCATGTATTTAGTATACACTTTAGAATAGGGGATCAAATTGCCTTTATTAGTACTGTATTAATGGTAGTTTTGCCTTAATTGTTGGCTTATTCTGCTCAATAAAGTTGAATATCACTCAATAAGTGCCATAATTAATGCAGATTTAGCTTTCACTTTAGAATAGGGGGTCAAATTGCCTTTATTAGTACTGTATTAATGGTAGTTTTGCCTTAATTATTGGCTTATTCTCCTCAATAAAGTTGAATATCACTCAATAAGTGCCAAAATAATGAGGCTTTAGCTTTCACTTTAGAATAGGGGGTCAAATTGCCTTTATTAGTACTGTATTAATGGTAGTTTTGCCTTAATTATTGGCTTATTCTCCTCAATAAAGTTGAATATCACTCAATAAGTGCCAAAATAATGAGGCTTTAGCTTTCACTTTAGAATAGGGGGTCAAATTGCCTTTATAAGTACTGTATTAATGGTAGTTTAGCCTTAATTATTGGTTTATTCTCCTCAATAAAGTTGAATATCACTCAATAAGTGCCATAATTAATGAGGATTTAGCTTTCACTTTAGAATAGGCGGTCAAATTGCCTTTATTAGTACTGTACTAATGGTAATTTTGCCTTAATTGTTGGCTTATTCTGCTCAATAAACTTGAATATCACTCAATAAGTGCTATAATTAATGAGGATATACATTTCACTTTGGGGGTCAAATTGTCTTTATTATGCTATTTTAGCAATTTATAACTGCAAAACCATCAGTAATTAAGCATAGTTAATAGTTTATTGTTCAGTTAACTTAATAGAATGGCACAGAAATATAATTACATCACTACACAAAATAATATATGGTTTATTAAGTTGAAGATAATGACTAAAAGGCATTTACTGTACATTCAGTTAATCATTAATTACTATTGTGTCCATTCTTAACTAATGCATAATTGTGAATAAGTAAATCATTAATTACTAGTTTATTTATGCTTAACTAATGCATAATTCTGACCCTTACAATGTAAAGTTAATAATTAATTACTAGTGTGTTCATTCTTAACTAATGCTTAATTGTGAACAAGTTAATCATTAATTAATGCTTAACTAATGCATTATTCTGGACCCTTAAAATAAAGTGTTACCAAGTTTATTTAAAAGTGGACTAATCCTTTAAAATTTTGGACGACTGACCTGGTAATTTTGCGATCCTATCACACTGATCGGCTACGAGCCCTCTCCATTCCTATCCTCATCCTTCTTGACATCTGGCACGGTGAGTGGATTGTGTGGATTGTGGATTTGATTTGGTTCTGGCTAACGTAGTTAAACCGATAGTTGATGCATGGGTTGCCGCTGCTCTCTGACGGCTTCATCTGTTTTATTTTTGTTATTTGATTACTGTTGACTTTCCTGGTCGTTTTAACTAAAAGGACCTGAGGACTGTTTTACCCAAATAGAAAACATCAACTATTCAGTAACTTCTAAACTTGTATCTGACTGGTCTGACACTCTTGATCACGGCCTCTAACGTTGCTCCCTTCTCAAGGAGCTATCCCGGAGTTTGTTTGCAACACTGTGGACCAGCCGACTTCTCGTGTGGATTATACTTTATTTCATCTACCATCCGGTGACATCGATTCTTCAATATACTGCGACGGAACTTTTCTCATTGCGATTTTGTGTCACCCAACCACCGCTGACCCTTCAATCTCACCAGGATATTATATACTATCCTCGGCAGAAGTACATCCATCGCGGGTCACAACGGAAATTATATCGATGATAACGCAGGTCCAGTATGATCATTTTGGTCATCCACCTCGCATTCATCAAAGAAATCAAGACGGACTGTTGACCATAGTGTGTTAGCCAACATAGCCAGGACAACTAGTACCAAATCCGGTCTGAACGATCTAACTTTTGGTTTATTCAACATTCGCTTGTTAACAAACAAAGGACCTCTTATTTATGATCTGAATGATAAAGTTTGATTTCCTCTGTTTGACTGAAACATGGCACCACCCTCATGATTTCTTGCAGCTTAATCAAACTGTTCCTTCCGGCTTTGTTTACACCTGTCAACCCATGCCTCTGGCCGAGGAGGAGGGCTTGCGATACTTTATAACGAGAAGTGGAAAGTCTCTCCCATAACTGTGCCTCTGTATGAATCATTTGAATCCACTGTTATACAAATTAACATGCCTGTTCCTACTGTTGTAGCTACTGTTTATCATCTACCTAGGAGCAATACAAATTTTTAAAATGATTATTCTGTACGTTATTATATTGGGTGACTTTAATATACACATGGATAATGCTAATAAAATTCTCACCAGAGATTTTATATCATGTCTTGATAGTTTTGGAATGCAACAATTTGTTGATATTCCAACCCACTATAAAGGTCACATTCTTGACCTTATTTGCTGCTCTGGTGTCTTCATGGGAGATGTCTTTTCTACTCCGGACAACCTGGTTTCCTATTATAATGAGGGACTGCATAGTGTGTTTGATACGCTTGCACATCAAAAAACTCGGACTGTATATTATTCTCATTCTGCACCTTGGTTTACACCT
Organism: Chanodichthys erythropterus; assembly: GCF_024489055.1. Lineage (NCBI taxonomy): Eukaryota > Metazoa > Chordata > Actinopteri > Cypriniformes > Xenocyprididae > Chanodichthys > Chanodichthys erythropterus. The sequence continues at coordinate 15,442,455 of NC_090227.1, read as the reverse complement.
GAACTGAGGCAGCTTAAAACTAAGGGATGTCATTTGGAACGTCTATGCATTAAAACTGGACTTACTGTTCATAAAGATATGTATGCAGATCACATGCTCTCTTAGAAGAATGCTCTTTTGACTGCTAAATCTGATTACTATTCTACTATAATTAGGTCAGATGAAGGGAACACTAGATCTTTATTTACCACAGTAAAGAACATCTTACGGCCTCCTGATACCTTTCCTTCCCACCTATACTCTAGTGATTTGTGTAACAAATTATGACCTTTTTTATAACTAAAATCGACAATCTCCATCAACAATTGACTCCTCAAAATAAGATGGCATTTGATCTGTCGTTTCTGTTTTACCATGACACACTTCTTTCTTCATTTTATAGTTTTGAACTTCTGACTGTTGATGAAGTAGTTAGATCCACTCCATACTCACTTGGTTAAAGCCTGTTTATCCACTTTATCTGTTATAGTAACCAATATTATACATTCTTCTCTAACTTCTGTGGTTGTTCCTTCATCTTTTAAAGTTGCTGTTATAACTCCAAGACTCAAGAAACCGGGTGCTGATCCTAATAACTTTTCCAACTTTCACCCAATTTCCAATCTACCTTTTCTTTCCAAAATCTTGTCCATCTCAGGTCCATGCTCACCTCTTAAAAAATAGCTTGTTTGAAAAATTCCAGTCTGGTTTTCGGCCATTTCATAGTACAGAGACTGCCAAGGTAAAAGTCGTTAATGATCTGCTGATGGCAGCTGATTCTGGACTCTTAACCATACTTATCTTACTTGATTTAAGTGCGGCCTTTGATACTATTTCCCATCAAGTTCTTTTAGATAGATTACTCTCTATAGTTATCACTGGTGTTCCTCTCACCTGGTTCAGATCTTATCTGTCCGGACACACTCAATTTGTCCAGCTTAAGAACTTCAGTTCAAGAACTTCATCTGTTACCACTGGTGTTCCTCAAGGCTCTGTTCTGGGCCCTCTTATTTATCATTTACTTATTACCCCTTGGTTATATTTTCAGGAAATATGGCATTAGTTTTCACTGTGTCACTGTCACAGACACGTCAGGTTCCAACGTCATCCAATCACAGCGCGCACCTTCTCCAGAATACTGATCACCGCCACCTGCACCTCATCACTCTCCTCATCAACAGCACTATAAAGCACTCACGCACACAGCACTCCACGTCCGGTCTCGTTTGCATACCCTACATGTTTATGCTTACCTTAAGGACTCCACTTCGCATACCTACCTGTCTCCATTGTGTCGATTCCCATTGTGTGCCTCGTCTGCCTCGTGAGTGTGTTCCTGTCAGCTTCCAAGTGCTCCAACGATCTCCAGTCTCCAGCGTCTAACTCCCTGCAAAGAAAAGGACAGTAACTATTCCAAGTATTATCCGTTCATGTCAAACTTCTACCAGTTCTCTCACCTGTTTCATTCACCTTGCTCTCCTGTGGTCACAATAAAGACTGTGTTACATTATACCTGTGTCTGTCCTCCGTCTACTGTAACAGAAGACCGGACCAACACCGCTGACCCAGGATGAGCCAACCCGATCCCTTTCAGGATTTGGTGGATGCGCTCCGGCGCACGCTGACCATCCGTCCACCGCCACCATCTCCAGTTCCTCCATTATCACCTGCACCAGCACCAGCTAGCCCCACACAGCACGTCAACACACCTCCTTCACTGCCGCCGTACGCCAGTCCCATGGCCAAACCGGCGCCCTACTCAGGATTGGCGGAGGATTGCAGCGGATTCCTGCTGCAATGCACACTGGTCCTGGAGATGCAGCCGCACCTGTACCCAAGTGACACCGCCAAAATAGCGTTCATTATCTCTCAGCTCAGCGGCTAAGCATTGAAGTTGGCCGATTCCATCTGGTCCCAGCAGGGCGCAGTAACCCAATCCTACTCGTCGTTTATTTCCCACTTCCGGGAGGTATTCGGGAAACCCATCACAGACTCTTCAGCTGGTGAGAAACTCTATAATTTGAGACAAGGATCCATGTCCATTTATGATTATGCTTTGCAATTCAGAACGCTTGCAGCCCTCAGCGGATGGAACGAACAAGCCCTGATAACGAACTACCGGCAAGGATTGGAACCTTGGGTGCGGCTGCAACTCGCTGCATGCGAGGACAACATCGGCCTAGAAAAGTTCATCCAGCTCACCATCCGCTGCGCCACTCGCATGCAGGCCTCCAAGAGCACCAGGACCAGTTCTTCTCCACCGTGCCACTCTGCCAATCCGAACCCGTCAGCACTCCAGAACCAGCTCAAGAACCCATGGATGTAGAAAACTCTCGTCTATCCTATGAAGAACGCCGCCGCCGCCTAACCCTTCGTCTATGTCTCTACTGTGGTGAACCGGGGCATGTGATTGCAGCATGCCCCACACGACCGCCGCGACCCCTGGTGAGTGCCATTATTCCTGCTACTCGTAAAATGAAACCACTCACTGTTGGCGTCAATCTTATTGCCGCCAATGTTTCGCTTACAGTGGTCGCGCTCATCGACTCGGGGTCCGCCGGCAACTTCATCTCTGGTGCCCTCTGTCGTCAACTCCGTAGCAAGACCTCTCCGACTCCGACCATTTACAAGATCTGCTCCATAACAGGCCGACCCCTGAGCCGTAAGCGTGTCCGCTCCGTGGCAGGTCCAGTTCACATTCAAGTTGGACTTCTACATAAAGAAGAGGCGCATCTGCTGGTTCTGGAGGACTCCACCGCTGACGTGGTTCTGGGGCGCCCCTGGTTGGAGCAGCACAACCCGACCATCTCCTGGAAGACGGGCGAAGTCCTGAAGTGGGGCGACACTTGCTTCAAGCACTGTTTGACGGATCTGCCAGTTCCACCAATCTCCTCACCTGATCTCTCTCCCTCTCTGCGCCAAGTCCATCGAAAGTCCTGTTGAACAACATTCTGTGGAAATCCCTGAGTGTTACGCCCCCCTTCAGCGACGTATTTTGCCCTCAGCGGGCTTCCAAGCTGCCTCCACACCGGCCATGGGATTGTGCCATTGACCTGCTTCCGGGTGAACCAGTGCCCGAGGGAAAGATCTACCCTCTTTCCATCCCGGAGGAGAAGGCCATGGAGGATTACATCAAGGAAGCCCTCGCCCAAGGTTACATCAGGCCGTCTACTTCCCCTGCTGCTTCCAGTTTCTTCTTTGTGGCAAAAAAGGATGGAGGCTTGCGGCCCTGTATTGACTACCGTGCACTCAACAAGATAACAGTAAAGTTCCGTTACCCCCTTCCTCTCGTCCCAGCTGCCCTAGAACATCTCCGTGGTGCCACTGTGTTCACGAAGTTGGACCTCCGCAGCGAGTACAACCTCATCCGGATACGTGAGGGGGACGAGTGGAAGACCGCCTTCATCACCCCTACTGGCCACTACGAGTACTTAGTCATGCCGTATGGACTAGTCAACACCCCCTCCGTATTCCAGGACTTCATTCATGAGGTGCTCCGGGAGTTTCTCCACCGGTTTGTCCTGGTCTACATAGACGACATTCTCATCTACCCCCGGAGCCAGGCCGAACATCGACAACACGTTGCGGAGGTCCTCACCCGCCTTTGCCAATACCATCTGTTCCTCAAGGCCGAAAAATGTACTTTCCATCAACCTGCCGTTTCATTCCTGGGATACAACATCGACCACAGTGGCATCCGGATGGACGAGAGGAAGGTGGAATCCATAACCAACTGGCCAGAACCCACCACCATAAAAGAACTCCAGCGTTTCCTCGGTATCTCAAATTTCTACAGACGGTTCATCAAAGGTTACAGCTCAATCGCCCATCCACTCACCAATTTACTCCACAACCAGCCCAAGTCTCTGTCCTGGACCCCGGCAGCCACCAACGCCTTCAACCAGCTCAAAGAAGCCTTTACCACCGCTCCCTTACTCGTACATCCTGACCCAGAAAAACAATTCATTGTAGAAGTGGATGCGTCTACAACTGGAGTGGGAGCGGTGTTATCGCAGCAGCAGGGGACCCCAAGTAGACTCCATCCATGCGCCTTCTTCTCCAGCAAGCTCAGCCCAGCGGAAGTCAACTATTCCATCAGAGACAGGGAACTTCTAGCGGTCAAGCTTGCCTTGGAAGAGTGGAGGCATTGGCTGGAGGGCGAACCACAAGAACTTGGAGTACCTTCGCTCTGCGAAAAGATTGAACCCTAGACAAGCTCGCTGGGCCATGTTTTTCTCCCACTTTAACTACACGATCTCCTTCCGCCCTGGTACTAAGAATGTGAAAGCGGATGCTCTCTCCCGTCTACATGCCCCTGAGGAAAAGACTGAGGAACCAGAACCCATCATTCCTAGCTCCCTCATCATGAGTCCCAATGCCTCCACTAACCCTCCGCCGGGCTGTCCACCAGGCTTGCTTTACCTTCCACGGGCACGACGCACTCCCACCATTCACTCAGCCCACACGTCACTTGGCACTGGTCACCCGGGGGCCAATGAGACCCTCTCGTTGCTGAAAGAGCGCTTCTGGTGGCCAGGAATGGCAGCCGACGTCAGAAGGTACGTGCAGGGCTGCAGGGAGTGCGCCATCTCCAAGTCTCCTCGTCATCTGCCAGCTGGGAAACTCCTTCCGCTGCCCGTTCCAGATCGCCCCTGGTCACACCTAGGAGTGGACTTCATATCTGATCTCCCTGTCTCAGACGGATACACCACCATCTTAGTTGTTGTGGACCGGTTCTCAAAGTCATGTCGTTTAATTCCACTTCCTGGATTACCTACTGCAATGGAGACCGCCGAAATACTCTTCAACCAAGTCTTCAGATACTTCGTAATTCCAGAGTGCCTCAATTCATATCCCGTGTATGGAAGTCCTTCTATTCACTCCTAGGTGTGGCCGTCAGCCTAACATCTGGATATCACCCCCAGTCGAACGGGCAGACGGAAAGGAAGGTTCAGGACATTGGCCGCTTCCTCCGTACCTTCTGTCATGACCACCAGGACTCTTGGAACCAGTTCCTGGGTTGGGCCGAGTACGCCCAAAACTCTCTCCGACTGTCAACTACTGGGCTTACACCGTTTCAATGCGTACTCGGTTACCAACCCCCACTGTTCCCCTGGGATGGGGAACCCTCCAACGTTCCGGCAGTGGATTACTGGTTCCGAGAGAGCGAGAGGGTCTGGGACTCAGCACACCACCAGCTGCAACGAGCCCTGCGCAGATGCAGAATGGTAGCCGACCTCCAACGTTCTGACACCCCGGTCTTCCAGCCTGGTCAGATGGTCTGGCTATCGACCCGTGACATCAGACTGCGTCAGCCCTGCAGAAAGCTGAGTCCCAGGTTCATTGGCCCATTTCCCATCGTAAAGCAGGTCAACCCGGTCACCTATCAACTCCGTCTTCCACAAGGATACCGTATACATCCTACTTTCCATGTGTCACTCCTCAAAGCTCACCATCCCTCTGTTCTTCCCACAGGACCTGACGTGGCTCCCGCCGAACCCCCCCTTCCACTCATCCTGGAGGACGGAGCTGCGTACGAGGTTCGAGAGATCTTGAACTCCCGGCGTCGTGGTGGTCAGCTTGAATACAGACACGTCAGGTTCCAACGTCACCCAATCACAGCGCGCACCTTCTCCAGAATACTGATCACCGCCACCTGCACCTCATCACTCTCCTCATCAACAGCACTATAAAGCACTCACGCACACAGCACTCCACGTCCGGTCTCGTTTGCATACCCTACATGTTTATGCTTACCTTAAGGACTCCACTTCGCATACCTACCTGTCTCCATTGTGTCGATTCCCATTGTGTGCCTCGTCTGCCTCGTGAGTGTGTTCCTGTCAGCTTCCAAGTGCTCCAACGATCTCCAGTCTCCAGAGTCTAACTCCCTGCAAAGAAAAGGACAGTAACTATTCCAAGTATTATCCGTTCAAGTCAAACTTCTACCAGTTCTCTCACCTGTTTCATTTACCTTGCTCTCCTGTGGTCACAATAAAGACTGTTACATTATACCTGTGTCTGTCCTCAGTCTACTGTAACAGTCACAGAGACAAACTCCGTGGTTCCCTTCTCTGGCCATCGGAGGGAGCCCTCTCCTGAATACTGACACACACACACACACACTAAACTTCCCACAATCCCGTGCCTTGGACTGATTACCGCCACAGCTGATACCCATAACCTGGACTATAAAAGACTCACACACTCACCTGTCCATCGCGAAGTCTTGTTTTGCCCTAATGAACATTACTGAGTGTTTATTATTTATTATTCCTGTCTTGACCCATTGCCTGTTATTTGACCATGATACTGCCTGTCTCTGCCATTCCTGTCTGCCCTTGTTTACCCTGCCTGTACGACTACTCTCTCTTAATAAAAGCATGCAAATGGATCCCAGCCTGAGTGATCCCCAGCTCTACTTATCATCCAAGCAAAATTCTACTCTTCTGTCTTCCTCTATTATTCTATTGTTTAGAATAAATTAAATCCTTGTTTTCGCACAATTTTCTCAAGTTGAATACTGATAAAACAGAGGTTCTTCTCATTGACACTAAATCCAATTTGTCCAAATCCAATAGCTTTTCACTTTCCATTGATAATTCTATAATCTCTCCATCTTCCCAGGTTAAGAGTCTGGGTGTCGTCCTTGATAGTACTTTGTCTTTTGAAACGCATGTGAACAATAATACTCGGTCTGCATATTTCCACCTATGGAACATCAGCCGTCTCCGTCCATTTCTCACATCCAATTCCACAGCCATTCTTGTACACGCTCTAGTCACTTCACGCATAGATAATTGTAATTATCTTCTATTTGGGTTACCTCACAAACTCATCCATAAACTTCAGTTGGTCCAGAACTCAGCTGCCCGTATAATCGAAAGTTGCGGTTATACGCTTACTTACCCTTAAATACCCCCAGGTATGTCACATAACCTGCTTTCTGGAATACCCCCCTGGAGAATTGTTGCCATAGCTCCACAAAAATATCCTCCATTGTAAATTCCACCTAGCAGGAATGATGCCATTGTCTTTCTTTTGTTTCAGCATATTTGAAACCATGTAGGAAGGCACTTCTGTGCTTCTATTGGCCAGTGTCACGCATGTGACGGAACTTGCTGTGGACGACCAAAAAAAATTAAACATAGACTTCCTGTCGGTTGTCATCCACTATGACACAATACACAAGCTTAAACATTCGAATCTTGCGTCCCCACGGCCATTGTCATAAAATCATGTAGTCTGAACCGGGCATAAAGTAACGTCATGCTTTCTTTTTCAGATTTCAGAGAACCCAAAAGATGTAATGTAAGACAGGTTTTTAAAACCTGAACCGCTGGACCAAGTCAAGTCATCTTCATTTATATAGTGCTTTTCACAATACATATTGTTTCAAAGCAGCTTCACAGTGACCATAGGAAAATTATCGCGCTAAAGTTGGTTTTAGATTGAATCACTTCCACTGTAAAAAATGTTAATTATTACTTTAGAGGCCGCTTAAATTACACCTTTCCTACTGAAAACCGAATACCTTTAATGCATTCTTGCCGTTCATTTACGTGTTTAGTCTATAAGTTTGAGTGTTTGAGTTTGTATGTGCGCAGAAGCTTTTTTAAAAAAAAGTGATATTTGCTAAATTACTTGTCTGGTTCGCACAATACAGAAAAATTACATGTGTCCGTGGATCTATGCAAACTGGAATAATTTTGATAACGTTTTAGTTTTTAGTTTAGTTGACACTTCAGGGCTGTGTTTTCATCGTGTCTAGATGCAGGTCCTTCATCTCATCTGGATACAGCCTGGATCTGGCAGGCTGCGGCAAACCTCGGGATAAACAGAGAGAGACTAATATTAGCATAGACGGCATTCTTCTTATGATGTAGCAAGTACATCAGGTGTGATGGGAAGTGTTCCCGGTTCCGGCTGACCTAATATATGCAGCTTAACAATTTATGTGATTTGAATTATAGAAGTAGATAATGGTTTATGTGTATGCACGTTTAAACAAATGTGTTTTTAGTTTAGATTTAAACTGACAGAGTGTGGCTGCTTCCTGAACAGTGATAGGAAGACTGTTCCAAAGTTTAGGTGCTATATAGGAAAAGGATCTACCGCCTGCAGTTGATTTTGATATTCTGGGCTAATATGGTCATACTTTCTGGTTATAGTAAGAAATCTAGCTGCTGCGTTTTGGACCATCTGTAGTTTGTTTTGTCATTGTCATGTTAAACTTTTAAATGGAGTGTGAGTGGATTTCAAGCATACTTCAGGCAGACCACTGATTGCTAACTACATCAGCTGACGCTCAGCTGATCAATTACTCCACCCACTCTAATCAACCGTATTTAAGCCCAGTCAAACGTATGCTCTTCAGTCTGTCGCACAGACATTTGCACTTTAGAGATAGCAGATAGAGCCAGCATTCATGTGATTTAATAGGAATAATATTCCTTACCTTTCTTGGCATGACCATGGCCTGCTCGGAGTCGGAAGATCATGCAATCCTCTCCGTGGACGTGTCTGAAGACACTCATTCTGTCCACCTTGACTTCAATGAACTACCCACAGAAGCACAACCACCTCTCAGACGAAGCACCAGACTAGCCGTGAAATCTTCATCCATCAACGACTGGCCCCTCGAGAAATTCCTGTCTGTTACATAAACGGAGTATCTAGATTCCACCTCATTCCAGTCACAAAGATCTCTTTCAACTATTCTTAGAATCTGAATACGAACAAGAGCCTATTCCTCCACCTGAAGCCTCCACTCCACGATCGTCCAGACAGAAAGCTACTCAAAAAAGAAAGCATTCATCAGTCGACCATCCCTCAACCAACATCTCCAAACAAATGAAATCCTCAGCATTGCATCCACAGCCTCAGCCTTACAACCCAGTCCTCAAAGCCTTGTCTTCAATCCAAAATGCTTTATCTAACATGGACAAAAGGATACAAGCCCTTGAGAATTAGCGCACCACCAGTCCGTCGCCTATCCCGTACGCTTCGGGTGTTCACCCACAGGTGACGCTCGCCAGCACATCCAAAACAACTGAGAGCCTCAACTTCCTGCCCAAGAGAACACTCAGCTCTGCTGTTCCAACAGCTTCACCTGGAGTACCTTTCTTTCTGCCAGCCGCAGAAGGTAATGGCAGGTAATGACATTAATTTAGTTAAGATCTTATTATGCTCCGAATCTAGCGATAAACGGGTTGTATACTATGGTAACATCTGTTGTATTAAAAGAAAGTGATCCCAGACTGTCTAAAAGTTTAACCATGGATGAATTTAACAACGCATTCAGAGTGTTCAGAGATGTTACTTGTGAAATTCAACCGGAAAGGAGGCAAGAACTGGACACCTATCTAGCTATCATATCAGACCTATGTCATATGGTGGCACGCTGTTTTACGAATACCACAAGTCTTTCTCTGCCAAAGCTGCCATTTTCTCACACGTCTTCCTTGTGTCCTAAAGTATCTATCTCAACTAGCGCTACCTCCAAATCAGATGTCGGGGAAAGCTCTCAGGTGGTGCAACCGGCAGCATTTACACCCCTCTGTTTTCGTTATAATGAGAACATTTGTAATCATTCTAACTGTAAATTTATTCATGTTTGTAGCTATTGTGGAGACAGCCACATGAAGAGTGTTTGTCCTTGAAGGCTCAGTCGTTTCAAGAGAAAATGAAGGCCGTGCCTTCTACTTTTATCAACACAAGTGAACTCAAGAAGGCTTTAAAAAATCATCCAAACCATCGTTTTGGGAATTATCTACTTATTGGTCTGCTGAAGGGATTTTTTGCCAGCTTAGCATCTCTTCCTTCATCTACGTATATATGCAACAATCTTCAGTCTGCCATTAAAGAACCTGATATTGTAAATAGTTTATTAGCTATGGAAGTAGCTAAAGGTTATATCGGCCCCTTTCATGAACCCCCATTTAACGTTGTTCACATTAACTTTATTGGTATAGCTACAAGAAAATATTCAGATAAAAAGCGGCTAATAATCGATCTTTCTACCCCCAATCTAATCATGGAGTCAAAAGTATTAACAGTTTAATATCAGTTATCAGGAATTCAATTTCATCTAAAATGCTTGGTTCCCGAGACACAGACCCTTCTCAAAAATCCCTCCATCATCCTCCTCCTGAACGGTCTTAAAAAGGAAAGTCCAATCATGAATGATAAACGCTTACCTTTTACACTTCCTATAATCCATCTTATGGTTTCTCAGCTGCGCACAGATTTCTTCAGCTCATATGCTAATGCACTCCTGGAATTGGTATTTCACCTTTGGCTTTTTCTGGTTTTCTAAGATGTGGGGAATTTACTGCACGTTCAAAAAAATTTAACTCTTCCCAAGACCTCTCACTGGCCGATTTCTCACTGAAATTTAACTATTTTGAAATTCACTTTAAACATTCAAAGTCCGATAAAGAAAGGAAATGAGTGTTTGTAACAATATCTCATACTAATTCTGAACTAGTGAAAACATGTGCTTTTGGCAATATTGAGCATGAACCCAGGTAGCCAAAATGGTTGGGCCCGATAATGGCCCAGATCTGGAGGAAGTAACTTGGCCTAGTTGTTGCCAGACTCGGGATGGACGTGGCATGAATGACGCCCCAAAATTGGCCCAAATACACTGAGTCCAGCTGCCAAAACTGCAGGCATTGGGCCACAATCACACTGACAAGAATTGAACACTTAGCTGGTACTGGGCCAAGTCTGGGTACTGAAACTGAGGCGACACTGTGGCATTGGGCCACAATCACTCAAGTAAAAATGGTACACTTAGCCGGTACTGGTCCAAGACTGGGTACAAAAACTGAGCCGACAATGGGCCACAAGCACGCCAGCAGAAATTGTACACTTAACCAGTACCAGTCTGAGTCTTGTTTGCTAAATTATATAATATACTTAAAAAAAAATCTGTGTTCAGTAATACTTCTAAAATATGTGTATTATGTCACAGACACGTCAGGTTCCACCTCCCTCCAATACCCACGCACTCAATCACCGGAGTTCTAATCACCTCACCGCCACCTCAAAAGCCCCACACTCACGCACAGTCACCGTCCGGTCTCGTTCGTACCAAAGCTCCATGTGTACTTACCTCAAGGACTCCAATCTTCTACTTACCTGCTTCCAACGTCTCCAGTGTCTCCAGTCTTCCCCGTGTGCTGATCCTACTGTGTGTGAGTTTTCCAGTCTCCAGTCTCCAAGCTGCTTCTTCATATTCCATCTGCAATCATCAAAAGGACAGTATCACTACTTCTATCAATTCATCAAACGTCTACTATTACCATAAACTCAACATATCTCTCTGCTGATATCAATAAACAACTGTACTTGCTTTTACATCTGCCTCCGTGCTGTCTCTGTTGTAACAGAAGACCGGACCATACCAACAGGATATCAGCATGAGTTCCCAAGACCCATTTCTAGAGCTTGTAGGGAAAACACCCTAGGAAGTAAAATTAGCTCAAATGAAATATTTATAGGGAATTATAAAGAGTTGTTTAGATTACGACCGAGCAACTGATTCGTCCAGCGTTCATTTGCTCGAGCCGTAATTAAGCTCTGGTAACGGATATAAATATTTCATTTGAGCTAATTTTACTTCCTAGGGTGTTTTCCCTACAGTAATGGTGGAGGATAATTCGGGCAGTTTAATCTAAATTTGGAGCACATATCAAGTAATTTTTCTTTTTATCAACGCAAATTATTAAACCCATCAGTGTTCGTGTGACGTATGCAGCGCGCACGGCGCGGTCCGTTTGAACGAGTGCCTGAATGAGTGAGAGCTGTAACCCCAGTCTGCTGTCTTGTCTCTAAACTCCAGTCTGCAGTAAATTTCAGATCTGTATCACACATACTATAAGGTAAGAATTAAGCGTGTTCCTTAAATTCTAGAATGCCTTGTTTATAGCTATCCTGATGTCTGCGTGTTCCAGCGTCATTCAAATAGCTATAATAACGTTATTGTGTATCAGAGAGCTGAATTGAAACTAAACTGCATTTAGTTAAAATAGTCTGTGCAGGACGAATACTCTCCTCACAGAACGGCAAGATCGAGCGTGTTCCTCGATCTGTTTCTAAAACTATTTATAGCTAAAGTGTCAGTGCGTGTTCCACTGTACTCAATCTGCTATTTTCCCCTTTGTAAAACAGTAACGCTATACGCTTGCTTGTTTTATATTTATAGCTAAACTGATTATAGTGCGTGTTTCACTGTACTCAATCTGCTATATTCTCCCTTTTTGCTAAACTTTATACGCTTGCTTGTTTTATATTTATAGCTAAACTGATTATAGTGCGTGTTCCACTGTACTCAATCTGCTATATTCTCCCTTTTTGCTAAACGCTACATGCTTGCTTGTTTGAGCTCCCGAGCGCAATTTAAGTGATTTGAAACTGATCAAGTGAAGCTTTTGAACCTGTTATATTTTGCACGCAAAGAGACCCGCCGAGGTCGCGATTTTTCCATCTATTACAGCAGAAAGCTATCACTTAAAGTTTAAGCCCCACGTCGTAAAACAGCTACGAGTGGTGTCTCTTATTTATAGAGTTGAAATGCGCCGACATTTCACGTAACGCTTGATTGTACGTGCATGTGTCTTTCATTTGTACAGTTACATGTATTTGATGTAATTCACATGTTCGCCACTATCATTTTGTTTGGTCGCCATAGTTACAGTCGTGGCACGGAAGTCTTAACCAACGCTTCCGGAAGAACGTCATTGTAAACAAACCGCACGGTGTTGCTAAAGCTAACCTCTGCAGTTGTTTACATTGAAGTTCATATGCTAAAGCCTTTAGCCTCGAAGCTAAGCTAGTTAACATCATTGTGTGAACGCAGTGTCTGTTTTAGCAACTAAGTGATTTAACCATTTAAAACACTTCAATTTTATGTACACTTGTTGGTCTGTCCTTCTTATTTTCCCCTTGACTTTCTCACTGATTACCTTACCTATATTTTACTTTAAATAGAAAAATATTGGTTTACAATTATTAATCGTTTTACCTGCATTTGACTTGAAAAATAAATACTGGCTTACAATTTTTAATTGTCAAATTTGAATTTAATAAAACTAATTAAATTTAAATTGAAATCCTACGTTTTCCTAGAAAGTAATTTTAAATGATTTCTACATTTCCAAATTTCCATTATTTCTAATTTCATAATTTTCATAACTAAAATTATATTTTAGATCTAATTACGTCAGGTATGAATAAGCCTTGAACTTTAAAAGTTTAAGCAAACTTATTCCACCAAAGTTTTTCCTAATTTTGACTCACATTTGTTCATTATTTTATTGCGTTATATCTTTCTTTTCCTTTTCTTGGTTATACACTTAGCCACTCTATTTTATTTATTCATTTACCTCTTTGTTTAATTCCCTTTTTCTTATCTCATCCCATTATTTTCATTTATTTTCTCTTTCTTACCTTTTTCCTTTCCTCTTCGTATTCTAGCTTAGGAACGACACACCTGAGCCTCAATAGGAGACATTGATATCTTACGAGTTTCAAATCAATCAGAGACAACCCTCTCTTTACTAAAAATTTTATTCTCATGTGTTTAGTTGTTCATCAACTACCAATTCTATACTCGTAATTAGACAAAGGCTTCAGAGCCATTTGTGGATCTGGTCTCCTTTCTTCTCCTTTCCTTTTCCTCGTGTCTTTCCTGTTCTCTCCTGCTTTCTTCCATCTTATTCTTCACATTTGTAGGGTTCAAGCTTGGACGAACCATCAATCAATTCTAAAGAAAGAGAAACACAATCTTTCCAAAGAAACAATTCATTAGGTATTTGATCTTAATCAAACCCTTTTGTGTTCTCCATACTCCCCGCATTTGTAAACGCAATTTAAATTTTGACATTTCCTCCAAGAACATTTAACAGAGATAAGTGTTGAGCAACCGTTGCCTTCACAGCATCCCTGGTAAGCAGTTCAACTGAAGGTGTGTGGTGTCAATCCTGTCAAACTAAGAAAAGAGGTATCAGCATTATTATTGTCTTATTGTCCTTGCGAACATAAACAATAATATATATATTTTCTTTTCTTTTAGTTTTAGAAACAGTTGTTCATTAATAGAAAATATTTATTTGAAATAAATATTTCTCTAAATTAAAAAAAAAAAAAAACTTACAATTTGTTTTAACATTTTTCCCTTTCTCAGTTGAGTGACAAAGTCCTCACATCACAAGTTGAAAACAGTTTTTCATTAATAGAAAATATTTATAGAAAATATTTCATCTATTGAAATTTGTTTTAACTTTTTCTCTTTCTCTCTCTTACTCAGTTGAGTGACAAAGCCTTCTCATCACTAGCCTACCTGTCTACACTCTGAGACCAACACGTAGCCATCACACTTCACGATTGGTGTACATTCACTGAACGACACTTAGCTGTTCCACCACATATAGGCTTGCACCCCACACAGATCTGTGTCAGTCTCTTCCCCCCAGCGTGCCAACATGTCGCAGATGGAAAACCCCACTGCCCAAGATGTGGACGCCTGGCTCAGCGGCATTACAAACTGCCTCATGCCAAAGACAATTGAACTGTTATTATTTTTAATAATAATCATAATTCTGAGAAGATTCCCGACGCATGATTCAAGCCAGAACCAAGACCACACTGAACTAGGCAATATAACCAATTCTCTAAGCATTGCCTTCACAGCCCAGCTGAAACTTAGCGACAAGCACATCACCCACCTACAGGAGGAGCTGACACTTGCCCAGAGCCGCATAGACAAGCTGGAAGTGAAAGTCCAAGACGACTTCAAACGTCAGACCACTGAGTTCCTGAGAGAGCTGATGCACATCCAACGCTGCGCAGACCAGCACAAGGTGAAAGCTCAAGACAAACTTGTGGAGCAAGAAACAAAGGAACAAGTTGACAAGCTCCAAGAAGCCCTTGCAATTGCGGAACGTGACAAGCAAGAATTAAAAACTGTCCAATGTCACCTGGTAAACCAACTAGAAAATGCCAATTCTGACATTAAAGATAAGAACTTTAAAATCAATGCTCTGGAAGACCATTTGAAATGGTACAGCACTGAAATGGACCATCTAAACCAACAATTAGACGATGCCAACGGCAAGCTCTACATGGTCAATGAACTTAAACATCTTTACACCCAGAAACCAGAGTCAAGAAGGGAGGGGCCTCCCTCAGCATCACCACTGCTGAGCACAACAGAGTCCCCCATCCAAGAACTGCCATGCAACGGAAGAAGTGAGTGGCCACAACCCACAACATCACTGGCCTTCACTAAAGAATTCTTCCCTATCAACCAAAGAGAGCTCATCCATGCAGACCCCAAAGTTGCACACGAGATGACCCTTAAAGACCTTAACAAGCTGGCTAAGAACATCACACAGTTCAACCCGAACTCCATGGAGAACCACAACATCCAGACTTACCTCCGAGATATTGACTTCTACCTAGAGGTGAGACCCAATGTGACTGACAGAGACAGGTTGTATCTCCTCAGGTCCACATCCAGCCCAGAGGTACGAAGCTTCTTAGATCGACAACCTGTTCACGTTAAGCACAACTACCAGCTATTATGTGAGTCACTGATCAAAGAATTTACAGGCCCAGGACTATGAACATGGACTATTAGTCGCCTTGGAAACCAAACAAGGTCGACAAGAGACTCCCCAAGCTTACTACAACTGTTTCCGACAAGCCTACTTAGGTGCACATCACGAACCTGAACTTGAAGAGGATGTGAACTTCAAAACCCTCTTCCTGACAAACCTGCACCCTGGACTAAGTCACCATCTTTGCGTCATGGCCTGCCCAAGCACAATGTCAATCCAACAGCTACGTGACTTGACACACAAGGCCTACATCAAACAGAAGATGGCCTCAAAGAAAGGTTTGAAAATTGCCACGATTTCAAACTCCGTCAGCCAAGATCCAAGCCGTGCACTGCAAGACGGCCAGTGGCATGACAATGCCACAGCCTGTCATAAAGGACACGGAGAACGTGACCCCCATGCCACTGACAACTTCCACACCGACAGCTGGAAAATGCCATGGGACCAGCCACACTTCTCAAGAAACCCACCAGAAAGAAACATCTGGGATCCAAACTGGACAGCCAAAGTCCACCAACCAACACATTCAAATGCATCCACTGTGGGTAAGCGACGACGGAACCCACCTCTGCATCACTCAGTTAAACACAGCACTGAGAACAAGAACGCCCAAGAACAAGACAGTTCCACCTCAGAAGACATGGAACAACTGATGAGGCAAATTACAGCGTTCTTTGCAAACAACATAAACAGCGACGATCACAAGGATCAGTCACCCTCGTTATGACTAGAGACGGAACGGAAGGTCAGTGATCACCTGATCCACCTTCCAAATGGAGATGACTGCCACCTGTTCTACAACAGCACAGAACGAAGCGGCCTCTTGCAGCCAAACACCGCTGGAAACTCAATAGTTCCAGAGAACACAGTTCTGGTTACTCATCACCCACCAATAAACCCAACGAGTTCCCATCTCAAGAACCATGCTTGTGCAACAGTAACAACAGTAAGCACAGAAGGTCAGACAGTCTGTCACAACCAGAA
Organism: Chanodichthys erythropterus; assembly: GCF_024489055.1. Taxonomy (NCBI): domain Eukaryota; kingdom Metazoa; phylum Chordata; class Actinopteri; order Cypriniformes; family Xenocyprididae; genus Chanodichthys; species Chanodichthys erythropterus. The sequence continues at coordinate 15,425,866 of NC_090227.1, read as the reverse complement.
GGCATTACAAAAGGAATGCAACGTAGGAGACAAAGTTTTGCACCACAGCTCAACACAGCCATGTCAAACTTCCTCCTACCTTCTGCCAAAGAACTTCCTGCCTCACTGGACTGACTCCCATCAAATTAGGGATGATCTCTCATCCCAAGTCCAAGATGCAAAGAGCCAATCTTCATCTAAGCCCTTCAAGAAAAGGGGGGAGCAAGAAAACCAGATCTGACCATACCTACACTGCACTAGATTACATTTTACAGTACATTACATTTTACACTACACTACATTAACATACTCACCAACATGCTCTTCCTACAGACAGATATTAGTTTCAGAACCTAGCTCAACATCGACTTAGCTACATTCACCATATGAAACATGCAACCATCTGCCCAACAAGTACAACACCTTTCATTAAGCTGGTACATGACATCTTAGATGCACGCAGTAGTGTTAGCCATACCAGGAAACACTTAAGTGTTTTATTTTGTTTTGTTTTCCTCTTCCTCTCTTTCCCTTCTTTTTTATAAGGTAAAATACCTGTCTGCCCCATAAGGGTCAAGGTCATGACATTAGGATTGACGCACCACGCCTAAGGTCTGAAAGCCATTTGAAAATTCGAATGTGAGCCCGAGAGAGTTCCATGATGGGTCACATCATTTTTACCACAAATGATGTCACCAGACAACCTAGAACAAGTTAGAAGAGATGGAAACTAACAATTTAATCACACAATGTAGAATAACACTCCCAAAATTGAACTTAATCCATCAGTACTCAGATAATCTAATGCCCTGCACCAGTATAGTGGTCAATCATGGAGGTGTTGTTTTGTTGTTGCTTTGTGTGTGTCTGCTTCGTGTCCATTTTTCTACAGTGTCCGCCGATGTCTTCATCTCAACACATCGCCGAACCAAGGGGGGATATGTAAGAACTGTGGACGAACCAGACAAATGAATCATTTAGATGATTCTTTCAAAACATAATTCTAATTCAGAATTGAGGTTCCGGCTCCGGACTGTCTGCAGATAAAGCCAGGCTGATTACTTTTACGACACATGCTTCCTGATAGCAGAAGCGACATACCAAAGGGTCACCCAAGAAGACAGAGAGACAATCCAGACCCTTTAGTTTCCTTACTTCACAGGAAAGCCAAGGAGACTGTTGAACAAATAAATCTGCTTCAAAATTGTTCCAACAATTTTAACGGACTTATCAAACATCTTTTAACTACATACATTTTGCATTATGTGTCCACAAGTACTACCTGTAAACAGTTAGGCTTTAGAAACACTCACAATTCATGTAAATGTGTTAACTCTTGACTGAATGACTGAAAGTATGCCTTATTTGGACTTAATTTGATTCTTTCCCCCTTTCCTATATCCTGACTTGAATGAAATCTGTTTAAAATGTATTGTAAATATTTCATTTGAGCTAATTTTACTTCCTAGGGTGTTTTCCCTACAGCTCGTTGATGCTTTGCACTGAGGACTCACCACCAAAACCACCATCACCATCACCTGCTGCCGCTTCCGCCTCCACTTCTTCCACTCCATCACCGATGATGCACGCCAGTCCCATGGCCCGACCGGCGCCCTACTCAGGATCGGCGGAAGATTGCAGCGGATTCTTCCTGCAATGTGAGTTGGTCCTGGAGATGCAACCGCATCTCTACCCCACCGACACGGCTAAAATAGCGTTCATAATCTCCCAACTGCAAAGCAAGGCACTCCAGTGGGCTGACTCACTTTGGACTCAAAAAGGTTCCGTGGTGAAATCATATTCTTCATTTGTCACCCACTTCCATGAAGTCTTCGGAACCCCCTCGGCTGACTCTTCTATTGGTGAGAAACTCTATAATTTGAAACAAGGATCAAATACAGTGACTGATTATGCCTTGCAGTTCCGGACGCTAGCCGCCAGTAGCGGATGGAACGAACAAGCCCTCATCACTTCCTTTCGTCAGGGGTTGGAACCCAGAGTGCGGTTGCATCTCGCTGCATACGAGGATTCCATCGGCCTCGAACGCTTCATCCAGCTCGCCATCCGCGTAGTCAAGTCTCGATGAGCACCAGGGCCAGTCACTCTCCACCATCTTTTCCCACCGATCCGAACCCGTCAGCTCCCCAGAACCAGCCAGCGAACCCATGCAAATAGAGAATTCCGGTCTATCTCCCTCTGAACGGCAAAGAAGGCTGACCCTGAACTTATGTTTATACTGTGGATCTCCGGGGCATGCAATCTCCTCATGCCCAATTCGTCCTCCTCGACCAGTGGTGAGTGCCATCATTCCCTCCATTAACCCTCTGGAGTCTGAGGCTGATTTGGGGCCTGGAGAAGTTTTGACATGCTCTGACATTTGTGCTTTTTTCAGTTCTTCATAAACATATTAATGGAAAAAGTGTCATTACACTGTATTCAGCACAAACTAGGCTACAATAATGTGTGAGGAACATGTATGTACATGTTTGTGTTTTTGAAGGAATAACGTTTATGCGTGGTTATTGAAAAAACAAAAAACTTAAGTCACTGAAATAAGGCCAAAAAAAGTATAGTAAATCTGTGTTCACAAGACTTTAGGGTATTGGAGGTTGTAGACTAGAATTTTTGCTTCAGAGTTATGTAAAAATTATGCTGCCTACTCCTTCATATAAAACAATATATTCATTTAGTTTTTGTAAGACACTTTTTGCCAAGAAACACAGTATGCGAGGAAATGTGAATCACCACTGAAAATGGGCCATTCTCACCTGAGAAGACAAAAGAATTGGATAGTAATGAGCTGAAATGACTTGCATATTAATGAGGCATTTCAGTCAGGTAGGCTGTGAAAAAAAACCTTCTGTGATGTCTCAAGCTCATTATGATATATGAAACCAGGCACGTGCACAGATAGGGCTCAACCTGTGCAGAGCACATGCCCTTTTTGTCCGTACACTCCGAAGTGCCCTTTTTTTGGGAGGTGTTTTATTTTATTTATTTATTTTCTAGAATAAATCAATGGTATTGGTCACTCTTTACGTCTGTCTGTCTGTCTGATTTACAAATATATTAAGCCTAATAAAAGTATTAAAAAATGCTTGTGACAAAATCTTTTTGGATCCGCACAAACTGTCAGTCAAACCTCTTCCAAAGCAGTACCACAGCAGCTGAACGTCTTGCAACGGTAAATAAATATCTTGTTGTTTGAATAAGTAGGCTACAACGTTGTCTTTACGGAAGAAACATTGGTATGTCTATAAAGTTTCATATTTTATGCATTTGAAGCCTGAGACCGGCGGCGGAGAGAGAGGGAGGGGGCTAGCAATTGCCTTCTAAGTTAGTCATAAATAACCTATGCATACAGTACAGTAGTATTACATCTTTTATAAATTGAGATTTTGGCCAAAAACTGAGTGCTCATAACCTAAGATGACATAGCACGTAGCCTAATGTGATGCCATCGTTTTGCACATATTCGCTGATCAAAAACCCGGCGTAACTGCATTTGAGTTTGACAAAAAAGCGACTGAGTGATCCCCATCATCAGCTAGGTAAAATATATTTCTAAGGAATTTCTTCTTTGATTTGTGATGGCTATCTGCTGATACACTTAATTCATTAACATTTAATCATATTATATATGGTCACACAGTATGGTTAATGTATGTTACATGTGAAGACGAGCGGGGAGCATACAATACTAGATTAAAAAAATGATCTAGCAAGCAAATACATATTAACATAGTAAAACATGGTTTTACTACAGTAATGTATTTAGTAACTAAAAACATTACAGAATCGTAAGGTCACTGTGCTTCTCACAGAAGATTGCTGTTGTAATTATTTTTAAAGAAGCCCTGATATATGTGTATATATATATATATATATATATATATATATATATATATATATATATGTCACGGGTGCACATTCATTACTGAAAAAATCTGCTTTTTATTTTCAGTAGCAGAAGCAGAGACGGTTTGTGCAACAGCAACAAGGTAAGAATGATGAGACACTTTAAGAAGTAGATTTTTTTTTTTTTTTAATTAAGCACTGTTAAGCAAATTATATTATTTTATTTGTGTAATTTATGAATTGATATGTTCTCTGCACTTGTGTTAATATCTGTTTCTGTCTGGAACAGGTGCGGGTCAAAACCCATCTGTCAAGACGCTTGTCCACTTGCTGTCTGCCCCACCAGCCCAACGATTGTGCTGGAGAACCACAAGTCACAGGTACAGGATAATGTTCATAGTCAAGTCATCTTCATTTCTGTGGCACTTTATACAAAACAGCTTCACAGTAAAAAACATGAAATAGTCAACATGACCCTAGTTGAAGTGAAACACTAGGTGTGTGTTAGAAAAATACTAATATTTTAAAGTCTGTACATGCAAATGATTCCTCAAGCTTTAAAACACATCACAAATTACAACATGTTGACTTTGAGCCCATATTGGACAGTTGGCAAATCTGTAATGTAACAAATTTAACATAACAGTATTTTCCAAAAACACACCTATTGTTTTACTTCAGAAGAAGTTGATTAATCAACTGAGGTCATGTGGATTACCGTCATGTTCACTTTGGTTTTTGACCTTCTTGCGTGAACACACAGAGATGGATTATTTTTCTAAATATCTCTGTTTGTATTCCACAGAAAAAGAGAATGTCATAATCAACTGGAACAGCATGAGGGTAAATATCCCTTTGTTAAGTTAGCTTAACTGAGTGACTTTGTGATATTCCACTATCCCTTCATTTGTAAAAGTGAAAATGCAATGCAGAAGTGTAAAGAAAGGCTAATTCGACCTCTCCTCAATCATCAGTTTCTTTACTGTACTGTCTAAAAATATGCCCATTAAATATCTTTAAAATCCAGTATACCTGTAATTGTTTTAGTTCCAGTGTAAACAAAAATATCAGGAAATCCAAAACTAGTTAGAGGACAAAGTGCATGCCCTCTGTACCTGTACTGATGTTCAGTGATTGTGTTTTGTCTTTTGTATGAGTACAGTGGTAGAGACAGAGAAGAAGTGCCTTTGATGAGGAAACCATGGCAGCCATATATACGGTAAGTTAATACTTAGTGAAAGGAAAATTTACTAGAAACATTAAGTTCTAAAAAAATTACTGATTTTTGTCTCACAGTCAAGAAGAGATTTCCAAATGTGTCCAAAGAGGCTTGAGGATTTGACGTGGGGAAAGTGAGACTTCTTGAAAGCAAAAAAGTTATATTTTTTGAATATTGTAATTTTTTGAACATTGTAAAGTATGTTCCTTGCTGATTTTTATTCAAATGTTCACGTGTTGTAGACAACAAATAAAAAAAAATTCAAATGTGACATGTGAATGTATTTTCTTGGGTTGAAATATATGTAGGGCAAAATATATTTTTAAATGCTATTGTAAAATATATTTTGAAAAATATACAAAACATGGCCAAAAAATACATTTTAGGAAAATATATTTATATGTGAAAATATATTTATAGCGAATATATTTTTTGGCCATTTTTTGTATATTTTGAAATATATTTAAAAATATATTTGAAAATATTTTTTTTTTACCGTATGGGTTAATTTATTGCACATTTATTGGAAAGTTTGAATTTATCATAAGTCCGAATGTGCGAATATAAAACCAACTTTACCAAAGTCGTGCCGTCGAACTGTTGTATAAACGCAATATCACACTCGTAGCCATGCGATATGGCTGTATATCAGCACGCAGTGATTACCTACGGACGAATCACAGCGTGCTGATATACAGCCATATCGCACGGCTACGAGTGTGATATTGCTCATATATCTATGGGTAAAAAAGAACATTGACAACACAAACTCCATGACTGTTTTGGATGTATTTTTTGGAGAGATGTTTTGTTTTCTTTTTTTCAGACATTTTTAAAAAAAAAAAATTTTTTTTTATTTATTTACCGGTACGTTGTAAAATTTTAATTGTTAAAGATTATGTTTGTTGTTCAATGTATTATATAATGAGTGTATTTTGTATTGTATTTTTGGAGGGGTTTTTTTCAGAGATTTTTTTTAAATATATTTTTTAGTTTACCGTATGTTGTGACATTGTTTTTTAAAGATAATTTTTGTTATTCAATTTAATATATTTCTTGCAGTTCAAAGCATCAAGTGTCTTGTATTTATCTTGTACTTACATTCATTCTTCATTTTTAATTTTTCTTAGATTGTTCCCTTAAATGAATGGTTGGGCTTACCTTGCATGAATTGCCCAGTTAGGACCAACATAAGATCCTTACAGAGCCCACTTTAAGCCCATATGGGCATTCACGGTTGAATCCTGGTGAAACCCACTTTAAACCCCTTTAGGCAGGTGGGGCCCAAATGGGTCTGACACAAATTGCCCGGTTAAGACCCACATAAGACCCTTACAGATCCCACTTAAAACCCACCTGGGCATCCATGGCTGGCCCCCATGTGGATCCCGGGTGCAAGCCCACTTTAAACCCCTTTAGGCAGATGGGGCCCAAATGGGTCTGTCATGAATTGCCCGGTTAAGACCCACATAAGACCCTTACAGATTCCACTTAAAACCCATCTGGGCACCCACGGCTGGTCCCCATGTGTATCCCGGGTGCAAGCCCACTTTAAACCCCTTCAGACTGGTGGGCCCCAAATGGGTTTGGCATGAATTGCCCAGTTAGGACCCACACAACACCCTTACAGATCCCACTTAAAACCCATCTGGGCATCCATGGCTGGCCCCCATGTGGATCCCGGGTGTAAGCCCACTTTAAACCCCTTTGGGCAGGTGGGGCCCAAATGGGTTTGGCATGAATTGCCCAGTTAGGACCCATGCAGTACCCTTACAGGTCCCACTTTTAGTACGTCTGGGCTTCCACGGCTTGCCCCAATTTGGATCCTGGGTGCAAGCCCATAATGGGGCCCACATTTGCCGCCCATGAAGCCCTCATCTGGGCCCCACATGTCATTGCTGGCTGGGATATTTCAACCCAAGAAAATACATTCACGTCACATTTGAAAAACCTTTATTTGTTGTCTATAACACGTGAACATTTGAATAAAAATCAGCAAGGAACATACTTTACAATGTTCAAAAAATTAACTTTTTTGCTTTCAAGAAGTCTCAGTTTCCCCACGTCAAATCCTCAAAGCCTCTTTGGACACATTTGGAAATCTCTTCTTGACTGTGAGACAAAAATCAGTTATTTTTTTAACTTAATGTTTCTAGTAAATTTTCCTTTCACTAAGTATTAACTTACCGTATATATGGCTGCCATGGTTTCCTCATCAAAGGCACTTCTTCTCTGTCTCTACCACTGTACTCATACAAAAGACAAAACACAATTGCTGAACATCAGTACAGGTACAGAGGGCATGCAATTTGTCCTCTAACTAGTTTTGGATTTCCTGATATTTTTGTTTACACTGGAACTAAAACAATTACAGGTATACTGGATTTTAAAGATATTTAATGGGCATATTTTTAGACAGTACAGTAAAGAAACTGATGATTGAAGAGAGGTCGAATTAGCCTTTCTTTACACTTCTGCATTGCATTTTCACTTTTACAAATGAAGGGATAGTGGAATATCACAAAGTCACTCAGTTAAGCTAACTTAACAAAGGGATACTTACCCTCATGCTGTTCCAGTTGATTATGACATTCTCTTTTTCTGTGGAATACAAACAGAGATATTTAGAAAAATAATCCATCTCTGTGTTCGCGCAAGAAGGTCAAAAACCAAAGTGAACATGACGGTAATCCACATGACCTCAGTTAATTAATCAACTTCTTCTGAAGTGAAACAATAGGTGTGTTTTTGGAAAATACTGTTATGTTAAATTTGTTACATTACAGATTTGCCAACTGTCCAATATGGGCTCAAAGTCAACATGTTGTAATTTGTGATGTGTTTTAAAGCTTGTGGAATCATTTGGATGTACAGACTTTAAAATATTAGAATTTTTCTAACACACACCTAGTGTTTCACTTCAACTAGGGTCATGTTGACTATTTCATGTTTATTACTGTGAAGCTGTTTTGTATAAAGTGCCACAGAAATGAAGATGACTTGACTATGAACATTATCCTGTACCTGTGACTTGTGGTTCTCCAGCACAATCGTTGGGCTGGTGGGGCGGACAGCAAGTGGACAAGCGTCTTGACAGATGGGTTTTGACCCGCACCTGTTCCAGACAGAAACAGATATTAACACAAGTGCAGAGAACATATCAATTCATAAATTACACAAATAAAATAATATAATTTGCTTAACAATGCTTAATTTAAAAAAAAAAAAATCTTCTTCTTAAAGTGTCCCATCATTCTCACCTTGTTGCTGTTGCACAAACCGTCTCTGCTTCTGCTACTGAAAATAAAAAGCAGATTTTTTTACAGTAATGAATGACACATGTAAACCTGTAAGTCGTGACAAATAAGCATCTTCTGTTACAAGCAACTTACTGAATCATTGGCTCAACTGGATAATCGAAAACAACTTCATTCAGCAGAAAGTGAATAAAAATTATATTATAGTAAGGCTTTATTAATAATGATAATAATAATAGTAGAAAAACTGAGCGTATGAAATGCCATTAATGCCAAACCAGCATATGCCTGAACTTTAATAACGAGAAAATAACGTGTGCCTAATTAACAAGTTTAGTAAAACATTAAATTTAGCCAAAAAAAAAAATGGAAGGAAATCGGAAATCTGAAAATATCAAATGCGTCTCATGTGAGCAAATAAACAAACGGGGCATTAATTTGACAAATAAAGTAAAAAAAACCCTCAAAGTAGCAATGAACATTACATATGTGAAAAATGACGACTAAAAATAAAGTTATAACGTTAGCTCTTACCTTTTACTCCGAGAACTCCCGGTTGACTGACGACCGTTACAGTTCAAAATGACGCGCATGCGCAGAACTCCAAAAGTCCGTGAGCGTTGCTAGTGGTTTCCCATTCAAATTACGTCACAGTTAACATCGTACATTTAGCGATTTTATTAATCCATTGTATTTGATGTAGATCTAAACGCTATATTACACTGACAATAAATTACAATTAAATAAATATATTAATTAATTAATTAATTAATTAATAAGTAATAGACTAAAACACACATTTGTGAGGTGCCATGATTACACAGATCTGTATTTTTAGGGAAGATATGTGAACAAAATGTCAATGTGGAAAATATGTGTAAATTCATGTTTTTCTGTAAGTGTTTACAATTCTTCAAACATAATGGATAGTTTTGTTCGCAAGGCTTTCTTCCACGCACATTTGCATTGTCGACTGTAAGATTGGAAATGTATTTTCTTGCGCCCTGAAATATATTTTTATACATAAATATATTTTTCCTGCCCCTGAAATACATGTTTAAACATATTTTAAGTATATGAAGGTTGAAACAAAATATATTTTGTTATAGAGAGTAGGCAATTACCTGTCTGATATATTGCATTACATTCATTCTTCAAGTCGATGTCCATAATATTATATCCATTATAAAAGTCCGTTTGAATGTCCTCTGAGGAAAGCAATCTTTGTATAACACCACAGCGCTAAAAACAACTTCCTTTGCAAAAGTTCGTTTCAATTTAAAAGTCTCTTGTGCTTCACTGTAATGGACATATTTATATAAAATAATATTTATTGAACAACAAATAAGCACAATTGTACAGTTCAGTCAAACAAAGCACTAGTTATTTACAAAAAACAAAAACAAAACAAAAAACATTTACGCTTGTATGTGGGTTTTACAAATATTTAACGAATGAAAAGGATTTTAAAGAGCTTGTGACAAAACCTCTTAACTCCACTGGATCCTCAAACTGTCAATCAAACTTCATTACATTATTCCGCCTCCCCTCGTGAATGAAGTGCGCACGCAGTTTGGACATCTCCTCTAAGCAATGCTAAGGTAAATAAAGATCTGATGTTTGAAAAAAAAAATTGTAAAGCGTTTTCTTTATTCAAAAAACCCTATGTTTATAAAGTTTAATGTTTTACGTATTTGAAGAGCAGAGAAGAGTCTTCGTCTGATATGTCCCGTCTAGTTGAAGCCAATATGCTAGCCTATATATAATGATGTAACATAACGTCGTTTATTATCAAATTTAACATAGCACAATTCTACTTTCTCTGGAACAAATAATAGATTAATAAAGACCAAAGATTGCCTGTTCTATGTACTCAAATTGAATAATGTCTCATGTTTAACCACTATAAGAGCCAGCGGCAAATCCACGAAGCACTGGCCGAGATTAAGCTGTTCTCGGCAGTTACAGAAGCACTGAACGGCCGCTGCCCTGGAGCTCACATCTCCGAAAACGTCAAAACAAGTTGTAAAATAGGCGCTGTTATTAAATATGAGTCACATATTTCAGGTCTAAACAACTACATTATCGCCTAAAAACTATTAAAACTGCAGTTTGTGGTACAACAAGTAGTATTTGTAAAGCTTGCGGTTGATTTGGTCGGCCGCCATGACGGTCACTTCAAGCGGAGTGATACAAACGGTGAAAAGATAGGAGGAGTGCTGTTATCGCTGAAATATTGCATGGCTATCAGCCAATCAGATTCGAGAACCAGACAGAACTGTTGTATAAATATATATAAGACCCATATATGTGTTCCCAGTTCAAACCCATGCCAACTTGGCCCATAAATATATCATGCAGGACCCATATATGTGTTCCCAGTTCAAACCCATTCCAACTTGGCCCATAAATATATCATACAAGACCCATATATGTTTTCCCAGTTCAAACCCATGCCCACTTGACCCATAAAAATTCTATGCAGGACCCATATGTGCATTCCCAGTTCAAACCCATGTCCACTTGGCCCATAAATATGCCATTCAAGACCCATATATGTATTCCCAGTTCAAACCCATGCCCACTTGACCCATAAATATGCCATTCAAGACCCATATATGTGTTCCCAGATCAAACCCATGCCCACTTGGCCCATAAATATGTTCTGCAAGACCCATATATGTGTTCCCAGTTCAAACCCATGCCCACTTGGTCCATAAAAATTCTATGCAGGACCCATATGTGCATTCCCAGTTCAAACCCATGCCCACTTGACCCATAAATATGCCATTCAAGACCCATATATGTGTTCCCAGTTCAAACCCATGCCCACTTGGTCCATAAAAATTCTATGCAGGACCCATATGTGCATTCCCAGTTCAAACCCATGCCCACTTGACCCATAAATATGCCATTCAAGACCCATATATGTGTTCCCAGATCAAACCCATGCCCACTTGGCCCATAAAAATTCTATGCAAGACCCATATGTGCATTCCCAGTTCAAACCCATGCCCACTTGGCCCATGCCTGTCCCTTATGGGGCCCATGTAATCAGCTCATATGGGCTTCCTATGTGGGACTCGTACTACAAAACCTACATGGGACCCGCTGATTTCACCCAGCCAAAGCCCATGCCCACACAGTACCCATGGAACCTGTAGTTAACCCATCTGGGCCCCACGTGTCATTGCTGGCTGGGAAATACTGTCCCCAATGTGAAGGTAAAGTGTCAGGTCTTTAAGGAAGTGTTTTATTGATAAAATCAAGTGATATCTGTAATAACGGCTTCTCTAGAAGCGCAGTGATGTCTTTCTTTAGTCTCTAGACACTTCAGAAAGGGTAGTCCCTAAAGGTAGGGTATTCAGTCATACGTCCTCACATTGTAGTTAAGTGTGTGTGTGCGCGCGTGTACGTGTTTGTGTGTGAGCATGCATGTGTCTGTCACTGGATGATTGCACGTAGGCCACAGAAGAAGACTCTTGGGGGAACTTAGAGTGAAAACACTTAAATGAGTACCTGAGGTAAGACTTGAGGAACAGGCTACGTTCTGCAGCTGGTGTTTGTTCTGAAGGTTGAGTAATTCCTTTTGGTTCATTTCTTCAGTCAACTGTACCAACCCGAAACAGCGGCGCTGTATTAGTTCCACACAGGTGACTCGACTCACTCAGCTTACTTGTAACGAACACATTCACTTCTATGAAAATCTTTAGTAACAGGTGTAAGATTTAGGCATGAACGAAGAGAAACATGAGCTGTGACGATTGACTCGACTGCGTACTCAGCTGTTACCGGCCTGCTTCTGCTTCCTTTTCATACCCTCCGCATCATCCGTTGTCTTTCTCCTGATTGGTCAACAGTATTTCATTCACGTGATAGTAATTACAGTTTTTTCCAATTGCTAACACACTAAAATGACATGCACAGCACAATTATTTAAACTGACACACAGAGAGCAAAACTTCTTCTCAAGTCTCCAAAAGTCTAAACACCTTTTCTGTTTTACACACATTTTGCATTTCAAAATAGCACTTTTTAAATTCACTAAATACAGTTCTCTGCATAAGACACAACAATCTGACATAAAGTCACATGTTTGCCATTTCAAAACACTGCCATTCAAAATGACACTACATGAGCTAATTGGCCAATTACATGTGCCACCTGGCCAAACACCTCAGTGGTTAATTGTTAACACTTCAATCAGGATGTAAGCACTATGAAAAGACCACAGGTGAGAACCTTTTTTTTTTTACAACAACAATGGAAGACATTGCAGAGAGAGGAAGAGGAAGAGGAAGAGGAAGAGGAAGAGGGAGGTTGAGAATAAGAGGGGGAGGAAGAGTGAAAGGTAGGGGAGTTCATGGCCAAAGAAGACAAACACTTTCAAATGAAATCAGAGCAACCTTAGTAGATCATGTCATCAACCATGGGTTGACAATGCGTGAGGCTGGACAGAGAGTGCAGCCAAACTTGAGCCGTTTTACTGTCGCCTCGGTCATCCGGACCTTTAGACTGGAGAACAGGTATGTAACCAAAATTTCATGTAGTACACATGTAGTATACCCCATGTCATAGTGTATCAGTTGGGTGACACCTGTTTATTTGGTGTATGACATCAGCCATTCATGAACTGTACAAGTTTCCTGTACAATGTACTCTACTGTGGGGGAAAATATTTAGGCTGCATTGTCCAAGCCCTATATATATTTTTATTTTATTTTTTCTAAAGGACTGAGAGACGACACCATGGTGGAGGAAGGGGCCAAATGTTCACCGGGGTACAGGAAGCTGCCATTGTAAACTTGGTTTTGGAAAATAATGAAATCAGATTACGAGAAATTCAAAGCCACATCATCCAAGACAACACCTTATTCAACAACATTCAACGAGTTAGTCTGTCCACATTGGCTCGCATTCTCAAGCGAAACCAAATCAGAATGAAACAACTTTATAAGGTGCCGTTTGAGAGAAACTCTCAAAGAAACAAAGAGTTCAGACGAGCATATGTGGATGTAAGTACTATATTGACTGCAGTACACTACACACAACATTGTTTCCCAGTGTACTGGATAACACCATATTGAGTGATTTTTGTTCTTTGTTTTCAGGGAGTACTGGAAATGGATGCTCATGCAATCCCACATGAGTTCATCTTTATAGATGAGGCTGGGTTCAACCTAGCAAAGACCAGAAGAAGAGGGAGAAACCTCATTGGCCACAGAGCCATTATAGATGTTCCTGGCCAACGTGGTGGGAACATCACAATGTGCGCTGCCATCTCCAATATGCATGGTGTCCTCCACCGTCATGCCAAATTTGGACCATACAACACAGCCCATATTCTCACATTTCTGGACAGACTTCACAACATTCTCATACCACCAGAGCGTATGAATGATGCAGACCATCAAAGAAACCGGTACGTTGTAGTATGGGACAACGTGAGCTTTCATCGTGCAGCCCCAGTCCAAAACTGGTTTGCTGACCACCCAACATTTCTCGTGCAATACCTCCCACCATACTCACCATTTCTGAACCCCATAGAAGAATTCTTTTCGGCATGGCGGTGGAAGATATACGACCGGCAGCCCTTTGTGCGCATGCCTCTTGTGCAGGCCATGGAAGAGGCATGTGATGAGATTGATGTGGGTGCAATTCAGGGATGGATAAGGCACTCAAGGCGCTTCTTCCCTCGATGTCTGGCAAGGGAAGATATTTCCTGTGATGTTGACGAGGCGTTGTGGCCAGACCCGGCTGTGCGGCAAGATGCTGCCTAATTATTATTTTTTTTTTTTTTACTGTAATATTTTTTTTCAGAAATTTTCTTTTTCAGTTTACTTTTTTTGTAAGAATATTTTTGTTCAGTCCCATGTAAATATATCTGCTGTGCTTATGTTGTACTTGTTTACTGTAGTGAAGGAAAAAAAATAAAAATGTTGCAACAGCATGTGTGTGTATCTGCAAATATTTCTGTGCATGTGAACAATCTGATACATATTTTAGTATTATGGCAAAGCATACTAAAGATGGGGGTGCTTTTCATTATGCCCAACAGTGTGTAGGTGGTTAGGCAAAAATCTGGTAATATGAATGAAGTGTGTGCCATTTCATGCAAAAGTTTGATTTTGATAATGCTCTGTGTAGTTTCGGTTGCAGTGCTTCATTTTGCAGGATATATGAGGTATTTTGCAGTTTGGGTGTGTGGTTTTGTGAATTGTGTTAAGTGTTTTGATAAAACCAGACTAGTTTGAAAAATTGTGTGTTAGCAATTGGAAAAAACTGTAAAACGGTGTGGGTTTGTCCTAGAACTGTCACATATTGCTAGCCATGCAAAAACAGACGTAGGGCAAGTAATTTGTGTATGATGTATCTGATTGTCATAGCAACTTTGCACTTGCTGCTGCTCTATGTAAACAGAAAAACCACTTGAATGGTACACGATGTTACAGTTGCTGTACAACTAGGCACGACAGAGACGAAGATAACGATATGAGCAATACTTTAATAATACACAGGAGATTACTACAAGGGAAGACCGCATGTACACATAAACGAGAATGGACAAGGAGTGAAGGAGAACACTAGGTATGTATACAAAAGACTAACAAAGGGAACTAAAACAGGGAAAGGGAACTGACCAAAGCACAGTCGGTAAGACGAGGAAGCCTGGTGGAGCAGGTAGGATGACGTGCCACGGTGGAGCTGGGGGCGCGATGAGCCAAAGCGAAACCAACAGGTCATAGGATCCAGGTGGAGTCCGGGTTTCTGTGGCTGGAGGTGAAGACAGGGGATCCTTACACCAAGGCCATGCTGGAGACTGGAAGCCCCGCATTGAATCCGCAGCACCGTGAAGAGATGGCCGTGGAGGAGATGAGGGGCAGACAGGAACCAGAGGAGTAGCAGCAGTAGAAATAGGCTGGTGAAATAGAGGAGGTGGGAGAGGGAGGCTGGGCAGGCAATCTGCAGACATGGGAGGCGCTGGAGATACATAGGGCACAGGAGATACAGGGAATGCTGGAGAAACTTGGAAAACAGGAGATACAGGGGTGTCTGCAGAAATAACCTCAACAAACCAGCAAACCAGTCTATTAAATCCTCCTCTAAACAATCAAATTGTTTCCCAGTGTCCATATGGCTTTCATACACAGCAACGGGAGTGTAGGCGGGGCTTCCTTCCGAGCCCTCAAGCTCCACTAAGACTCCCTTGGGGATGGGCGTTGTTGCCGACTCGCTCAGCTGGTCAGACATCATAACGGGCTCTGGCTCCGGGGTAAAGCACGGCTCAGCTGGGCTCACTGGCACTGTCTCCGCGGCAGGCGCAGGCTCCGTGTCTGCAGTGGAATCACTTGTACTCAAATTCAACTGCTGGCGAGACTCGCCCATCTGAATCCTTGAGCTGCAGGCTTCCGTTTGATACTGTGTCATCCCTCCCAGTCGGGCAGTTGAAATAGCTTGTGTCCCTTTTTTCCGAATCCTGGCAGGGCTTACCAGTTGTTCAGATCGACGCATTGTGTTGACTTAGATCATGGGGCTTGCAGGTGGAGCTGTTAGACGAGCCTGATACAGGCACCACCCTTTCTTTTGCTCTGTCCACAGACTCTGGATTTGGAAGCTTGCTCTGCAATTTCTTCCACTCCGGACATGGACCTGCTGTCAGGGGATCTAGTAGCTGCTAGAGGACGTCACTCATGCAGTGACTATACTAAACATTGAGTGGCATGATCAAAAGAGAGAAGCGCCATATAGTAAGATGGATGAACGCTTCCTCACCAGTAGTCGGGCCCAGCCCCTGAAGCATAACCCTTCTTTCCAGATATTCATAATGAGACATCGAAGTCGTGGAAAGCCTGTGTTCATAATCTTGTGACATTGGATTATTTGACTAACAAATAATAGTTCACTGAGCACAGGCTATCTTTCTCCTGCATCGCCACCATCATTAAAAAGGCCTGGTCTTGCTTCCTAAAATTTGTGAGAATAACATCTTCACTATAGTTGGGAAGGCCTACAAGGCAGCAGATCAAGCTGGTGGGTTTCTGCACACCATGGCTGTGTTACAGGCTTACCAGACTGACCTGCTCAAAGAACTTGATGCTGGCGAAGGATTAAGCCCCAATGTGCAGGGCCACATACATTTCTCTGTGTGTATGGCTGCTTTGGTGGCTGTTTATGGCAGTTTATCCCTTGCAGGGTCCACCAGGCTGGCCCCTCGACCTCCCATCCTGCACCCAGCTGCAGGAGATAGGAACAAAAAGCCAGTGTGGTGACCTATGTCACCCCTTGAGGGGTCCAGGCATAGCACCCATTCCCGGCCTGACAGGATGCTTTTGGTGCATAAGATTGATGCACAAACAACAGCTCAGGGTGGTCAAAAAACAAAAGAAGAGAAGTGTTAGGATTATACAACATCAGCAATCACAGACATTCGCATTAAGGCTGGATTAGATTTCTCAAAGCACTGTGTAGTTTGCACAAATAATAGTATATTCAGTGGGTATGGAAAGTATTCAGACCCCCTTAAATTGTTCACTCTTTATTATATTGTAGCCATTTGCTAAAATCATTAAAGTTAATTTAAGTTTTTCCTCATCAATGTACACACAGCACCCCATACCCAGCCAAACCCATGGTGGGGCCCAGATGGGTGTCACCTGGGCAGCCTAAATGGGGCCCAGACATTTTTGTCCACGGTTTCCATGGAGGCCCCACATGGGTTAGCCCAGATGAACTGAACACTGCTCAGTGTGCACACTACAGGCTGTTAAATGAAACACAGAAACATGCTGGAGTTAATGAGATAATTAGGTGATAACGAGCAGAATCACTGAAGGTAAGAGAAACAACTATGACTTCAACCACAACCTTCGATGAAATCAATTGAAGATAAAAGACATTAAATCTCTGAAGATCTGATGAAACATCTCCACAAACAGCATTACCAGCTTCACTTATTACTAACCAGACCAAAAAAAACATTTTTGCAGATTTATTAAAAAAAATAAAACACTGAAATATCACATGGTCCTAAGTATTCAAACCCTTTGCTCAGTAGCACCCTTTTGTCTAATACAGCCATTAGTCTTTTTGGGAAAGATGCTACAAGTTTTACACACCTGGATTTGGGGATCCTCTGCCATTCCTTCTTGCAGATCTTCTCCATTTCTGTCAGGTTGGATGGTAAATGTTGGTGGGAAGCCATTTTTAGGTCTCTCCAGAGATGCTCAATTGGGTTTAAGTCAGAGCTCTGGTTGGGCCATTCAAAAACAGTCACAGAGTTGTTGTGAAGCCACTCCTTCATTATTTTATCTGTGTGCTTAGGGTCATTGTCTTGTTGGAAGGTAAACTTTTGGCCCAGTCTGAGGTCCTGAGCACTCTGGAGATGGTTTTCGTCCAGGATATCCCTGTACTTGGCCGCATTCATCTTTCCCTCGATTGCAACCAGTAATCCTGTCCCTGAAGCTGAAAAACACCCCCACAGCATGATGCTGCCACCACCATGCTTCACTGTTGGGACTGTATTGGACAGGTAATGAGCAGTGCCTGGTTTTCTCCACACATACCGCTTAGAATTAAGGCCAAAAAGTTCTATCTTGGTCTCATCAGACCAGAGAATCTCATTTCTCACCATCTTGCGGGCTCCATGCGGGCTTTCATGTGTCTTGCACTGAGGAGAGGCTTCCGTCGGGCCACTCTGCCATAAAGCCACGACTGGTGGAGGGCTGCAGTGATGGTTGACTTTCTACAACTTTCTCCCATCTCCCGACTGCATCTCTGGAGCTCAGCCACAGTGATCTTTGGGTTCTTCTTTACCTCTCTCACCAAGGCTCTTCTCCCCCAATAGCTCAGTTTGGCCGGACGGCCAGCTCTAGGAAGGGTTCTGGTCATCCCAAAGGTCTTCCATTTAAGGATTATGGAGGCCACTGTGCTCTTAGGAACCTCAAGTGCAGCAGAATTTTTTTTTTTGTAACCTTGGCCAGATCTGTGCCTTGCCACAATTCTGTCTCTGAGCTCATTTATTCGCAGGTGTGTGGCTTACTTAATCAAGTCCAATCAGTATAATCAAACACAGCTGGCCTCAAATGAAGGTGTAGAACCATCTCAAGGATGATCAGAAGAAATGGACAGCACCTGAGTTAAATAAATGAGTGTCACAGCAAAGGGTCTGAATACTTAGGACCATGTGATATTTAAGTTTTTCTTTTTTAATAAATCTGCAAAAATGTCAACAATTCTGTGTTTTTCTGTCAATATGGGGTGCTGTGTGTACATTGAGGAAAAAAAATGAATGTAAATGATTTTAGCAAATGGCTGCAATATAACAAAGAGTGAAAAATTTAAGGGGATCTGAATACTTTCCGTACCCACTGTAATTTCCTCTAGAAATTTTATAGGGGTTGTCTGAGAAAAAACACAGAGATGGAAGATTAGGACGATATTCTGCATTCATTTGAAATTGACTTACGACATTCTATGACATGAAAGTCATCTCAATTTAAACAATCTCATGGATGTGGCTGTTGTGGTATGTGATCAGAAGCATCAGCTGCTCTGTAAATGTGGTGTGAAATTGACATAGTCCTTTTATGTTTAACTGTTTTAAATGCCCATTGCCTGCCATGCACAGTTGCCCTGAAGCCACCGGGGTGGCAGTGACACCGGGCTTTGGCCCGTCATCGCTGATCGCAGATCGCAGCTATATTTATTATTATTATTTTTTTCCATCTTCTGGGGCTTTTTGGGAGCCTTAACATGCTCAAAAACTCTTGAAAAGTGGCACACATATTGGAATCTGTGGCCATCGGGGCCAGGCAGAAGTTGGTACCTGGGCGTGGCAGGGGGGCTCGACAGCGTCCCCTTGAACAAAGTCCAAAAACTTGGACACATTGCACATATTAATATGAATTGCACATTTATACTAATATGGGCACATTCACACTTGCACATATTAGTATGAATCTTGGTACTCACATAGACCTCATCAGGCCTGACAACTGTCATGATCTAAGTTCTACGCCACCCCAAACTCGGTCACCAAACTTGGTCAGCTTGAAGTCAAGACACAGATAATGCTAAATTGCCAGCAGATTTTTGATATCTCAAATGGTTTGGCCATGGCGAGGCAACAAATTTATGGCGAGAAAAGGGAAACAGGAAATGTGTTATAATGTCTGCATACATTGATTGATGTTTATGAAACTTCAGCTGTGTGTTCGTTATAGTCAAGTCAAGTCACCTTTATTTATATAGCGCTTTTTACAATGCAGATTGTGTCAAAGCAGCTTTACATTGATAACTGGTACATAATTTGGCTGCACAGCAGCTCTTAAATAATAGTGTCAATGCAGGCAGATCAGAAGCACTGTTGAATAAATGTCAAGAATACTACTGAATATCAAATGTCAAGTGTCCCCAACTAAGCAAGCCAAAGGCGACAGCGGCAAGGAACCCAAACTCCATCAGGTGACATCAGGTGGCAAACAAGTGGCAAATAGGTGTTAAAATGGAGAAGAAAAAAAAACCTTGGGAGAAACCAGGCTTAGTCGGGGGGCCAGTTCTCCTCTGGCGAACAGTGCTTTGTTACAATCAGGTTGCTATCATATGTCTGATAGGATCGCAACAATCAAAGTATTTATTTCAGTTCCATCCAGTTGAGGATCGTATTCATCACGCTGGTATGGACGGTCTGTTGAGGAACTGTGCTACTGGCGGTCATGTCGATGAGGCCTTCACAATGGATGATCCAGTTGACTTCACAATGGCTGATCCAGTTGACGTCCATATTCATCATGCCGGTATGGACGGTCTGTTGAGGAACTGTGGCACTGGCTGTCGTGTTGATGATGTCTTCACAATGGATGATCTAGTTGACTCGATCTCTGCTGATACTTCAGGGCTGCGTTGTCTGGCTGACCTAATTTATGCAGCCTAATAATCCTTTAACGGATTTGAAAATATAAACTGATAATGTGTTATGTGTATGCCAGGTTAAAGAGATGTGTTTTTAGTCTAGATTTAAACTGACAGAGTGTGTCTGCATCCCGAACAATGCTAGGAAGATTGTTCCAGAGTTTAGGTGCCAAATAGGAGAAGGATCTACCGCCTGCAGTTGATTTTGATATTCTTGGTATTATCAGCTGGCCTGAATTCTGAGATCGCAATAAACGTGAAGGACTATAATGTATTAAGAGCTTACTTAGGTACTGGGGAGCTAAACCATTTAGTGCTTTGTAAGTAATTAGCAAGATTTAAAAATCTATACGATGTTTAACAGGAAGCCAATGCAGTGATGACAGAACTGGGCTAATATGGTCATACTTCCTAGTTCTAGTAAGAACTCTAGCTGCTGCATTTTGTACAAACTGTAGTTTATTTATCAAGCGGGAGGAACAACCACCCAGTAGAGCGTTACAGTAATTTAGCCTTGAGGTCATGAACGCATGAACTAACTTTTCTGCATTCTTCATTGAGAGCAGATGTCGTAGTTAGATATATTTTTAAGATGGAAGAATGCAGTTTTACAGATGCTAGTAACATGGCCTTCGAATGAAAGATTGGTATCAAAGAGCACACAGAAGTTTTCGGTACAAAAATTAGAATCTCTGTTTTTCCTGAATTTAGTAGTAGGAAATTACTGGTCATCCAGTTTTTTATATCAGCTATACATTCTGTTAATTTAGTGAATTGGTGATTTTCGTCAGGGTGCGAAGAAATATAGAGCTGAGTATCATCAGCGTAACAATGAAAACTAACGCCATGCTTCCTAATGATATCTCCCAACGGTAGCATGTACAGAGTAAAAAGCAACGGTCCTAGTACTGAGCCTTGCGGTACTCCATATTTAACTTGTGATTGATATGACATCTCATCGTTTACTACTACAAACTGATAACGGTCAGATAAGTATGATTTGAACCATGCCAATGCAATTCCACTAATGCCAACATCGTTTTCGAGTCTGTTTAGAAGAATATTGTGATTGATAGTGTCAAATGCAGCACTAAGATCCAGTAACACTAATAGAGAGATACAACCACGATCTGATGATAAGAGCAAGTCATTAGTAACTCTAATGAGAGCAGTCTCAGTACTATGGTATGGTCTAAATCCTCACTGGAAATCTTCACAGATACTATTTCTTTCTAAAAAGGAACATAGTTGTGATGATCAGCCTGTAATTGACTAATTCTCTAGGATCAAGTTGTGTTTTTTTAATAAGAGGTTTAATAACAGCCAGCTTAAAGGTTTTTGGTACGTATCCTAGCTATAAAGATGATTTAACAATATTAAAAAGAGGATCTATGACCTCTGGAAGCATCTCTTTCAATAGCTTAGTCGGTATAGGGTCTAACATACATGTGGATGATTTTGATGATTTAACAAGTTTAGACAATTCTTCCTCTCCTAAAGCAGTAAATTAATTGATTTTTTTCTTTAGGGACACTACAATGCACTGTCTGACACAAGACTGTAGTAGACGGTTGCATGGTTATAATTTTTTTCTCTAATATTATCAATCTTGCAAGTAAAGAAGTTCATAAAGTCATTACTGCTGTGCTCTTTGGAAACATCAGAAGTTGAAGCTTTATTTCTTGTTAATTTAGCCACTGTATCAAATAAATACCTAGTGTTGTGTTTATGTTGTTCTAAAAGTTTTGAAAAATAGGCAGATCTAGCAGTTTTTAAGGCCTTTCTGTACTCAGTCATTTTCTCTCTCCACGAAATGCGAAATACTTCTAGTTTTTTTTTCTTCCAGCTGCGCTCCATTTTTCTAACTGCTGTTTTTAGGGCTCGAGGAGTCTTTTTTTGTTTTTCAAAATGCATTTAGTTCACTCTATTTTCACCTGATTTGCTTCAAACTTCATCAGTGTAATGTCAATACACAGCAGATGTAGACCTGTGACAGGATTTTTGATATTTTAAATATATAGTTGCCAAGTCAAACTTTAATAATAATCTTGAGTGTTGTAGAGGCTCTTAACATGCTTCAACTCGACACACACATCAATGTTTAAACCAGTAGACATGGACAAAGCCATAGAAATGGGCGTGGTGGAGGGACTCAGTAGTGCCACCTTTTGACAAAAGTGAATAGTTTAGTTAATAGAATAGTTAGTTTTTCCTACAGTCACCAAAATCGGTACACAAGCCGGACAATTTTCTAATTTACATTCATTAGCTCCGACCAACAGGAAGTCAGCTATTTTGGTTTGAATGTTAATTTTTTTGAAAAAAAAAAACAGGCTATGAATTATATACTACTACTCCAACAGGGTTTATACAATTTTGTAGCAAATTAGCTCAAAATAAATATGAATAATTAATCATAACTAGTTATAATTAATTATTAATATTTTAATCAGTTAATAAAATTAATTTAATGTAATAAAATTAATATTACAATCAATTAACCTGTTGTCTAGTGAACACACAGTGTTAATTGTTTATTAATTCTAAGAAATGTTCATTTCCAGGTTATGGGAAATAACAATCTTATTCTACTAAAAGCCTGTAGTCAGGACAGACATGAATAGGGACTCCCGTATACGAGTGCAAAGCACAGACAACTTTACGTGTGATATGAACAAGACTTTATTAACTAGACTAAACACTTGAACTACTCTAACATTCACACACATATATGCATACAGTTTACCAAGAGAGAGAGAGAGAGAGCTAAAGCAGAGTACAGTAAAGCAGGAAGTTACAGCATTGTTGGACATTCAGCAGATCAACAGCCTTGAGCAAACCATCAGTTTAGTTGTATCAGGCCCTTCTTTAAAAGGGGTAAGGATACTCAATGTATCAAATAATGAGACTAAGTTTGATTCTTGCATGTCTCTCCAAGTTGAATTAAAACTGTCCTGATGCAATTTGTGGAGGCTTCCATTGAATCTTTGCTGATATTGTCTTGATGAAGAGAACCAGTTGGATTCAGAGGATCTTTGGTGAATGGAAGGTCTAGGCTGAGGCCTGGCACAAGCTTGGGGTTCCTTAGAAGCTTTTAGCTTCTTACAGCATCATCTTGACGTCAGCATTTGTCAGTAAAAGAGAAGAAGAGGAGGAAGAGCAGGAAGAGAGAGGTTTGATCTTGTGAACAGTGAATAAAAGGGGTGAAGATGTCACACCTCTTGGGGTGTCTGAGCCAATAAAGAGTTTCCCTTTCAGAGGGAAGTTTTACGAGTCTTTGTTCTGTAGCATGATATTAGCATAAGACACTGGATTGGATGAATGAGAGAATAACCTTCTAGATTCCTATAATACTAACATGTCACAGAGTTAGTAACATGTAACATAAATTACCAAATAGGAAATAAAAGTTGGAGTCCGTAGATACCAAACATGCTGCCAATGTGATCTCAGTTAACTATACATTTGCAACTATGGAACATTAATACCAAAATAGTTCAAAAGAGAGAATTAATACATAGAATAAAGCCTATAAAAGGAAAGTCATGAGATGGGAAAATTGGGTACATGTTTATACATTTCCCAAGTGGTTATATAGAGAATACATAGGATTAAGAGAGTTTATTTGTCCTTTTCAGGAAGAATGAGTCACTAGTCTCTACAGCATTCTTCTGGATCATAAAAGTACCATATAACTGTAACAGGACACCTAGTTGTGCCTGTGTGCTAGCTACACTTGGGATGCTGGTTGCAGTTTTAGGGGGATGAGTTCAGAGAACTTTGATAGTGAGAGTGAGTTTATGGGTAATTCATTAAATACAATGAATAATTGTGTGGCTGATTGGTCCAGACGCTACAATTTACACCAAACTTTTTTTAACTTGATGCTCACATATTGAAGTTGTTTAATTGCAAACAGAAGTTGAATATCTCAAACGGTTTGGCCGTGACGAGGCAATGAATTTATGGCAAGAAAAGGAAAACAAAGTGTTATAACTTCTGTATACATTAAGTGATTTTCATGAATCTTCGTTGTACAAGGCTGATCACATAGATGTGACTATTGTGAGTCAAAGTTATAGCGCCACCAACTGGCAGCAGGAAATGTGTTACTTTCAGCATGCTTTGAGTTTACAATCTTATTTTTACCTGATTTGCTTCAAACTTCATTTGAATAATGTCAAAACATGGAACATGTAGACCTTTAAAAAGAATCGTGATATCTCAAACACAGTTGCCTTGGCAACACATCAAACTTTAATATTCGTTTTGGATGCTCTTGAGACTCTTAGCATGCTTCAAATTGTTTGAAGCTCCATACACATGTCAGGATTGTTAGCCAGTAGACATGGACAAAGAAACCTTAGAAACAGGCAGGGAGGAGGGGCTCTATGTCGCCACCTTATAGTGCAGTAAATGTAGAGTGAATTTAACATTTTAACTGACTATTGCCCGCTGTGCACAGTTGCCCTGAAGCCACCGGGGTGGCGGTGCCACCGGCTTGGGCCCACCATAGCTGCTTGCAGCTATATTTACTATTATTCTTCTCCAAAGTAAATCGCATTTTTGAGGGCCTAAATGTGCTCAAAAACTCATGAAACTTTGCACATGCTTCAGAAGTGGTGAAAATTTATTTCTGTTATGGGTTGCAGAATTAGGCGTGTTAAAATGGCTTGATAGCACCACCTAACAAAGTGCCCCTCGCGCTACATTTCACATAGATTTTGAAATTCTGTACACACATTCAACAGCCCAATACCTACAAAAAAGTCTCTTGGAGCATAATCTGAAACCGAAAAGGAAGTCAGATATTTTTAATTAATTTGCTATTTTTTGCCATTTCCAGACGTTGTACTTTAACAAATTCCTCCTAGAGCTTTAATTAGATCAATGTCATATTTGGTCAGTCTAATGTTAAGGCTTTTTCGACATTAAATTGCAAAAATCTATAGAGTTTTCTCTGAAGGGTGTGTCTGTGATGGCCTGACAAAGTTTGATGTTTCACCATGAAACAGGAAGCTGTTGTAACTCAGGCATACAATGTCTGATATGCCCCAAACTTCACATGTTTTATTAGAGTCCTGGCCTAAACGCATCTACATGACAGTATTCAGTTATAGTCATAGCGCCACCTGTGGGCGATAGGAAATGACGTTTTACACTGTGATAGAGATTTAACCAGATCATTTAACCAGAGATTTAACCAGATCTACATCATATGTTATCAGTCTAATCTTAAGACCTTAGCGATGATAAATATCAAAGAGTTTTGAGTTTTCGCTGAAGGGCGTGTCCGTGGCGGCTTGACAAAGTCTGATGTTTCGCCATAAAAGAGAAAGCTGTTGTAACTTTCCTACTCTTTTTAGTCTAGTCAAGTTTTAGTTGACTAAAAGTCTGAGCATTTTAGTCTTATTTTAGTCAGAATTATCCATGACAATTTTCGTCTAGTTTTAGTTGATGAAAACTGATGACATATTTCTAATTTTTTTTTAGTCTCTTTTTAGTAATGCAATTCTATTTAACCCAATCAATATAGTTCCTAGTAGTATAGACAAAACTAAAAATTTATTTTAGACAAACCCATTTTAAACAAGGTTATCTTATTATATTGTTACCTACATTATATAGATAATACCTTACAATGCCTTGATGTCTCTTAACCCTTTAAGACCTGAAGGCTTTTTTTTTTTCTCTCTCTCTCTGAGCGACACACACAAAAGTAAAGACTCCAAAACTGTAGCAAGGAGAGTCAAAAAGTAGGCATCATTTGATAGAACACTTTTTAATTTTTTAGAAAATATAAATTACATTACATTTGGACATTTTCATGCTGAAAAACTGCTGATAAAAGACTAATATATATATATATATAGTAGGTAGCCATCCAAAACGGTGTTTCTACCGCCGCCGCGTCGTAAAGTGCATTTGCAGCTTTTGACCGCTGAGTGGCACTTTAACCACATGTTATCCAACAAATGCATCAAAGCACATTTATCTTTATGCAAAATGTAAATTTTCTCACATATTAGGCCTATATTTCTCACAAATACATTTTTTATTTATATTTTAAACTCCTTTAATAAAACAGCATGGATTTTTGACACGTACAAAGGATATTTTGTTATTCGTTACCTGTCCTTTATTTGACAGATAACTACTTAGGAAAAATATAGCCTATCTGTTTGGACACCGATTAATAAATTGTTGCGTGTTTCATGAATTATATCCCTTTATTTTAGTAAAATGTGAGTCACTGAATCATTTCGCTCCCATTATTAAGGCAATTTAGCTAAATCATTGAAACTAAAAAGAATGGACGGATTAATAAAACGTCATAAAAACTGCAACTCCTGCAGCCGCAGTTAAATGCAGGAGTGTATTCTATTCCTTAAAATATCAAATATCAAATTCAGAAACGACACATTCCAGTGGACAGATCGGCTCTTATTTAACACAGACCTACAAATTTATTATTGAATTGAGATATTTCTTTCTTTTTAGGTACAATTATTCGCTGAGTTTAAGTAAATTTTTGAGACGTTTCAGTTTCTCGCAGAGAGACAGCTAAAAGCTCACCCTTGTTTTTATTTATTTTATTTCACTAAAGCACAAGGTTTTGTTGTTATCGTGACCGCACACAAATAAAAGTAGACCATTTGTATTCTGTAGGCTATCGCCAAAAATGACGGAAGGCCTGTTTTAAGTTGTTTCTGTC
This sequence comes from Chanodichthys erythropterus, assembly GCF_024489055.1. Taxonomy (NCBI): domain Eukaryota; kingdom Metazoa; phylum Chordata; class Actinopteri; order Cypriniformes; family Xenocyprididae; genus Chanodichthys; species Chanodichthys erythropterus. The sequence continues at coordinate 15,398,928 of NC_090227.1, read as the reverse complement.
ATGAGGAGAAAATCCATCAGAACCACCGGCGCTTTCGTCGACCAGAGGGATAACAATGTAATCAATTTAGTTTCATATTTATATTTAAATATTGGGCTATAGCCTAATATATTTTTTTAAAGATGTCACCAATGTTGATTATGAAAAGGGATTAGCATGACAGATGCGCAATGTTGGGAGACAAATGCAGCGGGTCAGACATAAGTTTGACCACTTCATTAAGTTTTGTTTTATAGTAAGTCTTTCTTTAAAATGAATTTCGTTTTGTAGAAATTGTATCTTAATTTCAATCAATGTTTCATCAACCAATTGCCTGTATTTAATTAGGAAGAAAACCATGAACGTCGGGTGTGGAATGGAAACGAAACCATGTTTCCACGGCCTTTGAATAAGGCTGAAGCACGTCTTTCTGTTTTTATTACATTTCTTAAATACATGTCTTTATTACTTAATTAATTGATAAGGTGTTTTGGTCTAACAATATATTTTAGCTGCTCTAAATTCTAAGTTAGACACAAATTTGCGCATAGGCTAGGTTATATAAGGTTCCCTTCTAGACAAGTGCGTAAAATGCTGTTTCGGCCGCAAATGTTCAGTAATTTCGATTGGTGCGTCAAATGATGATCAAACTAAATTCATGTATTTACAGTAAAAGAATAAAGAAATAGCCTAACTCTAGACTTATTGGCTATGTTATTTACGTTTGGGCAATATAATAATAATAATAATAATATCTCAGCAAAGACCGAACATATTTATTTGTCTCGGCACACGAACGCTAACAGTAACAGTAACACAGTAACACAGCGCATCAAAGCTTGCTGTTGTCTTGGCTACCTTACAAACTGCGATGGAAACAACAGTGAATTTCCCCCCTTTTGTGGTAATTTAGCACTAGTTTCTATGGTATTCTGCTTGCATTTTTGGGCTTCAGTTGGATGCTTTATTTTTATCTTTAGTCAGTTGAGTTTAGTTCTAAAAAAAGCAAAGGCTAAATAAGTAAATAATCTGCGCCGGGGCCCATCATAGGGTGGGGGCTGCGGGGGTGTCCCGTACGCCCATGATGTAATGGTAATACATCACTTACAATGGGTTCATGTTAACTACTGTACGATTATCAGATGATTTTAATGTGTTAATGTTTCAACTATATCGTGCAATTATAGCTATGTAACAATCTGATAAACTGCAATTGTGCAGTTTGTATGCATTAACACGCTCATAAACATTACAAAAAGAAATGTCATGCCATAAGCTACACAAAAAAAAAAAAAAAACGTTATCCCAATAATCAACATTTTGTCATTCAACAAGTACTAGGCTATTAAGATAAAACGTTTCTGCTATAGAATTTGCACCTAATCTGACTCTTCACAATGGACTACACAATATTTTATAGGCCTATTTGTATTTTGACTGCAGTCAAGAGCAAAATGACGAGAACATGTTTAACATTGGAAGTTTAAGATTCTTTATTAAATATTCTTACTTTATGCAAAACATATAGACATCTGTACATTATACTATAACATCATAACATAAATCATAAAATTATAGGTCAAATGAACCGTACAAACCCAATCTTGTTTTTTGCTATTTCTTTAGGTCTATTTATGTATATCAGCAGATCTGTGTTGCTTCAGTTCATTTCAATAACAGATGATGTTGCAAACTGTGGTTAAGCTGTAAAGCAGCTCGAAATAATTGACCATGATATGTAACATTATGGCTCCATATTATTAGAACAATAACTGTACAGAATCTTTACTGCCATCCAATGTTCCTTAAAGACAAAGAAATAAAATAAAAATGTTAAAGAAAAACAAACAAAAACAACAAACTGATTGTGTTCCATTTATATATCAATGTCTAATTTTTACATTGTCTTGTGTGTATAAAAAGCACTCACCCAACCTAACAGTGCTTGACAAGTTTGAGATGGGGGAAGGGCGCTTTGTTTAAAATGTTTGTCACCAAAGCCATTAATCCAGAGGGCGGGAGACTCAAAATATTAGCCTAAGCTATGCACGTGACAGACCTTTTTGCAATCTTAGTGCTTTTTGTCAATTTTAACATCCTGATCTGATCATATGAAATAAGCTGACGGAATACACAATTGTTAGACTCTGTTATAAGTATTGGCAGTAAGTTTCTTTATTTGTTTGTATTATGGAGATTTGCAGTGTTTTGCAGTGTTTCAAGTTCCGAATGGGATCAACCCTCCCCCCCGCACGTTTGCCAGCGTCTGCTGCTGCCGAGCAGAGTATGTGCAAAGTTTTGACTGGAGCGAGGAGGGATTCTGTAAAAGTGGGAACGTTGTTTTTTTTTTTTTGTTTTTTTTTAAATCTGCAAGAAATGTAATGAGTTTGGCTTGTGGTAGGAAAAAAAAAGGTTTGCACAATAAGCCACTACGCAAATTTGTGTCTAAGTAGACCAGCTAAAATATATTGTTCAACCAAAAACATCTTATCAATTATTTAAGTAATAAAGACACGTAATAAAGTAATAAATAAATTTAATAAAAACAGAGAGACGTATATTGCTTCAGCCTTATTCAAAGGCCGTGGAAACATGGTTTCATTTCCATTCCACATCCGACGTTCTTGGTTTTCTTCCTGTTTATTAAATATAGGCAATTGGTTGATGAAACATTGATTGAAATTAAGATACAATTTCTACAAAACGAAATTCACTTAAAAACAAAAAAACGAAAGACTTACTATAAAGCAAAACTTAATGAAGTGGTCAAACTTATGTCTAACCCGCTGCATTTGTCTCCCGACATTGCGCATCCGTCATACTACTTTTCATAATGAACATAGGTGGAATTTATTTATTTAAAAATAATAGGCAATAGCCCAATATTTAAATATAAATATGAAACTAAATTGGTTACATTTTTATCCCTCTGGCCGACGAAAGCGCCGGCGCGTTCTGATGGATTTTTTCCTCAGGACAGCTGAAACAAAAACAGGCCTTCTGTCATTTTTGGCGATAGCCTACAGATTGATGCAGTACTACGAATGGTCTACTTTTATTTGTGTACGCTCACAATAACAACAAAACCTTGTACTTTTGAATAATAAAATAAAAAGCAGGGTGCGCTTTCAGCTGTCTCTCTGCGAGAATCTGAAACGTCTCAAAAGTGAACTTAAACTCAGCGAATAATTGTACCTAAAAAGAAAGAAATATTCAATTCGATAAGATATAGGTCTGTGTTAAATAAGAGGCGATCTATCTGCTGGAACGTGTTGTTTCTGAAATCATGGCCAGTGTTGCTGCTGTTATCAGTTCTCTTGATGCTCGTACACATGCGTAGTTTTCACACAGACAATCAAACGTTTTGGTCTGGTAAAAGCACAAAACAAAATGCACACAACGTGTCCTTGCTCTTGATGTACAATCACAGATGAACACCTTTGGTTTTAATGAGTAAATTTGCCTAAATATTTATTCCTGCCGGTATTTTAGTCTGCGATATCAAAATAACTAAACATTACATAGCATATATAATAGCCAAAAAAAAAAAATAAAAAAATCAAGAACAATCAGTTAATAAGAATTATTGCTCTTAATGCGGTCTTAATGCTGGACCATTCTCATTTCGCTCCGCATATGGAACTTGAAGGATTTTTTATTTTATTTTATTTTTTTGCTGAGAGCAAACCAGAATGTAAATACTACATTTATAATCTGTGTGTGTGTGTGTGTGCTACTAATATAAATATATATATATATATATATATATATATATATGTCACGGGTTGGACAGAGACAAGAGAGTAAGATCCATGTGCAGCTTAGTTTATTAAAGGGTAATCCAAAACGTAATCCAAATAGGCAATGGTCAAACTCCAGAGAAACAGTCCATACAAAATAAATAAAACAAACAGAGAATCCAGTGACAAACAACGAACCACAACCAAAGACAGAAACAACTCAGTATAAATAGACAGACACTAATAACATAATACAAAACAGGTGTGTGCAATGAAGTGATCATGAGATAATGAGTCCGGCAGTGCGTTATGGGTAATGTAGTTCATGGGGTGAAAACAAGAGTCCAGGATGGAGTGCCCTCTAGTGACTGATACGGGCACTCTCACTGATGGTCGTGACATTACCCCCCCTCAAAGGAGCGGCTACCAGACGCTCCACCAGACAACCAAAACAAAAACACAAAAAACTCCCAAAACTCAGGAGGGAGGTGGACCGGAGGAGGATCAGGGGGAGGGATGGTGGGCCAGGACCAGAGCCCCCAACCGAAGGCCAGGGGGGAGCCGGTGGAACAGACCACGGGGGCTCTAAGAGGGTCGGGGTCCTGGCTGAATGCCAGGGCAGCACTGGAGGAACTGACCAGGTGGGTTCCCTGGGGTCTGGAGTCCTGGCTGGTTGCCAGGGCGGCGCTGGAGGAACTGACCAGGCGGGTTTCAGCGGTTCCAACGGCCGGGGCAGTGGCAGCAGGGCAGGAAGCCTGGACGACGGCGGCAGGGCAGACGGCTTGGATGATGGCGGCAGGACAGAAGATCTGGGCGGTGGCGGCAGGGCAGTAGGCTTGGATGGCGGCGGCAGGGCAGTAGGCTTGGACGGCAGCGGTAGGGCTGGCCAAGGGTGCTTTGTGGCCGTATCAGGGAGAACGAGCAGCTCGGTGACGGCCTCCGTGGCCGTATCAGGGAGAGCGGACAGCTCGGTGACGGCCTCCGTGGCAGTATCAGGGAGAGCGGCCAGCTCGGTGACGGCCTCCGTGGCCGCATCAGGGAGAGCGGACAGCTCGGTGACGGCCAGCTCGGTGACGGCCAGCGTGCTCAGGCTGGGGCTGCTCTGGGACGGCAGCGTGCTCAGGCTGGGGCTGCTCAGGCGGCAGGGCAAGGCGCTTCGGTAACCCACGAACAACCACCAAAGTGGTCTCCAGGCCTTGTAGGACGGAGGAAGCCCTTTTCCTCCTTCTCCTCCGCTTATGAGGGTGAGGCGGTGGCTCACCCAAAGTGGACTCACTGGCTGGAGCGGGCTCTGGAGTGGACTCACTGGCTGGAGCGGGCTCACTAGCTGGAGTGGACTCTGGAACGGACTCACTGACTGGAACGGGCTCACTAGCTGGAGCGGACTCTGGAACGGACTCACTGACTGGAGCGGACTCACTGACTGGAGCGGACTCACTGACTGGAGCGGGCTCTGAAGTGGACTCACTGACTGGAGCAGGCTCTGGAGTGGATTCACTGACTGGAGCGGGCTCTGGAGTGGACTCACTGACTGGAGCGGGCTCTGGAGTGGATTCACTGACTGGAGCGGGCTCTGGAGTGGAATCACTGGCTGGAGCGTGCTCTGGAGTGGACTCACTGACTGGAGCGGGCTCTGGAGTGGAATCACTGGCTGGAGCGTGCTCTGGAGTGGAATCACTGACTGGAGTGGACTTACTGGCAGGAACGGGCTCTGGAGTGGACTCACTGACTGGAACGGACTCACTGACTGGAACGGACTCACTGACTGGAACGGGCTCTGGAGCGGACTCACTGACTGGAGCGGACTCACTGACTGGAGCAGGCTCTGAAGTGGACTCACTAACTGAAGCGGGCTCTGGAGTGGATTCCCTGACTGGAGCGGGCTCTGGAGTGGACTCACTGACTGGAGCGGGCTCTGGAGTGGATTCACTGGCTGGAGCGGGCTCTGGAGTGGAATCACTGGCTGGAGCGTGCTCTGGAGTGGAATCACTGACTGGAGTGGACTTACTGGCAGGAACGGGCTCTGGAGTGGATTCACTGGCTGGAGCGGGCTCTGGAGTGTACTCACTGGCTGGAGCGGACTCTGGAGTGGACTCACCGGCTGGAGCGGACTCTGGAGTGGACTCACTGACTGAAGCGGGCTCTGGAGTGGACTCACTGACTGGAACGGACTCACTGACTGGAACGGGCTCTGGAGCGGACTCACTGACTGGAGCGGGCTCTGGAGTGGACTCACTGGCTGGAGCGGGCTCACTAGCTGGAGCGGACTCTGGAACGGACTCACTGACTGGAACGGGCTCACTAGCTGGAGCGGACTCTGGAACGGACTCACTGGCTGGAGCGGGCTCTGGAGTGGACTCACTGACTGGAGCGTGCTCTGGAGTGGAATCACTGACTGGAGTGGACTCACTGACTGGAGCGTGCTCTGGAGTGGAATCACTGACTGGAGTGGACTCACTGGCTGGAGCGGGCTCTGGAGTGGACTCACTGACTGGAGCGTGCTCTGGAGTGGAATCACTGACTGGAGTGGACTCACTGGCTGGAGCGGACTCTGGAACGGACTCACTGACTGGAACGGACTCACTGACTGGAGCGTGCTCTGGAGTGGAATCACTGACTGGAGTGGACTTACTGGCTGGAGCGGGCTCTGGAGTGGACTCACTGGCTGGAGCGGGCTCTGGAGTGGACTCACTGGCTGGAGCGGGCTCTGGAGTGGAATCACTGACTGGAGTGGATTTACTGGCAGGAACGAGCTCTGGAGTGGATTCACTGGCTGGAGCGGGCTCTGGAGTGTACTCACTGGCTGGAGCGGACTCTGGAGTGGACTCACTGGCTGGAGCGGACTCTGGAGTGGACTCACTGGCTGGAGCGTGCTCTGGAGTGGAATCACTGACTGGAGTGGACTCACTGGCTGGAGCGGGCTCTGGAGTGGACTCACTGACTGGAGCGTGCTCTGGAGTGGAATCACTGACTGGAGTGGACTCACTGGCTGGAGCGTGCTCTGGAGTGGAATCACTGACTGGAGTGGACTCACTGGCTGGAGCGGGCTCTGGAGTGGACTCACTGACTGGAGCGTGCTCTGGAGTGGAATCACTGACTGGAGTGGACTCACTGGCTGGAGCGGGCTCTGGAGTGGACTCACTGGCTGGAGCGGACTCTGGAGTGGACTCACTGGCTGGAGCGGACTCTGGAGTGGACTCACTGGCTGGAGCGGGCTCTGGAGTGGGCTCACTGGCTGGAGCGGGCTCACTGGCTGGAGCGGGCTCACTGGCTGGAACGGACTCGCTGGCTGGAACGGACTCGCTGGCTGGAACGGACTCGCTGGCTGGAACGGACTCGCTGGCTGGAACGGACTCGCTGGCTGGAACGGACTCGCTGGCTGGAACGGACTCGCTGACTGGAACGGACTCGCTGACTGGAACGGACTCACTGACTGGAACGGACTCACTGACTGGAGCGGGCTCTGGAGTGGACTCACTGACTGGAGCGGGCTCTGGAGTGGACTCACTGACTGGAGCGGGCTCTGGAGTGGACTCACTGACTGGAGCGGGCTCTGGAGTGGACTCACTGACTGGAGCGGGCTCTGGAGTGGACTCACTGACTGGAGCGGGCTCTGGAGTGGACTCACTGACTGGAGCGGGCTCTGGAGTGGACTCAATGACTGGAGTGGACTCACTGACTGGAACGGGCTCTGGAGCGGACTCACTGACTGGAGCGGACTCACTGACTGGAGCAGGCTCTGAAGTGGACTCACTGACTGAAGCGGGCTCTGGAGTGGATTCACTGACTGGAGCGGGCTCTGGAGTGGACTCACTGGCTGGAGCGGGCTCTGGAGTGGACTCACTGACTGGAGCGGGCTCTGGAGTGGACTCACTGACTGGAGCGGGCTCTGGAGTGGACTCACTGACTGGAGCGGGCTCTGGAGTGGACTCACTGACTGGAGCGGGCTCTGGAGTGGACTCAATGACTGGAGTGGACTCACTGGCTGGAACGGACTCACTGGCTGGAGCGGACTCACTGGCTGGAACGGACTCACTGGCTGGAACGGACTCACTGGCTGGAACGGACTCACTCCAGTCCACTCCAGAGTCCGCTCCAGCCAGTGAGTCCACTCCAGAGCCCGCTCCAGCCAGTGAGTACACTCCAGAGCCCGCTCCAGCCAGTGAGTACACTCCAGAGCCCGCTCCAGCCAGTGAGTACACTCCAGAGCCCGTTCCTGCCAGTAAGTCCACTCCAGTCAGTGATTCCACTCCAGAGCACGCTCCAGCCAGTGAGTCCACTCCAGAGCCCTCTCCAGCCAGTGAGTTCACTCCAGAGCCCGCTCCAGCCAGTGAATCCACTCCAGAGCCCGTTCCTGCCAGTAAGTCCACTCCAGTCAGTGATTCCACTCCAGAGCACGCTCCAGCCAGTGAGTCCACTCCAGAGCACGCTCCAGCCAGTGAGTCCACTCCAGAGCCCGCTCCAGCCAGTGAGTCCACTCCAGAGCCCGCTCCAGCCAGTGAGTCCACTCCAGAGCCCGCTCCAGCCAGTGAGTCCACTCCAGAGCCCGCTCCAGCCAGTGAGTCCACTCCAGAGCCCGCTCCAGCCAGTAAGTCCACTCCAGTCAGTGATTCCACTCCAGAGCACGCTCCAGTCAGTGAGTCCGTTCCAGTCAGTGAGTCCGTTCCAGTCAGTGAGTCCGTTCCAGTCAGTGAGTCCGTTCCAGTCAGTGAGTCCACTCCAGAGCCCGCTCCAGCCAGTGAGTCCACTCCAGTCAGTGATTCCACTCCAGAGCACGCTCCAGTCAGTGAGTCCACTCCAGAGCCCGCTCCAGCCAGTGAGTCCACTCCAGTCAGTGATTCCACTCCAGAGCACGCTCCAGCCAGTGAGTCCACTCCAGTCAGTGATTCCACTCCAGAGCACGCTCCAGTCAGTGAGTCCACTCCAGAGCCCGCTCCAGCCAGTGAGTCCACTCCAGTCAGTGATTCCACTCCAGAGCACGCTCCAGTCAGTGAGTCCACTCCAGTCAGTGATTCCACTCCAGAGCACGCTCCAGTCAGTGAGTCCACTCCAGAGCCCGCTCCAGCCAGTGAGTACACTCCAGAGCCCGCTCCAGCCAGTGAGTCCACTCCAGAGCCCGTTCCTGCCAGTAAGTCCACTCCAGTCAGTGATTCCACTCCAGAGCACGCTCCAGCCAGTGAGTCCACTCCAGAGCCCGCTCCAGCCAGTGAGTCCACTCCAGAGTCCACTCCAGTCAGTGATTCCACTCCAGAGCACGCTCCAGTCAGTGAATCCACTCCAGAGCCCGTTCCTGCCAGTAAGTCCACTCCAGTCAGTGATTCCACTCCAGAGCACGCTCCAGCCAGTGATTCCACTCCAGAGCACGCTCCAGCCAGTGATTCCACTCCAGAGCCCGCTCCAGCCAGTGAATCCACTCCAGAGCCCGCTCCAGTCAGTGAGTCCACTCCAGAGCCCGCTCCAGTCAGTGAATCCACTCCAGAGCCCGCTTCAGTTAGTGAGTCCACTTCAGAGCCTGCTCCAGTCAGTGAGTCCGCTCCAGTCAGTGAGTCCGCTCCAGAGCCCGTTCCAGTCAGTGAGTCCGTTCCAGTCAGTGAGTCCACTCCAGAGTCCGCTCCAGCCAGTGAGTCCACTCCAGAGCTCGCTCCAGCCAGTGAGTCCACTCCAGAGCCCGCTCCAGCCAGTGAGTCCACTCCAGAGCCCGCTCCAGCCAGTGAGTCCACTCCAGAGCCCGCTCCAGCCAGTGAGTCCACTCCAGAGCCCGCTCCAGCCAGTGAGTCCACTCCAGAGCCCGCTCCAGCCAGTGAGTCCACTCCAGAGCCCGCTCCAGCCAGTGAGTCCACTCCAGAGTCCGCTCCAGCCAGTGAATCCACTCCAGAGCCCGTTCCTGCAGGTAAGTTGTTTCTGTCTTTGGTTGTGGTTCGTTGTTTGTCACTGGATTCTCTGTTTGTTTTATTTATTTTGTATGGACTGTTTCTCTGGAGTTTGACCATTGCCTGTTTGGATTACGTTTTGGATTACCCTTTAATAAACTAAGCTGCACATGGATCTTACTCTCTTGTCTCTGTCCAACCCGTGACTGAACGAACCACCATGCAGAGATCCAGCAGCAGGAGACTCCGGTCATCAGTGGGGGCTGAGGAGGCTCAGGCCCTTTTGGCAACTCTTCGCCAGGGGAGAATGGGAGTGCGGACATTCGTCCAGAAGTTCTGGTCACGGGCGGAGGGGTATGGTCTCTCTGATGTGGTCCTCAAGGACACAGTTAATAACTGTCTTAATGATCCTCTGCCGCAGTGGGAGATGGAGCTGGTGGGGAAGTTAAATTTTTGGAATTTCGCCAGTTACCTGTATCTGCATAGGGATGGGCAGATTCAGAGACCTCCAACACCCGCTCCAGCCCGTGAACCCGCTCCAACCTGTGAGCCCGCTCCAGCCCGGGAGTCCGCTCCAGCCCGTGACTCCGCTCCAGAGGCCACAAAGGAGGTGGGCACTGAATCTCTGCTTCCCACATCTAAAAGGAGGAAGAGGAGGAGGAAGGCTTCCATCCCCCAAGACCCGGAGGCCTCTCCAGTGCTCGCTCCAGCAAGTGAGTCCGCTCCAGCCAGTGAGTCCACTCCAGAGCCCGCTCCAGCCAGTGAGTACACTCCAGAGCCCGCTCCAGCCAATGAGTACACTCCAGAGCCCAGTGTACTCACTGGCTGGAGCGGGCTCTGGAGTGTACTCACTGGCTGGAGCGGGCTCTGGAGTGTACTCACTGGCTGGAGCGGGCTCTGGAGTGGACTCACTGGCTGGAGCGGGCTCTGGAGTGGACTCACTGGCTGGAGCGGGCTCTGGAGTGGACTCACTGGCTGGAGCGAGCACTGGAGTGGACTCACTGGCTGGAGCGGGCTCTGGAGTGGAATCACTGACTGGAGTGGACTTACTGGCAGGAACGGGCTCTGGAGTGGATTCACTCTGTGGAGCGGGCTCTGGAGTGGACTTACTGGCTGGAGCGGGCTCTGGAGTGTATTCACTGGCTGGAGCGGGCTCTGGAGTGTACTCACTGGCTGGAGCGGGCTCTGGAGTGTACTCACTGGCTGGAGCGGGCTCTGGAGTGTACTCACTGGCTGGAGCGGGCTCTGGAGTGTACTCACTGGCTGGAGCGGGCTCTGGAGTGGACTCACTGGCTGGAGCGGGCTCTGGAGTGTACTCACTGGCTGGAGCGGGCTCTGGAGTGTACTCACTGACTGGAGCGGGCTCTGGAGTGGACTCACTGGCTGGAGCGGACTCACTGGCTGGAGCGGGCTCTGGAGTGGAATCACTGACTGGAGCGAGCACTGGAGAGGCCTCCGGGTCTTGGGGGATGGAAGCCTTCCTCCTCCTCTTCCTCCTTTTAGATGTGGGAAGCAGAGATTCAGTGCCCACCTCCTTTGTGGCCTCTGGAGCGGAGTCACGGGCTGGAGCGGACTCCCGGGCTGGAGCGGGCTCACAGGTTGGAGCGGGTTCACGGGCTGGAGCGGGTGTTGGAGGTCTCTGAATCTGCCCATCCCTATGCAGATACAGGTAACTGGCGAAATTCCAAAAATTTAACTTCCCCACCAGCTCCATCTCCCACTGCGGCAGAGGATCATTAAGACAGTTATTAACTGTGTCCTTGAGGACCACATCAGAGAGACCATACCCCTCCGCCCGTGACCAGAACTTCTGGACGAATGTCCGCACTCCCATTCTCCCCTGGCGAAGAGTTGCCAAAAGGGCCTGAGCCTCCTCAGCCCCCACTGATGACCGGAGTCTCCTGCTGCTGGATCTCTGCATGGTGGTTCGTTCAGTCACGGGTTGGACAGAGACAAGAGAGTAAGATCCATGTGCAGCTTAGTTTATTAAAGGGTAATCCAAAACGTAATCCAAACAGGCAATGGTCAAACTCCAGAGAAACAGTCCATACAAAATAAATAAAACAAACAGAGAATCCAGTGACAAACAACGAACCACAACCAAAGACAGAAACAACTCAGTATAAATAGACAGACACTAATAACATAATACAAAACAGGTGTGTGCAATGAAGTGATCATGAGATAATGAGTCCGGCAGTGCGTTATGGGTAATGTAGTTCATGGGGTGAAAACAAGAGTCCAGGATGGAGTGCCCTCTAGTGACTGATACGGGCACTCTCACTGACGGTCGTGACAATATATATATATATATATATATATATATATATATATTAGAGAGAGAGAGAGTAGCCTAAGATTACCCCACGTTTTGAAATTAACTCTCACTTTAAATTTTCTAGTGGTTTTTAAGGATGTTAAAAGGTTATATTATAATGCTATTGTTGTTTTACTTTGTCCTTTCATCTCCGTTTACAAACCGACATTTTATTATTACAGTCACTTTCCAACCCGTCCTTTGCGCCACCTGGCGGTAGTTTATTACACGCGACTAAATTTCAGTTAACGCAATGGCCCTGCGGCGGCGGTATGCGCGGCGGTAATACCCATTTTGGTTGTCCACCTACTGTGTATAATATATATATATATATATATATATATATATATATATATATATATATATATATATATATTTCATTTTATAATTTTTATTTTTTTATTTTTTTTTGACATGGAATAACTCAGGAAGGCAATAAAATCAGAGAAATTCTTTTTTGGTGATGCTCTCCTACATGTGAGCTGCATCTTTTTCAAATTTTGTGGTGATAAAGTGTTATTCATTTTTTGTAGCTAGATGGTGCCCACAGACGGTAAACTCCGGTGTGGAGTCACTTCTCAGCACTCGTTAGGAGTTTTTCAAAATGGTTAGATGCATTAAATAGCTAAGTTTCTAAGTTATAAGATGATACCTATTTTGTGTTATTCTACTTTGTAAAACGAACATGGATGAGTCCGGGAACATTGGATACACACTGCATCCCAGATAGACGAGAGACATGTCTTTAGCCAAGTATGTTAAATCATTCCATGAGTAATATGTTGTGAGTGTCAGGGTTCTGTCACTTCTGTCTAGTTTATTTCTTGGTTTCGTGACAGAGCTCTGACACTCCCGTTCTTGTCCTGTTTTTGTGTGAGCGTACGGTCTCGAGTGTTCTCGAGCCGTGCGCTCTCTTGTCTGCATGCCTTGTTTCATGTTGGGAGTGTGGCGTTCAGATCCCAGCACTCATGTCTAGTTTGGTTTCGGTTTTGTGTCGGGATTCGGACACTCGCGCTCCTAGTCCTGTCTTTTATTGTGAGCGCACGGTCGAGTGTTCCTTCTCTTGCTGTGCGTTCTTGTCTCATGTTGTCTCTTGTATTGTCATGTTTTGTGTAGCACGCGGTTATTTCCACATCTGCCACGTGCTTTCATGTTTTGCCTTTTTTGTAGCACGCAGTCTGTGTTTCACAGGCTGCGTGCTCATGTTGTCTCGTTTTGTGTGAACGCGTGACTTATGGGTTCTTTCATAGTTGCGTGTTCATGTCTCGTCTTGTGTAAGCACGTGGCTTGTGATTTATTGGCCATGTGCTTGTGTTTTTGTTTTGTTTGGTGTGAGCACATGGCTTGTCATGTTTGTTTGTGCCATGTGCTCTCATGTCTATTGTCTTGACCCCGCCCACCTTGTTACCTGGTTATTGGTTGATTTGCCCCACCTGTCCTCCCTCGTTACCTGCTTTGTTTGCTCTCCTATTTATTCTCCTTGTGTTTGCAGTCCTGTGCTGGTTCGTTGTCGTATGTTTCCCTTTGTCCTGTCCAGTCCAGTCAAGTTAAGTTTGTTAAGTCTGTTTTTCCCCCACGGGGTAGTTTTTGTTGTTGTTTCTTGTTTTATTTTTTATTATTAATAAAGCTCTCTCTCCTGCATTTGAGTCCTCATCCTCATCCATCAAAACCCTGACAGAGATCAACGCAATATATTGTTGATTTTGGATTAATTTTAATCGTAAGAATCTGCTTTAAATAATGGTGTGCATTTTCTATGATCTGTGCATTTTTAATTAAGTTATAAGCATGTGAAATCTACATATTTACCTACATATCGGTCTTTCTCTATGTCAGAGAAAGTGACGTCGCCTGTGTCTGCGCAGTGCGACCTGATGCAACCCCTGAAGTGAGACACAGGAAACAGAAATACTGCAAAATAATAATAATAATAACGCGACTAAACGAGACGAAATAATGTATAACATTGCGTCTCGTCTCGTTTTCGTCACGTGATAAAGGTTCGTTGACGATGATATTTAGTCATAATTTTCAAAAAAAAAAAAGCAACACTACTTTACACTGTAATTCATTACCAGAAACACATTTCAATATGCCACGAAGTACCAAACATGCTAGAAACACGTTAAATCATGCAACACTTGGCTAAATGCTAATGTATGTGATTAACCCCATGAAACAGGAAGTTGTTCAGTAACTCAGGCAAACAATGTCTGATCTGCTCCAAACTTCACACGTTTGATAATGTTTCTGGCCTGAACACATCTATATCACAATATTCGGTTACGGTCAAAGCGCCACCTGTTCACAGATCACTTTGCAATGACTTGGCCATAATTATCCTGTATTTACTTGCTTACATGCATGTCACCCACTGTTCACTGTTTTCCTAAGGCCAACGGGTTAGCCTGGGTGCAAGGGCCCTTTCATCGCTGCTTGCAACTTTAGTAATATATGTATTTTAAGTCATTATAAATGCTACTGTTCACTTAGGTCTATTTTTATTACCAAAACCAAATAAATAAATGTAAAAAAAAATCCCCTTAAATCTCATCTCGTGAGCTAAGTATATTAACACAAACCTTACTATAATAGTTAACTATGTCTTCAAGAGCATAAACTCAGACTCATGTATCCAAATTAGTCGTTTGGCTTGAGTTGCGCTCTAAACTCATAGTGTTTTGTAGGTTGTGCTGCTTCTAGACAACAAAACCCACAGACACTAGTTTGGAACATATTGGCAAGATGAACGGCTTGAGGCACTGTGTGTACATTGAGTGTTAGAGTGTGTGCACAAGATTATGGTGAGGGATGGTGAGCTGTGTTGAAGCAAATAGCTCTGTCGAATGTTCAGCCGGGGAAATGTTTATATTAGTCTGTGATTAACACCGTCCAGGTGCTCTCTTGGCCATGGTGGCCGCTGCTGCTTCTTTAGACACTCACACATTTTCTATGTGGCTGACTGTAGTCATCTATATTTACAGAACACCTCAGGCTAACATGCTGAACTGTTGACCACTATTTATTCTATGAACATCTCATAAATGGTTCTCCTCCACCAAAGGTCAGGGGAGGGGTACTGAAATTCCATAACGGAAAATCTTAAGTCATTGTGTAGATGAACACTAGAGAAATGCACACAAGTGTGTATGTCTCTGTAACAGCGAAGTTGGTGAGGGTCAGTTTCATAGACTGATACTGCAGACAGCGTTCTGTGACGGTTCTGAGTTTTCATTAACCCTATCTCCTCCAGTCTAGACAGGAAGGCCCCACACAGAAGCAAACAACCACTAACACTGTTATCCCAGTTAGTCCAACTTGTGTGTACAATTGAAACTGGATGTACATGTGTTGAACTTTTTCAATCACTGATGACAGCTTACTCACTATAATTTTCAAACATTTTAGAATTTAGGTGTCAACTTTTCTTAGCTTTGAGATGTGTTTATCTGTTGGTCCTGTTTAAGGAATAAAACACCACCCTATTGTGTAACTCCAAAATGTTAAATAGAGGCAAATGGTCCTTTTTGAATGTATTTATTAATAATGTAATTTATTTTATAAATGATCAAATCATTTGACTTTTTTTTTTTTTTTAAGTTATAATGAATTCATAAAGAAATGTTTACAGTTGTTTTGTTATGAACAATTACTTCATTTAAAAGATTGCTGTGATATTCTGTATGTGTCACGGTTATGTTCTATTATGTGGACTTTTATTTTGACATTCTGTTCTGTTTCCTTTAGTTCCTGTTTCTCCATTCTGTTTAGTTTTGGTTTCCTTGGTTACTGATTATGTTCTTGTTTCTTTCTAAAGTTACCTATGGCTGTTACCTGTGTCTAGTCCATCATCAATTCTCTTTTGCTTTATTTGTGGTTTAAGTTACTTATTCCTGTCTCCAGTGCTGTCCTGAGTGTTTGGTTTGAGAATAAAGGCTATTTGTGTTTAAAAACTCCTTTGTCTCCATGCGTGCTGCAAACCACTGTAAAAAAAATAAAAAAAATAAAATAAAATAAATAACTAAATAAAATCAGCTGAATGATGTCTTCACAAAATTCACACTTTACAAAATATCCTACAATGTTTACAACTTAAACTAGTTTACAAAAGAAAAAAAAAAGGAAAAAAAGAAAGACAGACAAAAGGAATGTTATGATTATAATCCAGGTGGAACATTGCATAAATTCCTCCTGTAAATTTAGTTTAAAGGAAGATGAAAATATTATTTTATTTTGGAAGTATATTTGGTATTTTGTTGTTTCATTCCAGTCTAATATAGATAATAGGCAGCTAGGCTACAGTTTGAAAGTAAATTTTGCTGGTAATGTCTATGTTAATATAAAGTTTTGAAGACACTGTGGTCTGCTTTGGAATCGTCTTTGTTATGTATATAACCTTAGTTCCCTGAATAGGGAACGAGATGCTGCGTTGCCGCTATGGAAACCCCTCTGCGTGATGTCGTCGTTACCTTAATGTTACCAGGCGCAAATTCCAGGCATGAAGGAGAGACCGACAGGGCTTGAATATCTCCAATTCTCTTGAGAGATGAAAGAGTTAAAAGAAACACTGTCTTCAGTGTTAGAAACTTTTCAGGGACCTCTTCGATGGGTTCGAAGGGTACCATAGACAGGCCCTGTAATATAATGGCCAAATCCCAAGCCGGTACTCTCGTACGTGCTGCAAGTCTGAGCCTTAACCCTCAGGGGTCTGAGGATTTTTGGGACCCTGGAGAAC
This sequence comes from Chanodichthys erythropterus, assembly GCF_024489055.1. Classification (NCBI taxonomy): domain Eukaryota; kingdom Metazoa; phylum Chordata; class Actinopteri; order Cypriniformes; family Xenocyprididae; genus Chanodichthys; species Chanodichthys erythropterus. The sequence continues at coordinate 15,382,287 of NC_090227.1, read as the reverse complement.
TTTTGACATGCCGTTAAATTTGTGCTTTTTTCAGTTGTTCATAAACATATTAATGGAAAAAGTGTAATTACACTGTATTCAGCACAAACTAGGCTACAATAATATGTGAGGAACATGTATATACATGTTTGTATTTTTGAAGGAATAACGTTTATGCGTGGTTATTGAATATAATATAATAATAAATAAAGCCAAATAAATAATAAAGCCAAAACATATATATTAAATCTTTAGAGTTTTTGCTTCAAAATGAGGTAAAAATTATGCTGCTTGCTTGTTCATATAAGACAATAGAGAGATTTAAATTTTCTAAAACATCTTTGGTCAAGAAACACAGTATGCGTGGAGGCGTGAATCCTCATGTATAATGGGTGATTCTCACCTGAGAAGACAAAAGAATCACATAATAATGACCTGAAATGACTTGCATATTAATGAGGCCTTTCAGTCAGGTAGGCTGTGAAAAAAACTCTGTGATCATGATTCAAATCTCATCATGGTGTAAATCAAACATACAGAAAAAACAGCAATACTGTGAAATATTATTACAATTTAAAATAATGGTATTCTATTATATTCTTTAAAATATAATGTATTTCTGTGATTAGTATTCACTAAGTTACAGTTCAGTTTCTGAGAACTATCAGATTGGACTTCCTTCAGAGGGAGACGAGAGATCAGGCATCATGTTTTCTTTATTTTACAAAAAGCACAACATTTTGTACACAAAAAAGCACAACAATTGCACACAAATAAAAGAAGATATTCCACAGATTAAAATGGTGTATAACTCTTAATTGTATGTGCAACATTAACAGAGTATTTTGAGTCTCTTTCACACTGGTAAGAAAAAAACCGTGGTGGTATCGCCGGCGATATCCTCAGACCTCAGAGTGTTAAAGTGCCACGAAGGAAACGTACTACGTGTGGGTGTCTCCCCAGAGATACTCCACTGAAAGGAGCATGGTAAGCAGCTAAGGCCGCCACATACACCTTTAGTGTGGAGGGGGATAACCCTGAAGAAAACCTTTCTTGCAGGAAGTCCAGTACTGCACTGACCGGGCAGTTAACTGGGTTCCACTGGTGATCTTCACACCATGAAGTGAATAATCTCCACTTCAGTGCATATAGTTTCCTCGTTGAGGGAGCTCTGGACTGGAGTATGGTCTCAACAACCTCAGTTGAGAGACCTGAATCTATGAGCTGTGCCCCCTCAGGGGCCACGCCCACAGCATCCATGACTCCGGGCGGGGGTGCAGTATCAGACCAAGAGAGCGAGAAGGTCCCTCCTGATCGGAATCTCCATTGGAGACCCGTCGAAAAGGGACATCAGGTCCGAGAACCACACTTGGGCTGGCCAGAACGGGGATATCAATAACAAACGAGCCCCTTCTCTGCACACTCTCTCCAGAACTCCCGGGAGCAGAATGATCGGGGGAAATGCATACAGCGGTAGCCTCGGCCACGGCTGTACCATAGCATCCAGCCCAGGAGGTGCTGGGTTTGACATCGAGAACCACAGTGGACAGTGAGTCGTCTCTCGAGATGCAAACAGATCCACTTGGGCTTTGCCGTAGTTCTCCCATAAGAGCTTCACCACCTCGGGGTGAAGTCTCCATTCCCCGGGTCTCGGCCCCTGCCTCAACAGGATGTCTGCTCCCACATTCAGGTACCCCGGGATGTAAACTGCTCTGAGGGATAGCAGTTTCCCTTGGGACCACAAAATAATTTGATTTGCCAACTTGTAGAGTGGGTGTGATTTCAAACCCCCTTGATGATTTAAATACGAAATCACTGTTGTGTTGTCTGACCTGACTAACACATGTTGATTTCTGAGGTCTGGGAGGAAGTATTTCAATGCTAGAAATACCGCCATCAACTCCAGGCGATTTATGTGCCACGAAAGATGATGGTCCTGCCACAGCCCCTGAGCTGAGCGACCACTCATGATCGCTCCCCCAGCCCGTGAGGGACGCATCTGTCGTCAGGGTGACCCGACGAATGATGGCCCCCAACACAGGTCCCTGGGACAGAAACCAAGGTTTCTTCCATATGTCTAGAGCACGTAAGCATCGCAGCGTGACTCTGATCATACGAAATGAGTTCCCCCTCTGTGAAAACCCCTTGGTTTTTGAGCCACCTCTGTAATGGTCTCATGTTCAGCAGGCAAAAAATCCGAGCCAAAAATTTTTTTCAGCAGGCAAAAAATTTCCACTCTGACAAAAAATCTACTAAGGGTACCAGTCTCTCAAGACTGGCCTCTGTTAAAATATGAGCAGCCAGTGCAGTGCCCTGAAGCGGTACCCCGGCAGGGAACAACTGAACTGACTGCAGAGGAAGCGCGCCACCCTCGGGTGACACGTGAGGAACTACTGCGCCCCCGTGTGATAGCGGGGTTAGCAGAGCACCTCCCTGAGGGCACTGAAGACTCACGGGCACCGATGGAAGAGGTGAACGCCGTTTGTCTCCAGAGGGGACCACCCTCAGGATCCTGACTCTCCTGGCATCAGGACTTTTTCGCTGAAGCCCTTTTAGCAGCAATTGACAGCCCTCAGATCTGTCTTGCCTCTGGCGGACTTCGGCTGAGAGCGTTGCTCCGCCTCCCAACTCCTCGGAGGGGGAGCACGGGTAGCAACGCTCTGCTTCTGGTGTTGACTGTGTTTCTGTTGCGAGGAGCTTGTACTCTGCTTCGGCTGCCCCCGCTCGGCAGCTGAAGGGACTTGGGAACGGCGAGGAAGAAACTGCTGCATAGCAGCAGCCTGCTTCCTCGCCTCCTGAAACCTCTCAGTGACAGTGTTAACAGCATCACCGAAAAGGCCAGAAGGATTCAGTGGGGCATCCAACAGGAAGGACTTATCTTTTACTTATCTTATCTTTAACAGATTTAGCCAGAGATGATGCTCATGGCCAATAGGGCTGCCATAGACCGGCGGATGGATTTGGCCGTCTCCTTTGTGGCCTGGAGAGCTAAATCTGCTGACTGCCGGAGCTTGTGGATAAACTCAGCCCCCACTTCATCACTGTTACCCAAGTCTCTCAACAGGTCTGCTTGATACGCTTGGAGAATAGCCATCGTATGCAAGCATGCCGCAGCTTGACCTTCTGCCGAGTACGCTTTGCCCACTAATGCTGAGGTAGTTTTCAGCGGTTTAGTGGGCAATGTCAGGGCTTTTAGGGGCGATGCCGCTTGAGGAGAGAGATGGCTTTCAAGCGTCTCTTCAGCTCTTGGCAACGCCCCATACTCGTGCTTCTTCATCCCCAGAACATTGCTGTATGTAGATGTTTGGGGTGTGAAGACATGGGAAAATACTGGTCTTTTCCATGATCTCGACACCTCAGTGTGGAGATCAGGAAAGAACGGAAGTCCCCAACGTGGAGGTTGAGCAGCTCTTGACGGTAGAAACAGTTCGTCGAGTTTACTGTGGGTCTGCTGCTCTTGCTTCTTGGCTTGCCACTCGATATTCAGCTTGGCGACAGTAAGCAACTCCATAAGCTCCTCGCTTTCGGGAGAGGGAAGTGGCGAGTCTTTGGTCTCTCCCGTTGCTACACTAACAACATCTAATTCATCAGAACTAGACGCCATTAATGTAACAGTGTCAACCGGGGCGGAAGAAACCGCAACGTGTGCTTCCTGCCTCCGAATTGAAACACTGGATGCAGCACGTGAAGGCAGCGCTAAGGCTGACCCCGTCTCTAACCCCGCTGCTACATCCATCTGCGAGCCCCAGGATATGAGACACCGCCCTGCCTCAGCAGAAGCGGGGCCCGAGCCCTGAGGCGTGCGAACAGAGCCAGTCTCTTCGAAGACGGCCCGGCGGGAGCGCAGCGTTCGCATAGGAAACTGCTCGCAGTGCTCACAAGCAGCTCCCTCGAGAGCTGTCTGGGCATGCTGCACTCCCAAACAAACAACACAGATTGTGTGAATCCCCAGCTGTGATAAAACGCGGACAAGGGTGAACACACTTCCTAAATTGCTGCTGTTCGCTCGCCATAATATCAGTTTGATATATATATAGACAGACAACAATAAATAAGACAGAAAAGATCACACGTAGCGCTTGCTGAAGACACAGAAGCTGAATGTGAGTGCGTTTGGGGCGGCTTTATGGTTCCTACTGATCAGTTTCAGGAACTACAATTATCACTTATTTCAAAATTATTCATCGTAATTCATTAGGTATATTTAATTGTTTTCACAACATTGACATTTACTCAGCCCTTTTAAGTGTAAACATGCTTCACCAAAAGAAATTGGGTACATAATAGTTTAAGTTTTTAGAATGTATTTTGTAAATAAAACAGCAAAAATTAATTGTGGTGGGGCCTTTCATTACTGTACATTAGGAAAGTGAGAGTCAGGAAGGGTAATTCGGGCAAATACAGATGTCAGTCTAAATGAATAGTTAAAGGTTCATGACATGAGAGTGTCTATGATAAAGGCAATTAAATGTCTTAACATAGATAGTTTAAAACAGAACTATGCTCATTATATTTATATTGTACTCAATGTGTTGGCTCAAATTAGTTCACTTTCAAATAAACTTTTGCTGATAATTTACTCACCCCCATGTCATCCAAGATGTCCATGTCTTTCTTTCTTCAGTCAAAAAGAAATTAAGGTTTTTGATGAAAACATTCCAGGATTTTTCTCCATATAGTGGATTTCCATGGGCCCCAAACGGTTCAAGGTCTGAATGACAGTTTCATTGCAGCTTCAAAGGGCTTTAAACAATACCAGACGATGAATAAGGGTCTTATCTAGTGAAACGATCGGTCATTTAAAAAAAATAAAAATAAAAAAGTTTACGTTTTATGAGCACAAATTCCCATCTTGCTCTGTTCTGCGATGCGCGTTCGTGATGTCACGTAATACGCAATTACGTTGAAAAGGTCATGCTTGACGTAGGCGGAAGTACCGAGTCGGTGTTTACAAGTTGAACGTGCAAATACTAACCCTGCATCCCAATATGCATACCATCCACCCTATCCACCCTAAATAGTATTGAAAATTACAAATGTCACATACTATTTAGTATGGATAGTATGCACATTGAAACGCAGGCTCGGTCAAACACCGTTTACAAAAAAAGGTAAAACAACTAATGGTTCTTCCATCCTGTGTTGTCAGTGCCATCAGACTGTCATACCCTTCACCATCAAAACAAAACCCCCTCTAAATGGGTCGCACACCGGACGCGAAGCTCGGCGCCACGTCTCTGACAACTCACAGGTATCGCACGCTGGCCGTGAACATTATATACGTGTGAGCTCAATTTTAAATCGACCCCTGATAGAAGAGCTGCACAATGGAAGTGTTTTATGTAAACAAGAAAACGTTACATATGCCTATCTATGCCTTAATATTTCGCACTGAGGTTAGTGTACATGGAAAAATGGCACAACAAAGCAAAAGGAAAGAATTTATTTTCACATTTATTATACATTTTTAGACTTTATTCAAGCTGTTAAACTAAAAATGTAAAACTAATGTATCTTGCATTACACGGTGAAGTCAGTATGTACATTAACAACGATTTGAGATAAATATAATATACATTTAATGTAAAACAATGTACATGACGCAGCGGACAGTCGCCGAATGTCACCGCCAGTGCAGCGAGATGGAAACAGGGACTCACCGACTGATTCTAATGGTGGGATTGAAATGGTCCAGTCGTGGCAGCATTGAGATTCTTACTCTGTTGGCAATGGTTGGCATTTGCCACATGTGCACCACCACGTCTCATTAGATCTTCGTCTGCCCGATGCTTGAGAGGTGTGTGTTGCCGCAGCAGTCTTTTCCTCTGTGTATTCCGTGTGTGTTCAAAAAGGTAGGGCAGGGCGAAAAACTCACCTCGAGGTTCAAAATCGTCCAACATTGTTGTTTTACCTTTTTTTGTAAACCGAGTTTGACTAAGTATTTGCACGTTCAATCGGTAAACACCGACTTGGTTCTTCCGCCTACGTCAAGCGTGACCTTTTCAGCGTAATTGCATATTTCGTGACGTCACAAACACGCATGGTGGAACAGAGCAAGGGGAGCATTTGTGCTTATAAAACTTAAACTTTTTTATTTATTTTTTTTAAAAATGACTGATCGTTTCGCTAGATAAGACCCTTATTCATTGTCTGGTGGAGAAAATGGAGAAAAATCCTGGATTGTTTTAATCAAAAACCTTAATTTCTTTTCGACTGAAGAAAGAAAGACATGGACATCTTGGATGACATGGAGGGGTGAGTAAATTATCAGCAAAAGTTTTAAAAAAGTATTTTTTTAAAAGTGGACTAATCATTTAATATATCCTTTGTTGATCATCTGTGTCTCATCTGTGTCTCCATCTCTCCCACAATCTCCTTTCATCTTTGTGCCTAAAAACCCTGTGGATAAGAGATACTTGAATACTCACCGTGCTCAACGGTCATTTAATCTTCATCACCATTCATCGCAGACCTGTTAAAGAAGAGAAACATTATCCACCATGTAGTAACTATTTGCCATTTACTCACCTGCATTGTTCCATTTCACTATTTGTGCAATAAAGGCTAATCTGTCTGTGATTCTGGTTTATCCTCACAACTACATAGTTTTACAAATAAATTATATTTTCAACTCAAAAGTAAATATCACATAATGTAGGTATTTTAATACATTTTGAATTGTCATTTTGCAAATAAATAAATCCAATAAAACTTACTAACATCTTCCCAATAAGTCCCACTAGACACCCCCGACATCTGATTGGCCACCTCACGTGCCACCCCAACATTGAATTCACTACTTCCATTTCATAAGATCCCACCCTCCCTTTAGAGCGTTCTCCAAAGCCATGCCTCCTCCAAAAGACATGAACGTGCACAGCAGAGTCTGAAAAGCACCACATGAGATGTGTTAAATAACCTCATGTCTCAAAGCACAGAGCATTACAATAATAATGAACATTATAAAGAACTTACAGAGCTCTTACTTGTACCACCTGACTGCTACAGATTAATTTAGCTGTTGATAGTGTGGAGATAGAAATGCAAAAATCAGAGTCTATGAATAGATCCGGGTAGAACGTCATGGTTTGCTGTGTAATTCCAGCTAAAGGTAGAATCTCGTAATTACAATTATGACATGGCATGAACACAGCATAAGCTTCTTGTTTTGGTTTAGGAGGAACTGGGGTTTATTCCAGAAAGCAAGGTTAACTTACCATCACATATACCCTGAACTCTCAGTTGATTACCCTAAAACTTACTCTTGGTATGTTGGTTCCAATATACCTGTGAGTTAGTTCAATCAACCTCCTGTTGGTAACCCAGAGTTAATGTGCACGCAAAGTGAGTACATAAGGACATTTTCAGTGGATCAGCGATTTCAGGAGTCACCATGGAAACGCATGGAGGAAAAAAGCGAGCGATTTACTTCAGTGAAACTGAGTTGGAGGTTTTGAAGCTTGCTTATAAAGTTATAAGATAGGCTAGGCTATTTCCCCCTTTCATTGTGATGCAAAATACATTTGGGCATATTGTAAAAATAAACAAGCATTTACTTTTTGGCCTTCATACATTTCTTAATATCACTGTAGTATTGTACATAATTGGCTGGTAATATATTGGAGAAAAAAAAAAAAAGTAATATAATAGATCAGGTGTAATCCTTCTGGAGCCAGAAGAACTCTGTCCCAAGTCAAAATGAAACATAAGAACGTTCTCCAACAAGGTGATATTTTCTAAACTTACTAAACTGTTAATGAAGCCATGTAATTTAGCATTTAATGTAATTTAGTTTTTTATGTAGCCAACAGGAAAGCTGAGGCCTGTAAAATAGGTGGGGGTCCATCTCCACCTTCCCTCACTCCGGCCGTGGAGCTGGCACTGTCCCTTAATAAAGGGCGACCTGTGGTCGATGGGATTCCAGGGGGCATGTCGTCGGACACCGCTGCCAACACAAGTGACTTAGTAAGATGTAGGTGTATCATATGAGAACTTATGATTTATTGAAGTTTTCACGGTTTTTATCAGTGTTTTTAATAAATAAATTCATCAACACTGGCGCCATTTAAAAAAAGGCATTTTGAATGCATTTTACAGTACAGTTTCACTTGTGTATTATGCATGCCTTTTTATTATTGCATATGCTGTATTCTGTAATCTTATTTCTAGTACTCTTAGATGTCCCTAATGCGTTTCTTTATTAGTTGTATTTGATGAAAATATACATCAAGTATCTTATTGGTTTAATTGTCTTGTAGTTGCTGATGGCCACATTGTTGTAACGCATTGCTTGCGTAGGAAACACACGAAGAAGATGAATTTCAAACAAGTCTTTACTTAGCAATCCAAATGGGAAATAGTACAGGAACAGTAAAACACGCAACACAACACTAAAACATACGAGACCGGACACTGTGGTGAGGATAGTGACTGCTTATATAGGGAGGGCTGGTGAGTGGTAATGATGGTGATGGTCATCAGGTGTGGGTGATGATGATCGAGTGCAGGTGAGGAACAGGAGGGACCCTGGGAAATGTAGTGCCGGTGCTGGTGACTGATCTGGTGACTGTGACAATTGTATTATTAGACCCTCCTACCACACCACACCCTGTTACAGTTGTAAGTGATTATTGTCTTTAGTTATTAGGGGCCAAGCACCGAAGGTGCGTAGGCACCTATTGTATCCGTTGCAGTTCTTTTTTTTTCTTCTTTATTAGAGGCCAAGCACCAAAGATGCTTAGGCACCTATTGTATCTGTTGGCGTTCTTTTTATTTTCGATTATTAGGGGCCAAGCACTGAAGGTGCGTAGGCACCTATTGTATCTGTTGCCATTTTTTTTTTTTTTCTGTTGGCGTTCTGTTTTTAATTTTTATTAGGGGCCAAGCACCGAAGGTGTGTAGGCACATATTGTATCTGTTGGCGTTCTTTTTAGGGGCCAAGCACCGAAGGTGTGTAGGCACCTATTGTAATCTTTAGATTTCTTTTTATTATTATTCTGCTGCTTCTTCTTCTTCTTATTCTTCCGCTCTTGAAGTCTATGGCAGCCCATAGAACCGCTTGCGGGAAAGTTGTGAGATTTGGCACACAGTTAGAGGACAGTCTGACCTTTGTCCATACCAAATTTGGAGTCTCTAACTCAATACCTTTAATGCTACCAGCTGTCCAAATTTGCACTTATGTTTATGCTAATAACTTTTTAACCGTAAGGGCAAGAAACAAAATTCTTTTTTTACTACTGGTGCGGAGATATGAAAAATGTATATTTTTGCTTATAACTTCTGATGTTTTTGTCCGAAAATCATAAATTTGGTCTTGTTGGATTCGGGGCATCATGCCGAGTCGACTGATATAAAATTTTCCCATATCGGCCATTTTGAATTTTGTGCAAAAATGCTGTATTTTACGAACGCATAAGCGTATCGTTACGAAACTCGGTATGGTTCTTTGTCACCATGCCCTTACAATACTCAAAAGTTTTGTTGCAGCGCCACCTTGTGGTCAAAAGTTTTAACAAAATTTACAAAAATGCTAATAACTTTTGACTATATTAACTCATTGTAAAGAAACTCATCTCATTTGATTCCTTGGGTCATGCCGAGAACACAGATATCAAATTTGACACAGTCGGCTGAACTTCCTGTCCGCTGTATTGTTTTTCTTTAAAAGCATACTTTTTTGAACTCCTTCTAGACCGTTGCTCCGATTTTGACCAAAATCGAACCGTATCATCTTCAGACCATGCCGATAAAAAGTTATGGATTTCAAGTCGATACATCAAACCGTTTTCATATACCGGAGCAACAAATTTGAGGCATGATGCAAAAACAACTCTTGAAGTTGTATCTCTGCAATGCTTTGACATATTGACAGCAAACTTTGCAAGTGTCATTGTCACCTCAGTCTGACCATACCACAACAAATTTGGACACTGCGCCACCTATTAGTCGAAAGTTATTAACCAGTAAATCCTCATTTTTTTTATCATTTTTCAGCTCTTTTGCCTAAAATGATCTTAATAGGTCTTTAATTGCTCACTGTTGCAGTTAATCTGATGCTCCCAGCCGTGTTGGCTGGCTTCTTGTGCCATTTTTATGCTTTGCCCCGTAATTGCTGCTTGCAGCTATATTTTAGATTTCTGTTTGCTAGACCATACACCCTTACTTATTTGCACTGTTGGATGAAGATGAAGAGACCACTTCTGCTGTGACAGAAATTGAAAATGTTGGGAGGCCTATATAGGTATGATGCATAATGCATTCCTCCTTTTTTACATAAAAGAATTAAAACAATGATATTGTCATTTTACAGAATATGGCTGGGGATTTACGGTCAGGAGCCGCTACTGGAAACTAATGATACACTTGATAAAGATTATATATTGATGAAATATAACTGTATGATGAAATTTGTTCAAAAACTCTGAATGAAACAAGTCTTCATTCATTAATTTCAAACGATTTTACATAATTAATTCATTAATTCGGAACCGAAACCGGTGGGTGCCATCTTATTACACACGGAGCGGAATGTTCTTGGAAGAAAGCCACACTTTTTGACCAACGACTTATACGGGAGGCTTCAGCCGGTGGCGATCCGCCTGGGCCTTGGTGCGTGCTCCCCCCTGAAGAAGAGTCTCTCGGGCTCTTCTCCACATGCGACGACACCTCTGGACGAAGGCATGAGCGGAGGGGACCACCACTTCGGATTCCAGACTAGGAAAGACAGGTGGCTGGTAACCTAGACTACACTGAAAAGGCAAGAGGCCCGTAGCCGACACTGGTAACGAGTTGTGCGCGTACTCCACCCAAGGAAGCTGCTGACTTCAGGAGGAAGGATTCTGCACAACCCAACATCGCAACGTTCTCTCCAAATCCTGGTTGTCTCTCTCAGCTTGCCGGATGACAAAATAACAGTCGCTCTCAGTAATCGACACAATTCCTTCCAGAATTTGTAGGTAAAATGGGATCCCCTGTCAGAAACCACGTCTACCGGTAGGCCATGAATACGGAAGACGTGATTGATGACAGTAACCGCTGTCTCCTTGGCAGTAGGTAATTTAGACAAGGGGATGGAATGTGCCGCCTTTGAGAACCAGTCAACTATGGTCAAAATCACCGTATTGCCCTGTGAAGGAGGGAGGCCTGTAACAAAATCTAGCTCTATGTGGGACCAGGGTCTCGAAGCGACAGACAGCGGTTGAAGAAGCCCCTCTGGGGAACGATTGAATGTCTTACCATGAGCACAGACAGAGCATGCCAAAACAAAATTGCGAACGTCGCGAGCCATGCAGGGCCACCAGAATCGTTGCTTAACCAAAAATTGGTACGACTAACCCCTGGATGACAAGCCAGATTGGAATCATGGCCCCATTGGATGACGTCTGAACGTAACCTCTCTGGCACAAATAATCGACTCAGCGGGCACCCGGGCAGAGGCGTTACCCCTTCTAAGGCCGTGCGGACCTTCGGCTCGACCTCCCATGTGAGTGAAGAGACAATGAGTCTCTCAGGTAGAATACACTCGGGAGTGGACGGGCGCTCAGAACGATCAAAAATGCAAGATAAAGCATCGGGTTTGATGTTTTTAGACCCAGGTCTGCTAGCAGCTCCCTGTTACCATTGTCGTAATTGCGTTTGGCAGCAGATAAACAATGGGAAAAAAACGCACAAGGATGCATCTTATCGTCCGCGGTGGCACGCTGGGATAGAACTGCACCTACCCCCACCTCTGACGCATCCACAAACTGACGTGACGGATCAGGGGCGACGAGAATGGGAGCCAAAACGAAGCGGCTCTTGAGGTTGGAGAATGCAGCCTTGGCTGCATCTGACCACCTAAACGCCGTAGCGGGGGAGGTCAAGATGGTCAGAGGAGCGGCTAGTTGGCTGAAATTGCTAATAAAACAGCGGTAAAAATTGGCGAATCCCAAAAACATCTGCAGGGCCTTTTGGGAATCTGGGATTGGCCAATCCACCACAGCCTTAACCTTGTCAGGATCCATGTGCACCCCCTCAGACGACACGATATAACCCAAAAAAGGAACTAACTGTGCATGAAAAACGCACTTCTGCGCCTTGACAAAAAGCACATTCTCTAGCAGCCTCTTGAGCACTCGCCTGACGTGTTGCACATGTTCCTGGAGAGAAGAAGAAAATATCAATATGTCGTCTAGGTAGACATAAATGAACTGATCAACCATGTCTCTCAACACGTCATTGACGAGTGCTTGGAACACGGCGGGCGAGTTGGAAAGGCCGAAAGGCATAACCAAGTACTCAAAGTGCCCTCTAGGGGTGTTAAAAGCCATCTTCCACTCATCCCTCTCCCTAATGCGGACCAAATGATAAACGTTGCGCAGGTCCACTTACTGAACACTTCCTTCAGGTTGAGGTAATCCTCAGGCACGTTTGACAGTTTCACCGACTCCTCCTGTAACACAGAACGAGACACAGAAGAACAAGCAGACAACAAACAAGACGCATGACAGCGCTGGCTCCACTCCGCCACGGATCCCTAGACCCACTCGATCCTGGGCTTGTGTTCCACCAGCCACGGATGTCCAAAGACAACAGGATGGAGTATTGATCTGGAAATGTGTAATGACAACTGTTCAGTATGGTTACCGAATGTGATGACGGTTAACATCTCCGTGGCGTGTGTGATGGTGGGTAGTCTCTGTCCGTTAAGGGCAAGAACAGTAATGGCATGTTCCAAGGGGTGAATAGGAATGTGCAGCCGCACGGCCGGACCGTAGTCCATGATGTTACCCTCTGCCCCCAAGTCGATCAGAGCCTGGCAGATGTGATGCCCTGATACCCACTGTAGTCTCAACGGGAGGAGTGTCGCAGACGAGGATTTATCCAGTGAAAGACCACCCGACAGTAACCTCGGTCCTACTGTAGGGCTCTGCCTATTAAGGGACATTCCTTTAGAAAGTGCCCAGTCATTATCATCATAACCAACGCTACTTTAGACTCCTCAGAAGAGAATGTATTAGGTTGAAGAGAGAAATAAATAGAGCACTTAGTTAAAAAAGCTCTACAAGCATCTGGTTCTCCAGCATACCTCTCTGGCGCAGGAATACGTGGTTCTTCTTGACAGTGGGCATCACATGCTCGTCCTGCTGATCCATCCGTTGAGTGCTCTTGCTCAAATACTCTTGAAGATCCGACGACCTTGCTGGATCCATTCTTGGTCAGTTAGTTCTGTCAGGAAAAGAACACAGACAGAGGATCCAACTGCAAGTATAACAATATTTATTGACAGAATTCGCTTTACAATAACTTCACTCCAAATGGACAGTCGATGCAGAGACTGAAGCGTGCAGAGTCAGTGGCATGCAGAGCGATCAGTGCAGGGTGACGCAGGGCTACAGCGGGTATCAGAGACCAGAGATAATCCAACCCAGAAAGCAGGGCACACGACGACAATCCAATAATCCAGGAACCAGGACGAGACAAACAGAGTGCATGACACAGGGACAGCCTGCAACGAACTGACAAAGACCACATAAAGACTCGCAGAAAACACTAACAAGACACGGCTGGCAACAGATCACAATCAGACCATATAGGGTGACGCCCACATAATCATTCACTCACACACATACACCCACAACAAACACATGAGGGAGAGTAAGTGAATCCATGAACCGTGACAGTAATATATCTGGCATCCAATTTATAGTAGGTCACTATTAGCACTAATATTAAAAAGTAATACAGTCTTACAGACTAGGGTGTAAAATGTACAATACAGAAGATGAATACACAAGATGAAGTCTTTGTGTAGCCTACATTAACAATGATTTGAGGCAATTAAAATGCATTATAATAGAGGATTATGATTAAGTTTTTTCTTATTTAAAACATTGCGCTTCTCATCCAATGTGCGAAGTTCTGCAAACCACGCCCCTCTATCACCCCCTGTAAAAGGTGGCTGATGTTTGTTTGCGGCGCTCAGTTACTTGTATACAACTGAATAGCCTCATGGAATGTGCTGAAGACGTGTGATGTCTGTGCAAGCAGGTTGCACGTAGATATGGAAATACATGTTGACAGGCAGGTAGGACATTGTATTCGGACCAAATGCAATGATCGGACAAATGTTTTTTTGGTCCTGAGACTTCCACAAAAAATATATGTAAATTTTTTTAAATATTTAGACCGCTTCTATTATTGACAGTAGCAGCATTAGGCCAGGGCTTTCTGGGGCTATAGTCCCACCAGAAATTTGCTTAGCACTGGCACAGCCCCCCCAAGGACTTCCTAATGATTTTCCTGTTTACTCTCAGTGTCACATTTATAAATTTAAAAAGTCATTAAATATAAAAAAAATAAGACAGGGGTTAATAAATGTTGAAAATGTGCCTATAAACAATGGTTTAATGAGGGAAGAGTCATTTCACTCAGATACAATGTGTCAGGAAATGAAACAAAGACAGAGGATCCAAGTGCGAGTATAACAGTATTTATTGACAGAATACGCTGTATAATAACTTCACTCCAGAAGAACAGACGAAGATGAGATGGTGGCATGCAGAGTGGCGCAGGGCTGCAACGGGTATCAAAGACCGAGGAATAATCCAGCCCAGAAAGCAGGGCACACGACAACAGTCCAGAGATCCAAAATCCAGGGGGTGACAAACAGGAAGTGCACGACACCAGAACAGCCTGCAATGATCTGACAAACAAGACACATAGGCACAAACATTAAATAACACGCATTAACAAGACACAGCTGACAACAGATCACAATCAAACCGTAATGGGCGACGCCCACACCATTATCTCACGCACACACATACACACGCAACAAACGCAGGAGGGTGAGTCAATGAATCCATGAACCGTGACACAATGACAACTAGTGATGGGAAGTTCGGTTCTTTTCCGCGAACCGGTTCTTTCGGACAGTTCGATTCAATAAACCGGTTGAAAAAAACGCTTCACCGGTTCTTTTACGCTCCGACGTAATGACGTCATCCGCGATGACGTCGTCTATCGTGGGCCGGGTTGAAAAAACAAGTGATTCAAATATATAAAGTTAGTAATCATAACATCAGTCAACTAAAACATTATAATCTGAAGCGTTTCTTACAATTTAGTTTTGCATCTAAAGCATCCAAACACATATACAGGCAGTGATGTGCAAACAAAGCTTTACAGTTATAAAGTGAATAAATTAGTCTTCATCAGCGCAGAAACCATGAAACCCCCTACATTATGATTAAATAAACTTACGTTTCGCCAGATTGGCCCCTCATTCGAGTCCTCTCATAGCATCAGTTGTCCTAGTTAGCCGGTGCTGTGATGTTACTGTTCGGTAGCTTCAGATCACATGCTGAATCACGCATGTGCAGTATCATCAGCTCATCGATTCTCAAATCGGACATGTCCGAAAGAAGCGGTTCTTCGGTTGTGTACTGATGATCCGAAAACCGTTGCAACCGATTCTACTCGAGAACGAGATTGAGATTCGAGAACCGCCATAGCGATTCAAAAGGAGTCGCCAGTTTGCTCTCGCTGTAGTTTGATTACGTCATTTTTTATCTTTATATCACCTTGTTTAGAAATTAAAGCTGTCCATGGATTATTTATGCAACAAATAAATGTTTAGTTTGATAAATCGGTAGCACTTTATTTTACAGTACGTGTACTTTCCTGGTACATATATAGTAATTATGTTGTACATACAGGTAAAAGAGTGGTAACACAAGGTACTTACCTGACATGTATGTACATGGGAACTAATAAGAAACACTGCTGTACTTTCCAATGTACATACATGGTAACTACTTTGTACCTATAGACAAGTGTTGGGTAATAACAGGTGCTTACTTATAGTGTCCGTATATAGTAACTAACAGACACATTACTGTACTTACTATCGGTATGTACATGGTGAATATTTTGTACTTACAGACAAGTGTGGGTAATAACAGGCACTTATGTGTGGTAACTAGTAAGACACATTACTGTACTTACTAGTGGTATATACATGGTAACTATGTTGTACTTTTGGACAATTGTCAGTAATAACAGGCACTTACTAGTGGTATATACATGGTAACTATGTTGTACTCACGGACAAGTGTGGACACAAATAACAGACACTTAACTACTGTGAAACAAATGTGCTTACCAAAATGACACACTGCAGTAACTATACAGCACTTCATAGTGTTAATACTTATCAAGTAGTCCTTTTAAGCAAGGCTTTTGACACATGACAACTGAGTATACCAAGTACAGTAGTGCTACTGATCTGTATGTATGTCATCAAAATACCCCCATTAAGTGAATTATTGTCCTGTCAAGATTAGGCAAGTTGAACCGCAAAAGTATATCATCCAGTACTCAAGATGTATCTTGAACCATGCTTATACCTCACCCTAAGTAATGTGTAATTTACGCATTAACTAACTGGTATATTCACTAGTACGTTCATAATAAGTACATAGGACTGTAAAATAAAGTGAGCCCTTGCACATAAATGTTACATAGTGTAATGAAGGGTCAACAGAGTGCGGATCCATTTGCAGCTTTTTATTAAAACACAGCAGTGTTTACAAACAAGGGCAAAGCAGTACCGTAAACAGGGACAGGCAGGGGTTGAGGCTGGTAGCAGAGAATCAGAGTCGGGTCACAGGCAGAGATCAAGACAGGCGGCAAACAAACACAGTCCAGGGCACAGGCAGAGATTGGGGTAGGCAGCAAAGGTTCAGCAGAGAGTAACAGTCCAAGAAACAACGAGATAACAGTCCAGGGAATAACGCTCAGAAATGACCACCGTAGCAAATCAAGACTTCGCGATGTATGAATGCAAGTGTGTGTGTTATATAGGGTGTGTGTGATGCCGTGCAGGTGTGTGTGCAATCAGTCCCAGGAATGAGGGCCTATGGGTAATGGAGTCCGAATGAGATTCAGTATTCCGGTGATGGCTCCCTCCGGCGGTCCGGAGGATGAGACGAGGGAGCCACATTCATGACACATAGGAATTACCGTGATCTCATGAGAATACATGTGTGTTTTTACATAAAATGTGGTTTAACCACACATACGTTTTCATACACACAAAAACATACATTACGTATTAACAGCAATAATAAATCATGCAACGTAAAGTTTGAATGTAAATGAATTCCCCTATAATAAAATCATGGGATTAATGTTTTAAATCTGTTGTATGTATTCAATTGTCATATCAATACATGTTTTCAGTCACATTTTTTGAATACAGTTTACTCATCTACTTAATATGAAATATTAAGTAGATGATAGGCTCTCACCTGCTTCGTCACAGATTACGACATGCCGTGTTTCAGTGGATTGACATTTGAATGAGTGCGCGCCTTCATGTAGAGAAGCCGGATTCATCATATTCTGCTCTGTAAAAAACTATTGTTTACCACCAGAGAGGACTGCGACTGCAACTCATCATCATTTGAACTACTTTTGGTACAACATTTTCGCAATAAATAAATTGTTGTGATTACGCTTGTTTGTTTGTCTGTCTTTCTTTTATTTAAAACAGTACGGAGTTTTAATAAATGTTTATGGGTTATTTTAAAGGTAGGTGTAGGATTAGCAGCTCAAAATATCGTTTTGATCTTATATTTTTAATAAAATTATAATTTTCATTGACAAAAATGTACGTTTTGTGTCTTTGAAAGCTACATATGTTCTTACCAGGTGTAACTTGCACATTAACGTATACTGGTAATTAACTGGTATAGTCACTAGTACGTTCAGAGTAAGTACATGGAAATAGGACTGTGAAATAAAGTGAACCCTTGTACACAAACATTACATAGGAATTACCAGCTCTTACCAGGTGTAACTTACACATTAACTAGCTGGTATATTCACTAGTACGTTCATAATAAGTACATGTAAATAGGACTGTAAAATAAAGTGAACCCTTGTACATAAACATTACATAGGAATTACCAGCTCTTACCAGGTGTAACTTACACATTAACTAACTAGTTACTAGTACGTTCATAGTAAGTACATGGAAATAGGACTGTAAAATAATGTGCATCCTTGTACATAAACATTACATAGGAATTACCAGCTCTTTAACCTTTGCAATAAAGAGCTTAAGCATTTTAAACAATTAGTAAGTACAGTAATGTGTCTTACAAGTTACCATAAATAAGTGCTTGTTATTACCCACACTTGTCTGTAAGTACAAAATATTTACCATGTAGGTACTATTAGTAAGTACAGTAATGTGGCTGTTAGTTACCATATACGGACACTATAAGTAAGCATCTGTTATTACCCAACACTTGTCTATAGGTACAAAGTAGTTACCATGTATGTACCATTGGAAAGTACAGCAGTGTTTCTTATTAGTTCCCATGTACATACATGTCAGGTAACTACCTTGTGTTAACACTCTTTTACCTGTATGTACAACATAATTACTATATATGTACCAGGAAAGTACACGTACTGTAAAATAAAGTGCTACCGATAAATCTAATTGTTTTCAATCTTTAAAAAAAAAATAACTTGAAAGCACAACTGCACAACTTTTACTATATTGCTTTTTAAATAATATTAATATAGAAAAAATAATTTATAGAACTATTTCTGAACATTAGTTTGATCTGTGTACAAAATATGTTCATGTTGGCATGTAGTTTATTATGTACAGTATTATGTACAGTATTTTATGCTATTAATCTGCTATGGTGTATTTGGAAAAGCACAATAAACTTTTTTGTATTTTGAATTAAGTCATAAACACATTTTCAGTATGTTTTATATTATCACACTGTCCGATGTTCAACAAAACTTGACTAACGTGCTTTTCGTTCACTTGAAAAGTTAAACGCATGCGCAATATCATCAGCTCACCGGTTCTCAAATCGGACATGTCCGAAAGAAGCGGTTCTCGGTTGTGTACTGATGATCCGAAAACCGCTGCAACCAGTTCTTGACTCGAGAACGAGAACGGTGACAGGCCGTGTATGTTCGTTCGTGTATGCCGCGCATGCGCACTCATATCAGCTGCTCTGCAGCTCGTGCCCATCATCATCAGTTCTCTCTTTACAGCAGGTTAAGTCACTGTACTGTTGGAGTAACTGAATAACTCCGGGATGTTGGTTTATTTCGAGAGGTAGTGTCAGGCACGTCAAAAAGTGAGTAACTTTAGTAATTTGTGGATTCATGTTTGCTTACTGAAGATGCAAACTGTTTGGAACGATTCAGACCAATTTGGTGAACTGGTTCAACCGGTTCACTGAAAAGAGCCGGTTAAAAAGAACGATTCGTTCGCGAACCGGACATCACTAATGACAACATTAGGAGTAGTGATCAACAGCAGCAATCCTCATAAACAGCAATCATATTAGAGATTTTTTAGACACATCTCAGAATAGTTCAGAAGATAAAAACCTTGTTATCCTCTTGTAATCTGCTATTGGTGAGTAGCTACCCTGATATTTTTGAAGATTCACTTACATTATAAACATCAAATAATGTAGATTTTAATATAAATTCTTGCATTTTTGTTAGCTCATTGCAGTTTTAAAGCCCTCACTATCTGTTAGAATATCTAATAAATATGTTTGTCTACATGTCTGTAACGAATGGGGACTCAGGCAGAGATCCACGTGCAAGCTTTTATTCAAAGTGAGCATAGTCGTACAGGCTGGGTCGATCAGGGGCAAACAGGAACAGCAAGGAACAGGCAGAGTCGTAGTCAAAGTACAGGCGGAAGATCAAGGACAGACAGATATCATTCACAGAACAGCAGACAAGGCAAGGGTCAGGACAAGCAGCAATGGGTCAATAAACAGATACAGGCGGGAACGGTAACAACAAACAGGCAGACAGGATATAACGCTCGGAAATGTCACACAGGGTAAACAAGACTTTGCGATTAGATGGTGTAAGTGAGAGTCCTTTTATAGTCCAGGTAACAAGCTGCAACTGGGTGTGGTGATTAGTGAGGAGTGTGTGCATGGCTGTATGTGGCGACAGGTGATTGGTGTGGAGTGAACATGTGACTGACAGGGAGAATTGTGGGAAGTGTAGTCCGGGGAGTGACAGGAGCAGACGGTGATCATTACAATGTCTAAGATAGGCCTACTGTAAATTGACAATAACCCGTTATTGATTCAAAAAGCTTATTAGGTAATAGTAAAGGAGTTAAGCAAAATTGATACTGTGCTTAGTAACTGTGTACACTTTACAGTGTGGCCTTGTAAATGTATAGTTTAAGGTAAAATGGAAAAGTAAGTAAGTAAAAAACAATAAATGTAGGGTATTGAAGTTATTGATGCACCTAAAGAGTTAGATCACCCAAAAATGAAATTTCTGTCATTAATTACTCCTTTATTAAATTACTACCTTTATATAGTTTCAAACCCGTAAGAACTTTGTTCATCTTCAGAACACAAATTAAGATATTTTTGATGAAATCCAAATTATATTCTTTTATGGTCTCCCTAAAGTAGCCTTGACCACCCCCTGAATAAAACTCTTATCTTGCCACTGACGCCATGGGAGGCGGCGTGGCGACCTCGGTGGGGTTGAGCCGTAGGCCCTGCAGTGTCTTTACTAATTCCTCCGTTAATGAAGTTAGTCGACTCAGCTGATGGTGATGCATCGCTAGCTGGTTGGCTTGAGCTGAGAGCTCGGAGGAAATCTGTATTAGAGCTGCTGGATCACCGGGTGGCGAAGTCTTCTGTAATGAAGGGTCAACAGAGTGCGGATCCATTTGCAGCTTTTTATTAAAACACAGCAGTGTTTACAAACAAGGGCAAAGCAGTACCGTAAACAGGGACAGGCAGGGGTCGAGGCTGGTAGCAGAGAATCAGAGTCGGGTCACAGGCAGAGATCAAGACAGGCGGCAAACAAACACAGTCCAGGGCACAGGCAGAGATTGGGGTAGGCAGCAAAGGTTCAGCAGAGAGTAACAGTCCAAGAAACAACGAGATAACAGTCCAGGGAATAACGCTCAGAAATGACCACCGTAGCAAATCAAGACTTTGCGATGTATGAATGCAAGTGTGTGTGTTATATAGGGTGTGTGTGATGCCGTGCAGGTGTGTGTGCAATCAGTCCCAGGAATGAGGGCCTATGGGTAATGGAGTCCGAATGAGATTCAGTATTCCGGTGATTGTGGGAAGTGTAGTCCGGGGAGTGACAGGAGCAGACAGTGATCATTACAATGTCTAAGATAGGCCTACTGTAAATTGACAATAACCCGTTATTGATTCAAAAAGCTTATTAGGTAATAGTAAAGGAGTTAAGCAAAATTGATACTGTGCTTAGTAACTGTGTACACTTTACAGTGTGGCCTTGTAAATGTATAGTTTAAGGTAAAATGGAAAAGTAAGTAAGTAAAAAACAATAAATGTAGGGTATTGAAGTTATTGATGCACCTAAAGAGTTAGATCACCCAAAAATGAAATTTCTGTCATTAATTACTCACCTTTATATAGTTTCAAACCCGTAAGAACTTTGTTCATCTTCAGAACACAAATTAAGATATTTTTGATGAAATCCAAATGATATTCTTTTATGGTCTCCCTAAAGTAGCCTTGACCACCCCCTGAATAAAACTCTTATCTTGCCACTGCCCCCAGTCTCGATTGCACGTTGTCATGAGATAAATCTGCATTGTGGTTGCCCAACAGAACAGATGTCTGTTTTAAAGTAGAGGGTGAGTAACTTTTCACTTCTTTATGGGCCATTCTACAGAATTGGTGCACACTGCTGTCCCACAACCAAAAAACACATTTAAAAAGCATTTAAGTATTCAAATTTGAGATGTTTACCAAGATCCTTCTATTACCTATTAAATGCAACAATAATACTTAAAATATCAATAAGCTTAATATATATAAAATCATCATTTATTGGGTACTTTCAGTTAGCAGGTGGCTGTCCTGAACCCTAACCCCTAAATTTCATCTTGTGAAAATGATATTGAAATAATTTTTTGGAATTATTTACATTGTTGTTTTTAATATATATATATATATATATATATATATATATATATATATATATATATATATATATATATATATATATATATATATATTTATAAAATCAACCAATGGACTAAAACATAAACTGTTTGAAAATGCAGGAAATTTTTTTTTTTTTTTTTTTTTTTAAATAAATTTTAATAATTTAAAGATAAAATATGAAATAAATATTAAACTTCACTTTAAAAAAAAAAAAAAACATCACTACCAAACACCTTTTTTTCTGCAATTAAGTGAAATTTGTGGGTGTTATTCCATAAAATTTAGTTTTTATGAGAGTACAACTGTTCAAAACTGTGCTAAGTAACCACGTGCTAATTATCATCTTTGAATAGAGCTCAAAAGTATTTTAAAATTGTCACTACTGAAACATATGGTGAAGTTTCGGTTGTGACATCATTGTTTTTTTGAGTGGATGAAATGCAATTTTTGTCACTACCGAAACAGTCATGACGGAAACATGTCATTATTGTTTTGGCAGTGACAAAAGGGAACACAAAATAATTTATTTAGGGGAAATAAACAATTTTAGTACAGTTATGCAAATCATTAGTGATTTAGTATGTAAGTTAAAATTCTGTAAAGTGATGTGGTTGCTACCAACTCATTACTATCGCTACCGAAACTGTGCAGTCATGACCGAAACATGGGATGTTTTGTCAAAAATAAAGGTATTGAATTATCAACTAAGATGTTATTATAGTGTTTAGTTCCATGTATATTCAAATTAATAAACCTAACTTTGAAATCAGTATGACAATCTTTATGCCTTTTATGAAGAAAGATTGGATTCAAAATACTACAAATCTCATAAATTACACTTTAAATATTGGTAAATTAGGGGCCAAGCACCGAAGGTGCATAGGCACCTATTGTATCCGTTGGCGTTCTTTTTTTTTTATTATTATTATTACTATGGGCCAAGCACCGAAGGTGTGTAGGCACCTATTGTATCTGTTGGCGTTCTTTTTTTTTTTTTTTTTTTCTTCTTCTTCTTCTTCTTCCACTCTGAAAGTCTATGACAGCCCATAGAACCGTTTGCGGGAAAGTTATGAAATTTGTCACACAGTTAGAGGACAGTCTTACCTTTGTCCACAGCAAATTTGGAGTCTCTAACTCAATCCCTCTAGCGCCACCAGCTGTCCAAATTTGAGCTTATGTTTATGTTAATAACTTTTGAACCGTAACAAAATTATTTTTTCCTCTGATTCCTAGGGTGAAGACGAATTGAGTGCACCCTATGACGTAATTTTCCGTCATGAAAATTTTTCCGCCATTTTGAATTTTCTTTAAAAAAACTACTTTTTCTAACTCCTCCTAGGCCGTTACTCCGATTTTCACGAAAATTGAACCAGATCATCTTCAGACCAGGCTGACAAAAAGAATTCAAGTCGATTCCTCAAACCGTTTTCGAAAAACATGCAAACAAATTGTACGAAGTGCTTGCGAAAATAGACTTAAGGCTGTATCTCCGCAACGCTTTATCGTATTTAGACCACACTTGGTACATGTCGTCACAAGCATGACCTGAGGCACCATGCAGCGTCACCTACTGGTGCGGAGATATGAAAAATGGATATTTTTGCTTATAATTTCTGATGGTTTTGTCCAAAAATCATAAAAATCATTTGGTCTCGTTGGATTCAGGAAAACATGCCAAGTCGAATGATATCCAATTTTCCCATATTGGCAATTTTGGCCGTCAGCCATTTTGAATTTTGTGCTAAAATGCTGTATTTTACGAACGCATTAGCGTATTGTTACAAAACTCGGTATGGGTCATCAGGACAATGCCCTGAAGGAGCCTGAGAAATTTCTGACCAGCGCCACCTTGTGGTCAAAAGTTATAACAAAATTTATAAAAATGCTAATAACTTTTGACTTTATTAACTGATTGTAATTTCTTTAAAAACCTACTTTTTTGAACTCCTCCTAGACCGTCACTCCGATGTTCACCAAAATCGAACCGTATCATCTTCAGACCATGCTGACAAAAAGTTATGGATTTCAAGTCGATACGTCAAACCGTTTTCATATACCGGAGCAACGAATTTGAGGCATGATGCAAAACCCAGTCTTGAAGCTGTATCTCTTCAATGCTTTGACATATTGACACCAAACTTTGCAAGTGTCATTGTCACCTCACTCTGACCATATCACAATTTGGACACAGCGCCACCTATTGGTCGAAAGTGATGAACCAGTAAATCTTCATTTTTTATCATTTTTCAGCTCTTTTACCTAAAATGATCTTAATAGGTCTTTAATTGCTCACTGCTGCAGTTAGCCTGATGCTCCCAGTCGTGTTGGCTTGCTTCTTGTGCCGTTTTTGTGCTTGGCCCTGTAATTGCTGCTTGCAGCTATATTTGTAATTGTTATTGATTTCCCTGTGAAAACTTTTTTTTTTAAATAGCAAAATATATATTTACAAGGTAAATATAAACAAAATCTTATTAAATTAGTTATTATTGTGTTTCGGTAGTGACAAATTTGGGGAAAAAAATATTTCAAAACTTTCTGAAAATACAATAACAATTAACAATTAACTGCACAATTGCTAAATGTGTACTTTTGATATTATACAAATTGCATACGTACAAAATTTGAGGAAAAATATATATATTTTTTTTTTTCAAGACTTCAACTAATTCTGTAGAATGGCCCTTATATGCGTAATAAATGTTACAACACAGAAGGGTCGGTGACAGGAATTCACAAATACAGATGTTTATTGAAACCAGCAGAGTATAACAGAAGTGCAGGCGAGTGAGACATGATGAATTGGAGATAACTGAAGTGCAGATGAGTGATACTGTCCTTTTGTGGTTGTAGAAATGATGATCCTGGATGGTGTTGGAGAAGTTGGTCGTTGGAGACGGAGAACACTCACACACAGACTGGGAATCACTCGAGGAGAACAGGAGACACTGGAGACAAGTAAGTAGATCGCTAGGAGTCCGAAGGTCGGCTGTTATCCTGCGTCAGCGCAGGGCTCGCTGCAGTTGATGGTGTGCTGAGTCCCAGACCCTCTTGCTCTCTCTGAACCAGTAATCCAAAGCTGGAACGTCTGATGGTTCCCCGGTCCAGGGGAACAGTGAGGGTTGGTAGCTGAGCACGCACTGGAATGGAGTGAGTCCTGTAGATGGCTGACGCAGAGAGTTTTGTGCGTACTCGGCCCAACCCAGATACTGGTTCCAAGAGTCCTGGTGGTCGTGACATAAGGTACGGAGGAAGCGGCCGATCTCCTGGATCTTCCTCTCCGTCTGCACGTTCGACTGAGGATGGTAGCCGGATGATAGACTGACGGTCACACCTAGTAGCAAGTGGAAGGCCTTCCATACCCGGGAAATGAACTGGGGTCCTCTGTCTGAAACGATATCCTCGGGAATTCCGTAGTATCTGAATACATGATTAAACATAAGTTCAGCAGTCTCTATGGCAGTGGGTAGGCTTTTCAGTGGGATCAGACGACATGACTTGG
Organism: Chanodichthys erythropterus; assembly: GCF_024489055.1. Lineage (NCBI taxonomy): Eukaryota > Metazoa > Chordata > Actinopteri > Cypriniformes > Xenocyprididae > Chanodichthys > Chanodichthys erythropterus. The sequence continues at coordinate 15,356,811 of NC_090227.1, read as the reverse complement.
AGAATCGATCGATGATTACGAGGATGCAGGTACAGTCATTGGATGCTGGCAGGTAAGTGATAAAGTCCACTCCTAGGTGTGACCAGGGTCGGTTAGGAATGGGCAGAGGATGGAGCTTGGAGATGGCACACTCCCTACTGCCCTGCACGTGCTTTCTGATGTCTGCTGCCATGTTCGGCCACCAGAAGCGCCCCTTCAGCAGCGGGAGGGTCTCATTGACCCAGGGTGGCCAGTACCAAGTGATGTGTGGGCAGTGTGAACAAGTGGAGTGCGTCGTGCCCTGGTGATGTAGAGCAAGCCCGGTGGGCAACCCGGCTGAGCGTTCGTGGAGGCATTGGAGGAGGGTAATGTCTCTTTAGACCAGGAAATCGGACTTACGATGATGGATTTGGGGAGAATGGTCTCAGGTTCTTCAGATCTCTCCTCTGGAGCATGGAGACGAGATAGAGCATCAGCCTTAACGTTTTTGGAGCCTGGACGATAGGAGATGGAGAAGTTAAAACGGGAGAAGAATAAGGCCCAGCATGCTTGTTGGGGATTCAGTCTTTTAGCAGCTCGCATGTACCGCAAGTTCTTATGGTCAGTAAGGACAAGGAAGGGATGTTTAGCTCCCTCCAACCAATGCGTCCATTCTTCCAATGCCAACTTCACAGCCAAAAGTTCACGGTTGTCAATGTCGTAGTTGGTCTCCGTCGGGTTGAGCTTGTGGGAGAAGAAGGCGCATGGATGAAGTCTACTTGGGGTCCCCTGTTGCTGAGATAGGACCGCTCCCACTCCTGTGGTGGAGGCGTCCACCTCCACTATGAACAGCAGATCTGGATTGGGGTGGATGAGGAGGGGAGCGGTGGTGAAGGCTTCTCTGAAGGTGTCAAAGGTGTTGGTGGCAGCTGGAGTCCAGGACAGAGACTTGGGCTGATTACGGAGCAGGTTGGTGAGTGGATGAGTGATAGAGCTGTAGTTCTTGATGAATCGATGATAGAAATTTGCAAACCCAAGGAAGCGTTGGAGTTCTTTAATGGTGAATGGATTAGGCCAGGTCTTGATGGCTTCCACCTTCCCCTCGTCCATACGGATGCAACTGTGATCTATGATGTATCTGAGGAAGTGTACTGAAGGTTGGTGGAAGGAACACTTTTCAGCCTTCAGGAAGAGATGGAACTGTCTCAGGAATTTGAGGACCTCCGCAACATGGTGGCGATGGGAGTAAATTAAGATGCCGTCGATGTAGACCAGTACGAACTTATGGAGGAACTCCCGGAGCACCTCATGAATAAAGTCCTGGAATACGGAAGGGGCGTTGACCAGGCCATATGGCATCGCGAGGTATTCATAGTGGTCGGTGGGCGTGACAAAGGCAGTCTTCCACTTGTCCCCCTCGCGTATCCAGATGAGGTTGCACGCGCTGCGGAGGTCCAGCTTTGTGAACACAGTGGCACCACGAAGATGTTCCAGAAGAAGAACATTGAAGCAGCAGGGGAAGTAGACGGGCGGATGTATCCTTGAGCAAGGGCCTCTTTGATGAATTCCTCCATGGCCTTCTCCTACGGGATGGACAGGGGGTAAATCCTTCCCCTGGGCACTGACTCACCCGGAAGCAGATCGAAGGCACAGTCCCATGGCCAGTGTGGAGGCAGCTTGGAGGCTCTTTGCGGGCAGAAGATGTCACTGAAGGGTGGAATGTCCACAGACCGCTTCTCAACTGGACTCTCGATGGAGGTGGTGCAGATGGAGAGACCTTTAGAATGAGGAGACACAGGGACAGGCAGTTCGAAAAAGCAGTTGGAGAAACAAGTTTCGCCCCACTTCAGGATCTCACCGGTGCTCCAAGAGATGGTAGGGTTATGCTGCTCCAATCAGGGATGCCCTAGAACCACGTCAGAGGTGGATTCCTCCAGAACCAGCAGATGTATGTTCTCCAGATGCAACACTCCGTTCTAAGTTGGATGGGACCAACACAGCAACGTACGTGTCTCCTTCTCTTCCCCTCTCTCTCTCTAAACCTGTCCCTCTCCCCAGGTCTCATCCACCGAGCCCGCCTCGTGTTCCATCCCGGGGGCAGGGCGGAACTGATCAAGGACAGTTTTTCGGGCCCAGAGCCCCACCCAGGGGGTGGGACTGGCTGCTGCCGGGCCGGACCCCGCTCTTGTTTCTCCCCTCTCTCCACGCCAACCATTCAGCCCACTCTCTGCCACAAGAGCGGCGGGCAGGTCTGGGCCAGCCTGTTGGCGTTGCGGGGGACCCGGACCATTTTGTGGACAGGTGTCCGGTAATGGAAGTGGGGACGATGATCCGGGTCCCGGACGACCCGCAGGCTGCCCCTGGTCAAGCTGGCCGGTACCAAATACCTGTGAGTATCAAGGGGGGTACCTATCAGGCTTTGGTGGACTCAGGTTGTAACCAAATCTCCGTTCATCAAAGCCTGATTTCATCCGGGGCATTGGATACAAGCCGCATGGTTAGGGTGCGGTGTGTGCACGGGGACGTGGTGAAATATCCTATAGTGCCAGTCGTTATTCAATTTAGGGGACAAAAGCATAGTGTGGAGGTGGCAGTTAACCCGCACTTCAGGCATCCGATAATTTTGGGAACGAATTGGCCCGCATTTAATAAATTATTGGGGTGTTTGTGCTCAGATGCCTCTTGGAATAAAAATTCGCTGGGTAAGGATGTGCAAGTGCAGGTGGAGACTGACCAGGGACCAGTGAGTACTGCCTCAGGGGAACAGAACGGAATCGGGAGACTGATTCTCTCGGACTGCGATGACTTTCCCCTGGAGCAGTCTCACGACGAGACGCTAAAACATGCTTTTGAAAAGGTCAGCACGATCGACGGTCAGCCTCTCCAGCCTGGACGACCATTGACTTATCCATATTTTGCAATTATAAAAGATAGGTTGTATCGAGTGACCCAAGACACTCAGTCAAAGGAGGATACAACCCAGTTATTAGTACCAAAGAGCCGCAGGGAAATGCTTTTTCATGTGGCTCATTCTAATCCAATGGCTAGACACTTAGGACAAACAGCAACACTAAATCGCCTCATGACCCGTTTCTTCTGGCCGGCCATTCACGAGAACGTGCGCAGGTGGTGCTCGTCTTGACGTGAATGTCAGTTGGTAAATCAACAGGCCACTCCAAAAGCGCCTTTGCGCCCCCTCCCATTACTGCAGGTCCCCTTCGAACGAATTGGTATGGACCTCATTGGGCCATTAGAGCGATCAGCGAGAGGGCATCGCTTTGCATTAGTCATTGTGGATTATGCAACGTGATATCCGGGAGCAGTGGCTCTCTGCAACATTTCCGCTAAGAGTGTTGCGGATGCACTGTTCGGTTTAATCTCCCGAGTGGGGATTCCGAAAGAAATCCTCACTGATCAGGGCACGGCGTTTATGTCACGTACGTTACGCGAACATTATGATTGGGCATTAAATCGGTTCGGACCAGCGTCTTTCACCCACAAATGGACGGGCTGGTCGAACGTTTTAATCGCATGCTTAAATCCATGATTCGTAAATTCGTTCCGGAAGATGCCAAAAATTGGGATAAATGGCAAGCCTCCGCAAGCCTCCACAGGGTTTTCCCCCTTCGAGCTTCTCTTTGGACGCCACCCCCGCGGGGTGCTGGATGTCCTAAGAGAGTCTTGGGAGGACGGACCGTCTCAAACTAAAAATGAAATTCAGTATGTGCTGGACTTGAGAACAAAACTCCACACTTTGGGGTGGCTATCTATGGAGAATTTTTTGCAAGCCCAGGACAGACAAAGCCGGTTGTATGACAGGGGAACTAATCTGCGCAAATTTTCACTGGGAGATAAAGTGCTTGTATTGCTCCCCACTTCAAGCTCAAAATTACCTGCAAAGTGGCAAGGACCGTTTGAGGTTACACGGCAAGTTGGTGATCTCGATTATAAGGTAATACGATCGGATAGGAGAGGAGCACGTCAAATTTATCACCTCAATCTCCTTAAAAAAATGGAATGTGGCAGAATCAGTGATGCTGGCGACGGTGATTAGCGGAGAGGATGATCTCGGGCCAGAGGCGAATGTCAAAAAACAATCCCTCTCTCTGGCCCCAGGGGGAGATCACCTCTTGCCCTCCCAGCTCACAGATTTGACTAAGTTACAAGCAGAGTTTGCTGACGTGTTTTCTCCCCTACTGGGTCGTACAGACCTCATTCAGCACCACATCGAGACTGAGCCGGGCGTGGTGATTCGCAGCCGGCCCTATAGGTTGCCTGAACACAAAAAAAAGGTAGTTCAGGCAGAATTAGGGGCAATGCTTAAAATGGGAGTAATAGAGGAATCCAGCAGTAACTGGGCGAGCCCAATAGTTTTGGTTTCCAAAACAGATGGCTCAGTTCAGTTCTGAGTGGATTATCGCAAGGTGAATACAGTGTCGAAATTCGTCGCGTATCCAATGCTGAGGGTGGATGAATTGCTTGACCAGCTCGGTACGGCTCGATATTATTTGACACTGGACTTAACGAAGGGATATTGGCAGATCTCCTTGTCGCCATTATCCAAAGAAAAGACAGCTTTCACAACGCCATTGGGATTACACCAATTCGTTACACTTCCATTCGGGTTGTTCGGGGCACAGGCTACCTTTCAGCGTCTCATGGATAAAATTTTGCGGCCCCATGGTGCATATGCTGCTGCCTATCTGGACGATATTATTATCTTCAGTAATGACTGGCAGCGGCATATGCAGCATTTGAGGGCCGTCCTGAGATCGCTGAGAGGAGCGGGGCTCACGGCCTACCCAAAGAAGTGTGCGATTGGGCGCGTGGATGTAACGTATCTGGGCTTCCACTTGGGGCATGGACAGGTGCGTCCCCAAATTGATAAGACAGCAGCGATTGTGACCTGTCCGCGCCCCAAGACCAAAACGTGGTTCAGTGAAGTCTGCAAGGGCAGAGAGCGTCAGGAGACATGTGGTAAACGAGTGGGTTGAATGCAAATCACGAACACCTGTTTCTCATTCCAGTAATTGGCGTGGAGACAGGATAAAACACCAAGAGAAGCAGGAGTGTGTGAGAGTGTGTGAGAGAGAGGGACTGCTGACTGAGACTGCTGGAGCTGATCAGGAGATCAATGCTGGAGTGAAGTCCGTCTGTAGATGTGGATTGTTTGATTGTTTGACTTTTTTTTGTTTATTTTTCTTGGTGAAATAAAAACTCAGACAGCAGTCAAAGATGATCCTTGTCCTTCCTTCCCTGACGAACCTTTACTACACTTATATTTTATCCACAATAGAATATAGCTAACATATCAAATGTTGAAAGTGAGACATGCCAAATATTGGCTCATTTTGGATTTCATGAGAGCTACACATTCCCAAAAAGTTGGGACAGGTAGCAATAAGAGGCCAGGAAAGTTAAATCTACATATAAGGAACAGCTGGAGGACCAATTTGCAACTTATTAGGTAATAAGCTTATTGGCAACATGACTGGGTATAAAAAGGGTATAAAAGTATAAAAGAGGGTATAAAAAGAGCCTCTCAGAGTGGCAGTGTCTCTCAGAAGTCAAGATGGGCAGAGGATCACCAATTCCCCCAATGCTGCAGCGAAAAATAGTAGAGCAATATCAGAAAGGAGTTTCTCAGAGAAATATTGCAAAGAGTTTGAAGTTATCATCATCTACAGTGCATAATATCATCCAAAGATTCAGAGAATCTGGAACAATCTCCGTGCATAAGGGTCAAGGCTGGAAAACCATACTGGATGCCCATGATCTTCGGGCCCTTAGACGGCACTGCATCACATACAGGAATGCTACTGTAATGGAAATCACAACATGGGCTCAGGAATATTTCCAGAAAACATTGTCGGTGAACACAATCCTCCATGCCATTCGCCGTTGCCGGCTAAAAACTATATAGGTCAAAAAACAAGCCATATCTAAACATGATCCAGAAGCGCAGGTGTTTTCTCTGGGCCAAGATTATTTAAAATGGACTGTGGCAAAGTAGAAAACTGTTCTGTGGTCAGACGAATCAAAATTTTAAGTTCTTGGGGATGTCATGTCATCCGGACTAAAGAGGACAAGGACAACCCAAGTTGTTATCAGCGCTCAGTTCAGAAGCCTGCATCTCTGATGGTATGGGGTTGCATGAGTGCGTGTGGCATGGGCAGCTTACACATCTGGAAAGGCACCATCAATGTTGAAAGGTATATCCAAGTTCTAGAACAACATATGCTCCCATCCAGACATTTTCTCTTTCGGGGAAGACCTTGCATTTTCCAAAATGACAATGCCAGACCACATACTGCATCAATTACAACATCATGGCTGCATAGAAGAAGGATTCGGGTACTGAAATGGCCAGCCTGCAGTCCAGATCTTTTACCCATAGAAAACATTTGCCGCATCATAAAGAGGAAGATGCGACAAAGAAGACCTAAGACAGTTGAGCAACTAGAAGCCTGTATTATTAAGAATGGGACAACATTCCTTTTCCTAAACTTGAGCAACTTATCTCTTCAGTCCCCAGACATTTGCAGATATAAAAAGAAGAGGGGATGCCACACAGTGGTAAACATGGCCTTGTCCCAACTTTTTTGAGACGTGTTGATGCCATGAAATTTAAAATCAACTTATTTTTCCCTTAAAATGATACATTTTCTCAGTTTAAACATTTGATATGTCATCTATGTTGTATTCTGAATAAAATACTGAAATTTGAAACTTCCTCATCATTGCATTCTGTTTTTATTCACTATTTGTACAGTGTCCCAACTTTTTTGGAATCGAGTTTGTATTAAAAGTGTTTTTTGGGTAGGGTTAGGGGAAGGTGTAGGAAGGATTTTTATTATCCAAATAAGGCAGCAACCATTTGATAATTGTAATAAATATAATCATTTACACACTATGATATTGTAGGTAGTGAAATTAAGGGTATAAAATAATGTTCTAATACCTTGTATAGATCTGAGTCATAATATCGCAAGAACAGCGCTCCGCGATTAGGATCGTGGGAGAGGACAAACAGAGTGTGTGTGTGATATAGTAGCGGACGGAGAGAGATGCACGCTCTGTAATCAGCTGTGGCAATTTGTGATGTTCGCCTCTGAATGTTCAGTAAAAACAAGATCAGCCAAGCTCTTTGTCAGTGTCATCTATAAGCAGTGATAACTTGGTCAACAGAACAAATCCATGAACCCACGAAGCAGCACTGGGTAATGATGACCCCTTCAATTAAATTTATTAACAATAGACATGCAAGAGTAAATGCCACAACGATTAATAATGAAATAATGAATATGCACTTCTAAAAGATAGTAAAATAATAATCAAAGGAGAATATTGAATTAAATGAAAGAAACACATGAATGAAGTGAACACAGAATGGATAAATGCAATGCTGTTGAACTGAATGTAGAATGGAAGAGAATTGGATAGGAATGCTTCTTATGGAAGCCACCTAATGGCTCTGGTAAAATGGTGATAAATAATTGCTTATTTATCATTCAACAAATAATATTCCTATTATTTGTAACAAGCTGACCTCAAGTAACTGTTATCTAAACAGGTTAGAATAACATATGCTGCGTGTATAAACTAATGCCAAGGTCTCTAGAAAAGAGGTTTGGTAAGTTTATATTTACGTTCCACACAGTTGGGTGATCAATCCGGTAGCAGAGAAGTCTTCCACTGATGATGCATGCTGTGTGCAGTGGGAGGGTGCGGAGTTGCGATCCAGTAGTCATGCCACGCTGGAGGATGCTGAACTTCGGTTGCACCAAGAGGGTCCTTAGGATGGACTGGGCAGCTGGGTCAGATGAATCTTCAAAGGTTCCTTTGCAGACTGGCTGCGTTGCTGAGGAGCCGTGTGGTACAAGCAATGTCTGCTGATGCAGAGGTCCTTTGCGGACTGGGCTGCGCTGCTGTAGGAGCTGCAAGGGTCAGATGAAGTCCCTCAACGCTGGGGCCCTTTTGCAGCTAGAGTGCAACTGGAAGCAATGAAAAAGGTTTTGCTCGCAAAAGCTTCACCTTAACCGTCTTGTAGTTTCTTTCCTCATCAGGTCAGAAACTCAGGACGTGGAGTGTCTGTTAATGTCTCCTTCCCCATCAAGTTGGAAACGCAGAACAAGGGTGTGTCTACCCGGGGGACATATTTATCCCTTTCTGATGAGGAGATTGAAATGTGGCACCTTGCCGATGCTGGAGTGTGATTGGCTACTGTTATCTGAAGCAGCCCCGGTGTTGCCCACCCTAGTGTGGAACTCATTTGCATAGCATAAAGTACAGTGTTAAAATAGTGTCTTTAACATTTTACCCATGCATTATTTCTTTACCAAACCTCTTTCAAATTATTAAAGGCATCGTAGGGAACAGATAGACACCAAACACGATATGAAAGGGTTAAATCATCATCCATGCATCTGTTTATTTGTTAACAGGTCTGTCCCATGACCTGTTGGTTTAGCAGTCAGTAACCATTAACATAAACTGTGCTTTTGCATGAAGATGGAGTGGATGTGATGCAGTTTAGATCAAATTAAGGCCTCCAAACATAGGTATGAATGGATTTAGATAGATCTCTGTGGCATTTCTTTATTTCAGTCACTGCTGCTTCAACCAGGAGGTCCTGAAGGAATTTTTATGGCAGTCCTTGCCTAAACCTTAGGAATGAGTTTGGTGGTTAGAGTCAATGTGTCATCCAATGAGAAGTCTTCTCCTTGTTTTTGGTGGGTGCAGAAGGTCCCCCTTCCTGTTCTGGAAGAGGTGTCTGGTAGTTGTCCCAACATTGTCTGATGTCTGATGTTGCTGAACATTTATTAATGTCCATTCACCAAAGATCCAATCACGGTGTGGCACATCTTCCTACACACCAGCAGTTAGAGAGGGGCCCTGTCGTAAACTGGTCCCTGGAATGCCATCTTGACTGGTGTTCACAACATCTCCCCCCTGCACGGACTGATTGAGGACCTGGAGTCGTTGATCTGGGCGGTGTACTAAGAGGGGAACAGCAGGAACAAAACACAAACCTCACCTCATCCTTCAACCATTAGCATTTTGAGTAAACTATAATTCACAAGTCACAACCGGGTGTGTGTCATACGTCCTGAAAAGTGAAGCCGCAGGATCTTTGATCACCCCCTGGTGGCTGGATGCAGTACAAGTCTTAAACCCGCCCTCTCAATGCAAACGAATGGCACTTGTCAAAATAACAAAAAATTAATTACACTTACAATAAAATTTTCCGAAAGATGGTTCTGGTCATTTAAGGTAGTTGTTATCATGCTGATATATATTTAATAGTTTGTTTTTGTGATCAGTTAGATTTTTGCTAGCAATTTGGTGCTATAGAAACGGGTCATGATTTACAGTTGATTGACAGCTTCTCTGACTGTCGGAGCTTCGAGGGGAGATACAAGATAAATAAATAACTATTATTTTTTTGATTTCTGTGTTATTTCTCACTGACAAAAGGAGCTGTTCAGCATTAAACTGTCCTAACCGACTTACAGATCTGATGGATCACTAGTTTTTTTTTTTCGGTCACGTTAAATGTGGGCTCTTTATAAGCTAATTAATTAATGTTATTAGCCAAGATAACACGGCTAACGTTAGCCAAGATGGAAAAAGCAGGTGATCATTATCTGGCAGTTACTAATTATTTTTATGGGTATAAAATAATAATTATCAGGACAAAACTAATCCTACTCTAGTTAATTAAAGAGCACTGTCTACAGCAATCAATCTGATGTAAAGTTAGTTCAACTTGACCAAGGTTTCAAAAATATTATTGCTCTAGAAACAGAATATCATTTTACAAGTATAATTTTAATTTGTGTATAATTTACATATTTAAAATACATCAATTACGATATGTTGTTTAAAAATGAACAATGTGCATTAATAAACATTCAAATAAATGTAAATTCCTTATTGCCAGATGTAATTAAGCCATTGTTTAAGCCAAATGAAAAAGGGAGGAAGAAAAGAAAAATATAATGAACAATAGATAAAACAAATAGGTGATCTGATCTTGATGACGCAGACATCTGGGCGGAAGTTTGATATCGCGACTCCACCTCTGGGTACCACTGACAATTCTTTCTGCGCATACCCAGGTTCCAACATGTCAACGTCCATCATCATTCGTTTTACCCTCAGTTCATTACAATGGAAGGAAGCGGCGTCGCGTCGTCCATATTTTTTTACAGTCTATGGTCACAACTAAGTAACTTCTTTAGTGATTATAATAATTGTATCCTCTTTCAGGTTACCAATGAATCTACGTGTTAAGAAAAGAAAACTATAGATAGTCAAAAGAGAACTACAAAGACTATTCAGTGAGAGGGGTATAGGGAATAGAGCAGTCTATTTCTGTCTAGTCAGAATTTCATATTATAACGGGAGTAAGCTAAGGGAGTGGTCTACACATGTTAGATTTGAGCTCAAGAGTCTCGCTAGGTCTCACACTTTCCTGCTCTGACAGGCTAACCTGCAGTTTGTGGATTCGCTGGTACAGTGTCCACCCCAGGAGGCCCATTCACATAGTGTGAAGATAAGTAATAGGCTGTCACTGATATCCCAACCCCAAGTGAATGGCACCCTCTTAGGTTTTGGCTCCACAGGTGTAGCTTGGAGGCTACCTAACCGGAGGCTGATCTTTGCTAATTTAGGTCACTCAAACAAAACTTGATTCCTTAGTGAATTGTCTACTACCAGAGTGTGTCCTTTAAAGGCATCAGCTATTTTGAACTCAACACTTTGCACATCACCATCAAGATTGTATAGAGCTAAGTGTTTGATGTGGAGAATTGCTCCTACTGGGATTTGAATTAGCATAGTTTCATTAGGGAGGTGTATTGGAGTAGCTGTATCATGTCTGTTACAGTAGGTGGACAACCAAAATGGGTATTACCGCCGTGCATACCGCCGCCGCAGGGCTGTTGCGTTAACTGAAATTCAGTCGCGTGTAAAAAACTACCGCCAGGTCGCGCAAAGGGACGGATTGGAAAGTGACTGTAATAATAAAATGTCGGTTTGTAAAAGGATATGAAAGGACGAAGTAAAACAACAATAACATTATAATATAACATTTTAACATCCTTAAAAACCATTAGAAAATTTAAAGTTGGAGTTCATTTCAAAACGTGGGATAGTCTTAGGCTACAGTCTATGCATCAAAAATGAAAAGAAAGACCTTTATACAAAGTCTTACTGCATGCTATTATCATAAAACAGTCATTACTAGGCATTATAAATTTTATAATATATATATATATATATATATATATATATATTAGGAGCACACACGGATTAAAAATTTAATATTTTCATTCTGGTTTGCTCTTAGCAAAAAAAATTAAAAAATAATTCAAGTTCCATATGCGGAGCGAAAGGGTCTTTCTTATTAACTGCTATTGTTCTTGATTTTTTTTTATTGTTCTTGATTTTTTTTTTGGTTGTGCTATGTAATGTTTAGTGATTTTGATATCGCAGACTAAAATACCGGCAGGAATAAATATTTAGGCTAATTTTCTCATTAAAACCAAAGGTGTTCATCAGTGATTGTACATCAAGAGCAAGGACACGTTGTGTGCATTTTGTTTTGCGCTTTTACCAGAACAAAACGCTCGATTGTCAGTGTGAAAACTGCTAGTGTGCACGAGCGCCAAGAGAACTGATAACAGCAGCAACGATCACTGGCCATGATTTCAGAAACAACACATTCTAACGGATAGATCGCCTCTTATTTAACACAAACCTACGAATTTATTATCGAATTGAGATATTTATTTCTTTTTAGGTACAATTATTCGCTGAGTTTAAGTTCATTTTTGAGACGTTTCAGATTACCACAGAGAGACAGCTGAAAGCGCACCCTGTTTTTCATTTTATTTTATTTTATTTTTCAAAAGTACAAGGTTTTGTTGTTATTGTGAGCGTACACAAATAAAAGTACACCATTTATAGTCTTGCATCAATCTGTAGGCTATCGCCAAAAATGACGGAAGGCCTGTTTTAAGTTGTTTCAGCTGTCATGAGGAGAAAATCCATCAGAACGCGCCGACGCTTTCATCGGCCAGAGGGATAAAAATGTAGCCAATTTAGTTTCATATTTATATTTAAATATTGGGCTATTACCTATTATTATTATTATTATTATTATTATTGTTATTATTATTATTATTATTATCAGGGTTGGGAAGCTTACTTTTAGAATGTATTTCACTACAGATTACAGAATACATGCTTTAAAAAGTAATCAGTAACGTATTTCGTTACATTACTCAAGTTTAGTAACTTAATCTAAATACTTTGGAATACTTTGAAATACTTAACACAAATGACCATATTAACTTGATGTTCTGTTTTAAGTTTACAACCTGTAATTAAAAATAACCTCTAACCACCAGGATTTGGTTTTCCACTAAATTGTATTTTTTAACATCAGTTAGCCTACAAATATATCTGCAGTTTATTAGACATAACCTATGTGTTGATAAAGAATTTCAATTTCTTGATACACAAATTAAGAAAATATATAAATATAATTATTTTAACATCACATCCATATATAATTACTATTGATATATCATTCCTAAATTATATTTTTATATTTGAAAAAATGTGCATCAGAGGGATAACAAAATATTAAATATCAATAAAATATTGTTAGTAATATAAGTTGTTTTATAGGTGTATATAGTTTAATTGACACAGTGGTTTAAAGTGTTTTATTACAAAGTTTGTTTGTAACATTTAGAATGTTTATAAAGAAAATGAAATGAAATGATCTATCCAATAATCTCAAGAGAAGGCCTATATTCAAAGCTGATTCACCTACGGTCTCTCAACAGTTTTTTGCATCTCTCCACCACCACATTTTACAGGTTTGGAAAAAAAATATGATCATTTTGTGTGAACTATCCCTAGTATAAATATGTTTATACGAATATTTAACCTTAGTTCACTGATAGCTGCATTAATATTAACCATATAAACAACAAATAGCAAAGAAAAGAAAAAACGATTTGATTTTTTTTTTTTTAAATAATCCTTTATTTATTTATTTTGTAATTATTATTAGTGATGCATCTATTTTGATTTTTCATAGCCAACAGATGCAAATTGGCTGATTCTGATACTGGTGCAGATTATATTTTAAAGTAAATTTATTTGTTGTTTATTTGTTCAAAAAATGTGTAGCTCTTTGATATTAGAGGCAAACACTGGATTTTTATCACAATCTTAACAAAGATATTATGAACATGAGCACGATCAGTTGTTTTTCATTTAAATTACTGTATAATTTTAAGATTAACAGCAAAACAGCATGGTCTGACTTTAGCTACATAAGACACCTGTATGAAATGCAAATTCACTCTCTGACAGTAGGTGGCGCTTATGGAACAGCAGTGATATAGTGTTTCCATGGTTACCACTATATACAAACTAAGCAGTTGCGCTGGAGATAAGAGCAAAAGCCACCAAAACTTTTCTGAAGACAGTTTCCTTCAGAGATACATTCATATCAACCCCAATTTAATATTTATATTATTCTTCCTATATATCGCGAACAGTGAGCTTGTGTATGGTGCAGTATTTTCTCTGCGGTGCGTCTGTTCTCCTCTTTGTGTCCGTATTCAGCGTGTGTCTGTGTTAATGTCCTGTTGACAGACTTAGTAAATATTTCCTGATATTTTGGGAAATTATTACAAAGCTGTTTGTTTGCAAGCCAGGAATAAAGATAAAAAAACTTTTGGATTTATGACCAGTGGACTACTGCATCTCTATTTTTGATCATGAACTCATGTACGCGCCATATAGGCTACCTAAACATTTTGAATGAATTATTAAGATTTAAAGTTTGTCTGTAAAGTCAACAAAGAAATTGGCTTTATAAATAATTATTAAATGTATGATTAAGTGGATGTTAATTCTATGAGGATTGTGTGTTATTTTTCAAAGACCTAATAAATTCTTATAAATATTAACCTAATGATAACCATACAAAGCTCAACGTACAAGTAAATAGGAAAATAAGGAGTAAAAAAGGAAAATAACATTTTCGAAGACCAAGAACAGCTTAGGCCTACCTCAAGATGCTTTTTCAGATTAGACATTGAATCCTTTGAAGCCGATAGAAGTTTTGTTGCAGTAGACATAGCTTGCTGTTAGATAAAATAATTTGAAGATCAAATAGTTAGAGAAAATGTTTTAGGTTGAGCAATTCAGCACAGAAAAAGCAGGTACCTGGATGCCAAAAATGAGACAGACACATAGAGTGCAGTTCAATCATTGGCGCACACACTTTATTGTCCAGAGTTGCATTATATAATTAGAATATACGAAGTGAAACTAGCAGTTCAGTGACTGAAGTACATAAAAGGAATATAAGGTCACTCATTACTATGACATGAGGCCTGCATCTCTTTAAGGTGTACAGAGAAAGATCACATAATGAATAGGGCACAGGATGTTTTTGGAATCTCACAATGGCCACTTTAAGACAGAATGTCTTACCATTAAAACATCATTGTGCACAAAACTTGATTATTGTAGACATACACACACATATCCTTTTTTTTTTTTTTTTTGGTGTTAGTTCAAGTATATATCAAACTAATTAAAAATCTGATTGATCACTTAAAAGTTAATTAGATTATCTTTAAGGATTAAATTCTATCTTCAGATTAAATATTATAACTCATAAACAATCACTTCTGATTAAACATTGTAACTCATAAACAATCACTTCTGATTAAACATTGTAACTCATAAACAATCACTTCTGATTAAACATTATAACTCATAATCAATCACTTCTGATTAAACATTGTAACTCATAATCAATCACTTCTGATTAAACATTGTAACTCATAATCAATCACTTCTGTTTAAACATTATAACTCATAAACACGGGCATAATCACAGTCACTGTCATCAGTATCATTATCAAACTCACGTTCGTTTGGCTGAACAACAGTTGGACGAGAAGATGTCTGGGTATGTTGAATATTTAGCATTACTTGGTATGTATCTCTTGATGTAATAGTTGTAATGGAACGCATAATGAAATTACTGATACATCGAAGCAAGCATGGTGCTATCAGCAGTAAGATCAACATGAGAACAATAATTGGTATCACTGTGCTGAAAATCCAGGTTCCCCATCCGCCCCAAAGACTATCAAGCCAGCCAAACCAAGATTCATCTCTCTTTGGCTCTGGGATGGATTCCCTCATGTGACTGATGATGTTCGTGATGTTGTCTGAATTATCTGGAATGTAAAAACAACAAGATACATCCAACATACGGCACACTCCTCCCCTTTCCGACGTGAGAATATCTAAAACTAGTCTGTTCTGGATGACTGCTTCTCTCATTTTCTTCAATTCATCTGAAATCATTCCTAATGCGTGTGCGGTATCATTCTCCAATGATAAAACCTGCCATGCTAAGCCATTGATCTTGTTTAAAGCAATTGTGGTCCCTACTCCAGTAAAGAAACCTGCTAAAGACCATTCTACATTTTCCCATGGAGTTGTCCATGGACTAGAGATCTTGTATCCTTTGTATCGATCAGGCATATTATTTACATTTTGTTTCTTTCGATGTGGTGTCATTTTGCTATCGGTGTCAATATTCTCTCTGGTCAACACTGTAGTTCCTGTAGAAAGCAATGCTGGATGACAGCATCCATCACAATTTCCCTCATCTAAAAAATAGTACGCCATTCCTCCACAGGTCCAAATCATTCCTGGGGCACTATCGAGGGATGAGACAGGCATTCAAAACTTTCCATAGTTTGATTATGATACTTAATGCTACAGTTATTTTTATTCATAGCCGTTTGATTTACTGTTTTGGTATTCCTACAATCTGACGTTCCTACATAATGCTTGCCTTTATTCGAACAAATACACAAATCTGCGTGATGTGATTGCACATGAAAAGCTGGTCCCTCAAATGGAAGACCTGTATATGAGCAGTTATGGTCTTTGAGAGAAGATGTTACAGTTTTATTAGCTCGTAGATTATCCGTCATCTGTACTATAATAGACATTTGTCGTGGCATGTCACATTTATTTTTCTCAAGATGTACTATTTCTGATGTTATTGGGTACGTTTTCCACGCTGAATGTAGTTACATACAAATCCAACATTCTCCGTCTATCTCATTCTTTAAAGCACCTCGTTGTAAAAGCGCTAATGCACATGCGTAATTTCCTTCACATCTGGCTTTAGCTGCCCTAACTTCCTTAATAGCATCACTCAAATCTGAATTCATAATGAACTCTATGTCTTTTGCTGACATATCCGGTAATAAATCAAAAGAAGTTGGGGATAGCCCTGCTATCACGTCCTTAATTGTCATGTCTGCTTCCTGTTGAATTACTTTAATCCGGACTTCCTGGTAACCATCTTTACCTGTTCTAGCCCATCCACAGTAATATGTTCCTGCATCAGAAGGCTGTACGTTAGGTATTGTAATATTCAGTACTAATGAGCGCCTTTTTTTTTTTTTCCATCTGTCCAGACTACTCCTATCTGGTCCACTAATTTTGTGCTTGCTTTAAATCGTCCTTTAATTCCCCACTCATCTGGTCCAACATACGCTTTTATCTCTGACTAACTACATGACCCAGTACAAAGGTATAAACCGCTACCATACAGGTTTCGTATCGATTTTGAGTTAACCCTCTGGAGTCTGAGGCTGATTTGGGGCTTGGAGAAGTTTTGACATGCCCTGACATTTGTGCTTTTTTCAGTTGTTCATAAACATATTAATTGAAAAAGTGTCATTACACTGTATTCAGCACAAACTAGGCTACAATAATATGTGAGGAACATGTATGTACATGTTTGTGTTTTTGAAGGAATAACATTTATGCGTGGTTATTGAAAAAACAAAAAAACTTAAGTCACTGAAATAAGGCCAAAAAAAGTATAGTAAATCTGTGTTTACAAGACTTTTGGGTATTGGAGGTTGTAGACTAGAGTTTTTGCTTCACAATTATGTAAACATTATGCTGCCTATTCCTTCATATAAAACAATATATTGATTTAGTTTTTGTAAGACACTTTTTGCCAAGAAACACAGTATGCGAGGAGGCGTGAATCACCACTGAAAATGGGCCATTCTCACCTGAGAAGACAAAAGAATTGGATAGTAATGAGCTGAAATGACTTGCATATTAATGAGGCATTTCAGTCAGGTAGGCTGTGAAAAAAACCTTCTGTGATGTCTCAAGCTCATCATGATATATTAAACATACAGAAAAATATTATTACAATATAAAGTAATGGTTTTATATTATACTTTAAAATATAATGTATTTCTGTGATGCAAAGAGTCTGAATATAGGCTTTTAGTTTAAAAGCATGCACATTTGGAGAACTATTGGATTCTCATATGTTTATGTCAATGTTCTATACAGAGGAGTTATTTTTATTTAATATTCATTGTCATTACTATGAGCGCTGGTGTTTTCAATTCATCCTTGAAGTCGGAGGGCGCTCTCTGTGCTTTTTTAGTCCACAAATTCATCTAAAAGAAGAAGAGGCTATTCCATGAATGGAGTTTCCAATTCATACAGCAGCAGGAGGGCGCTAAAGAAACAAAAACTCATCTAAACTTCATCTATAGAAGAAAAGAAAAAATAAAATAACTGCATGTCTTCTAGAGCTCGCTAACCATGACTTTTACATTCAGATAAACACTTTTCAAGACAATAAATACACGATTGAGACGATGAATGCATGTATTGCCTCTGAATTTGCGTCTGAATAGCGCTGGCTCCGTGGGCGTGGCCACATTAGCAGATAATGAGCTGAATCACGGACTTCTGACATGGCTCTCTTTTCATACAGATTACATAAACACAGAAGGTTTGTTTTCGATTTGACTTACATGATTTAAAACCTGACATCTTAGCATTTTTTTTAGACATAAGTGTAATTTTTCTGTGATTAGTATTCACTAAGTTACAGTTAATTTTCTGAGAACTATCAGATTGGACTTCGTTCAGAGGGAGACGAGAGATAACGCATCATGTTAGTTTTCTTTATTTTACAAAAAGCACAACATTTTGTTTTTACTCTGAGTGTATACAAATAAAAGAAGATATTCTATAGTTTCAATTGGTATATTACATATGTCTCTATGACAAAAAATGACGGAGTATTTTAAGTCTGTTTTGCTGCAATGTGAAAAAAAACCTGCAAAAAGCGCCGGCGCGTTTTCAGACCTCAGAGTGTTAAGACCCATCGTCCCCAGATAAGCAGATATAGAGTCACACACAAAGCTTTCATCCCTTCCTTGTCTTAAAGTTACTACAAGTGGGTTGGTATATGGTAGATTTCTTGACCCTAATTCTCTTTTATGAGGAATTGTGTCATTGTATTTGATTTTCTCTACTCCCTTCAAAAAGATCACTGACACAATTATTGCTGTTGTTATCATGAGGATACATGTTGTTCCTCTTAGCCCACATATACCTTGCCATCTAAATGGATGCCAAGGCCTCTGCACTGATTCTACTCTTCTGGACATAAGAATTTAAAATGGGCTTCAATTAATGATTTCCAAACTTTGTCTAACTTATACACAATCAATTTTCCTTCCTGATGCGCTTCTTTTGGTTTGACTATATGTACTAGAGCAGTATTTGGAGGTCTTGCTCGTAATCTGTTCTGTAATAAGTACCACGTATCTCTTGCATTAATTGGTGGACATGTATATATTGTAATTCTACCAAGGATGACGTTTTCAATGGGTAACTCAAAGTTAGATAATGTTTCGGATGCTATTTCAACCCACGTTTCTCCTTGTACTATTGTCCACTCATGCAACAGGTCCAATAAGGACATTAATTTGCTTCTTGTTTATACACTTCGAATGTTCCGTATTTTAATGTGAACAGGTATAGCACAGTTCTGTTTGGAAATGGTCTCTCAAGAATTATCTCTTCCAATCTAGGTTCTTCCTCTAGAGAACGCTTAGCTAAGTGAACAATATTTTCGTTGAACGCTGCAACAGCTTCTGCAACTGAACACTGTGTAAACCCCTCTAGAGGTAATATATCCATTAATAAGATTTGGCCCTTAGTGCATACAGGGGTGTGTAAGGAGTTAACACTGTTTGGCTCAATGGGCCATCTATCTTCCAGCTTTGGCTAACCCCCACCTCACTATTAGAGGTAGTTCCTTCCTCAGCTTAACCAGTGTTTTGCTCCTCCCTGTTAGGCAGTAAGGTGAATCCCCTTTTGAGATTCTATTCTAAATTGGAGCTTGCCTGCTCTCCTGGAGGACAGTGCTTTATTCTCGATGCGTGTATCCACTGTGGTTGGTAGTCTGTCAGAACTCCTGTCCTTGTTACAGCGATCACCGTTGCAGGTCCAAGATACCTCGGCTCTCCCACCTTCGTCGGTTTCAAGCTTTTGATCAGCACACTCTCTCCTGGAACAAAAGGGTGAGTAGGCTTTTCTGAGGGAAGAGGAAGACACAGAGAAACATCAGCACATATAGAATTCAGCTTCTCGATGAGGGAAGTTACATAGTCCTCCTGTATCACCTCCGGATCACCTAGGGAAGTAATGCCTGCGCGGCCTTTGACCCATGGGGTCGGGAAAGGCCTACCCATTAGTATTTCAAACGGCGATAATTTAGTAGTGGAAGATGGAGTCATTCTTATCTCTGTCAATACCATGGGTAGCAAATCTAGCCATTTCTTACCGGTATCTATGCAGGCTTTCGTGAGCTGCCTTTTTATCGTTTGATTAAGACGTTCGACGTTCGACGTTTGAGGAAGATTGTGGGTGAAAAGGGAAGTGAAAGTGCCAGGCAATTGATAATGCCTTGGCCAAGAGCTGCGTTACCTTTGATGTAAATGGCGTCCCATTATCACTTTCGATAGTGGTAGGTATACCGAATCGAGGAATTATTTCTTTGGTTAGAATCTTTACCACAGTTTTAGCATCTTCTTTTGCGCATGGAAATGCTTCTGGCCACTTTGAAAATCGGTCCACAATTACCAAAAGATATTTTAGATTACTTATTGGCGGCATGTGCGTAAAGTCAATCTGCACATTCTGAAATGGTGCTTGCGGATGCGGCAGTGCATCATGTTTAACTGGTCTGTGCTGATTTACTTTTGCACATGTAAGACATGCATCTAACACGAGCTTCGCAGTTTTGTGTACATCTGCAATACAATACAATTGATTGATTACTTGTACTACTTTTGCACAGCTTGTATGCGACAGGCCATGGTAGTGCCTGATGAGGATTATTAATCCTAACTTTGGAAGCGCTATTCTTCCCTTTTCATCTCTCAAGATCCCATCTTTATCTGGGGCACATCCGTGTTTTCCCCAATGCTCCAAGTCAGCCTGTGTTGGCTGAATCTGCAAGATCTTAATGTCAATGTCAGGTATATTAGTTATATGCGTAGCCATAGTTACCTGACTCTGATTACCCACAACAAATGTCGATTTGATTTGGGCCTTTGCCACTTCCTTGGCGGCTTTGTCTGCGTTTCGGTTTCCCACCGCTTGTTCGTCATTCCCCACCATGTGACCTTTAACCTTTACTATGGCCACTTCGGAGGGTAACTGTACTGCCTTAGTCAATTGTCCTATTAGGTTAGAGTGAGCTATGGGTTTGCCATCTGCTGTTTTAAAGTCTCTAGCTTCCCATGTTTTAGCAAAATGATTCACCACCCCCCATGCATACTTTGAATCAGTGTAAATAGTTACATGTTTTCCTGCCATCAGTTCACATGCTCGAATTAATGCTACTAATTCAGCAGCTTGGGCCAAATTATAATCCAAGGCGAAAGCCTCTATTACCTCTCCATGGTAATATGAAAAAACATGACCCATCAATATAAATATTCTCCCCCCCCATCCAGGGGCGTATCCAAAAGGGAAGAACATGAGGAAGTCAATTCAATGATACAATCATGATCTGTCACATTATCTACCATGTCAGCCATACCTAAAACGCCTAATAGCGCAGGGTTGATGGATGCTGTTGGCTTAATAGTGAGGTTTTTGGTAGCCAGCAGGATTGCCTCATAGCCTGAGCGTCGTTGCGCTGTCATATGCTGTGTTTGCATATTATGTAAAATAGCTCCTACCTGATGAGAGGTATAAAGGAACAGCGGATGCGATAAAACCATTCTTTCTGCCATCTGTACAACCAGAGCAGCCGCAGCTACAGCACGAAGACATGCTGGCATACCTGATGCTATATTATCTAGTTTCTTAGATAGGTATGCTAATGGCCTATACCTGGAGCCATGCTGTTGCAACAGGACGCCAAGAGCCACCCCTTCCGCCTCTCGGACATGCAAATTAAAATCTCGAGAATAGTCTGGAAGGCCCAACGCGGGTGCCGTAGTGATGGCTTGTTTCAAGGCAGTAAAATGTAACTCTGCCTCATCAGTCCATTTAAAAAAAAAGTACTTGGGGGAGCTTTGTGGTCAATCAGGTTTCGCAAATGCCTATCATGTATGGCACAATCAGGTATCCAGGATCTACAATAGTTCACTAACCCCAGAAAACTTTGAAGCTGCTGTACAGTTCGAGGGGACTTCATTTTTCTGATCATCTGGACCCTATCAGTCGAGATAGCTCTCAAACCTGGCATTATAATATGTCCCAAGTATGTCACCTTAGACTTGACCCACTGAAGCTTGTCTCTTGAGGCCTTGAATCCAGCTTGGGCGAGCACATTGCAGACGATGATGGAGGCCTTTTCGCAGTCCTCTTTTGTTTCCCCGGAAACCAGGATGTCATCTGCGTATTGAAGCACACAAACTGTAGAAGGCAAATCAGTCATTTTAGCTAAAGTTCTTTGCACTGCTGCCGAGAAAACAGCGGGCGAATCAATGAAACCCTGAGCAAGGCGTGTCCACGTCAGCTGTTTACCCTGAAATGTAAAAGTTAAAATGGGCTGAGTATCTGGATGTACAGGTACAGAGAAGAATGCTGAGCAACGATCAATGACAGTGAAATATTTGTGAGTACACGGAATAGAGTTAACAACAGTTGGAACGTCAGGGACGATCGGTGCCAACGGTGTTATTAATTGATTTATAGCTCTTAAATCCTGGGTCAAGCGCCATGTTTTTCTATCAGCCTTGACCACTGGATTCACAGGTGTATTGTACGGCAAATGTATTGGTACAAGGACACCCTGCTGGACGAAATTATCAATTAATGGTTTGATACCAAGTTCCTTTTCTTTAAACACAGGATACTATTTAATATAGACTAGTTTGTTAGTCTTCAATTTAGCTTTATAAGGTTCCATGTCTATGAAACCTGTGTCGTCTTTGTATTGTGACTGATGGGTTAATCATGTGATGTACCATCTGAGGTGTGTCAGGCTGTGGTGAGACAGACTGTGGTTCACTGGGCTCTTCCCATGTAGGCAAAGGATTCACTGAGACCTGCAAACTAGACTGGAAGGAAAACACAACTTGTTTATCAGTAAATTTAATATCCACGTTGAGTCTGTGCATAATATCGCGTCCCAGCAGATTGATAGGGGCGTTTGGGATTATGGTAAATTTATGGAAAAATGGTTTAATTCCAGGAGCTCTTACTTCCAAAGGAGGCGTTACGGGGCATGCAATGTCAGTTCCTGATATTCCCACAGAGTTAACTACTTTATTAGAAATTGGACCCTCATAGTGTGTGGAGGTCATTGACGTCACATCTGCTCCAGAATCCAAAAGGAACGTTTGTGGCTGACCATGCACCATCAATGTAATATAAGGTAAATCTTCACTATGATTTGAAAAGGTTAAAGTTATCATTGATAGATCGGAACTGACAGAACTCTGTGGGCGACCCTATTGGTTATTACGCCACGTGGTAGGATACATGGCTTCTGGTTTATTTCTCTGCTGCTGTGGCTTAACCCATGGCTTCCTCTTTTGTTGACCTTTCCATGCCCTACAATCACGGCGTACATGGCCCTCTCGCCCACAATAATAACAAACTATTACTGAATTTCTTTGTTGGGCTGAGGGTTGTCTTACTTCTACTTTTTGGTCATGAACTTTCACTTGAGGCTTCTGCTCTGCAAACATTGCGGTCTCAGTTTTAACTGTGAATCCTCCAGACGAGTCTAGTTCCCTAATTCGCTGTCCCAATGCATCTATTTCCATATTAAACAGATTAGTTGTTGTAATTCTGATCAGTTGGGCTTGTTTGCTTTGCATATTGTTCAAGAAAGTATTTGTGAACAAAGCCTTCATTTCATTATTTATTGGAAGTTTAGATTCTTCCACCCATGCCTTCTTAAACCGCATGTAAAAGTCTGAAGCAGACTCTTTCAGCTTCTGCTTGGTACAGTAGGTGGCCATCCAAAACGGTGTTTCTACCGCCGCCGCCGCGTCGCAAAGTGAATTTGCAGCTTTTGACCGCTGAGTGGCGCTTTAACCACATGTTATCCAACAAATGCATCAAAGCACATTTATCTTTATGCAAAATGTAAGTTCCCTTTCGTGGGAACTATCGACGCTGCGTGAAACGCATTGGGAACCTTCTGCGTGATATCGTCATTGAAGCACTCCTGTATCCAACCAATCGTGTAACGAGACGTCAGAGGCGGGTGACGTCACGGACCAGGAAACTATAAAGCATGCCCGGATGCAGAGAACGCTAGCTTCTGTTATCTTCAGCAAGCACTCTATGTTATCCCGTGTGTCTTATTTATTGTTGTCTGTCTATATATATATATATATATATATATTATTGGTCTCACTCTTCGTCTGAGGACAAGAGCTGCAGCAACAAGTGTGTGTGTGTCCAAGATCGCTGTTGTGCGTCTTATTGTTTGTGATTTATCTCTCTTTGTCTGAGGACAAAAAGTTTCAACATACATACATACATACATACACATCATAAGACACAAAAAATATATATAAAATGGCGAATGAAAGCAGCAAGCGGTTCAGGAAATGTGTCCATCCCTGCACTCGCTTTATCCCTGACGGGGATACGCACGATATGTGCGTTGTTTGCCTGGGGGTTGAGCACGCGCAGGCAGCTCTCGAGCTCTCTGCGAAAGGCTCGCCCTCAGAGTGCTGCGATCTCGCCGGGCACTCTTTGATAGAGCGGAGGGTGCCTCGGCTGATGTTCCCCGCGGATCGGGTCCCGCTGCTGCCGAGGCAGAGCGAAGGCTCACAAATGGATCTGGCAGCGGGGGTTGAGACGGGCCCCACCCTATCTCTCCCTTTAGCTGCCAGACCCACTGTCTCTCCTGCTGTGGTGGAAGCATGCCCAGCGGTTTCTTCCCCTCAGGGAGAGACATCGGCACTTCATCTGTCTTCATCTGAGGATGTTGATGTGATGAGTGTCGACGCAGTGGAAGAGGAACCGCCATCCTCTTCCTCTGCAGATGAGGAGCTCATGGAGGTAGTGGCCAGAGCTGTTGCCAAATTAAATATTAGCTGGCCAGAAGCAGAGCGGGGAGATGTAAGACCCAAAAGCAAACTCGATGAGCGCTTTCTCCCCGCGCGGTCATTACCTCCACGTCGGTGCTTACCGTTCTTTCCAGATCTACACACTGAGGTGTCTAGATCATGGAACAGACCAGTCCAACACAGAGTGTTCAGCCCCCAGACCTCGGTCTATAGCAACATTGTGGGGCTGAAACAGTATGGTTATGCGGCGATGCCCCGGGTTGAAGAGACGCTCGCGGGCTATCTCTCACCCGAGTCGGCATCGTCCTTAAAAGCACCGACGTTGCCCACCAAGCCCCTTTTGACTACATCTTCCTTGGTGGGCAAAGCTTATGCGGCAGCAGGGCAGGCAGCAGCGTGTCTTCACACCATGGCGCTGCTGCAAGCTTATCAAGCTGAAGTGCTGGGGGAAATTGATACCAGCGGGGAGGCCACATTTGGGTGCATCCAGGAACTGCGCATGGCGACAGACCTGGCTCTCCGTGCCACCAAGGAGACGACTAAAGAAGTGGGCCGTTCTATGGCAGCCCTGGTGGCCACGGAGAGGCACTTGTGGCTGAACCTCTCCGACATAAGGGACAGAGATAAGTCTGCCCTTATGGACGCGCCGCTGTCTCCTGCGGGCCTCTTCGGTGACGCAGTCACAACTGTCGTCGAGAGGTTCCAGGAGACCAAGAAACAATCTGTGGCGTTTCAGAGGTTCCTCCCCCGCCGGTCCAAAATCCCCGCCGAGACTGTTGAGCGGGAGCAGTCTCGGCCCGCAACGAGCTCCTCAGCGCACCACAGAGCGCAACAAAAAATTAGTGTGGCCGCCCAGGAAGGACGGTTGTCACTTGATTCGGCTGACTTCTGCCAGCGTGCCGTTTCAGAGCACCGAGCCAAGTGCTCAAAAAACACCAGAGACCAGTCTCGAGAGACTGGTTCCCTTAGTAGATTTTCTAGAAGAATGGAAAACTCTACCGAATATATCAAATTGGGTGCTGCTCATGATAGAAAAGGGTTACAAAATACAGTTTGGGTCTCGCCCGCCCAGATTCAACGGGGTCCTTCCCACAGTGGTGACCCCCGAGCAGTCTCTGGTTATGGAACAGGAAGTTATGACACTTTTGCAAAAAGGAGCTATAGAAAGGGTTCCTCCTCCCAGCAAGCTGTCAGGTTTCTACAGCCGTTACTTCATAGTTCCGAAGAAGGATGGAGGACTTCGTCCTATCATAGACTTACGGGTGTTGAATCGGTCGGTGCAAAGACTAAAATTCAAAATGCTTACACCCAAACAGATCATTCCCCAAATCAGGTCCGAGGACTGGTTTGTGACGATAGACTTGAAAGATGCTTACTTTCATGTATCCATCCATCCTTCTCATTGGAAGTTCCTCAGGTTTGCTTTCGGGGGCGAAGCTTACCAGTACAAGGTTCTTCCGTTTGGCCTATCGTTATCACCCCGCACGTTCACGAAGTGCGTGGATGCAGCCCTGGCTCCTTTGAGACTCCAGGGCATTCGCATACTGAATTACATCGACGATTGGTTGATTCTAGCTCGCTCAGAGCATCAAGCAGTTCAACATCGAGATGTTGTTCTGTCTCACATGAAAAGGCTTGGGCTGAGGCTCAATGCCAAGAAGAGTGTGCTGATACCGGCTCAGACCACCAATTATCTAGGTGTTATGTGGGACTCCACAACAATGCGGGCACGTCTGACTCCTGCCCGTGTGAGCTCTGTTCTCTCAGCCGTAAAAGGGGTGAAGTTAGGCCAGTCTCTCACTGTGAAACAGTTTCAGAAACTGTTGGGTCTAATGGCAGCCGCGTCCAACATAATTCCTTTTGGCCTCCTGCATATGAGACCCCTACAGTGGTGGCTCAGGACCAGGGGGTTTTCCCCGAGGGGGAACCCTTTTCGGATGACCAAAGTCTCACGGCGATGCCTTCGTGCTCTAGCCGTGTGGAAAGACCCCTGGTTCCTGTCCCAGGGTCCCGCGTTGGGAGCCTCTGGTCGTCGCGCAATGCTTACGACAGACGCTTCCCTCACGGGCTGGGGAGCGATCATGAATGGTCGCTCAGCTCAGGGTCTTTGGGAGGACCATCAACTCTCCTGGCATATAAATCGGCTGGAGATGATGGCGGTGTTTCTAGCACTAAAACACTTTCTCCCAGACCTGAGAGAACATCATGTGCTGGTCCGCACAGACAATATGTCAGTGGTCTCTTATATAAACCATCAGGGGGGTCTACGGTCTCGCCAACTAAATTACTTGGCCCGTCGGATCCTCCTGTGGTCTCAGGGGAAGCTGCTTTCGTTGAAGGCAGCCTATATCCCCGGGAGTCAGAATGTGGGGGCAGACGCCCTGTCGAGGCAGGGGCCGAGGCCCGGGGAGTGGAGACTCCATCCAGAAGTGGTGGATCTCATTTGGAAAAACTTTGGTCAGGCACAAGTAGACCTGTTTGCTTCGGGAGAGTCAACCCAGTGTCCGCTCTGGTACTCCCTCACGCATCCAGCACCCCTGGGTCTGGATGCCATGGTACAGACGTGGCCGAGGCTACGTCTGTACGCATTTCCCCCGTTCGCTCTGCTCCCACGAGTCCTGGAGAAAGTACGCCAGGAAGGGGTCAGCCTGATACTGATGGCCCCATACTGGCCGACCCGAATATGGTTCTCGGACTTGGTGTCCATGATAGACGGCGCTCCGATGGAGCTCCCCTTGAGACGGGATCTTCTATCTCAGGCGGGCGGCGCGATAATACATCCCCGCCCAGAACTATGGAAACTATGGGCCTGGCCTCTGAGGGGGACAGGTTCATAGAGGCTGGTCTTTCATCTGAGGTTGTTGAGACCATACTTAGCTCCAGGGCTCCCTCCACGAGGAAGCTTTACTCTTATAAATGGAATTTATTCTCTACCTGGTGTAGACAACATGAAACGGACCCTCTCCGTGCTCCTATCAGCTTTGTGCTATCTTTTCTCCAAGAAAAATTCTCGGAGGGCTTATCTTATTCAACCTTGAAGGTTTATGTTGCGGCTATATCAGCCTATCATGTTGGGGGGGATTCCTCGGTTGGTCGAGACCCCCTCGTGTCACGCTTCCTCCGTGGTACACTGAGGCTGAGGCCTCCAGTGCGCACAAGGACCCCGGTCTGGGACTTATCAGTGGTTCTACGTGGGTTAGCTGAGGCTCCCTTTGAACCACTGGAGGAGGTGTCTGTAAAGTTTCTGACTTTAAAGACGATATTTTTACTTGCTATTACTTCTCTAAAAAGAATTGGAGATCTTCAGGCCCTTTCAGTGGCCCCCTCATATTTGGAGTTCGCTCCTGGAATGGTGAGAGCATTTCTTCATGCTAGACCTGGCTATGTGCCGAAGGTCCCCACCAATGTCCCGGGTCCCATTGTGCTTCAAGCCTTTCATCCTCCTCCATTTATATCTTCGGATCAGGAAAAACTAAATCTGCTTTGCCCAGTGAGGGCTTTGGACGCTTATGTCCACAGAGCTGCCCTGTGGCGTAAAACAGAGCAATTGTTCGTCTGTTACGGTTCTCCTAATAAAGGTGGACCGGCGTCCAAGCAGAGAATGAGCAAGTGGGTGGTTGAGACCATCTCACTTGCATATAAAGCAGTCGGACAGTCTTCTCCCTTTAACGTCCGCGCTCATTCCACAAGGGGTATGGCGGCATCGAAAGCTTTGATGTCTGGCGTCTCTATGAGTGACGTTTGTGATGCAGCTGGATGGTCAAACCAGCACACATTTATCAAATATTATAACCTTGATGTGGGCTCCACTCCGGGGTCCTCAGTACTGTCGAGCTAACATAGCAAGCATTTGAAGTACGGCACAGTTGGGATTGCGTTCCCAATGCGTTTCACGCAGCGTCGATAGTTCCCACGAAAGGGAACGTCTCGGGTTACGGATGTAACCCTGGTTCCCTGAGTAAGGGAACGAGACGCTGCGTCTCTTGCCGTACCCCTGCATGCTTGCGAGTGCTTGCTTCAGATTTTCCACAGAAGCTAGCGTTCTCTGCATCCGGGCATGCTTTATAGTTTCCTGGTCCGTGACGTCACCCGCCTCTGACGTCTCGTTACACGATTGGTTGGATACAGGAGTGCTTCAATGACGATATCACGCAGAAGGTTCCCAATGCGTTTCACGCAGCGTCTCGTTCCCTTACTCAGGGAACCAGGGTTACATCCGTAACCCGAGACGTTTTCTCACATATTAGGCCTATATTTATCACAAATACATGTTTTATTTATATTTTAAACTCCTTTAATAAAACAGCATGGATTTTTGACTCGCACATACTTTGTTATTCGTTACCTGTCCTTTATTTGACAGATAACTACTTAGGAAAAATATAGCTATATCTGTTTGGACACTGATTAATAAATTGTTGCGTGTTTCATGAATTATATCCCTTTATTTTAGTAAAACGTGAGTCACTGAATAATTTCGCTCCCATTATTAAGGCACGATTTAGATAAATCATTGAAACTAAAAAGAATGGACGGATTAATAAAACAACATAAAAAAAAAATGCAACTCCTGCAGCCGCATTTAAATGCAGGAGTGTATTATTATTCCTTAAAATATCAAATACCAAATTCAGAAACAACACATTCCAGGGGATAGATCACCTCTTATTTAACACAGACCTACGAATTTATTATCGAATTGAGATATTTCTTTCTTTTTAGGTAATTATTCGCTGAGTTTAAGTTCACTTTTGAGACGTTTCAGTTTCTCGCAGAGAGACAGCTAAAAGCTCACCCTGTTTTTATTTATTTTATTGTACTAAAGCACAAGGTTTTGTTGTTATCGTGAGCGCACAAATAAAAGTAGACCATTTGTATTCTTGTACTAATCTGTAAGCTATCGCCAAAAATGACGGAAGGCCTGTTTTAAGTTGTTTCTGTCATGAGGAGAAAATCCATCAGAACGCGCCGGCGCTTTCGTCGACCAGAGGGATAAAAATGTAACCAATTTAGTTTCATATTTATATTTAAATATTGGGCTATAGCCTATTTTTTTTTTTTTTTAAGATGTCACCAATGTTGATTATGAAAAGTGAATAGCATGATGGATGCGCAATGTTGGGAGACAAATGCAGCGGATCAGACATAAAGCACTTCATTAAGTTTTGTTTTATGTAAGTCTTTCTTTAAAATGAATTTCGTTTTGTAGAAATTGTATCTTAATTTCAATCAATGTTTCAGCAACCAATTGCCTATATTTAATAAATAGGAAGAAAACCATGAACGTCGGATGTGGAATGGAAACAAAACCATGTTTCCGCGGCCTTTGAAAAAGGCTGAAGCAATAGAAGTGTTTTTATTAAATTTCTTAAATACATGTCTTTGTTACTTAATTAATTGATAAGATGTTTTGGTCTAACAATATATTTTAGCTGCTCTAAATTCTAAGTTAGACACAAATTTCAAAACTAAATTCATGTATTTGCAGTAAAAGAATAAAGAAATAGCCTAACTCTAGACTTATATGCTATTTACGTTTGGGCAATATAATAATAATAATAATATCTCAGCAAAAACCAAACATATTTATTTGTGTCGGCACAAGACCGCTAACAGTAACACAGTAACACAGCACATCAAAGCTTGCTGTTGTCTTGGCTACCTTACAAAAGGCGATGGAAACAACAGTGAATTTTTCCCCCTTTTGTGGTAATTTAGCACTAGTTTCTGTGGTATTCTGCTTGCATTTTTGGGCTTCAGTTGGATGCTTTATTTTTGTCTTTAGTCAATTGAGTTTAGTTCTAAAAAAAGCAAAGGCTAAATAGTAAATAATCTGCGCCGGGGCCATCATAGGGTGGGGGGTGTCCCGTACGCCCATGATGTAATGGTAATACATCGCTTACAATGGGTTCATGTTAACTACTGTATGATTATCAGACGATTTGAATGTGTTAATGTTTCAACTATAGCTATGTAACAATCTGATAAACTGCAATTGTGCAGTTTGTATCCATTAACATGCTCAGAAACATTACAAAAAGAAATGTCACGCCATAAGCTACACAATTATGAAAAAAAAAAAAAAAAAAAATTATCCCAATAATCAACATTTTGTTATTCAACAAGTGCTAGGCTATTAAGATAAAACATTTCTGCTGTAGAGTTTGCGCCTAATCTGACTCTCCACAATGGACTACACAATGCATATGAATATTTTATAGGCCTATTTGTATTTTGACTGCAGTTAAGAGCAAAATGACGAGAACATGTTTAACATTGGAAGTTTAAGATTCTTTATTAAATATTACTTTTTGCAAAACATATAGGCATCTGTACATTGTACTTCTATAACATCATAACATAAATCATTAAATTATAGTTCAGATGAACCGTACAAACCCAATCTTGTTTTTTGCTATTTATTTAGACCTATTTATTTATATCAGCAGATCTGTGTTGATTCAGTTCATTTCAGTAACTGCTGATGTTGCAAACTGTGGTTGAGCTGTAAAGCAGCTCGAAAGAATTGCCCAATATGTGACATTATGGTTCCGTATATTATTAGAACAATAACTACAGAATCTGCCATCCAAATAAAATAAAAATGTTAAAGAAAAACAAACAAAAACAACAAACCGATTGTGTTCCATTTATATATCAATGTATATATTTTTTTTTACATTATCTTGTGTGTATAAAAAGCACTCACCCAACCTAACAGTGCTTGACAAGTTTGAGATGGGGGAAGGGCACTTTGTTTAAAATGTTTGTCACCAAAGCCATTAATCCAGAGGGCGGGAGACTCAAAATATTAGCTATGCGCGTGACAGACCTTTTTGCAATCTTAGTGCTTTTTGTTAATTTTAACATCCTGATCTGATCATATGAAATAAGCTGACGAAATACACAATTGTTAGAGTCTGTTATGAGTATTTGCAGTAAGTTTCTTTATTTGTTTGTATTATGGAGATTTGCAGTGTTTTGCAGTGTTTCACGCTCCACTCCAGAAGTTCCGAATGGGATCGACCCTCCCCCCGAGTGTTTGCCACTGTCTGCTGCTGCCGAGCAGAGTGTGCGAAGTTTTGACTGGAGCGAGGAGGGATTTTGTAAAAGTCGGAGCGTCGTGTTTTTTTTTTTTTTTTGTTGTTGTTGTTTGTTTGTTTGTTTTTTAAATCTGCAAAAAATCTTATGAGTTTGGCGTGTGGTAGACAAAAAAAGTTTGCACAATAAGCCACTACGCAAATGTGTGTCTAAGTAGACCAGCTAAAATATATTGTTCGACCAAAAACATCTTATCAATTATTTAAGTAATAAAGACATGTAATAAAGTAATAAATAAATTTAATTAAAACAGAAAGACGTATATTGCTTCAGCCTTATTCAAAGGCCGCGTAAACATGGTTTTGTTTCCATTCCACACCCTACGTTTGGTTTTCTTCCTATTTATTAAGTATAGGCGATTGGTTGATGAAACATTGATTGAAATTAAGATACAATTTCTACAAAACGAAATTCACTTTAAAGAAAGACTTTAAAACAAAACTTAATGAAGTGGTCAAACTATTTCTAACCCGCTGCATTTGTCTTCCGACATTGCGCATCCGTCATGCTATTCCCTTTTCATAATGAACATAGGTGGAATTTATTCATTTAAAAATAATAGGCAATAGCCCAATATTTAAATATAAATATGAAAACTAAATTGGCTATATTTTTATCCCTCTGGCCGACGAAAGCGCCAGCGCGTTCTGGTGGATTTTTTCCTCATGACAGCTGAAACAAAAACAGGCCTTCCGTCATTTTGGCGATAGCTTACAGATTGATGCAAGACTACGAATGGTCTACTTTTATTTGTGTACGCTCACAATAACAACAAAACCTTGTACTTTTGAATAATAAAATAAAATAAAACAAACAGGGTGCGCTTTCAGCTGTCTCTCTGCGAGAATCTGAAACGTCTCAAAAGTTAACTTAAACTCAGCAATAATTGTACCTAAAAAGAAAGAAATATCTCAATTCGATAAGATATAACTGGTAGGTCTGTGTTAAATAAGAGGCGATCTATCCGCTGGAACGTGTTGTTTCTGAAATCATGGCCAGTGCTCGTTGCTGCTGTTATCAGTTGCACACGCGCAGTTTTCACACAGACAATCGAGCGTTTCGGTCTGGTAAAAGCACAAAACAAAATGCACACAACGTGTCCTTGCTCTTGATGTACAATCACAGATGAACACCTTTGGTTTTAATTAGTAAATTTGCCTAAATATTTATTCCTGCCGGTATTTTAGTCTGCGACATCAAAATCACTAAACATTACATAGCTATATATAATAGCCCAATATATATATATATATATATATATATATATATATATATATATATATATATATATATATAAAATCAAGAACAATTAAAAAAATCAAGAACAATAGCAGTAAATAAGAATTATTGCTATTAATGCGGTCTTAATGCTGGACCGTTCTGAATGAAAATATAAAATTTATAATCTGTGTGTGTGCTCCTAATAAATATATATATATATATATATATATATATATATATATATATATATATATATATATATATATATATATATATGCCTTATGACTGTTTAATGACAATAGCATGCAGTAAGACTTTGTGTAAAGGTATTTCTTTTAATTTTTGATGCATAGAGTAGCCTAAGACTATCCCACATTTTGAAATTAACTCTCACTTTAAATTTTCTAATGGTTTTTAAGGATGTTAAAAGGTTATACTGTAATGTTGTTGTTTTACTTCGTCCTTTCATCACCGTTTACAAACCGACATTTTATCATTACAGTCACTTTCCAATCCGTGCCTTTGCGCCACCTGGCGGTAGTTTTTTACACACGACTGAATTTCAGTTAACGCCGCGGCCCTGCGGCGGCGGTATGCGCGGCGGTAATACCCATTTTGGTTGTCCACCTACTGTATTAGCAGCAAAGGATAAAACTTGCCTTGCACCTATGCGCTTGTCTAAGAAAGCTCTTAGCTCTTTGAAAAAGATATCGTGATTTTCAGGCTCTTCCCAGAAATAAACATGGGGTGAGGCAGCTGTGCCTGAGCCGGTTGGTTTATCATTTTCACGTTTTAGAGTTGGACATTCATCCATTAACAATGTCTCAGTGACATCTTCTTGCAATGTTCTCAACAAAACTGCTCTGTAATCTGCCCCTGTAAGGTGAGCATATTTTGTATGCGTTTGCAGAACAGTCACAAATTTACTAGGATTCTGAGGAGAAGGCAGGCTTTTGCATATTGACTCCATATCAGACATTTTTAATGGTTTCATAGATATTGCATTTCCAGCTCTAAGCCACACCATTGCATTCTGACTAGGCGCCTCAGTTTCGCTTCCCCTTTTTACAACTTTCGAATCATTCTGCAACTTTTTTGGTTTTATCACAGAAGGTGCAGATGGTTCAATACCCATACAATAGGGTGGGTGTTTTTCTGCTACGAGTGCTTTGTTCTGGGCTACAATAGCAGCTATCTGTTTCTTTTCTGGCCCCTCATCCCAAATTTTCTTTATTTCTTTCCAGACATTAAAACTTTTTGTCATATAATCATAATCCCATTGCGGGTCCCCCCATCCCTCCTTCAACGTTTAGCCAATTGCATATTTTCTTCCGTAAATGAACCCTCTTAGGGGTATGATACTTCAATTTGTGGTTTCATTTGTTCTGACCACCCTGCCATATTACTGACATAAGGTTCAGTGTAAAATCCCTGATTGTTTCTAAACATAAATTCAACTGGCGTTTCATTAAGTAGTGGTCTAGAAACTGAACCCCCCATCTTCCACTTCAATGTGTTAATAATTGATTTCACCGTTAGTAAGTGTGCGCAAATTTCTGTACCCAATTGCCCAACCTTCAACCGCTTTACATGTATCGTATCTGTGACATGGGTGATGGTCCTATGTTAGGCTCGCACAAGACTTTTCGTCCTGATTGCCTCTATATTCACCTTCTTTTGTTTGGGTGTTTTAATCTAATTTTGGGCTCTCGCCAAACTGAATTCGGGTCGCCCCTAAAAAACACCTTCTTCTTATGTCACGATATATCAACATGCAATAGCGACTGAAGTTATTTTCATGCTCAATTTCTGAACCTCAATTGCTTTACATGTGTCGTGTTTGTGACGTGGGTGATGGTCCTAGGTTAGGCTCGCACAAGACTTTTTGTCCTGTGTCGGGTCCCCGCTATGATAACAGTGACTTTATCAAATGTTTACAGAACAAGCGGGAACCCAGTGTGCCTGCAGCTTTCTCTATTTCTGTTTTATTACGTTATAGAAAGCCTAAGGCCTTCTCAAACCGTTTGGCAAACCCATTTAATCTGCTACCTATTACACGTCAAACTAAGATTACTGTAGAGACCGAAAGTAAGACTGTTAAGTTAGCGCTTCTAAACATTCGCTCACTTAAAAATAAATCACTTCTAGTCAATGACTTAATAACCACAAACAACCTAGATTTTATGCTTCTAAATGAAACATGGCTTGAAGACAGCTGCAGTGCAACAATCCTGAATGAAACAACCCCTCCTAACTATACTTTTATGAGTGTCTGCAGAGCTGTTAGCAGAGGTGGAGGTATAGCTGCTCTATTTAAAGATGTCTATCAATGCAAGCAAGTGTCATTTGGTGATTTCTTGTCTTTCGAATACTTGGGTATTGTATTAAAAGGTGCTCCTCGCATTCTACTTATAGTTATCTACAGGCCTCCAAAATACTCTCCAGCCCTTGTGGAGGACTTTACAGAACTGTTATCAGCAATTTCCTCAGAGTTTGACTGTTTTGCTATTACTGGGGACTTTAACATCCACATAGAAAATGCAGAATCCAATATGGCAAAAGAAATCATAACTGTTTTGAATACTTTTGATCTGACTCAGCATGTACATGGACCTACACACAATCGTGGACACACTCTAGATTTAATTATCAGTAAGGGTCTAAACATTTCATCCATTGTCATTAAGGATGTAGCGCTATCTGATCATTTCTGTATTTTCTTTGAAATATTGATCTGTCCGACAGTTGAAGCTAGATCTGTCTCGGTCAAAAAGCGATGCTTAAATGAGAACACTAGTGCACTGTTTATGAAGGCTATATCTTTAACACCAAGCATATCTGCAGACTCTGTTGATTTTCTCCTTGATTCTTTTAACTCAGAATGTCATTGATAACATTGCTCCTGTGAAAGTCAGGAAGGAAAGTGGCAGACAAAAAGCACCGTGGAGAAACTCAACAGCAGTGCAAAATATGAAAAGACAATGCAGAAAAGCTGAGCGCATGTAGCGAAAGACAAAACTTGAAATCCATTATAACATCTATAAAGATATTCTTCATGCTTTCAATGTGGAATTAGGCAAAGCTAGACAGACCTTCTTCTCAAATATTATAAACAGAAACTTAAACAACGCCCGCACTCTTTTTGCTACTGTAGAGAGACTAACAAACCCCCCAAGTCAGATTCCCAGTGAAATGCTCTCAGACAGCAAATGTAGTGAGTTTGCTTCCTTCTTCTCTGAGAAAATTAATAATATTAGAAAGGCGATCAGCACATCCTTGAGCTGCACTGGGGTAAAACAGATCAGATCACAACCTCAGAAAGTAGCTATTATGTCTAATTTTGAAGCAATTGATGGTAAAATTTTGGAAGAAACAGTACAGCACCTTAAAACATCAACCTGCGCCCTTGACACACTTCCCACATCTTTTTTTCAAAAGAGTGTTAAACTGTTTAGAAGCAGATCTCCTAGAAGTGGTAAATGCCTCACTTCTCTCTGGGACTTTTCCAAAATCCCTGAAAACTGCAGTTGTTAAGCCCCTCCTGAAAAAGAGCAATCTGGATAACACCATATTGAGCAACTACAGGCCAATCTCAAATCTTTCTTTCATAGGCAAGATCATTGAAAAAGTTGTTTTCAATCAGCTGAACAAGTTCTTAAATGGGGGGTTGCATGCGATTTCACTTTTTTAACTTTAGTTAGTGTGTAATGTTGCTGCTTGAGCATAAACAGTATCTGCAAAGTTACAGCGCTGAAAGTTCAATGCACACGGAGATATTGTCTTTTAAAGTTATGGCATTTTATTGCCTAAAAAAACGGGTGGTGTGGACTACAACGAGCTTCTTCCCGGGTTGGTGACATCATAAACCCTTGCTATTAACATAAACACTGCCCCCGGGAACACGCAACAAAGTGGGCGAGGCCATGTGGCGCAGCATAATGAAAGCGGAAGAGTTGTTTACACCGAACGCGAGCTGTGCGACGCGACGCATCAAAAGATATAGAACCCATTATTATCTGTGATATTTTCTACACTGGATGCGGTGCTGACGACAGAATCCAGAATCTACACGAGTTCAATGCTGGATTTACACAAAGACTTTTACTGAAAGATGAAGCAGTTCCCACTTTAAAAGCAGAAGCTGCTGTTTATCAGCCCCAAACTGTAAGTACGTTTTATTGTTTGTCTTTTAAACGTAATGTTATAGTTCTGTTGCTATTTTTAATGCATCTAGGACGTATACAAAGAGCAACTCATTTTTGCTAGCCAGTTAGCTAAATTCTAGTGCAACAAACACTAACAAACTTCTATGTTCATAGACAAACAGTTGTTCATGCTATAAATTAAAAGATACCTTTACAAAAATGCGACTACTCAGGCATGTATTTACTACAGGAAAGCTTTAATCAGGATAAAACTGTATAATGAAAGCTAACAAACAGCAGTGACAGCTTATCTAAACACTTTGACACAAATACTAAATGAAATACCATTCATAAACATCCTTCAAAAGCCGCGATTAGAGAGGTTCTACTTTTTCCTCTTCATCTGGGTCTGATTCGGCTCAATTTGATACAGCAATGTAGGCGCTATTATTTACTTTCCACCTAAGCGCGTAACTACGAATGGTAAGGGGCGTGGCGTTTCCGGACGCTTCAGCGAATCACGACAGACTGGGCCAGTAACCAACCTGCTGACCAATCTGAGCACATTGCGTATGTCGGAGGGAGTGGCTTCATAGAAGCAGGAAGTCAAACAAGTCAAGTTCATATGACAGTGGAAACAGAGGTGTAGAATTAAGATAAAATATATGAAAAATACAGCATTAAAAAAAAAAAAAAACGAAGCACTAAGACATGTTAAACTGTGCCCCCAAAACACAATCAAGCCTAGAAAAAAAACATGTAACCACCCCTTTAAGCTTGAATGGATACTTTGATAACTTTCAATCTGGTTTCCGACCGCATCACAGCACAGAGACAGCACTCATAAAGATAATAAATGATATTCGCCTTAACACAGATACAGGTAAATTAACAGTGCTGGTTCTACTTGACCTCAGTGCTGCGTTTGACACTGTCGATCACAACATTCTTCTTGACCGGCTGGAAAACTGGGTTGGGCTTTCTGGGATGGTCCTAAAATGGTTCAGGTCATACTTAGAAGGGAGAGGTTATTATGTGAGTATCGGTGACCATAAGTCTGAGTGGACATCCATGATATGCGGAGTCCCTCAAGGTTCAATACTCGCACCCCTCCTGTTCAGCCTATATATGATGCCACTGAGCCAAATAATGAGAAAGAACCAAATTGCATATCACAACTATGCAGATGACACCCAGATTTACCTAGCCCTATCACCTAACGACTACAGCCCCATTGACTCCCTGTGCCAGTGCATTGATGAAATTAAAAATTGGATGTGTCTAAACTTCCTTCAGTTAAACAAAGACAAAACTGAAGTCATTGCGTTTGGAAACAAAGATGAAGTTTTCAAAGTGAACATGTACCTTCACTCTAGGGGTCAAACAACTAAAAATCAAGTCAGGAATCTTGGTGTGATTTTGGAGTCAGACCTGAGTTTCAGTAGCCATGTAAAGACAATAACTAAATCAGTGTATTATCATCTGAAAAATATTGCAAGAATTAGATGCTTTGTCTCCAGTCAAGACTTAGAGAAACTTGTTCATGCTATCATCACCAGCCGGGTGGATTATTGTAATGGACTCCTCACTGGTCTTCCCAAAAAGACCATAAGACAGCTGCAGCTCATACAGAACGCTGCTGCCAGGATTCTGAGCAGAACCCGAAAACATGAACACATCACACCAGTCCTCAGGTCCTTGCACTGGCTTCCAGTTGCATTTAGAATTGATTTTAAAGTACTGTTACTTGTTTATAAATCACTCAATGGCCTAGGACCTCAATACATTGCAGATATGCTCATAGAATATAAACCTAACAGATCACTCAGATCATCAGGATCAAGTCATTTAGAAATACCCAGGGTTCACTCAAAGCAAGGAGAGTCTGCTTTTAGCTGTTATGCGAGCCGCAGCTGGAACCAGCTTCCAGAAGAGATCAGGTGTGCTCCAACAGTAGCCACATTCAAATCCAGACTGAAAACACATCTTTTTATCTATGCATTTGCTGATTGAGCACTGTGCTATGTCCGAACTGTTTGCACTTTATTTTATACGTATCATCTTTTTATTCTTTTAATTCCTTTTCCTGTTTTTATTTCATTTTTAATGTATTTTATATCTTTTATGCATCATCTTGTTATTCTGAATTTTAATGCATTATTGCTGTCTGGTTGAAAGAGCTGGGAGAATTAGGAAGAAATTGATTAGGTTAAAATTTGGTAAATTTGACAAACCATGGGGAAATTTAAGCTGTAGTGCATGGTTAAGATATCTCTGGATTACAGTCAGGACACTTTCCAAAGGGGGAAATTTCCAAAGGGGAAATTTGAACTGCGTTCCATAGGTAAGATATCTCCGGAAAGGGGATTAGGGCTGTGTGGTGCAGTTTGAGGTGTCTTGGCAAAAGGGGAGATTGAATCTATGTTTATCAGTTTGAAGTGCCTTAACAGGTAGCAGTCCTGTTGGATGAGGAAGATCCATTCTGATCTGCTCTGATGAATGGATCTGTTTAGATCCAACTCTGATGGACGACAACAACAACAACAACAACAACAAACTCCCTGAGACTTCCTAGCTCTTCCATCCAGATAGCAAAATTCTTTGTTTTTACTGTTATTTCTATTCCTTATGTTCTATTTTTATTATTCTTTTTTATGTAAAGCACTTTGAATTACCATTGTGTATGAAATGTGCTATACAAATAAAATTGCCTTGCCTGATTGCCTCTATTCACCTTCTTTTGTTTGGGTGTTTTAATCTAATTTTGGGCTCTCGCCAAACTGAATTCGGGTCGCCCCTAAAAAACACCTTCTTCTTATGTCACAATATATCAACATGCAATAGCAACTGAAATTATTTTCATCAATATGAAATATTAAAAAGTTTTTTTTTTTTTTTTAAATTTATTTATTTATTTATTTATTTTTTATGAACTAGTATAAGCTGCCAAGATCCGAAGTACAGTGTGATCAGTACTGCACTTCCAACCACCCTAAGTTAATAGCTTAATCAAAGCTACTGTTGCCAGCCGTAGTGTCACAACAATGGAACTATCAGTCCACTAACATCTGGTGATTAAAACCCAATCCTCGCGTTAATAGTTTATTAAAACTACTGTTGCCAGCCGAAGTGTAACAACAATGGAAAATAAATTCCACTAACAATTGGTGATTCAACCCAATCACTCTTACGCTAATAGTTATTTAAAACTACTTTTGCCAGCCGTAGTGTAACAACAATGGATATATTCCACTAGCTGCTAGTGATTACAAAAAACCTCTCGTATTTCCACGAGATGTTATAATAGGATCCTACAGGGGTAAATGCATACTTCATTTAAGAAATATCCAAAAAACACTTACCCCCTTTTCCGTAGGTCCTCCGATCCCCGGCGCGCTTTTCTATTTTCCCAGTTCTTCAGGGAGAATGCCCCCCGTTTCGCGGACGAGCCCCCAAACTGTTAGATAAAATAATTTGAAGATCAAATAGTTAGAGAAAATGTTTTAGGTTGAGCAATTCAGCGCAGAAAAAGCAGGTACCTGGATGCCAAAAATGAGACAGACACATAGAGTGCAGTTCAATCATTGGCACACACTTTATTGTCCAGAGTTGCATTATATAATTAGAATATAAGAAGTGAAACTAGCAGTTCAGTGACTGAAGTACATAAAAGGAATATAAGGTCACTCATTACTATGACGTGAGGCCTGCATCTCTTTAAGGTGTACAGAGAAAGATCACATGATGAAAAGGGCACAGGATGTTTTTGGAATCTCACACTTGCATTGCATTGTGATGTTACTGTACTTCCTTTTTCATGTTTATAAGTAAAACTATCTTTGAATTTCCACTAGAGAAATGCATTATTCCGTTTCCCCGTCCGTTTTGCGTGCGATCTCATGTCTGTACTCTGCAGGTTGCTCATATCTGAACAGGCAGCGCACGTTTTTTTTTTTTTTAAACAGACAGAGTCGGAGAATCATCAACATTGGCTCGTTGGTTAAAAATCCTCAAACAGCTTACGTTAATAGCCAATTAAATTAAATAAATGACATAAATTCAAAGTAATCCCTTTGGTAATCTAAAATACTTTTTGAATGTAACTGTAATTTGATTACCATCTATTTAAAATGTAACTGTAACGAAATACAGTTACTCAAATTTTGTATTTTAAATACGTAACATCATTACATGTATTTTGTTACTCCCCAGCCCTGATTATTATTATTTTAAATTACACCTATGTTCATTATGAAAAGGGAATAGCATGACGGATGCGCAATGTTGGGAGACAAATTGCAGCTGGTCAGACATGAGTTTGATTTATAGCAAGTTTTGTTTTACAGTAAGTCTTTCTTTAAAGTGAATTTTGTTTTGTAGGAATTGTATCTTAATTTCAATCAATGTTTCATCAACCAATTGCCTATATTTAATAATTTGGAAGAAAAGCAAGAACGTCGGGTGTGGAATGGATTGAAGTGCGTAACAAACAAACTCATGTTTCCGCAGCCTTTAAATAAGGCTGAAGCAATCGACGTCTTTCTGTTTTTATTAAATGTATGTGTGGCGACCAGGGCGGGCGAGAGCCATGAGGGAACGGCGCGAGGCCGGTGGCGCAAGTGTTAATGAGCTTCACCTGGGAGGGCCTTGAGTCCCTCACGGAGGAGCTCCGGGAGCATAAAAGGAGGAGCGACTACAGTGAAGGACGAGAGAGGACCAGGCCTGGACTTTACGTTATGTTTTATTATGTTTGTGTGGCCGGCAGACGTCCGCGAGTGTCTGCTGGCATTACTTTCGTTTTGTTTGTTTATTTTGAGATTAAAGTTTTGTTGAATGTTCGCCGGTTCCCGCATCCTTCTTCCCACATCTACTAATCACGTTACATTGGTGCCGAAACCCAGGAGGAAGGAGGGACATGCTGTCGGAGAGCCCTCGCTGCTGAGGGGGATGTGGGAGTGGGAAGACCGCAAGAGGCTGTCGAGGTGGTGGTGCTGGAGTCTAGTGAAAGGTGGGACGGAGACCCGGATGCCGTGCTCCTGGGACGAGGTGGGGTGGCTGCCGTCCAGGAGGGAGCGGAGGAGTCACCGCCGTCCGCCGTGGGCTGGAGCCTGCTGCCGTCCGCCATGAAGGGGAGGAGCAGAGGACGGGGGACTCGCTGCCGGCTGCCCTCAGCCGGAGGAGCCATCGCCGGCCGCCAGGAGGCGGTCGAGGATCGGACCGTCCACCAAGCGTCCAGTGCCACCGCATGGCACCGCGAAGAAGAGCCTCTTGGCAGGCTGAGGACCGATCCCCATCAAATCCCCATAAGACAAACAAATAAAGAAACTTACTGCAAATACTCATAACAGAGTCTAAAATAAGTATTTTATTAAAATATTAAAACAGTATTATATATTAAAAAGTAAAATAGTAAAAGTATTTCGTCAGCTTATTTCATATGATCAGATCAGGATGTTAAAATTAACAAAAAGCACCAAGATTGCAAAAAGGTCTGACACGCACATAGCTTAGGCTACAGTTAACTGTACAGTTATTGTTCTAATAATACGGAGCCATAATGTAACATATCTTGGTCAATTCTTTCGAGCTGCTTTACAGCTTAACCACAGTTTGCAACATCAGCAGTTATTGAAATGAACTGAATCAACACAGATCTGCTGATATAAATAAATAGGCCTAAATAAATAGCAAAAACCAAGATTGGGTTTGTACCGTTCATTTGAACTATACTTTAATAATTTATGTTATGATGTTATAGAGGTACAATGTACAGATGCCTATATGTTTTGCATAAAGTAAGAATATTTAATAAAGAATCTTAAACTTCCAATGTTAAACATGTTCTCGTCATTTTGCTCTAACTGCAGTCAAAATACAAATAGGCCTATAAAATATTCATATGCATTGTGTAGCCCATAGTGGAGTCAGATTAGGCGCATACTATCTATAGCAGAAAATTTTATCTTAATAGCCTAGCACTTGTTGAATAACAAAATGTTTATTATTGGGATATCAAGGTTTTTTTTTTTTTTTTTTTTTTTTGTAATTGTGTAGCTTATGGCATGACATTTCTTTTTGTAATGTTTATGAGCGTGTTAATGGATACAAACTGCACAACTGCAGTTTATCAGATTGTTACATAGCTATAATTGCACGATATCGCTTTGTAAGCGATGTATTACCATTACATCATTGGCGTACAGGACACCCCCGCAGCCCCCACCCTATGATGGGCCCCCTCGCAGATTATTTACTAGCCTTTGCTTTTGTTTTAGAACTAAACTCAATTGACTAAAGATAAAAATAAAGCATCCAACTGAAGCCCAAAAATGCAAGCAAAATACCATAGAAAATAGTGCTAAATTAAACTCACTGTTGTTTCCATCGCCGTTTGTAAGGTAGCCAAGACAACAGCAAGCTTTGATGCGCTGTGCTACTGTGTTACTGTTAGTGGTGTGCCGAGACAAAGACATGTATTTAGGAAATTTAATAAAAACAGAAAGACGTCTATTGCTTCAGCCTTATTTAAAGTCCACGGAAACATGGGTTCGTTTGTTACGCACTTCAATCCATTCCACACCCGACGTTCATGGTTTTCTTCCTAATTATTAAATATAGGCAATTGGTTGATGAAACATTGATTGAAATTAAGATACAATTTCTACAAAACGAAATTCATTTTAAAGAAAGACTTACTATAAAACAAAACTTAATGAAGTGGTCAAATTCATGTCTGACCTGCTGCATTTGTCTCCCAACATTGCGCATCCGTCATGCTATTCACTTTTCATTGGAACATTGGTCTTAAAAATATATATATATATATATATATATATATATATATATATATATTAGGCTATAGCCCAATATTTAAATATAAATATGAAACTAAATTGGTTACATTTTTATCCCTCTGGCCGACGAAAGTGCCGGCGTGTTCTGATGGATTTTCTCCTCATGACAGCTGAAACAACTTAAAATAGGCCTTCCGTCATTTTTGCCGATAGCCTACAGATTGATGCAAGACTACAAATGGTCTACTTTTATTTGTGTACGCTCACAATAACAACAAAACCTTGTACTTTTGAAAAATAAAATAAAATAAAATGAAAAACAGGGTGCGCTTTCAGCTGTCTCTCTGCGAGAATCTGAAACGTCTCAAAAATGAACTTAAACTCAGCGAATAATTGTACCTAAAAAGAAAGAAATATCTCAATTCGATAATAAATTCGTAGGTCTGTGTTAAATAAGAGGTGATCTATCCGCTGGAATGTGTTGTTTCTGAATTTGATATTTGATATTTGAAGGAATAGAATACACTCCTGCATTTAATTTTTTTGATGTTTTATTAATCCGTCCATTCTTTTTAGTTTCAATGAAAAGGCTATATTTTTCCTTATCTGTCAAATAAAGGACAGGTAACGAATAACAAAGTATGTGCGTGTCAAAAATCCATGCTGTTTTATTAAAGGTGTTTTTGGGATAAATATAGGCCTTATATTTGAGAAAATTGGCATTTTGCATAAATATAAATGTGCTTTGATGCATTTGTTGGATAACGTGGTTAAAGCGCCACTCAGCGGTCAAAAGATGCAAATGCACTTTGCGACGATGCGGCGGTAAAAACACAGTTTTGGATGGCCACCTACTGTATATGTCATTATAGCTTCACTAACAGGTGTATTCACTAACCACTTATTTCCTGCTCTCTCAATTTGGGTGGTAGTCACATCATCTCTGTATGTAGCAATAGCATTGCATTTGTCTTCCATGGTTAACCTTTTAATGCCACATAGGCTTTCAATGGGGTCTCTTACAAAAGGTTTACTGTGACACAGCCAGTGAATGTCTATGACTACTGTACACATATGTAGGTTAGGTGTCAGATACATGTCAGGGTTTCCATCTTGGTAAGCTATGAGTGAGGGTGTCTCAATTTTTATGTGTATATCTTGAGACCAAAAGCCTACATTTAGCACTGATTTTAACCTATATATGTTTTTAGTGTTGATTATCGGGAGGTTTAACAGGAAGCCAATTTCTTGAGCCTCT
Organism: Chanodichthys erythropterus; assembly: GCF_024489055.1. NCBI lineage: Eukaryota > Metazoa > Chordata > Actinopteri > Cypriniformes > Xenocyprididae > Chanodichthys > Chanodichthys erythropterus. The sequence goes on along the minus strand of NC_090227.1, from coordinate 15,311,888 downwards.
GGGTTAACATGGATTGGTATAGCACTTCCCAGGCTGTAAGCTAAACGTACGTGCAGTGTTTGCGTGGTTCCCTGCAACAGCGGGTTCAAGATATTCTTCACTAGCTCAACCGGTAACAAGTATGAAGGGATCCTATTCAATGCCAAACTGTCGACAACAGAGCTGACCTCTCTCAGCAAATCTTGCATTAGTACTTGAACCTTTTGTACATGGGCACAATCATGTTGTATAACATCCACTATCTTACCTATACTGTCGATTGTATAATTCAGAAGGGCTGTGTGTAGGTTTACAGTGAGGATTGTGCCCTCCAAAGGTCTGTCTAACTGCTGCAGCTGCTTCTGCTGAACATATATTTTTCTCTTGTATCTGAGGCATTTCCCTTTTTAACCCTTCCACATGTTTTTTTCAATGTGGATATGCTAATGCTGTTAACCCTCTGGAGTCTGAGGCTGATTTGGGGCCTGGAGAAGTTTTGACATGCCCTGACATTTGTGCTTTTTTCAGTTGTTTATAAACATATTAATGGAAAAAGTGTCATTACACTGTATTCAGCACAAACTAGGCTACAATAATGTGAGGAACATGTATGTACATGTTTGTGTTTTTGAAGGAATAACATTTATGCGTGGTTATTGAAAAAACAAAAAACTTAAGTCACTGAAATAAGGCCAAAAAAAGTATAGTAAATCTGTGTTTACAATACTGTAGACTAGAGTTTTTGTTTCAGAATTATATAAAAATGTATATGCTGACTACTCTTTCATATAAAACAATATATTGATTTAGTTTTTGTAAGACACTTTTTGCCAAGAAACACAGTATGCATGGAGGCGTGAATCACTACTGAATAATGGGCCATTCTCACCTGAGAAGACAAAAGAATCAAATAGTAATGAGCTGAAATGACTTGCATATTAATGAGGCATTTCAGTCAGGTAGGCTGTGAAAAAGACCTTCTGTGATGTCTCAAGCTCATCATGATATATGAAACATACAGAAAAAAACTATTACAATATAAAGTAATGGTTTTATATTATATTTTAAAATATAATGCATTTCTGTGATGCAAAGAGTCTGAATATAGGCTTTTAGTTTAAAAGCATGCACATTTGGAGAAATATTGGATTCTCATATGCTTTCTATACAGAGGAGTTATATTTATTTAATATTCATTGTCATTACTATGAGCGCTGGTGTTTTCAATTCATACTTGAAGTCAGAGGGTGCTCTCTGTGCATTTTTAGTCCACAAATTCATCTAAAAGAAGAAGAGGCTAGTCCATGAATGGAGTTTCCAATTCATACTGCAGCCGGAGGGCGCTAAAGAAACAAAAACTCATCTAAAATTAATCTATAGAAGAAAAGAAAACAGGAACTAACTGCATGTCTTCTAGAGCTCCCTAACCATGACTTTTACATCCAGATAAACACTTTTCAAGACAATAAATACACGATTGAGACAATGAATGCATGTACTGCCTCTGAATTTGTGTCTGAATAGCGCTGGCTCCGTGGGCGTTAATTCCTGACGCTGAATCTCTGTGTCAAGAGCGTCTGCTTGGTCTAACTGCTTCTGCACTTCTGATTCAAAACCAGGGAATGGTTCAGCGCAATTTCCTGCATCTTTCTCACAGTTCACTGGTGCAATCTCACTGTCACTTTCAAAGTCTATTCTACAGATGACTTCCTCAGACACACCTGGGAGAGTTATGATGGAAATCATCTTGGTAGGGTAGGTAAGATACACTTGCTCACAGTTGTCTCTCTCTATAGGCAAGTCGGGAAGCTCTCCTATGACAGGAATAGTTAATTCAAAATCCTGAAAGGAGCTATCAATCAGGTATCCTAGAGGAGTAAGTGGAGGAATGTGAATACTTCCTCTGGTGAAATTTTGTACCAGTAGGTAAGTTGAGCGGTTGTACAATTCAAGCTGTGGGTTACCACAGATTGTAAGTCCCAAACTGCAAAACTGAGCAGAGGGCTGGAAAAAGGCTAGTACTGTCTGGTTCATTTCTTGACCCCTTTTTATAACTAGTCTGACTGGGACCTCTGCAGTTTGGGCAGGGACCACTGTGTCAAACTCATTCATAACCTGACATGCTTGGGGAACTGTCTGACCAGAACGTATGTTATTAGCATCACAAGATAATATGTTAGGGCCAATATCTGCTCTGGACCAAAGCACATTGTTGACTGTGTCTAACTGCACCCTTAGTCTCACTAACACATCAGAACCAATGTATACTGAGTGTGTCAGGTATAACAAGCATGTAGTGCTTGAATTATTATTATTATTTTTTTTTTTGCCAATCTCAAGGGAGACAAAGCAAACTCCAACACTTTTAACTGTTTTCTGGGGGCCACCAGCAAGCCAATTTTTTTTTTTTTTTTTTTTTTTTTTTTTTTTATGGCTGACTTCTTCTCCGACCAGAGTGCGATTACAACATCCTCAACAAGTACATCATTAACATGTATACCCCCCACCACCTGTGGATTATACATCTGGGTGTTAAGAGGTTCCAGGGCACACAGAAATGCATGTTTCTTCTCTAACAGCTCTAGGGGGATCTTGTTCTCATGAGCCATGTCTGCTGACTGGGGGCTAATGATTTGCATTTCCCTCACAGCGGGTGCCTCTTCATTCAGGTGGGCATCCTTCACTGTCAGCTGTCCTTCACTGCCAGCTGAGTCACATGTCCTTTCTACCTCCACTGCCTTGCATAACTTCTGACCAGAACTAGTCTCCTCAATGGGTCGTGGGACTCTAGCTTGAGCCCACAATTGACAGCTGTGATAGTCAATTAATGGTGTGAGCCTTTTCAACGAATCCTGGCCAATAAGAAGTTGTTCTGTGTCAAAACCCACAACATAGAGAGGGTGAACTATCTTCATCTCACCAAAGGTTAACTCCACCCACACCCGCTGGTTAGTCGGGGCCTGATCCTGTGTGTAGCTGGTTATCTTGATCTGACAACTCTCAATCTTGAGCCACTTACCAAGTGAGTTAGTTACTTGGGTGAGGTCCCTTTCGTGGGAACTATCGACGCTACGTCGGATGACGTGATGGGAACCCTCTGTATTTTGTGTTCGTGAAGCACCTCTGTATCCAACCAATGAAAAGACGTGACGTCAGAGGCGGGTGACGTCACGGATCAGGAAGCTATAAAGCACACCTGAACACAAAGCACGCCAACTTCTGTTGTCTTCAGCAAGCACTCTCTGTATCTCGTTTGTCTTATTTATTGTTTGTCTGTCTGATATATTCACACAGTGATCTCTTCGTCCGAGGACAAGAGTTTCAAAGCACAATAAAAAAAGACATATAAAGAGAAATATTATGGCGGAAAAGCAGCAGTTCAAAAAGTGTTTTCCTCCCTGCCCACGCTTCATTGTGGAAGGGGATACACACGACATGTGTGTAAAATGCCTGGGGGTTGAGCACGCACAGGCGGCTCTCGAGGGAGCCGTCTGTGTGAACTGTGAGCAGCTCACCCTCAGCGGGTCCGGTCCCGCTGCTGCCGAGGCACAGCACAGGCTGCGCTCGTGGGGTTCACAGATGGATCTAGCGGAGGGGGAAAAGACGGGCCCTGCCTTATCGCTTCCCTTACCCGCTAGACCCAGTGTCTCTCCTTTGGTGGTGGAAGCACGCGTAGCGGTTTGTTCCCCCCGAAGAGAGGCACCAATGCTCAATATATCTTCCTCCGAGGAGGTTGATGAAGAGAGTGTCGATGATGTACCGCCATCAACATTACGGGCTTATGAGGAGCTATTAGAGGTAGTGACCAGGGCTGTTGAAAAGTTGAATATAGAATAGCCTGCGGAGAAAGCCGAGTCCAGAGTTAAAAGTAAACTGGATGAACGCTTTCTTCCCCCTCGGTCACTGCCTCAGCGCCGGGGTCTCCCGTTCTTTCCTGACCTCCATGCCGAGGTGTCGAGGTCGTGGAAGAGACCCGTGCAGTATCGGCTGTACAGCCCGCAGACATCGCTGTACAGCAATATTGTTGGCCTAAAAAATCATGGCTATGGGGCGATGCCTCGGGTAGAGGAGACGCTTGCGAGCCATCTCTCGCCCGAGACCGCGTCGTCCCTTAAGACCCCGGCGCTGCCCACCAAGCCTCTGAAAACTACATCAAGCTTGGTGGGCAAGGCTTACTCTGCAGCAGGTCAGGCGGCGGCATGCCTTCATATGATGTCTATCCTCCAGGCATATCAAGCCGACCTGCTGGGGGAAATTGATCAGAGCGGGGAAGCGTCCTTTGAGGTGATTCACGAACTGCGTAAAGCCACAGATTTAGCTCTCCACCAATGAAACGGCCAAATCCATCAGCCGTTCTATGGCAGCCCTGGTGGCCACGGAGAGGCACCAATGGTTGAATCTGTCTGATATCAAGGAACGTGATAAAAATACGCTCATGGACGCGCCCTGAAACCTGTCGACGACTGTTGACACTGCGTCGCCGAACAGGCCATCAGGAGTCACGCAAACAAACGGCGGCCTTCTTTAAAGTCATTCCCCGCCGCGCTCATCCACCCGAGGCTGCTGGGCGGGAGCAGCCTCGGCCGACAGCCAGCTCCTCAGCAACATCCGCGCACAGAGCACAGCAAAAAGCCAGTGTCGCCTCCCGTACTCCCCCACGCAGTGTCTGGGGACCGGGACGGGCGGCACAGGCGAAGCCTTCCGGAGGTAGGGCGGATCTGAGGACCGTCATTATCTCCCGGAAGGCTTCAAAGAAGAAGTCCTGACACTAGTGTCACAGGATTTCTTGAGGGCAGCCCCCTCCGGGAGGATTCAGATATCGGGTCCTCCTCTGTGCCCTCAGGGGACCGCTCTGCCAACCCTGCCACCAAGTGTGAATCAGGGCGCAGCGGTCTCCACTGATCCTCCGAGGGGGGTCGGTCAGCACGTGATTCGCCTGTCTGCCGGTGCGCCGTGTCAGATGGATGAGCCAAGTGCTCAAAAAACACCAGAGACCAGTCTCGAGAGACTGGTTCCCTTAGTAGAATATTTGGAAGAGTGGAAAAATCTCCCGAATGTTTCGAAGTGGGTGCTGCTCATGATAGAACAGGGCTACAGAATTCAGTTCGGTTCACGACCGACCAGGTTCAACGGGGTGCTTCCCACGGTGGTAACCCCAGAGCAGTCTCTGGTGATGGAGCAAGAAGTAACGACGCTTTTGCAAAAAGGGGCTATAGAAAGGGTTTCCCCTCCCAGCAAAATGTCGGGCTTTTACAGCCGCTACTTCATTGTTCCGAAGAAGGATGGAGGGTTGCGTCCGATCATAGATTTACGTGTGCTAAATCGATCTGTAAAGAAGCTGAACTTCAAAATGCTTACACTCAGACAGATCATCCCTCAGATCAGGTCCGAGGACTGGTTTGTAGCGATAGATCTGAAAGACGCATACTTTCATGTATCCATCCATCCTTCACACAGGAAGTTCCTCAGGTTTGCTTTCGGGGGCGAAGCTTACCAATACAGGGTTCTTCCGTTCGGCCTATCCCTCTCACCCCGCACGTTCACGAAGTGCGTGAATGCAGCGCTGGCTCCGCTGAGACTCCAGGGCATCCGCGTGCTGAACTATATCGACGATTGGTTGATATTAGCTCAAACAGAACAATTGGCAGTTCAACATCGAGATGTTGTTCTGTCGCACATGAAGAGGCTTGGGCTGAGGCTCAACAGCAAAAAGAGTGTGTTGGTCCTGAGTCAGGTTGCAAACTACTTAGGTGTAATCTGGGATTCCACCACGATGCAGGCGCAGTTGTCCCCTGCTCGTGTGAGTTCCATTCTCGGGGCCGTGGGGGGTGTATTCACTAACCACTTATTTCCTGCTCTCTCAATTTGGGAGGTAGTCACATCATCTCTGTATGTAGCAATAGCATTGCATTTGTCTTCCATGGTTAACCTTTTAATGCCACATAGGCTTTCAATGGGGTCTCTTACAAAAGGTTTACTGTGACACAGCCAGTGAATGTCTATGACTACTGTACACATATGTAGGTTAGGTGTCAGATACATGTCAGGGTTTCCATCTTGGTAAGCTATGAGTGAGGGTGTCTCAATTTTTATGTGTATATCTTGAGACCAAAAGCCTACATTTAGCACTGATTTTAACCTATATATGTTTTTAGTGTTGATTATCGGGAGGTTTAACAGGAAGCCAATTTCTTGAGCCTCTGGGTTAACATGGATTGGTATAGCACTTCCCAGGCTGTAAGCTAAACGTACGTGCAGTGTTTGCGTGGTTCCCTGCAACAGCGGGTTCAAGATATTCTTCACTAGCTCAACCGGTAACAAGTATGAAGGGATCCTATTCAATGCCAAACTGTCGACAACAGAGCTGACCTCTCTCAGCAAATCTTGCATTAGTACTTGAACCTTTTGTACATGGGCACAATCATGTTGTATAACATCCACTATCTTACCTATACTGTCGATTGTATAATTCAGAAGGGCTGTGTGTAGGTTTACAGTGAGGATTGTGCCCTCCAAAGGTCTGTCTAACTGCTGCAGCTGCTTCTGCTGAACATATATTTTTCTCTTGTATCTGAGGCATTTCCCTTTTTAACCCTTCCACATGTTTTTTTCAATGTGGATATGCTAATGCTGTTAACCCTCTGGAGTCTGAGGCTGATTTGGGGCCTGGAGAAGTTTTGACATGCCCTGACATTTGTGCTTTTTTCAGTTGTTTATAAACATATTAATGGAAAAAGTGTCATTACACTGTATTCAGCACAAACTAGGCTACAATAATGTGAGGAACATGTATGTACATGTTTGTGTTTTTGAAGGAATAACATTTATGCGTGGTTATTGAAAAAACAAAAAACTTAAGTCACTGAAATAAGGCCAAAAAAAGTATAGTAAATCTGTGTTTACAATACTGTAGACTAGAGTTTTTGTTTCAGAATTATATAAAAATGTATATGCTGACTACTCTTTCATATAAAACAATATATTGATTTAGTTTTTGTAAGACACTTTTTGCCAAGAAACACAGTATGCATGGAGGCGTGAATCACTACTGAATAATGGGCCATTCTCACCTGAGAAGACAAAAGAATCAAATAGTAATGAGCTGAAATGACTTGCATATTAATGAGGCATTTCAGTCAGGTAGGCTGTGAAAAAGACCTTCTGTGATGTCTCAAGCTCATCATGATATATGAAACATACAGAAAAAAACTATTACAATATAAAGTAATGGTTTTATATTATATTTTAAAATATAATGCATTTCTGTGATGCAAAGAGTCTGAATATAGGCTTTTAGTTTAAAAGCATGCACATTTGGAGAAATATTGGATTCTCATATGCTTTCTATACAGAGGAGTTATATTTATTTAATATTCATTGTCATTACTATGAGCGCTGGTGTTTTCAATTCATACTTGAAGTCAGAGGGTGCTCTCTGTGCATTTTTAGTCCACAAATTCATCTAAAAGAAGAAGAGGCTATTCCATGAATGGAGTTTCCAATTCATACTGCAGCCGGAGGGCGCTAAAGAAACAAAAACTCATCTAAAATTAATCTATAGAAGAAAAGAAAACAGGAACTAACTGCATGTCTTCTAGAGCTCCCTAACCATGACTTTTACATCCAGATAAACACTTTTCAAGACAATAAATACACGATTGAGACAATGAATGCATGTACTGCCTCTGAATTTGTGTCTGAATAGCGCTGGCTCCGTGGGCGTTAATTCCTGACGCTGAATCTCTGTGTCAAGAGCGTCTGCTTGGTCTAACTGCTTCTGCACTTCTGATTCAAAACCAGGGAATGGTTCAGCGCAATTTCCTGCATCTTTCTCACAGTTCACTGGTGCAATCTCACTGTCACTTTCAAAGTCTATTCTACAGATGACTTCCTCAGACACACCTGGGAGAGTTATGATGGAAATCATCTTGGTAGGGTAGGTAAGATACACTTGCTCACAGTTGTCTCTCTCTATAGGCAAGTCGGGAAGCTCTCCTATGACAGGAATAGTTAATTCAAAATCCTGAAAGGAGCTATCAATCAGGTATCCTAGAGGAGTAAGTGGAGGAATGTGAATACTTCCTCTGGTGAAATTTTGTACCAGTAGGTAAGTTGAGCGGTTGTACAATTCAAGCTGTGGGTTACCACAGATTGTAAGTCCCAAACTGCAAAACTGAGCAGAGGGCTGGAAAAAGGCTAGTACTGTCTGGTTCATTTCTTGACCCCTTTTTATAACTAGTCTGACTGGGACCTCTGCAGTTTGGGCAGGGACCACTGTGTCAAACTCATTCATAACCTGACATGCTTGGGGAACTGTCTGGCCAGAACGTATGTTATTAGCATCACAAGATAATATGTTAGGGCCAATATCTGCTCTGGACCAAAGCACATTGTTGACTGTGTCTAACTGCACCCTTAGTCTCACTAACACATCAGAACCAATGTATACTGAGTGTGTCAGGTATAACAAGCATGTAGTGCTTGAATTATTATTATTTTTTTTTTTTTGCCAATCTCAAGGGAGACAAAGCAAACTCCAACACTTTTAACTGTTTTCTGGGGGCCACCAGCAAGCCATTTTTTTTTTTTTTTTTTTATGGCTGACTTCTCCGACCAGAGTGCGATTACAACATCCTCAACAAGTACATCATTAACATGTATACCCCCCACCACCTGTGGATTATACATCTGGGTGTTAAGAGGTTCCAGGGCACACAGAAATGCATGTTTCTTCTCTAACAGCTCTAGGGGGATCTTGTTCTCATGAGCCATGTCTGCTGACTGGGGGCTAATGATTTGCATTTCCCTCACAGCGGGTGCCTCTTCATTCAGGTGGGCATCCTTCACTGTCAGCTGTCCTTCACTGCCAGCTGAGTCACATGTCCTTTCTACCTCCACTGCCTTGCATAACTTCTGACCAGAACTAGTCTCCTCAATGGGTCGTGGGACTCTAGCTTGAGCCCACAATTGACAGCTGTGATAGTCAATTAATGGTGTGAGCCTTTTCAACGAATCCTGGCCAATAAGAAGTTGTTCTGTGTCAAAACCCACAACATAGAGAGGGTGAACTATCTTCATCTCACCAAAGGTTAACTCCACCCACACCCGCTGGTTAGTCGGGGCCTGATCCTGTGTGTAGCTGGTTATCTTGATCTGACAACTCTCAATCTTGAGCCACTTACCAAGTGAGTTAGTTACTTGGGTGAGGTCCCTTTCGTGGGAACTATCGACGCTACGTCGGATGACGTGATGGGAACCCTCTGTATTTTGTGTTCGTGAAGCACCTCTGTATCCAACCAATGAAAAGACGTGACGTCAGAGGCGGGTGACGTCACGGATCAGGAAGCTATAAAGCACACCTGAACACAAAGCACGCCAACTTCTGTTGTCTTCAGCAAGCACTCTCTGTATCTCGTTTGTCTTATTTATTGTTTGTCTGTCTGATATATTCACACAGTGATCTCTTCGTCCGAGGACAAGAGTTTCAAAGCACAATAAAAAAAGACATATAAAGAGAAATATTATGGCGGAAAAGCAGCAGTTCAAAAAGTGTTTTCCTCCCTGCCCACGCTTCATTGTGGAAGGGGATACACACGACATGTGTGTAAAATGCCTGGGGGTTGAGCACGCACAGGCGGCTCTCGAGGGAGCCGTCTGTGTGAACTGTGAGCAGCTCACCCTCAGCGGGTCCGGTCCCGCTGCTGCCGAGGCACAGCACAGGCTGCGCTCGTGGGGTTCACAGATGGATCTAGCGGAGGGGGAAAAGACGGGCCCTGCCTTATCGCTTCCCTTACCCGCTAGACCCAGTGTCTCTCCTTTGGTGGTGGAAGCACGCGTAGCGGTTTGTTCCCCCCGAAGAGAGGCACCAATGCTCAATATATCTTCCTCCGAGGAGGTTGATGAAGAGAGTGTCGATGATGTACCGCCATCAACATTACGGGCTTATGAGGAGCTATTAGAGGTAGTGACCAGGGCTGTTGAAAAGTTGAATATAGAATAGCCTGCGGAGAAAGCCGAGTCCAGAGTTAAAAGTAAACTGGATGAACGCTTTCTTCCCCCTCGGTCACTGCCTCAGCGCCGGGGTCTCCCGTTCTTTCCTGACCTCCATGCCGAGGTGTCGAGGTCGTGGAAGAGACCCGTGCAGTATCGGCTGTACAGCCCGCAGACATCGCTGTACAGCAATATTGTTGGCCTAAAAAATCATGGCTATGGGGCGATGCCTCGGGTAGAGGAGACGCTTGCGAGCCATCTCTCGCCCGAGACCGCGTCGTCCCTTAAGACCCCGGCGCTGCCCACCAAGCCTCTGAAAACTACATCAAGCTTGGTGGGCAAGGCTTACTCTGCAGCAGGTCAGGCGGCGGCATGCCTTCATATGATGTCTATCCTCCAGGCATATCAAGCCGACCTGCTGGGGGAAATTGATCAGAGCGGGGAAGCGTCCTTTGAGGTGATTCACGAACTGCGTAAAGCCACAGATTTAGCTCTCCACCAATGAAACGGCCAAATCCATCAGCCGTTCTATGGCAGCCCTGGTGGCCACGGAGAGGCACCAATGGTTGAATCTGTCTGATATCAAGGAACGTGATAAAAATACGCTCATGGACGCGCCCTGAAACCTGTCGACGACTGTTGACACTGCGTCGCCGAACAGGCCATCAGGAGTCACGCAAACAAACGGCGGCCTTCTTTAAAGTCATTCCCCGCCGCGCTCATCCACCCGAGGCTGCTGGGCGGGAGCAGCCTCGGCCGACAGCCAGCTCCTCAGCAACATCCGCGCACAGAGCACAGCAAAAAGCCAGTGTCGCCTCCCGTACTCCCCCACGCAGTGTCTGGGGACCGGGACGGGCGGCACAGGCGAAGCCTTCCGGAGGTAGGGCGGATCTGAGGACCGTCATTATCTCCCGGAAGGCTTCAAAGAAGAAGTCCTGACACTAGTGTCACAGGATTTCTTGAGGGCAGCCCCCTCCGGGAGGATTCAGATATCGGGTCCTCCTCTGTGCCCTCAGGGGACCGCTCTGCCAACCCTGCCACCAAGTGTGAATCAGGGCGCAGCGGTCTCCACTGATCCTCCGAGGGGGGTCGGTCAGCACGTGATTCGCCTGTCTGCCGGTGCGCCGTGTCAGATGGATGAGCCAAGTGCTCAAAAAACACCAGAGACCAGTCTCGAGAGACTGGTTCCCTTAGTAGAATATTTGGAAGAGTGGAAAAATCTCCCGAATGTTTCGAAGTGGGTGCTGCTCATGATAGAACAGGGCTACAGAATTCAGTTCGGTTCACGACCGACCAGGTTCAACGGGGTGCTTCCCACGGTGGTAACCCCAGAGCAGTCTCTGGTGATGGAGCAAGAAGTAACGACGCTTTTGCAAAAAGGGGCTATAGAAAGGGTTTCCCCTCCCAGCAAAATGTCGGGCTTTTACAGCCGCTACTTCATTGTTCCGAAGAAGGATGGAGGGTTGCGTCCGATCATAGATTTACGTGTGCTAAATCGATCTGTAAAGAAGCTGAACTTCAAAATGCTTACACTCAGACAGATCATCCCTCAGATCAGGTCCGAGGACTGGTTTGTAGCGATAGATCTGAAAGACGCATACTTTCATGTATCCATCCATCCTTCACACAGGAAGTTCCTCAGGTTTGCTTTCGGGGGCGAAGCTTACCAATACAGGGTTCTTCCGTTCGGCCTATCCCTCTCACCCCGCACGTTCACGAAGTGCGTGAATGCAGCGCTGGCTCCGCTGAGACTCCAGGGCATCCGCGTGCTGAACTATATCGACGATTGGTTGATATTAGCTCAAACAGAACAATTGGCAGTTCAACATCGAGATGTTGTTCTGTCGCACATGAAGAGGCTTGGGCTGAGGCTCAACAGCAAAAAGAGTGTGTTGGTCCTGAGTCAGGTTGCAAACTACTTAGGTGTAATCTGGGATTCCACCACGATGCAGGCGCAGTTGTCCCCTGCTCGTGTGAGTTCCATTCTCGGGGCCGTGGGGGGTGTATTCACTAACCACTTATTTCCTGCTCTCTCAATTTGGGAGGTAGTCACATCATCTCTGTATGTAGCAATAGCATTGCATTTGTCTTCCATGGTTAACCTTTTAATGCCACATAGGCTTTCAATGGGGTCTCTTACAAAAGGTTTACTGTGACACAGCCAGTGAATGTCTATGACTACTGTACACATATGTAGGTTAGGTGTCAGATACATGTCAGGGTTTCCATCTTGGTAAGCTATGAGTGAGGGTGTCTCAATTTTTATGTGTATATCTTGAGACCAAAAGCCTACATTTAGCACTGATTTTAACCTATATATGTTTTTAGTGTTGATTATCGGGAGGTTTAACAGGAAGCCAATTTCTTGAGCCTCTGGGTTAACATGGATTGGTATAGCACTTCCCAGGCTGTAAGCTAAACGTACGTGCAGTGTTTGCGTGGTTCCCTGCAACAGCGGGTTCAAGATATTCTTCACTAGCTCAACCGGTAACAAGTATGAAGGGATCCTATTCAATGCCAAACTGTCGACAACAGAGCTGACCTCTCTCAGCAAATCTTGCATTAGTACTTGAACCTTTTGTACATGGGCACAATCATGTTGTATAACATCCACTATCTTACCTATACTGTCGATTGTATAATTCAGAAGGGCTGTGTGTAGGTTTACAGTGAGGATTGTGCCCTCCAAAGGTCTGTCTAACTGCTGCAGCTGCTTCTGCTGAACATATATTTTTCTCTTGTATCTGAGGCATTTCCCTTTTTAACCCTTCCACATGTTTTTTTCAATGTGGATATGCTAATGCTGTTAACCCTCTGGAGTCTGAGGCTGATTTGGGGCCTGGAGAAGTTTTGACATGCCCTGACATTTGTGCTTTTTTCAGTTGTTTATAAACATATTAATGGAAAAAGTGTCATTACACTGTATTCAGCACAAACTAGGCTACAATAATGTGAGGAACATGTATGTACATGTTTGTGTTTTTGAAGGAATAACATTTATGCGTGGTTATTGAAAAAACAAAAAACTTAAGTCACTGAAATAAGGCCAAAAAAAGTATAGTAAATCTGTGTTTACAATACTGTAGACTAGAGTTTTTGTTTCAGAATTATATAAAAATGTATATGCTGACTACTCTTTCATATAAAACAATATATTGATTTAGTTTTTGTAAGACACTTTTTGCCAAGAAACACAGTATGCATGGAGGCGTGAATCACTACTGAATAATGGGCCATTCTCACCTGAGAAGACAAAAGAATCAAATAGTAATGAGCTGAAATGACTTGCATATTAATGAGGCATTTCAGTCAGGTAGGCTGTGAAAAAGACCTTCTGTGATGTCTCAAGCTCATCATGATATATGAAACATACAGAAAAAAACTATTACAATATAAAGTAATGGTTTTATATTATATTTTAAAATATAATGCATTTCTGTGATGCAAAGAGTCTGAATATAGGCTTTTAGTTTAAAAGCATGCACATTTGGAGAAATATTGGATTCTCATATGCTTTCTATACAGAGGAGTTATATTTATTTAATATTCATTGTCATTACTATGAGCGCTGGTGTTTTCAATTCATACTTGAAGTCAGAGGGTGCTCTCTGTGCATTTTTAGTCCACAAATTCATCTAAAAGAAGAAGAGGCTATTCCATGAATGGAGTTTCCAATTCATACTGCAGCCGGAGGGCGCTAAAGAAACAAAAACTCATCTAAAATTAATCTATAGAAGAAAAGAAAACAGGAACTAACTGCATGTCTTCTAGAGCTCCCTAACCATGACTTTTACATCCAGATAAACACTTTTCAAGACAATAAATACACGATTGAGACAATGAATGCATGTACTGCCTCTGAATTTGTGTCTGAATAGCGCTGGCTCCGTGGGCGTTAATTCCTGACGCTGAATCTCTGTGTCAAGAGCGTCTGCTTGGTCTAACTGCTTCTGCACTTCTGATTCAAAACCAGGGAATGGTTCAGCGCAATTTCCTGCATCTTTCTCACAGTTCACTGGTGCAATCTCACTGTCACTTTCAAAGTCTATTCTACAGATGACTTCCTCAGACACACCTGGGAGAGTTATGATGGAAATCATCTTGGTAGGGTAGGTAAGATACACTTGCTCACAGTTGTCTCTCTCTATAGGCAAGTCGGGAAGCTCTCCTATGACAGGAATAGTTAATTCAAAATCCTGAAAGGAGCTATCAATCAGGTATCCTAGAGGAGTAAGTGGAGGAATGTGAATACTTCCTCTGGTGAAATTTTGTACCAGTAGGTAAGTTGAGCGGTTGTACAATTCAAGCTGTGGGTTACCACAGATTGTAAGTCCCAAACTGCAAAACTGAGCAGAGGGCTGGAAAAAGGCTAGTACTGTCTGGTTCATTTCTTGACCCCTTTTTATAACTAGTCTGACTGGGACCTCTGCAGTTTGGGCAGGGACCACTGTGTCAAACTCATTCATAACCTGACATGCTTGGGGAACTGTCTGGCCAGAACGTATGTTATTAGCATCACAAGATAATATGTTAGGGCCAATATCTGCTCTGGACCAAAGCACATTGTTGACTGTGTCTAACTGCACCCTTAGTCTCACTAACACATCAGAACCAATGTATACTGAGTGTGTCAGGTATAACAAGCATGTAGTGCTTGAATTATTATTATTATTTTTTTTTTTGCCAATCTCAAGGGAGACAAAGCAAACTCCAACACTTTTAACTGTTTTCTGGGGGCCACCAGCAAGCCAATTTTTTTTTTTTTTTTTTTTTTTTTTTTTTTTTTTATGGCTGACTTCTCCGACCAGAGTGCGATTACAACATCCTCAACAAGTACATCATTAACATGTATACCCCCCACCACCTGTGGATTATACATCTGGGTGTTAAGAGGTTCCAGGGCACACAGAAATGCATGTTTCTTCTCTAACAGCTCTAGGGGGATCTTGTTCTCATGAGCCATGTCTGCTGACTGGGGGCTAATGATTTGCATTTCCCTCACAGCGGGTGCCTCTTCATTCAGGTGGGCATCCTTCACTGTCAGCTGTCCTTCACTGCCAGCTGAGTCACATGTCCTTTCTACCTCCACTGCCTTGCATAACTTCTGACCAGAACTAGTCTCCTCAATGGGTCGTGGGACTCTAGCTTGAGCCCACAATTGACAGCTGTGATAGTCAATTAATGGTGTGAGCCTTTTCAACGAATCCTGGCCAATAAGAAGTTGTTCTGTGTCAAAACCCACAACATAGAGAGGGTGAACTATCTTCATCTCACCAAAGGTTAACTCCACCCACACCCGCTGGTTAGTCGGGGCCTGATCCTGTGTGTAGCTGGTTATCTTGATCTGACAACTCTCAATCTTGAGCCACTTACCAAGTGAGTTAGTTACTTGGGTGAGGTCCCTTTCGTGGGAACTATCGACGCTACGTCGGATGACGTGATGGGAACCCTCTGTATTTTGTGTTCGTGAAGCACCTCTGTATCCAACCAATGAAAAGACGTGACGTCAGAGGCGGGTGACGTCACGGATCAGGAAGCTATAAAGCACACCTGAACACAAAGCACGCCAACTTCTGTTGTCTTCAGCAAGCACTCTCTGTATCTCGTTTGTCTTATTTATTGTTTGTCTGTCTGATATATTCACACAGTGATCTCTTCGTCCGAGGACAAGAGTTTCAAAGCACAATAAAAAAAGACATATAAAGAGAAATATTATGGCGGAAAAGCAGCAGTTCAAAAAGTGTTTTCCTCCCTGCCCACGCTTCATTGTGGAAGGGGATACACACGACATGTGTGTAAAATGCCTGGGGGTTGAGCACGCACAGGCGGCTCTCGAGGGAGCCGTCTGTGTGAACTGTGAGCAGCTCACCCTCAGCGGGTCCGGTCCCGCTGCTGCCGAGGCACAGCACAGGCTGCGCTCGTGGGGTTCACAGATGGATCTAGCGGAGGGGGAAAAGACGGGCCCTGCCTTATCGCTTCCCTTACCCGCTAGACCCAGTGTCTCTCCTTTGGTGGTGGAAGCACGCGTAGCGGTTTGTTCCCCCCGAAGAGAGGCACCAATGCTCAATATATCTTCCTCCGAGGAGGTTGATGAAGAGAGTGTCGATGATGTACCGCCATCAACATTACGGGCTTATGAGGAGCTATTAGAGGTAGTGACCAGGGCTGTTGAAAAGTTGAATATAGAATAGCCTGCGGAGAAAGCCGAGTCCAGAGTTAAAAGTAAACTGGATGAACGCTTTCTTCCCCCTCGGTCACTGCCTCAGCGCCGGGGTCTCCCGTTCTTTCCTGACCTCCATGCCGAGGTGTCGAGGTCGTGGAAGAGACCCGTGCAGTATCGGCTGTACAGCCCGCAGACATCGCTGTACAGCAATATTGTTGGCCTAAAAAATCATGGCTATGGGGCGATGCCTCGGGTAGAGGAGACGCTTGCGAGCCATCTCTCGCCCGAGACCGCGTCGTCCCTTAAGACCCCGGCGCTGCCCACCAAGCCTCTGAAAACTACATCAAGCTTGGTGGGCAAGGCTTACTCTGCAGCAGGTCAGGCGGCGGCATGCCTTCATATGATGTCTATCCTCCAGGCATATCAAGCCGACCTGCTGGGGGAAATTGATCAGAGCGGGGAAGCGTCCTTTGAGGTGATTCACGAACTGCGTAAAGCCACAGATTTAGCTCTCCACCAATGAAACGGCCAAATCCATCAGCCGTTCTATGGCAGCCCTGGTGGCCACGGAGAGGCACCAATGGTTGAATCTGTCTGATATCAAGGAACGTGATAAAAATACGCTCATGGACGCGCCCTGAAACCTGTCGACGACTGTTGACACTGCGTCGCCGAACAGGCCATCAGGAGTCACGCAAACAAACGGCGGCCTTCTTTAAAGTCATTCCCCGCCGCGCTCATCCACCCGAGGCTGCTGGGCGGGAGCAGCCTCGGCCGACAGCCAGCTCCTCAGCAACATCCGCGCACAGAGCACAGCAAAAAGCCAGTGTCGCCTCCCGTACTCCCCCACGCAGTGTCTGGGGACCGGGACGGGCGGCACAGGCGAAGCCTTCCGGAGGTAGGGCGGATCTGAGGACCGTCATTATCTCCCGGAAGGCTTCAAAGAAGAAGTCCTGACACTAGTGTCACAGGATTTCTTGAGGGCAGCCCCCTCCGGGAGGATTCAGATATCGGGTCCTCCTCTGTGCCCTCAGGGGACCGCTCTGCCAACCCTGCCACCAAGTGTGAATCAGGGCGCAGCGGTCTCCACTGATCCTCCGAGGGGGGTCGGTCAGCACGTGATTCGCCTGTCTGCCGGTGCGCCGTGTCAGATGGATGAGCCAAGTGCTCAAAAACACCAGAGACCAGTCTCGAGAGACTGGTTCCCTTAGTAGAATATTTGGAAGAGTGGAAAAATCTCCCGAATGTTTCGAAGTGGGTGCTGCTCATGATAGAACAGGGCTACAGAATTCAGTTCGGTTCACGACCGACCAGGTTCAACGGGGTGCTTCCCACGGTGGTAACCCCAGAGCAGTCTCTGGTGATGGAGCAAGAAGTAACGACGCTTTTGCAAAAAGGGGCTATAGAAAGGGTTTCCCCTCCCAGCAAAATGTCGGGCTTTTACAGCCGCTACTTCATTGTTCCGAAGAAGGATGGAGGGTTGCGTCCGATCATAGATTTACGTGTGCTAAATCGATCTGTAAAGAAGCTGAACTTCAAAATGCTTACACTCAGACAGATCATCCCTCAGATCAGGTCCGAGGACTGGTTTGTAGCGATAGATCTGAAAGACGCATACTTTCATGTATCCATCCATCCTTCACACAGGAAGTTCCTCAGGTTTGCTTTCGGGGGCGAAGCTTACCAATACAGGGTTCTTCCGTTCGGCCTATCCCTCTCACCCCGCACGTTCACGAAGTGCGTGAATGCAGCGCTGGCTCCGCTGAGACTCCAGGGCATCCGCGTGCTGAACTATATCGACGATTGGTTGATATTAGCTCAAACAGAACAATTGGCAGTTCAACATCGAGATGTTGTTCTGTCGCACATGAAGAGGCTTGGGCTGAGGCTCAACAGCAAAAAGAGTGTGTTGGTCCTGAGTCAGGTTGCAAACTACTTAGGTGTAATCTGGGATTCCACCACGATGCAGGCGCAGTTGTCCCCTGCTCGTGTGAGTTCCATTCTCGGGGCCGTGGGGGGTGTATTCACTAACCACTTATTTCCTGCTCTCTCAATTTGGGAGGTAGTCACATCATCTCTGTATGTAGCAATAGCATTGCATTTGTCTTCCATGGTTAACCTTTTAATGCCACATAGGCTTTCAATGGGGTCTCTTACAAAAGGTTTACTGTGACACAGCCAGTGAATGTCTATGACTACTGTACACATATGTAGGTTAGGTGTCAGATACATGTCAGGGTTTCCATCTTGGTAAGCTATGAGTGAGGGTGTCTCAATTTTTATGTGTATATCTTGAGACCAAAAGCCTACATTTAGCACTGATTTTAACCTATATATGTTTTTAGTGTTGATTATCGGGAGGTTTAACAGGAAGCCAATTTCTTGAGCCTCTGGGTTAACATGGATTGGTATAGCACTTCCCAGGCTGTAAGCTAAACGTACGTGCAGTGTTTGCGTGGTTCCCTGCAACAGCGGGTTCAAGATATTCTTCACTAGCTCAACCGGTAACAAGTATGAAGGGATCCTATTCAATGCCAAACTGTCGACAACAGAGCTGACCTCTCTCAGCAAATCTTGCATTAGTACTTGAACCTTTTGTACATGGGCACAATCATGTTGTATAACATCCACTATCTTACCTATACTGTCGATTGTATAATTCAGAAGGGCTGTGTGTAGGTTTACAGTGAGGATTGTGCCCTCCAAAGGTCTGTCTAACTGCTGCAGCTGCTTCTGCTGAACATATATTTTTCTCTTGTATCTGAGGCATTTCCCTTTTTAACCCTTCCACATGTTTTTTTCAATGTGGATATGCTAATGCTGTTAACCCTCTGGAGTCTGAGGCTGATTTGGGGCCTGGAGAAGTTTTGACATGCCCTGACATTTGTGCTTTTTTCAGTTGTTTATAAACATATTAATGGAAAAAGTGTCATTACACTGTATTCAGCACAAACTAGGCTACAATAATGTGAGGAACATGTATGTACATGTTTGTGTTTTTGAAGGAATAACATTTATGCGTGGTTATTGAAAAAACAAAAAACTTAAGTCACTGAAATAAGGCCAAAAAAAGTATAGTAAATCTGTGTTTACAATACTGTAGACTAGAGTTTTTGTTTCAGAATTATATAAAAATGTATATGCTGACTACTCTTTCATATAAAACAATATATTGATTTAGTTTTTGTAAGACACTTTTTGCCAAGAAACACAGTATGCATGGAGGCGTGAATCACTACTGAATAATGGGCCATTCTCACCTGAGAAGACAAAAGAATCAAATAGTAATGAGCTGAAATGACTTGCATATTAATGAGGCATTTCAGTCAGGTAGGCTGTGAAAAAGACCTTCTGTGATGTCTCAAGCTCATCATGATATATGAAACATACAGAAAAAAACTATTACAATATAAAGTAATGGTTTTATATTATATTTTAAAATATAATGCATTTCTGTGATGCAAAGAGTCTGAATATAGGCTTTTAGTTTAAAAGCATGCACATTTGGAGAAATATTGGATTCTCATATGCTTTCTATACAGAGGAGTTATATTTATTTAATATTCATTGTCATTACTATGAGCGCTGGTGTTTTCAATTCATACTTGAAGTCAGAGGGTGCTCTCTGTGCATTTTTAGTCCACAAATTCATCTAAAAGAAGAAGAGGCTATTCCATGAATGGAGTTTCCAATTCATACTGCAGCCGGAGGGCGCTAAAGAAACAAAAACTCATCTAAAATTAATCTATAGAAGAAAAGAAAACAGGAACTAACTGCATGTCTTCTAGAGCTCCCTAACCATGACTTTTACATCCAGATAAACACTTTTCAAGACAATAAATACACGATTGAGACAATGAATGCATGTACTGCCTCTGAATTTGTGTCTGAATAGCGCTGGCTCCGTGGGCGTTAATTCCTGACGCTGAATCTCTGTGTCAAGAGCGTCTGCTTGGTCTAACTGCTTCTGCACTTCTGATTCAAAACCAGGGAATGGTTCAGCGCAATTTCCTGCATCTTTCTCACAGTTCACTGGTGCAATCTCACTGTCACTTTCAAAGTCTATTCTACAGATGACTTCCTCAGACACACCTGGGAGAGTTATGATGGAAATCATCTTGGTAGGGTAGGTAAGATACACTTGCTCACAGTTGTCTCTCTCTATAGGCAAGTCGGGAAGCTCTCCTATGACAGGAATAGTTAATTCAAAATCCTGAAAGGAGCTATCAATCAGGTATCCTAGAGGAGTAAGTGGAGGAATGTGAATACTTCCTCTGGTGAAATTTTGTACCAGTAGGTAAGTTGAGCGGTTGTACAATTCAAGCTGTGGGTTACCACAGATTGTAAGTCCCAAACTGCAAAACTGAGCAGAGGGCTGGAAAAAGGCTAGTACTGTCTGGTTCATTTCTTGACCCCTTTTTATAACTAGTCTGACTGGGACCTCTGCAGTTTGGGCAGGGACCACTGTGTCAAACTCATTCATAACCTGACATGCTTGGGGAACTGTCTGGCCAGAACGTATGTTATTAGCATCACAAGATAATATGTTAGGGCCAATATCTGCTCTGGACCAAAGCACATTGTTGACTGTGTCTAACTGCACCCTTAGTCTCACTAACACATCAGAACCAATGTATACTGAGTGTGTCAGGTATAACAAGCATGTAGTGCTTGAATTATTATTATTTTTTTTTTTTTTGCCAATCTCAAGGGAGACAAAGCAAACTCCAACACTTTTAACTGTTTTCTGGGGGCCACCAGCAAGCCATTTTTTTTTTTTTTTTTTTTTTTTTTTTTTTATGGCTGACTTCTCCGACCAGAGTGCGATTACAACATCCTCAACAAGTACATCATTAACATGTATACCCCCCACCACCTGTGGATTATACATCTGGGTGTTAAGAGGTTCCAGGGCACACAGAAATGCATGTTTCTTCTCTAACAGCTCTAGGGGGATCTTGTTCTCATGAGCCATGTCTGCTGACTGGGGGCTAATGATTTGCATTTCCCTCACAGCGGGTGCCTCTTCATTCAGGTGGGCATCCTTCACTGTCAGCTGTCCTTCACTGCCAGCTGAGTCACATGTCCTTTCTACCTCCACTGCCTTGCATAACTTCTGACCAGAACTAGTCTCCTCAATGGGTCGTGGGACTCTAGCTTGAGCCCACAATTGACAGCTGTGATAGTCAATTAATGGTGTGAGCCTTTTCAACGAATCCTGGCCAATAAGAAGTTGTTCTGTGTCAAAACCCACAACATAGAGAGGGTGAACTATCTTCATCTCACCAAAGGTTAACTCCACCCACACCCGCTGGTTAGTCGGGGCCTGATCCTGTGTGTAGCTGGTTATCTTGATCTGACAACTCTCAATCTTGAGCCACTTACCAAGTGAGTTAGTTACTTGGGTGAGGTCCCTTTCGTGGGAACTATCGACGCTACGTCGGATGACGTGATGGGAACCCTCTGTATTTTGTGTTCGTGAAGCACCTCTGTATCCAACCAATGAAAAGACGTGACGTCAGAGGCGGGTGACGTCACGGATCAGGAAGCTATAAAGCACACCTGAACACAAAGCACGCCAACTTCTGTTGTCTTCAGCAAGCACTCTCTGTATCTCGTTTGTCTTATTTATTGTTTGTCTGTCTGATATATTCACACAGTGATCTCTTCGTCCGAGGACAAGAGTTTCAAAGCACAATAAAAAAAGACATATAAAGAGAAATATTATGGCGGAAAAGCAGCAGTTCAAAAAGTGTTTTCCTCCCTGCCCACGCTTCATTGTGGAAGGGGATACACACGACATGTGTGTAAAATGCCTGGGGGTTGAGCACGCACAGGCGGCTCTCGAGGGAGCCGTCTGTGTGAACTGTGAGCAGCTCACCCTCAGCGGGTCCGGTCCCGCTGCTGCCGAGGCACAGCACAGGCTGCGCTCGTGGGGTTCACAGATGGATCTAGCGGAGGGGGAAAAGACGGGCCCTGCCTTATCGCTTCCCTTACCCGCTAGACCCAGTGTCTCTCCTTTGGTGGTGGAAGCACGCGTAGCGGTTTGTTCCCCCGAAGAGAGGCACCAATGCTCAATATATCTTCCTCCGAGGAGGTTGATGAAGAGAGTGTCGATGATGTACCGCCATCAACATTACGGGCTTATGAGGAGCTATTAGAGGTAGTGACCAGGGCTGTTGAAAAGTTGAATATAGAATAGCCTGCGGAGAAAGCCGAGTCCAGAGTTAAAAGTAAACTGGATGAACGCTTTCTTCCCCCTCGGTCACTGCCTCAGCGCCGGGGTCTCCCGTTCTTTCCTGACCTCCATGCCGAGGTGTCGAGGTCGTGGAAGAGACCCGTGCAGTATCGGCTGTACAGCCCGCAGACATCGCTGTACAGCAATATTGTTGGCCTAAAAAATCATGGCTATGGGGCGATGCCTCGGGTAGAGGAGACGCTTGCGAGCCATCTCTCGCCCGAGACCGCGTCGTCCCTTAAGACCCCGGCGCTGCCCACCAAGCCTCTGAAAACTACATCAAGCTTGGTGGGCAAGGCTTACTCTGCAGCAGGTCAGGCGGCGGCATGCCTTCATATGATGTCTATCCTCCAGGCATATCAAGCCGACCTGCTGGGGGAAATTGATCAGAGCGGGGAAGCGTCCTTTGAGGTGATTCACGAACTGCGTAAAGCCACAGATTTAGCTCTCCACCAATGAAACGGCCAAATCCATCAGCCGTTCTATGGCAGCCCTGGTGGCCACGGAGAGGCACCAATGGTTGAATCTGTCTGATATCAAGGAACGTGATAAAAATACGCTCATGGACGCGCCCTGAAACCTGTCGACGACTGTTGACACTGCGTCGCCGAACAGGCCATCAGGAGTCACGCAAACAAACGGCGGCCTTCTTTAAAGTCATTCCCCGCCGCGCTCATCCACCCGAGGCTGCTGGGCGGGAGCAGCCTCGGCCGACAGCCAGCTCCTCAGCAACATCCGCGCACAGAGCACAGCAAAAAGCCAGTGTCGCCTCCCGTACTCCCCCACGCAGTGTCTGGGGACCGGGACGGGCGGCACAGGCGAAGCCTTCCGGAGGTAGGGCGGATCTGAGGACCGTCATTATCTCCCGGAAGGCTTCAAAGAAGAAGTCCTGACACTAGTGTCACAGGATTTCTTGAGGGCAGCCCCCTCCGGGAGGATTCAGATATCGGGTCCTCCTCTGTGCCCTCAGGGGACCGCTCTGCCAACCCTGCCACCAAGTGTGAATCAGGGCGCAGCGGTCTCCACTGATCCTCCGAGGGGGGTCGGTCAGCACGTGATTCGCCTGTCTGCCGGTGCGCCGTGTCAGATGGATGAGCCAAGTGCTCAAAAACACCAGAGACCAGTCTCGAGAGACTGGTTCCCTTAGTAGAATATTTGGAAGAGTGGAAAAATCTCCCGAATGTTTCGAAGTGGGTGCTGCTCATGATAGAACAGGGCTACAGAATTCAGTTCGGTTCACGACCGACCAGGTTCAACGGGGTGCTTCCCACGGTGGTAACCCCAGAGCAGTCTCTGGTGATGGAGCAAGAAGTAACGACGCTTTTGCAAAAAGGGGCTATAGAAAGGGTTTCCCCTCCCAGCAAAATGTCGGGCTTTTACAGCCGCTACTTCATTGTTCCGAAGAAGGATGGAGGGTTGCGTCCGATCATAGATTTACGTGTGCTAAATCGATCTGTAAAGAAGCTGAACTTCAAAATGCTTACACTCAGACAGATCATCCCTCAGATCAGGTCCGAGGACTGGTTTGTAGCGATAGATCTGAAAGACGCATACTTTCATGTATCCATCCATCCTTCACACAGGAAGTTCCTCAGGTTTGCTTTCGGGGGCGAAGCTTACCAATACAGGGTTCTTCCGTTCGGCCTATCCCTCTCACCCCGCACGTTCACGAAGTGCGTGAATGCAGCGCTGGCTCCGCTGAGACTCCAGGGCATCCGCGTGCTGAACTATATCGACGATTGGTTGATATTAGCTCAAACAGAACAATTGGCAGTTCAACATCGAGATGTTGTTCTGTCGCACATGAAGAGGCTTGGGCTGAGGCTCAACAGCAAAAAGAGTGTGTTGGTCCTGAGTCAGGTTGCAAACTACTTAGGTGTAATCTGGGATTCCACCACGATGCAGGCGCAGTTGTCCCCTGCTCGTGTGAGTTCCATTCTCGGGGCCGTGGGGGGTGTATTCACTAACCACTTATTTCCTGCTCTCTCAATTTGGGAGGTAGTCACATCATCTCTGTATGTAGCAATAGCATTGCATTTGTCTTCCATGGTTAACCTTTTAATGCCACATAGGCTTTCAATGGGGTCTCTTACAAAAGGTTTACTGTGACACAGCCAGTGAATGTCTATGACTACTGTACACATATGTAGGTTAGGTGTCAGATACATGTCAGGGTTTCCATCTTGGTAAGCTATGAGTGAGGGTGTCTCAATTTTTATGTGTATATCTTGAGACCAAAAGCCTACATTTAGCACTGATTTTAACCTATATATGTTTTTAGTGTTGATTATCGGGAGGTTTAACAGGAAGCCAATTTCTTGAGCCTCTGGGTTAACATGGATTGGTATAGCACTTCCCAGGCTGTAAGCTAAACGTACGTGCAGTGTTTGCGTGGTTCCCTGCAACAGCGGGTTCAAGATATTCTTCACTAGCTCAACCGGTAACAAGTATGAAGGGATCCTATTCAATGCCAAACTGTCGACAACAGAGCTGACCTCTCTCAGCAAATCTTGCATTAGTACTTGAACCTTTTGTACATGGGCACAATCATGTTGTATAACATCCACTATCTTACCTATACTGTCGATTGTATAATTCAGAAGGGCTGTGTGTAGGTTTACAGTGAGGATTGTGCCCTCCAAAGGTCTGTCTAACTGCTGCAGCTGCTTCTGCTGAACATATATTTTTCTCTTGTATCTGAGGCATTTCCCTTTTTAACCCTTCCACATGTTTTTTTCAATGTGGATATGCTAATGCTGTTAACCCTCTGGAGTCTGAGGCTGATTTGGGGCCTGGAGAAGTTTTGACATGCCCTGACATTTGTGCTTTTTTCAGTTGTTTATAAACATATTAATGGAAAAAGTGTCATTACACTGTATTCAGCACAAACTAGGCTACAATAATGTGAGGAACATGTATGTACATGTTTGTGTTTTTGAAGGAATAACATTTATGCGTGGTTATTGAAAAAACAAAAAACTTAAGTCACTGAAATAAGGCCAAAAAAAGTATAGTAAATCTGTGTTTACAATACTGTAGACTAGAGTTTTTGTTTCAGAATTATATAAAAATGTATATGCTGACTACTCTTTCATATAAAACAATATATTGATTTAGTTTTTGTAAGACACTTTTTGCCAAGAAACACAGTATGCATGGAGGCGTGAATCACTACTGAATAATGGGCCATTCTCACCTGAGAAGACAAAAGAATCAAATAGTAATGAGCTGAAATGACTTGCATATTAATGAGGCATTTCAGTCAGGTAGGCTGTGAAAAAGACCTTCTGTGATGTCTCAAGCTCATCATGATATATGAAACATACAGAAAAAAACTATTACAATATAAAGTAATGGTTTTATATTATATTTTAAAATATAATGCATTTCTGTGATGCAAAGAGTCTGAATATAGGCTTTTAGTTTAAAAGCATGCACATTTGGAGAAATATTGGATTCTCATATGCTTTCTATACAGAGGAGTTATATTTATTTAATATTCATTGTCATTACTATGAGCGCTGGTGTTTTCAATTCATACTTGAAGTCAGAGGGTGCTCTCTGTGCATTTTTAGTCCACAAATTCATCTAAAAGAAGAAGAGGCTATTCCATGAATGGAGTTTCCAATTCATACTGCAGCCGGAGGGCGCTAAAGAAACAAAAACTCATCTAAAATTAATCTATAGAAGAAAAGAAAACAGGAACTAACTGCATGTCTTCTAGAGCTCCCTAACCATGACTTTTACATCCAGATAAACACTTTTCAAGACAATAAATACACGATTGAGACAATGAATGCATGTACTGCCTCTGAATTTGTGTCTGAATAGCGCTGGCTCCGTGGGCGTTAATTCCTGACGCTGAATCTCTGTGTCAAGAGCGTCTGCTTGGTCTAACTGCTTCTGCACTTCTGATTCAAAACCAGGGAATGGTTCAGCGCAATTTCCTGCATCTTTCTCACAGTTCACTGGTGCAATCTCACTGTCACTTTCAAAGTCTATTCTACAGATGACTTCCTCAGACACACCTGGGAGAGTTATGATGGAAATCATCTTGGTAGGGTAGGTAAGATACACTTGCTCACAGTTGTCTCTCTCTATAGGCAAGTCGGGAAGCTCTCCTATGACAGGAATAGTTAATTCAAAATCCTGAAAGGAGCTATCAATCAGGTATCCTAGAGGAGTAAGTGGAGGAATGTGAATACTTCCTCTGGTGAAATTTTGTACCAGTAGGTAAGTTGAGCGGTTGTACAATTCAAGCTGTGGGTTACCACAGATTGTAAGTCCCAAACTGCAAAACTGAGCAGAGGGCTGGAAAAAGGCTAGTACTGTCTGGTTCATTTCTTGACCCCTTTTTATAACTAGTCTGACTGGGACCTCTGCAGTTTGGGCAGGGACCACTGTGTCAAACTCATTCATAACCTGACATGCTTGGGGAACTGTCTGGCCAGAACGTATGTTATTAGCATCACAAGATAATATGTTAGGGCCAATATCTGCTCTGGACCAAAGCACATTGTTGACTGTGTCTAACTGCACCCTTAGTCTCACTAACACATCAGAACCAATGTATACTGAGTGTGTCAGGTATAACAAGCATGTAGTGCTTGAATTATTATTATTATTTTTTTTTTTGCCAATCTCAAGGGAGACAAAGCAAACTCCAACACTTTTAACTGTTTTCTGGGGGCCACCAGCAAGCCATTTTTTTTTTTTTTTTATGGCTGACTTCTCCGACCAGAGTGCGATTACAACATCCTCAACAAGTACATCATTAACATGTATACCCCCCACCACCTGTGGATTATACATCTGGGTGTTAAGAGGTTCCAGGGCACACAGAAATGCATGTTTCTTCTCTAACAGCTCTAGGGGGATCTTGTTCTCATGAGCCATGTCTGCTGACTGGGGGCTAATGATTTGCATTTCCCTCACAGCGGGTGCCTCTTCATTCAGGTGGGCATCCTTCACTGTCAGCTGTCCTTCACTGCCAGCTGAGTCACATGTCCTTTCTACCTCCACTGCCTTGCATAACTTCTGACCAGAACTAGTCTCCTCAATGGGTCGTGGGACTCTAGCTTGAGCCCACAATTGACAGCTGTGATAGTCAATTAATGGTGTGAGCCTTTTCAACGAATCCTGGCCAATAAGAAGTTGTTCTGTGTCAAAACCCACAACATAGAGAGGGTGAACTATCTTCATCTCACCAAAGGTTAACTCCACCCACACCCGCTGGTTAGTCGGGGCCTGATCCTGTGTGTAGCTGGTTATCTTGATCTGACAACTCTCAATCTTGAGCCACTTACCAAGTGAGTTAGTTACTTGGGTGAGGTCCCTTTCGTGGGAACTATCGACGCTACGTCGGATGACGTGATGGGAACCCTCTGTATTTTGTGTTCGTGAAGCACCTCTGTATCCAACCAATGAAAAGACGTGACGTCAGAGGCGGGTGACGTCACGGATCAGGAAGCTATAAAGCACACCTGAACACAAAGCACGCCAACTTCTGTTGTCTTCAGCAAGCACTCTCTGTATCTCGTTTGTCTTATTTATTGTTTGTCTGTCTGATATATTCACACAGTGATCTCTTCGTCCGAGGACAAGAGTTTCAAAGCACAATAAAAAAAGACATATAAAGAGAAATATTATGGCGGAAAAGCAGCAGTTCAAAAAGTGTTTTCCTCCCTGCCCACGCTTCATTGTGGAAGGGGATACACACGACATGTGTGTAAAATGCCTGGGGGTTGAGCACGCACAGGCGGCTCTCGAGGGAGCCGTCTGTGTGAACTGTGAGCAGCTCACCCTCAGCGGGTCCGGTCCCGCTGCTGCCGAGGCACAGCACAGGCTGCGCTCGTGGGGTTCACAGATGGATCTAGCGGAGGGGGAAAAGACGGGCCCTGCCTTATCGCTTCCCTTACCCGCTAGACCCAGTGTCTCTCCTTTGGTGGTGGAAGCACGCGTAGCGGTTTGTTCCCCCCGAAGAGAGGCACCAATGCTCAATATATCTTCCTCCGAGGAGGTTGATGAAGAGAGTGTCGATGATGTACCGCCATCAACATTACGGGCTTATGAGGAGCTATTAGAGGTAGTGACCAGGGCTGTTGAAAAGTTGAATATAGAATAGCCTGCGGAGAAAGCCGAGTCCAGAGTTAAAAGTAAACTGGATGAACGCTTTCTTCCCCCTCGGTCACTGCCTCAGCGCCGGGGTCTCCCGTTCTTTCCTGACCTCCATGCCGAGGTGTCGAGGTCGTGGAAGAGACCCGTGCAGTATCGGCTGTACAGCCCGCAGACATCGCTGTACAGCAATATTGTTGGCCTAAAAAATCATGGCTATGGGGCGATGCCTCGGGTAGAGGAGACGCTTGCGTCCCTTAAGACCCCGGCGCTGCCCACCAAGCCTCTGAAAACTACATCAAGCTTGGTGGGCAAGGCTTACTCTGCAGCAGGTCAGGTGGCGGCATGCCTTCATATGATGTCTATCCTCCAGGCATATCAAGCCGACCTGCTGGGGGAAATTGATCAGAGCGGGGAAGCGTCCTTTGAGGTGATTCACGAACTGCGTAAAGCCACAGATTTAGCTCTCCACCAATGAAACGGCCAAATCCATCAGCCGTTCTATGGCAGCCCTGGTGGCCACGGAGAGGCACCAATGGTTGAATCTGTCTGATATCAAGGAACGTGATAAAAATACGCTCATGGACGCGCCCTGAAACCTGTCGACGACTGTTGACACTGCGTCGCCGAACAGGCCATCAGGAGTCACGCAAACAAACGGCGGCCTTCTTTAAAGTCATTCCCCGCCGCGCTCATCCACCCGAGGCTGCTGGGCGGGAGCAGCCTCGGCCGACAGCCAGCTCCTCAGCAACATCCGCGCACAGAGCACAGCAAAAAGCCAGTGTCGCCTCCCGTACTCCCCCACGCAGTGTCTGGGGACCGGGACGGGCGGCACAGGCGAAGCCTTCCGGAGGTAGGGCGGATCTGAGGACCGTCATTATCTCCCGGAAGGCTTCAAAGAAGAAGTCCTGACACTAGTGTCACAGGATTTCTTGAGGGCAGCCCCCTCCGGGAGGATTCAGATATCGGGTCCTCCTCTGTGCCCTCAGGGGACCGCTCTGCCAACCCTGCCACCAAGTGTGAATCAGGGCGCAGCGGTCTCCACTGATCCTCCGAGGGGGGTCGGTCAGCACGTGATTCGCCTGTCTGCCGGTGCGCCGTGTCAGATGGATGAGCCAAGTGCTCAAAAACACCAGAGACCTGTCTCGAGAGACTGGTTCCCTTAGTAGAATATTTGGAAGAGTGGAAAAATCTCCCGAATGTTTCGAAGTGGGTGCTGCTCATGATAGAACAGGGCTACAGAATTCAGTTCGGTTCACGACCGACCAGGTTCAACGGGGTGCTTCCCACGGTGGTAACCCCAGAGCAGTCTCTGGTGATGGAGCAAGAAGTAACGACGCTTTTGCAAAAAGGGGCTATAGAAAGGGTTTCCCCTCCCAGCAAAATGTCGGGCTTTTACAGCCGCTACTTCATTGTTCCGAAGAAGGATGGAGGGTTGCGTCCGATCATAGATTTACGTGTGCTAAATCGATCTGTAAAGAAGCTGAACTTCAAAATGCTTACACTCAGACAGATCATCCCTCAGATCAGGTCCGAGGACTGGTTTGTAGCGATAGATCTGAAAGACGCATACTTTCATGTATCCATCCATCCTTCACACAGGAAGTTCCTCAGGTTTGCTTTCGGGGGCGAAGCTTACCAATACAGGGTTCTTCCGTTCGGCCTATCCCTCTCACCCCGCACGTTCACGAAGTGCGTGAATGCAGCGCTGGCTCCGCTGAGACTCCAGGGCATCCGCGTGCTGAACTATATCGACGATTGGTTGATATTAGCTCAAACAGAACAATTGGCAGTTCAACATCGAGATGTTGTTCTGTCGCACATGAAGAGGCTTGGGCTGAGGCTCAACAGCAAAAAGAGTGTGTTGGTCCTGAGTCAGGTTGCAAACTACTTAGGTGTAATCTGGGATTCCACCACGATGCAGGCGCAGTTGTCCCCTGCTCGTGTGAGTTCCATTCTCGGGGCCGTGGGGGGTGTATTCACTAACCACTTATTTCCTGCTCTCTCAATTTGGGAGGTAGTCACATCATCTCTGTATGTAGCAATAGCATTGCATTTGTCTTCCATGGTTAACCTTTTAATGCCACATAGGCTTTCAATGGGGTCTCTTACAAAAGGTTTACTGTGACACAGCCAGTGAATGTCTATGACTACTGTACACATATGTAGGTTAGGTGTCAGATACATGTCAGGGTTTCCATCTTGGTAAGCTATGAGTGAGGGTGTCTCAATTTTTATGTGTATATCTTGAGACCAAAAGCCTACATTTAGCACTGATTTTAACCTATATATGTTTTTAGTGTTGATTATCGGGAGGTTTAACAGGAAGCCAATTTCTTGAGCCTCTGGGTTAACATGGATTGGTATAGCACTTCCCAGGCTGTAAGCTAAACGTACGTGCAGTGTTTGCGTGGTTCCCTGCAACAGCGGGTTCAAGATATTCTTCACTAGCTCAACCGGTAACAAGTATGAAGGGATCCTATTCAATGCCAAACTGTCGACAACAGAGCTGACCTCTCTCAGCAAATCTTGCATTAGTACTTGAACCTTTTGTACATGGGCACAATCATGTTGTATAACATCCACTATCTTACCTATACTGTCGATTGTATAATTCAGAAGGGCTGTGTGTAGGTTTACAGTGAGGATTGTGCCCTCCAAAGGTCTGTCTAACTGCTGCAGCTGCTTCTGCTGAACATATATTTTTCTCTTGTATCTGAGGCATTTCCCTTTTTAACCCTTCCACATGTTTTTTTCAATGTGGATATGCTAATGCTGTTAACCCTCTGGAGTCTGAGGCTGATTTGGGGCCTGGAGAAGTTTTGACATGCCCTGACATTTGTGCTTTTTTCAGTTGTTTATAAACATATTAATGGAAAAAGTGTCATTACACTGTATTCAGCACAAACTAGGCTACAATAATGTGAGGAACATGTATGTACATGTTTGTGTTTTTGAAGGAATAACATTTATGCGTGGTTATTGAAAAAACAAAAAACTTAAGTCACTGAAATAAGGCCAAAAAAAGTATAGTAAATCTGTGTTTACAATACTGTAGACTAGAGTTTTTGTTTCAGAATTATATAAAAATGTATATGCTGACTACTCTTTCATATAAAACAATATATTGATTTAGTTTTTGTAAGACACTTTTTGCCAAGAAACACAGTATGCATGGAGGCGTGAATCACTACTGAATAATGGGCCATTCTCACCTGAGAAGACAAAAGAATCAAATAGTAATGAGCTGAAATGACTTGCATATTAATGAGGCATTTCAGTCAGGTAGGCTGTGAAAAAGACCTTCTGTGATGTCTCAAGCTCATCATGATATATGAAACATACAGAAAAAAACTATTACAATATAAAGTAATGGTTTTATATTATATTTTAAAATATAATGCATTTCTGTGATGCAAAGAGTCTGAATATAGGCTTTTAGTTTAAAAGCATGCACATTTGGAGAAATATTGGATTCTCATATGCTTTCTATACAGAGGAGTTATATTTATTTAATATTCATTGTCATTACTATGAGCGCTGGTGTTTTCAATTCATACTTGAAGTCAGAGGGTGCTCTCTGTGCATTTTTAGTCCACAAATTCATCTAAAAGAAGAAGAGGCTATTCCATGAATGGAGTTTCCAATTCATACTGCAGCCGGAGGGCGCTAAAGAAACAAAAAC
The DNA here is from genome assembly GCF_024489055.1 of Chanodichthys erythropterus. Classification (NCBI taxonomy): domain Eukaryota; kingdom Metazoa; phylum Chordata; class Actinopteri; order Cypriniformes; family Xenocyprididae; genus Chanodichthys; species Chanodichthys erythropterus. The sequence goes on along the minus strand of NC_090227.1, from coordinate 15,279,719 downwards.
TCATCTAAAATTAATCTATAGAAGAAAAGAAAACAGGAACTAACTGCATGTCTTCTAGAGCTCCCTAACCATGACTTTTACATCCAGATAAACACTTTTCAAGACAATAAATACACGATTGAGACAATGAATGCATGTACTGCCTCTGAATTTGTGTCTGAATAGCGCTGGCTCCGTGGGCGTTAATTCCTGACGCTGAATCTCTGTGTCAAGAGCGTCTGCTTGGTCTAACTGCTTCTGCACTTCTGATTCAAAACCAGGGAATGGTTCAGCGCAATTTCCTGCATCTTTCTCACAGTTCACTGGTGCAATCTCACTGTCACTTTCAAAGTCTATTCTACAGATGACTTCCTCAGACACACCTGGGAGAGTTATGATGGAAATCATCTTGGTAGGGTAGGTAAGATACACTTGCTCACAGTTGTCTCTCTCTATAGGCAAGTCGGGAAGCTCTCCTATGACAGGAATAGTTAATTCAAAATCCTGAAAGGAGCTATCAATCAGGTATCCTAGAGGAGTAAGTGGAGGAATGTGAATACTTCCTCTGGTGAAATTTTGTACCAGTAGGTAAGTTGAGCGGTTGTACAATTCAAGCTGTGGGTTACCACAGATTGTAAGTCCCAAACTGCAAAACTGAGCAGAGGGCTGGAAAAAGGCTAGTACTGTCTGGTTCATTTCTTGACCCCTTTTTATAACTAGTCTGACTGGGACCTCTGCAGTTTGGGCAGGGACCACTGTGTCAAACTCATTCATAACCTGACATGCTTGGGGAACTGTCTGGCCAGAACGTATGTTATTAGCATCACAAGATAATATGTTAGGGCCAATATCTGCTCTGGACCAAAGCACATTGTTGACTGTGTCTAACTGCACCCTTAGTCTCACTAACACATCAGAACCAATGTATACTGAGTGTGTCAGGTATAACAAGCATGTAGTGCTTGAATTATTATTATTATTTTTTTTTTGCCAATCTCAAGGGAGACAAAGCAAACTCCAACACTTTTAACTGTTTTCTGGGGGCCACCAGCCAGCCATTTTTGTTTTTTTTTTTTTTTTTTTATATGGCTGACTTCTCCGACCAGAGTGCGATTACAACATCCTCAACAAGTACATCATTAACATGTATACCCCCCACCACCTGTGGATTATACATCTGGGTGTTAAGAGGTTCCAGGGCACACAGAAATGCATGTTTCTTCTCTAACAGCTCTAGGGGGATCTTGTTCTCATGAGCCATGTCTGCTGACTGGGGGCTAATGATTTGCATTTCCCTCACAGCGGGTGCCTCTTCATTCAGGTGGGCATCCTTCACTGTCAGCTGTCCTTCACTGCCAGCTGAGTCACATGTCCTTTCTACCTCCACTGCCTTGCATAACTTCTGACCAGAACTAGTCTCCTCAATGGGTCGTGGGACTCTAGCTTGAGCCCACAATTGACAGCTGTGATAGTCAATTAATGGTGTGAGCCTTTTCAACGAATCCTGGCCAATAAGAAGTTGTTCTGTGTCAAAACCCACAACATAGAGAGGGTGAACTATCTTCATCTCACCAAAGGTTAACTCCACCCACACCCGCTGGTTAGTCGGGGCCTGATCCTGTGTGTAGCTGGTTATCTTGATCTGACAACTCTCAATCTTGAGCCACTTACCAAGTGAGTTAGTTACTTGGGTGAGGTCCCTTTCGTGGGAACTATCGACGCTACGTCGGATGACGTGATGGGAACCCTCTGTATTTTGTGTTCGTGAAGCACCTCTGTATCCAACCAATGAAAAGACGTGACGTCAGAGGCGGGTGACGTCACGGATCAGGAAGCTATAAAGCACACCTGAACACAAAGCACGCCAACTTCTGTTGTCTTCAGCAAGCACTCTCTGTATCTCGTTTGTCTTATTTATTGTTTGTCTGTCTGATATATTCACACAGTGATCTCTTCGTCCGAGGACAAGAGTTTCAAAGCACAATAAAAAAAGACATATAAAGAGAAATATTATGGCGGAAAAGCAGCAGTTCAAAAAGTGTTTTCCTCCCTGCCCACGCTTCATTGTGGAAGGGGATACACACGACATGTGTGTAAAATGCCTGGGGGTTGAGCACGCACAGGCGGCTCTCGAGGGAGCCGTCTGTGTGAACTGTGAGCAGCTCACCCTCAGCGGGTCCGGTCCCGCTGCTGCCGAGGCACAGCACAGGCTGCGCTCGTGGGGTTCACAGATGGATCTAGCGGAGGGGGAAAAGACGGGCCCTGCCTTATCGCTTCCCTTACCCGCTAGACCCAGTGTCTCTCCTTTGGTGGTGGAAGCACGCGTAGCGGTTTGTTCCCCCCGAAGAGAGGCACCAATGCTCAATATATCTTCCTCCGAGGAGGTTGATGAAGAGAGTGTCGATGATGTACCGCCATCAACATTACGGGCTTATGAGGAGCTATTAGAGGTAGTGACCAGGGCTGTTGAAAAGTTGAATATAGAATAGCCTGCGGAGAAAGCCGAGTCCAGAGTTAAAAGTAAACTGGATGAACGCTTTCTTCCCCCTCGGTCACTGCCTCAGCGCCGGGGTCTCCCGTTCTTTCCTGACCTCCATGCCGAGGTGTCGAGGTCGTGGAAGAGACCCGTGCAGTATCGGCTGTACAGCCCGCAGACATCGCTGTACAGCAATATTGTTGGCCTAAAAAATCATGGCTATGGGGCGATGCCTCGGGTAGAGGAGACGCTTGCGTCCCTTAAGACCCCGGCGCTGCCCACCAAGCCTCTGAAAACTACATCAAGCTTGGTGGGCAAGGCTTACTCTGCAGCAGGTCAGGTGGCGGCATGCCTTCATATGATGTCTATCCTCCAGGCATATCAAGCCGACCTGCTGGGGGAAATTGATCAGAGCGGGGAAGCGTCCTTTGAGGTGATTCACGAACTGCGTAAAGCCACAGATTTAGCTCTCCACCAATGAAACGGCCAAATCCATCAGCCGTTCTATGGCAGCCCTGGTGGCCACGGAGAGGCACCAATGGTTGAATCTGTCTGATATCAAGGAACGTGATAAAAATACGCTCATGGACGCGCCCTGAAACCTGTCGACGACTGTTGACACTGCGTCGCCGAACAGGCCATCAGGAGTCACGCAAACAAACGGCGGCCTTCTTTAAAGTCATTCCCCGCCGCGCTCATCCACCCGAGGCTGCTGGGCGGGAGCAGCCTCGGCCGACAGCCAGCTCCTCAGCAACATCCGCGCACAGAGCACAGCAAAAAGCCAGTGTCGCCTCCCGTACTCCCCCACGCAGTGTCTGGGGACCGGGACGGGCGGCACAGGCGAAGCCTTCCGGAGGTAGGGCGGATCTGAGGACCGTCATTATCTCCCGGAAGGCTTCAAAGAAGAAGTCCTGACACTAGTGTCACAGGATTTCTTGAGGGCAGCCCCCTCCGGGAGGATTCAGATATCGGGTCCTCCTCTGTGCCCTCAGGGGACCGCTCTGCCAACCCTGCCACCAAGTGTGAATCAGGGCGCAGCGGTCTCCACTGATCCTCCGAGGGGGGTCGGTCAGCACGTGATTCGCCTGTCTGCCGGTGCGCCGTGTCAGATGGATGAGCCAAGTGCTCAAAAAACACCAGAGACCAGTCTCGAGAGACTGGTTCCCTTAGTAGAATATTTGGAAGAGTGGAAAAATCTCCCGAATGTTTCGAAGTGGGTGCTGCTCATGATAGAACAGGGCTACAGAATTCAGTTCGGTTCACGACCGACCAGGTTCAACGGGGTGCTTCCCACGGTGGTAACCCCAGAGCAGTCTCTGGTGATGGAGCAAGAAGTAACGACGCTTTTGCAAAAAGGGGCTATAGAAAGGGTTTCCCCTCCCAGCAAAATGTCGGGCTTTTACAGCCGCTACTTCATTGTTCCGAAGAAGGATGGAGGGTTGCGTCCGATCATAGATTTACGTGTGCTAAATCGATCTGTAAAGAAGCTGAACTTCAAAATGCTTACACTCAGACAGATCATCCCTCAGATCAGGTCCGAGGACTGGTTTGTAGCGATAGATCTGAAAGACGCATACTTTCATGTATCCATCCATCCTTCACACAGGAAGTTCCTCAGGTTTGCTTTCGGGGGCGAAGCTTACCAATACAGGGTTCTTCCGTTCGGCCTATCCCTCTCACCCCGCACGTTCACGAAGTGCGTGAATGCAGCGCTGGCTCCGCTGAGACTCCAGGGCATCCGCGTGCTGAACTATATCGACGATTGGTTGATATTAGCTCAAACAGAACAATTGGCAGTTCAACATCGAGATGTTGTTCTGTCGCACATGAAGAGGCTTGGGCTGAGGCTCAACAGCAAAAAGAGTGTGTTGGTCCTGAGTCAGGTTGCAAACTACTTAGGTGTAATCTGGGATTCCACCACGATGCAGGCGCAGTTGTCCCCTGCTCGTGTGAGTTCCATTCTCGGGGCCGTGAAAGGGGTGAAGTTAGGCCAGTCACTCACTGTAAAACAGTTTCAGAGACTGGTGGGTCTGATGGCAGCTGCGTCCAACGTTATTACTTTTGGCCTTCTGCACATGAGACCCCTACAGTGGCGGCTCAGGACCAAGGGGTTTTCCCCGAGGGGAATGCCTTCGTGCTCTGGTCATGTGGAAGAAGCCTTGGTTCCTAACCCAGGGACCCGTGCTGGGGACTTCTGGTCGTCGTGTAATGCTTACGACAGATGCTTCCCTCACGGGCTGGGGAGCGGTCATGAGTGGCCGCTCAGCTCAGGGTCTGTGGGAGGACCATCAGTGCTCCTGGCACATAAATCAGCTGGAGATGATGGCGGTGTTCCTTGCACTAAAACACTTCCTCCCCGACCTGAGAGACCATCATGTGTTGGTCCGCACGGACAACACTACGGTGGTCTCGTATATCAACCATCAGGGGGGTTTGCGGTCTCGCCCATTATCAAAGTTGGCCAGCCGCATCCTCCTCTGGTCCCAGGGGTCCTCTCGCTGAGAGCAGCTTACATCCCCGGGCGGTTGAATGTGGGAGCGGACGCCCTGTTGAGGCAGGGCGCGAGACCGGGGGAATGGAAACTCCACACCGAGGTGGTGGAGTTGATATGGAAAACTTTCGGTCGAGCTCAAGTCGATCTCTTTGCCACAGAGGAGTCAGCTCAGTGCCCTCTGTGGTACTCACTTCAGCACCCAGCACCTCTAGGGCTGGATGCCATGCTACAGACGTGGCCGAGGCTACGTCTGTATGCATTCCCCCCAGTCTCAATGCTCCCGGGAGTTCTGTGAAAGGTTCGCCAGGAGAAGGTCGACCTAATATTGGTGGCCCCTTACTGGCCGACCAGAATATGGTTTTCAGACATAATGTCTCTACTGCACGGCTCTCTCTTGGAGCTTCCTCTCAGGCAGGATCTCCTGTCTCAAGTGGGCGGCACGATTCTCCATCCCCGCCCAGAAATGTGGAAACTGTGGGCCTGGCCCCTAAGGGGGCAAGGCTCATAGAAACTGGTCTCCCAACCAAGGTTGTGGAGACCATCCTTCATTCCAGAGCTCCCTCCAAGAGGAAGTTGTACTTATACAAATGGAAAGTGTTCTCTCTGTGGTGTCAACAGCATAATTTGGACCCGGTCCATTCCTCAGTCTCAGACGTGCTTCGGTTCCTTCAGGAAAAGTTCTCTGAAGGTTTAACCCCTTCCACGCTGAAAGTATATGTGGCCGCTATTTCGGCTCATCATATCCCTAGTAGTACGCTTCCTCCGTGGTGCACTCAGATTGAGGCCTGTGGTGCGCACAAAGACCCCGACCTGGGTTCTCACTATTGTGCTCCAAGGGCTGGCTGAGGCTCCCTTCGAGCCAATAGAAGAGGTGTCAGACAAGTTCCTGACACCCAAAACTATCTTTCTCTTGGCCGTCTCTTATTTGAAGAGAATTGGTGATTTACAAGCACTGTCAGTCGCTCCATCTTGTCTTGAGTTCGCGCCTGGTATGGTGAAAGCATTTCTACATACCAGGCCGGGCTATGTTCCAAAGGTTCCGACGAGGGTCCCAGGCCCCATTGTACTGGAGGCCTTCTGCCCGCCTCCTTTCACAAATGTGGATCAGGAAAGAAAGAATCTGCTTTGCCCTGTAAGAGCACTAGATGCGTATGTCCACAGAGCTGCCCTGTGGAGAAAAACAGAACAATTGTTTGTGTGTTATGGGTCCCCTAAGAAGGGAGGCCCAGCATCTAAACAGTGGATGAGCAAGTGGGTGGTCGAGGCCATCTCACTTGCGTATGAGACGGTGGGGCGCCCGTGTCCTTTGATGGTGCGGGCTCACTCCACGAGAGGTATGGCCGCGTCCAGAGCTCTTCTGTCTGGTGTCTCTATGGACGACATTTGTGGTGCGGCTGGATGGTCGCACCACAAATTTTATAATCTTCATCTTAATATCACTCCGGGGGCCAGGGTGCTACAAGATAGCAGCCAGGCACTTGTAGAGACGGCGTAGTTGGGATTGCGTTCCCATCACATCATCCGACGTAGCGTCGATAGTTCCCAAGAAAGGGAACGTCTCGGGTTACAAGTGTAACCCTTGTTCCCTGAGTAAGGGAACGAGACGCTACGTCTCGTGGCCGTATCTCCCGCATACCTGGTGCGCTTGCTTCAGACAACCTACAGAAGCTGGCGTGCTTTGTGTTCAGGTGTGCTTTATAGCTTCCTGATCCGTGACGTCACCCGCCTCTGACGTCACGTCTTTTCATTGGTTGGATACAGAGGTGCTTCACGAACACAAAATACAGAGGGTTCCCATCACGTCATCCGACGTAGCGTCTCGTTCCCTTACTCAGGGAACAAGGGTTACACTCGTAACCCGAGACGTTTTTTAAACAACCCAGGTGATACCATAGAGATTTCTGAGCCAGTGTCTAGCAGTGCGTCACATGTTAGTACACCTTCAATGGACACAGAAATGTAAATCCTTCTAGCTCTACCTCTCTGTGTCAAGTCACCAAGGAACTGACAGAGACTGGGATTTGGTCTACTGACATCTGATTGGTTAGGCCTTACAATCTTTTGCATGGTTCCCCCTTCCCCCGGCTCTTCCCCCCACCCTATCAAATACACTTTAGGTGGGGGAGGGGAGGGGTGCCGGCCTAGTCATTGCTTTGAAGGAGGGTCTTTCTCTTTTGGGGATGTGTGCTCCTCTGACTTAAGGTCTTTGAGGCTTTTGCAAGTATTTTCTGAATTTGTTTCAAATAATTACGATCCCTTCCTTCAGTCCCCTTTGGACTCCTTTTTCTTCTGACTGTTCTGTTTGTGACTATCATTTGATCTATCTCTGAACCTCCTGTACCTTTCCTCTCTGTGTGTATGTCTGCCACTCTTGTATCCTCCATTTATTGAGGATTTATGGCCCTGCGTGTCCTGTTGGAACTCACTGGACTTTAGCTGCGAAGGGCAACTAGGACGAGCTGGTTCGCTTTGGGGAAGCTCTGAACCTTCTAGTTCAAGGGGAACCTGTCATGTCGGAGATCAAACACATGAGTGCCTGGGTCCCTGTCCTTCTTTTCTGGGTGTAACTTCTCACTCTCCCAGGCTCACATTGCCAGCGGTCTTAATTCTGCTGCAGTCATGTGGTCAACATCTACCAGCAGTGAAAGAGACTTCCTAATTGTTGGATGCACATTACTCACAAACAGACTTTTAAACATCACATCCTCTTCTGCCCTAGGAGAATCAGCACCAGGAAAATACACTCTGCGTAAGCATTCATAATACTCTCTGGGTGATTCGTAGCAATTTTGCTTGGTCTGCAAGGCAGAAAGCCTGGAGACCGACGGGTTTTGATATATTGTGTATTCTGCTCTCAGGGCCCTACACAGTTCATTGTAATTACCAGCAATGGCAGGACTTTGTCTCTCCATGAATCCATGGACAGTTCGCACGGTTGTTTTCTTCAGAAGGAGTAGCTTATCTGCCATAGTGGCATCAGGGTTGTATGACAACACATAGTTTACATCCTTAAGGTACAACTCTATGTTACTACCAGAGGGTCAGGGTAAAACACTTCAATGTCACGTGCTAATTCCCTAAGCTGACGCAGCCTACTGTCTCTGGACTGTGCTATACTAGGGAAATCAGGGATGGAGCAACTAGTTTTTCCCCACACAGGTGAATCAGAATCAACTCCATAAGGATGGCTGGGACTAGCAGTGGGGGTTGGGCCACTGGCAGCTACAGCATCACCATGTGATAGTGCTGTCTCTGTGAGGGGCTATCAAGTAGGGCAGGTTCATGGGGTGTGTCCATATTTATGTCTAACTGCTCCATTCTCTTCCCTATTTCCTCTAGCCTTTGCTCTGCCACATCAGCTTTATCTGCCCACTCTCGGGCTCTGGAAGCAATTTTGTCATGACTGTTTTGTACTTCCAATAATGTATTGTCTGCCCTAGCCAAGTCCTCCCTGAGTTTTGAATCATACAGTTGTCAGTTAAAAAACTCTGACTGCTCGCGGGCATCAATACACAGTTTATGTTCCATTTCTAAGTCCATTTTCAAACTAGAAATTTTAGACAAGGCTGACTTTAAGTCATCTTTGGCCTGCTTTTCACTGATACTCACTATTCTTAATTTGTCTGCCTGTGCTGACAAATCATTTTGGGCCTGAGCCAGCTCTGTATGCAGAGCGGCTGTATCCTGGCTTCTAAGTACAGTGACTGAACTTGAGCATTCATTCTTGAGCTGTTTTTAGCTCAGTTTTTAGGTCTAGATTTTCATCTTTTAGCCTATTGACTTCTGCTCCTTGGCTGTCTGTAATATACTGCAAGTCTTCTTTCTTTGCAGACAACCTATTGGCTTCAACCTTCAAATGGTAATTTGCATGACACAGATCAGCCAGCTCACTCTTTAGCTGTTGGATCGTCATATCCTTATCTTTCATCTGTCCATTAGCAAGGGATACTCTGTCTATTGCTTGGGTTAACTGAGCAGCCCAATTTAGTGCTAAGATAGAGAGGAGTTTGATTAGCGAGGCACGCTTTAAGGCCTGGCCTGCTGCTTCAGCTGTTAGCTGTGATGTCTTGAGACTGATTTCATCATTATTTAACACTCTGAGGTCTAAAAACGCGCCGGCGCGTTTTGCAGGTTTTTTTTCAAATTGCAGCAAAACAGACTTAAAATACTCCGTCATTTCTTGTCATAGTGACATAAGTAATATATCAATTGAAACTATAGAATATCTTCTTTTATTTATATACACTCAAAGTAAAAACAAAATGTTGTGCTTTTTGTAAAATAAAGAAAACTAACATGATGCGTGATCTCTCCTCTCCCTCTGAACGAAGTCCAATCTTATAATTCTCAGAAAATGAACTGTAACTTAGTGGATACTAATCACAGAAAAAATAAACTTATGTCTAAAAAACGTTAAGATGTCAGGTTTTAAATCATGTAAGTCAAATCGAAAACAAACCTTCTGTGTTTATGTAATCTGTATGAAAAGAGAGCCATGTCAGAAATCCGTGATTCAGCTCATTATCCGCTAATGCGGCCACGCCCACGGAGCCAGCGCTATTCAGAGGCAAATTCATAGGCAATACATGCATTCATCGTCTCAATTGTGTATTTATTGTCTTGAAAAGTGTTTATCTGGATGTAAAAGTCATGGTTAGCGATCTCTAGAAGACATGCAGTTACTTCCTGTTTACTTTTCTTCTACAGATGAAGTTTAGATGAGTTTTTGTTTCTTTAGCGCCCTCCGGCTGCAGTATGTATTGGAAACTCCATTCATGGAACAGCCTCTTCTTCTTTTAGATGAATTTGTGGACTAAAAATGCACATAGCGCCCTCCGACTTCAAGGATGAATTGAAAACACCAGCGCTTATAGTAATGACAATGAATATTAAATAAATATAACTCCTCTGTATAGAAAATTGACATAAGCATATGAGAATCCAATATTTCTCCAAATGTGCATGTTTTTAAACTAAAAGCCTATATTCAGACTCTTTGCATCACAGAAATACATTATATTTTAAAGTATAATATAAAACCATTACTTTATATTGTAATAATATTTTTCTGTATATTTCATATATCATAATGAGCTTGAGACATCACAGAAGGTTTTTTCACAGCCTACCTGACTGAAATGCCTCATTAATATGCAAGTCATTTCAGCTCATTACTATCCAATTCTTTTGTCTTCTCAGGTGAGAATGGCCCATTTTCAGTGGTGATTCACGCCTCCTCGCATACTGTGTTTCTTGGCAAAAAGTTTCTTACAAAAACTAAATCAATATATTGTTTTATATGAAGGAGTAGGCAGCAGAATTTTTACATAATTTTGAAGCAAAAACTCTAGCCTACAACCTCCAATACCCAAAAGTCTTGTGAACACAGATTTACTATACTATTTTTGGCCTTATTTCAGTGACTTAAGTTTTTTGTTTTTTCAATAACCACGCATAAATGTTATTCCTTCAAAAACACAAACATGTACATACATGTTCCTCACATATTATTGTAGTCTAGTTTGTGCTGAATACAGTGTAATGACACTTTTGTCATTTATATGTTTATGAACAACTGAAAAAAGCACAAATGTCAGGGCATGTCAAAACTTCTCCAGGCCCCAAATCAGCCTCAGACTCCAGAGGGTTAAGCCCTTAATTGTCTCTATGTAACCTGGATTCACAGCACTGGTCAGGTCAACAAACCAGCTGTTCAGGTAGGGTTAACTCTGCCATTTTTGACAGATACTGTACTGCACCTAGTGACTAGCTAATCTCAGTACTTAACACAAAAGTGTTGATAGATTGGTGTCACTGGGACACTGTCTCACACTGACTAGTGATGAGGATTTTAGCCCTTGGCTATGAGTGGTCAGAGGGATCTGCCCTTATCTGACACTTATCTAAGTTCACACAGAACTTTCTGATAGACTTACAAGGTATCTGAGCCCTTTGCTATGCTTAGTAGTAGCAATTAGTTATAATTAGTGATTACAACCTCTGCTAACACTATAGTTTCCTGAATGAGGAAACGCTTTACCAGAACTATGCCACTGCACAATGGTCCAAAGCTCAAACAACAATTCTGTTTACTGCAAACAATTCAACTGCAACAAATCCCATTCATAAATAGCACCACAGAGCTAAGTGAGGAAACTATGAATTAGGCTTGGGAGGGACCACCTGCTAAGCCAATGGTAACTGACCAAACTGAGAATTTTAGCTTCCCATTAAAGTAATTACTCTTGCAACCTTTTAAGTGAATTTGTTGTGTTGATGAATCAAAGACTCAATTTCAATCTTAAGCCGAGTTCAGACTGCACGATTTTCAAAGTAGTCGGGTCATTGTTCTTTTCACACTGCATGACTATCTTGGCCAGCATTCAGTCGCTGCTGTGTTCAAACTGCACGATGGATCGGCGACAGAAGGTTTCACACTGCATGACTTTACAATAGGAAGAATCGCCGACAACTCTGTCTGGCACACAAACTACATTTCACAACCAAACACACGCGAGATGTGACAAGGAAACAACGCAATATCACGCGTGCAGGACCGGAGTTATTATTATTATTAAAACGGTAGCCCCCAAGAAGCTTGCAATATGAATTGCCTGTGTGCTGATTTGCAGCGAAAACAAGAAAAAGAAAAAAAAGAATATGGGGGAGGTAATGGTTGGGGAGACTGTGGATTGTGTGTTCTGCAACGAGAGTAATGGGCGTAACGTTCAATAAACCAATCAGAGTGTCATCTCCCCTTCCCTTTAAGAGCGAGATGCACTCGCGCCATGGCGGATTGCTATTTACATGCCGGAATTTGTTGGCGGAAAAGCTTTCAAGCGAATTAACTGATCTGCTCGTCCGCGAAGTTAAAGCGCGCGAGCAGATCATCTACGGGACAAGCAGGATATAACATTATATATATTATATAGTTATATATTATATAACATATAACATTATAAAATACACTGACTTATTAAACACACCGATTCAACTGAGGAGTTCAACGAGTGATGTTTTGCTGAAATTACCTGTTAAGTGGCCAGTCAATCTTTCAGTCGTCTGCGTTGGATGCAGGCTTTCAAATAGCTCCGCGCGATCAGTCAGTTAATATGTGTGTGTATTGGCAAGATTGTTCAATTAATTAGCCAGTTTCGTTCATCATTATAAGTAGTAATAGGCTGAATTGAAAATAGGTATCCTAATTCTAATACACACAATGACTATTCATCATTACATTTTTATATTTATGTAGCCTACACAATAATATTCTTTTACACTGTAATCCTTTTGTTTTTAATATTTGGCATATTTGTGTGATGCGTATCCCTGTGTGTAATAAGCAAAGTCAACGCGCACTGTGGACGCGCCCAGAGGTGCAGTTTCTACCAACGCGCTCTAACAAAAAAATATTGCGCCACTGACTTTAGACTTTAGACCAGGTTTGAGTTGGTCTATGGCGCAGTCTATTTTCAGCTCCTTAAAATAGAAATGCGCCGGCAATGCGCCTGAACACACCTCTTTTTTAGACCAGCACGTCCATGGGCGCACTAACTGGCGCAAATGCATTTACTAATTTAAGGACGTGGCGCTGAACGGGAAAACGCGAACGGCGCCGGACGCAAACTAGCAAACACACTTGCGCTGCGCCTTGCGTCGCATTGCGCCGGGTGTATTATAGGGCCCAATGTGTCGTCCAATGAGAAATCTTCTCCTTGTTTTTGGTGGGTGCAGAAGGTCCCCCTTCCTGTTCTGGAAGTGGTGTCTGGTAGTTGTCCCAACATCTTATCTGATGTTGCTGAACATTTATTAATGTTCATTCACCAAAGATCCAATCACGGTGTGGCACATCTTCCTACACACCAGCAGTTAGAGAGGGGCCCTGTCGTAAACTGGTCCCTGGAATGCCATCTTGACTGGTGTTCACAACATACCTGAATTAAAAAACTACTAGTAAATGTGTATTTGCTAGGAAATTCAGTCATGACCTGATTTTAGTAATTTAAGTAAAGTAAAGTCACGACACAATAATGCAGTGGTCCACAACCCTGGTCCTGGAGTACCCTCAGCACTTCACATTTTAGGGCCTAATTACACCTGGTCACTACATGCGTTTTCTCTGATCAGATAGATATCCGATCGTGAAAAGAGCAAGTGTAAATGCTCTCCGAAACACTTTCGAGACAGATTTAAATCCGATTACTCAAACCATTTCAGGAGGTGGTCTGAGACGCATTCGAGATTCAAATGGACAAGTGTAAATGCATCTGCTTGTTTAAACCACATATGTAAATTTTACTTCTCCCAAAATGTAAAAAAAAAAAAAAAAAGTGCGAGAATTTGTTATAGGCTATATGACGTTATAGCCAGATCTAACGTCGCTACTGCAACACTCATCACCGCAGATGAGTAGCTGAGTATCTCTTCAGCATGCCAACGCACAAACTGCCACAAATGAAACAAATCACAATCATCTTCATTAAAAGTATTGAGACTAAATAATCTTAAAAGTGCTGATGCCGCTCTTTCTCCTATTGTGGTCTTTAATCTTGAAATTAGCTGATGATAAATAAAATGCAACGCATATCTGTTGCTTTCATTGACCTGAACTGTTAAATTTTCATATAGCACGGGAATTGAAGATTGGATTTATATCCGTTTTTAAGAGACACATTTATGTGGCCAAGTGTAAATGGAACCATTTTAACAAATCAGGGGCTGTACAAAATATTTTGAGGCTAAAAGTGGCTTCTAACTTGAGAATTTTGGAGAAATTCTTAAAAATAATGGGCATGTCAGTCCTAATTTTAGTAAACAACACAAAAACTGCAGACAAGTTTTCTTTGAAGTTCTTATAAATGTATTTATATCTTTTAAATATGTATGGATTCAAAAGTAACCTCAAACTGTAAGGACACTCATAAGCCACTTACAGATAAAATATGGACGTGTTGCCTTCTCCCTGGGTGTCTCATTAGAAAAGTTAATAAGCTATTGCTAATCGATGTATATAATACATTAAAATTATGAAAATACAGTTAATTACTGTAACAGCGAAAATAAACTATGATCACACTAATATAGGAAGTGTGCACTCATTTTCCTTTAATTTTATTCTGTTCATTCTCACACATTTTGAGTGAAAAGTATTATTTTTAATAATATTTTATGTTGTATTTTTATCAGGAAACACTTAATCTTGCAATCTTTATATAAACCTCAGATGTGAAATTAGAATAAAATTAAAGCTGCAGTAGGGAGTTTTTAGAAAACGTTGACTTAGCCTGAAAATTTGATCAAGCACAACTCACAGGTCACTCCCCCTTGCTCTCTGCTGCGCTACAGCCCTCCCTCCACAGCTCCTCCCCCATCACAACGGAGCCTGCCGTGAACGCACATGCTAGTAAGCAAGCAGGGCCACCGATGACGGCGGATAAACAGTTATAGCACATTCACCGATACGAACAAAACATCAACAATATGATTTACATTGACTATGGCCTTCCCATACTTTGACTACAAAATTGGTCCTCAAAACATGACGTATTTTGCAATGCATGTAATGTAACTATATGACGTAGGCCTATATGCACTATTTCTATAAGTAAATAGCTAGTAAGATAATATAACAGTAACTAACGTTACAGTATGCAAGTAATTATTCTATTGATATGTAATGCTAAATAAGGTTTGCTAGTACATTATTTCAGCAACATAACAAGCCAGTGAATTAGTAGGTTTCAATAGTTGCTTTGCACAGTGCGTGACATTTTATCTGTATGTTATGCGGCTAGAGTTTTGACACTTGGCATTTCTCAAAACCAAGTTCACTAAGTTCGGACTCGCATCCTTGGTAGTTAGGACTTGGCAAGTTCGACTGCAGAGAACGAACTCCCGTGGACGGGAGGACAAAAGTCCGGTGAATCTGCAAATGGAACAGCTTGAACAACTTGATAACGTCACTCAGCTCGCTCTGGCTTCTCCAGTTATCTCTGTATGTATATTTTAGCCAATAATAAAACAAAATTTGTTATTAAACCACTCTGCCTCTTTTCATTTTATTTAAAGTAATTTAAATAATTTTATTTTATTTTATTTATTAAAAGCAATGTCTGCTTATATTTATAGCAAAACGAATATTAAACAACCCTGTTTCAAAATTTCAAAAATATTAAATGTAATACTATTTGTGCATACTCTGATTAACTTCACTGCATGAAATGAAATAGGCTTTAACATAAAACACAACCTTCTCTTTTTGTTAAATGTCAGTTTTAATGTTCAATAATAGCCATTATAAAAGGTATTATACATAAAAATATAGAATAAGAAATAAAGCAAACAATTCAGTCAAGCGTACAAAAACAAAACTTTAGTATGATGCAAAAGTTAAATAGCCATATATAAATTTATGAAACGTCACGTTGCCCTCAGCCAAAACGGAGCCAGCGGCAAACGTCAGAAGGATTAGCCGAGGTAAGGCTGCTCTCGGCTGGGTACATGAGCGCTGAGAGTCCGGTGATCGCCTGGATCTCAAAACTCCAACAACGTCAGATCAAATTTTCAGAAAGGCACTATCTGTATCAATTAACCACAAATTTGAGCTTTAAACCAGCACATTCTCGCCTGAAAAAATCTTAAAACTGCATATCATGACATAATAGAGCCCGATCACACGAAAATGCGTATCAATACGAGTTTGTAATCTCGAAGAATATATACGCCAAAATGAGTTTTTCGCATGCATATGATACACACTTTATGGGGTATTATACGTTGAAACTGGATTGTTTGTCCGCCATAAGCAAAGCTGCAGCACACCGGTAATCTTGAATTTGAACACATGTACGCGCTGTGCACTGTGGCTGTGCATGACAGGAGTGTGATCAGCGCGCACACGAGCTTGATTGACACTGCTAAGACACTCCTCCTGACTCTGATTGGTTGGTGGTTACCGGGAGCGGTGTATTTCTGCAAATGGCAATAGGACCACTGGGAGGAGCCAGAGGAGCTTGATTTTTTTTCACAGATTATCTGTCTCATATTCTAATGTCAGGACATAAAAAATACATTTTTACAAAAGTTACCTACTGCAGCTTTAAGAAAGACTGCAGCTATGACATGGAGGAAAAGGAGACAAAGACTCCATCTTGCCCACATTTAGTAGTCCGCTAAAAAACAGAAGGAGCTACATAAATAAACTGCATCACTAAGGCTGCAAAGGTGGCCCTTGCCATACTTGGTTGGGGACATGGGTTCTGGTTAGTGTCAGAGCCGTCACAACACCCCACCTGCCTCCCTTCCACCATTGCTTCAGAGTGGGCAGAACCGTATTGCAGATCCAGAGACATTCCTTGCGTTCTTTGGTAGGTAGAGCTAGATTGGAGATATCTGGATGGGTGAGGTGTGCAGCAGATTGCTGATGGCCTTGTGTCACTACTGTCAGTTTGAACTAAATACAGAAACCAAAGGCAGATCTTGGGATCCTATTCTTCTAAACATGAACAGAGAGACACGCAGAGGCTGAGATATGTCCAAGGCAAAAGCGCCAACAAATTTTCCTTATTCATTGTTTTTTCGCTCACACACACAACCCCCAGTTTAATTCACATCCCATCTCTCCTCGGCTTTCCACTATAGAAGAGAGCATATGCATAAGCACAGCTGTGCAGCGTCTTGCTTAGGCAGCTCTTACTGCACTTGGCATGTTCAGACAAAATCCATTTTGTGATCAAGTCATGATTAGAGTGATATGGTCTTGGCTCCTCAGCGTTTGCTCTAAATGCACAGCTGTCTCTCAGAGTGAGAACACACATGCAGCCGTGGCCAAAAGTATTGGCAGGAACATATTTCACAAAGTTTGCTGCTTTAGTATTATTTATTTTTTTTTTTTCATAAGTTTTAAAGGCGTTTATTAGCAAAAACATTCAATATATGCAAAGAATCAATATTTAAAGTGCTCTGAGTCGATCAAGTCACCTTTATTTATATAGCGCATTGTACAATATAGATTGTTTCAAAGCAACTTTACAGTGATAATAGGAAAATGGGTAACACTTTAGAATACTGTATCTTACTTACTGCATAACTAATAAGGAATTACTGCAGAATTAATCGGTAGTTCTTCATTAACACTCAAGTCACTACTATTAACTACTAAGGAATATGTGTTAACTAATCAGTATGTCATAGCGTTTTTTAATTGTGTTAAGTAACTAATCAATTCAGTCATGCCTCCTGACGAACTACGATTAAGTAACTACTAATTCAGCTTCAGGAGGAATAACTATTAAGTAACTATTAATGAACTATGAAACTCAGTATCAGGTTATGGCCCTTTCTTCTTTACTACTAATGTTAGTTGATTTACTTAGATTTATGCCTACTGTACTGCAAATATTGTTAAACATTCGTTCAATTGCGCCACTGTATGTTTCTGTCGGTGGGTGCTATAATGTTGCACGTCTTGCATCTCATGCAGGTCAAAGTTTGAGCGCACACATGTAATATCTGTGAGTTTTGTAATATCTCCCGTTTTGTAAGAGAAAAGGGACTGGGATTCCAACTGTCAGCAGAGAGGTACATCGCTCTCGCATTATAACAATGCGCTGGCGACACTTAAACTAAACACTGTAGATACCACATTAATGAACTGTAGAATTAGAAGAAAGTTGTTTATTCATTTATGTTTTTTAAACGAATGGTGAATTCTTTGTGTTTTTCCTCGTGCTCGACCATTTCCGTGGATGGCGCTTGAGAGTGTTAATTTTTTTATTTAAGTGTTGTCTGCAACCAGAAAATCAGGATGGATCCGTGACCTGCCAATACGTCAGGTATGTTTATGGCCTTATATATATATATAAGTGTTTTTACTCAAGATATTTCACATTACTATTATAAAGTGATGCCAAATGAGTTGTGTATTTAAGGAAATGAAGAATTACCACAACATTCTCAAGGAATTACTAAGAACCTGGAACAGTATTCTAAAGTGAAAACAATGGGAACCCATTGATAATTAATGAAGAATTACCACATCATTCTCAAGAAATTACTAAGAACCTGGAACAGTATTCTAAAGTGAAAACAATGGGAACCCATTGATAATTAATGAAGAATTACCACAACATTCTCAATGAATTACTTAGAACCTGGAACAGTATAATTAATGAAGAATTACCACATAATTCTCAAGGAATTACTAAGAACCTGGAACAGTATTCTAAAGTGAAAACAATGGGGACCCATTGATAATTAATGAAGAATTACCGCATCATTCTCAAGGAATTACTAAGAACCTGGAACAGTATTCTAAAGTGAAAATAATGGGAACCCATTGATAATTAATGAAGAATTACCACAACATTCTCAAGGAATTACTAAGAACCTGGAACAGTATTCTAAAGTGAAAATATTCTTGTGCATAAGTAATAAAGCCTAAAGTAGTACTAACATAAAAAATGTAATTTTACTTTAAAAGATGACACATTTTAAGAACATTTACATTTATTGCAGTGTTAATAACATTTTCAAAAAAAAAAAAAAAAAAAAAAAAATTCTATTTCTATACAACAAAACAATGAAAAAAGCGAACACTAAAACAAGAAAACAATACCAAAATTTTACATCAGATTACTAGGAACTTACCAAATATAACAACAGAAGACAGCAAATGTATGCATAAACTTCAACTTTCAGCCAATGGTCCTCTAATACATCTAATTCATGTTATTTATTTTTTTTCTGGCAAATGCCAATAAGCATGCCATTCTTCTTTTTTTCCTCTATGATGCTTCGAAGTGGCTCCCTTGTGCACATATCTTTGCACTGTTTGGCAAACTCTGATAGTTTCTGGCCTCTGTGGAACTTTTCACGCAATGTCTTGTAGGCTTCAGCATCACAATACTCCAGCTCTGCTATCACTGCCGTATCCACAATCGTTTTTCGATCCACCCCACAATTGTGGTACGACAGTGTTTTGGTCATTCCCTGTGTTAAGTATTGCAGGACCTTTTTATATCTTTGTATAGCCTCTTCTGGAAGAAAAACTGAGATCAAAGGTGCATGCTTAGTATGTAACTCCAGAAACACAATTTTATATATATAAAAAAAAATAATATGCAAAATCCTCTAATTGTGACTGACATGTTTTATAGTATTAAAGGTAAAAGTATACAGACCCATTGATAATTAATGAAGAATTACAACAACATTCTCAAGGAATTTTTACTAATTACTTTATTAAAAAATAAATAATAATAAATCAGCTCCATTGCGGATTCCAAGTGATCAAGGGCTTAGGACGTTCCAGTACAGCCCTTACAAAGGTTCCGCCAGAAGTGGGCACTCGTGCAACGTAAGCAATGACGTACATCCGAGTCAACGAGACAGAGGGAAGTTAGCGAGGGAAGGGTTTTTAAAAACCGAACTGGAACGCAGCCTCGGTAAGCAAGCAAGAACAACAGCGAAAAATGGCAGATGGAGCAATAATAACTGACATGATCCATGATAACATGATATTTTTAGTGATATTTGTAAATTGTCTTTCTAAATGTTTCGTTAGCATGCTGCTACTGTTAAATGTGGTTAAAGTTACCATCGTTTCTTACTGTATTCACGGAGACAAGAGCTGTCGCTATTTTCATTTTTAAACACTTGCAGTCTGTGTAATGCATAACGTCTAGGTTACTATTGTAACCCCCGTTCCCAGAAGGAGGGAACGGAGACGTTACGTCGATACTGACGTAATGGGGTCTCGCTAGGGAGCCCAATCAACTCCAAGGATACAAAACAAGCCAATGGGAATTGGCCTGTGAGATTTACATAGCGGGCCCCTCCCCCGGCATCCGGGTATAAATAGGGCCAGCATACTCACCTTCATTCATATTTTTGCTGAGGAGCCGAGATAGGTATCTGGCCGCTCAGCGGTGGCTCCAAGCTATGGCAGGGGAACGTAACGTCTCCGTTCACCTCTTTCTGGGAACGGGGGTTACAATAGTAACCTAGACGTTCCCATTCAGTCAGTCACGTTCGGCGTTACGTCGATACTGACGTAATGGGGTCCCGTGGAAAGCGCCATAGCAACTGTACCACGTTACGAGTGTTAGGGAGGCAGGTGCTGGCAGGCTGAGGCGTGCCAAATGCAAATGTGGCCCATACTCGCAACCCTCCAGCGCCCAGAGTAAGCCCAGGAATGTCTTCCATACCGGAGGGATGGAGAGGACAGGGTGTTACCGTGGAGAAGTCGAAGCTGCTGTTCCTACCCCATGGGGGAGAGTGCTTCGGAACTCAATCCCTCGTTTTTCAGCAACGACAAAAACGCCAGGGAAACTTTACCGTGGACAAACACATATGGGATTACCCAAGGGGAATCACGGCATATGGGCATCTAGCCCAGTACAAGGGCAGACCAACTGGGCATACACACGAGTACTGGACCTAGCGCCGGACGCCTCCGCCACGTCTGGCCGCCGCAAGATGCAGGAGGAACTCCACAGGGTTCGCCGTTACAGGGAACTGAACTGAGGAGCGGAAAAAGTGCTCGCATTCCCTCTCCCGAGGGAAATGGCACAGCAAGCGAACACCCATGGCTAACTACGAGTAGAAAGCACACGGGTGGACACCGGTTCCACTCGGAGGTTATAATACCTCGCGAATGTGTTCGGTGTCGCCCAGCCTGCAGCTCTGCAAATGTCTGCAACAGAGGCGCCGTGCGCCAACGCCCAGGAAGAAGCAACACCCCGAGTGGAGTGAGCTCGCAACCCGAGGGGGCACGGCTCACCATGGGACTGGTATGCCAAGGCGACGGCATCCACTATCCAGTGGGCCAACCTCTGTTTGGAGACAGCCTTTCCCTTCTGCTGACCTCCAAAACAGACAAAGAGCTGCTCAGAGCTTCTGAAGCTCTGCGTGCGGTCCACGTAAACGCGCAGAGCACGAATGGGACACAGCAATGCAAGGGCTGGTTCTGCCTCCTCCGGGGGCAGTGCTTGCAGGTTCACCACCTGGTCCCTGAAGGGAGTGGTGGGAACTTTGGGCACATATCCAGGCCGGGGTCTCAGGATAACCTGAGAGTAGTCCGGCCCGAATTCCAGGCACTAATCGCTGACCGAAAATGCTTGCAGGTCCCCAACCCTCTTGAAGGAGGCGATCGCGGTCAGGAGCACTGTCTTGTGAGACAGATGTTTCAGCTCGACTGACTCTAGGGGCTCGAAGGGAGCTCCCCGTAAGCCCCTCAGGGCAACGGAGAGGTCCCAGGAGGGAATGAGGCGAGGCCTAGGGGGATTTAACTTCCTGGCGCCTCTGAGGAACCTGATGATCAGGTCGTGCTTTCCTAGTGGCTTGCCGTCGAGCACATCGTGATGTGCTGCGATGGCGGCCACATAAACCTTCAGGGTGGAAGGGGACAGCCTCCGTTCCAAACCCTCTTGAAGGAAGGAAAGCACAACACCTACCAGGCATTTCCGGGGGTCCTCCCGGCGGGAGGAACACCACTCAACGAACTGACTCCACTTCATGGCATAGGCGCGCCTCGTAGAGGGGGCTCTGGCCGAAGTGATGGTGCCTCGACCTTCTGCCTGTACCCTGACTATGATTCCGCCTGTTCCTTGCTGTACCTGTTTGCTGTAATCTGACCCCTGCCTGTACGACCACACTCTTGCTTTAATAAAAGCTTGCATATGGATCTTACCATGAGTCCCGAATCGTTACAGAAATAGAGACAACACTATTTTAATTCAACTTTAATTATTTGCCATCCTAAATGTGAGCTACTAATATGATTAAGACATACCAATGATTTGGAGAAGACTTATGTGTTTGTGTTTTCATAATTTTCATAGTTGGGTTATGTTCCATAGTGATATCGTTTGTGTTTTAAACAGGAAATATAATTGAAGTATTATCATTTTCTCCAATAGTTACTTATGTGATTTTTAGGTGTAGAATGAGTTATTTCACAATCACAATCTGAGTTATTTTAAAATAAAATATCCTGGCTCTTCCAAACATTATAATTGGAGTAAATGGAGGGTGAGATTTTGAAGCTCCAAAAATTCCATCCATAGGTCTTAAAACATACTTCACGCAGCTCCAGGGGGTAAATAAAGGCTTTCTGACATGTATTGCGGCATTTGTGAGAAAAATATCCTTAATTAAAACTTTATAAAGCAAAACAACTGTTACAGATCCCTTGTTCCCCTGGACTCTAATTCCCATGATCCTCCTGTTTCGTCACCTGCACTCACTTCCCTCGTCAGCTCCTCATCATCACTCATCACCTGCACCTGGACTTGATTATCATCACTCCCTTTATATGGCACTCACTCCCTGCACTCCTTGTCCATTCTCTGTTGTGTTAATGCGTATGTTTGGTGTCTCCTTACCGGAGTTTATTAAAGTAGTGTTTATGTTGTGGAAATCCGTGATCTGCCTCATCTCTACACCAGCTACCGTAACAACAACAAACTTCATGTGTGATGATCATGTGCATTCAATGTATGTTAACTTTCGTGACGTCCTACACAATGCCATGATGAGATATGTATTCTTACTGTGTCAGTAGTGTAGTACATCATCATAGAATTGTGCAGTAAATTATGGAAATTAATATACGTTGCATGCGAATGACCATCACACCGGAAGCTTGTTGTTTTGCTTTATAAAGGCTTTGAGCCGTGTGAAGTATGTTTTATGATCAACGGAAGGAAAAATTGCTTTTATTAGACAACATTTTACCATTTGTCAGACTGCTGCGCAGGAAATCCCTATCATTCTCTAGATCTCTGCATTTGTCCTCAAGGACCTTGATTTTGGATTTCAAAAATGAGTTTTCTTCCTTAAGTTTTATTAAAGACACCTGCTGGGTTGGTGCTGATGGCGCTGATGCTTCTGTTGATGCAAAACACAAACATTATATTAATGATCAAAGTCGAGCCAAAATTGGTCGTATTTAATATTAGATTAAACATAAATATCATATAAACTTCCTTGATGTTGTGTTTTGTATAAAAATCGTATAACTGGTGTAATTTTGAGGCAAAACAATGGTAGCCTACTGACATATTCTACGATCTGCTTGTTCAAGTTATTTTCAGTTATGATAGCTCAGACATGCATTATTGTTACGAATGGGGACTCAGGCAGGAGATCCAAGTGCAGCGTTTTATTAAGAATGAGAATGGTCGTACAGGCAGGGTCAATCAGGAACAAACAGGAGCAGCAAAGGACAGGCAGGGTCGTAGTCAGGGTACAGGCGGTAGGTCACAAGGCAGGCAGATATAACTCACAGGTCGGTATACAAAGCAAGGATCAGGACAGGCAGCAACGGGTCAAAAACAAGAAACAGGCAGGAACGATAACAAGCAGGCAGACAGGATAGAAACGCTCAGAAATTGCAACAATAGTTAACAATACTTCGCGGTGGGGTGGTGTGTTTGGAAGTCCTTTATAGTCCTGTTAATGAGCTGCAGCTGGGTGTGGTAATCAGTGTGGTGTGCTAGGGTGGATGTGGCAACAGGTGATAGGTGTGAAGTGAACATGTGACTGACAGGGAGATTTGTGGGAAGTGTAGTCTGGGGAGTGACAGGAACAGACGGTGATCGTTACATAACGCCCCCCTCCCGGAAGGCGCGTCCTCGCGACGTAAATGGAACAGCTAGGGAGGGGGGGTGGGTGCATTGGGGACTGGTATGGGACATGAACAGGGTCCCCAATGCAGGTTCCAGGAACTCGACCACCCTGGCGGGTCAGGTGCTTTAGGCGGCCACGGCAGGTCAGGTGGCAAGGGCGGCCACGGCAGGTCAGGTGGCTCAAGCGGCCACGGCAGGTCAGGTGGCAAGGGCGGCCACGGCAGGTCAGGTGGCAAGGGCGGCCACGGCAGGTCAGGTGGCAAGGGCGGCCACGGCAGGTCAGGTGGCAAGGGCGGCCACGGCAGTTCAGGGACCGCTGATGACCGCGGCCGTGCAGGGTTCCCACCCACAAACTCCCCACCCCTAGGTATACTGCCCCCCCCAAAAAAGTTCTTGGGGATTTCAGCGGGGCCCGTCGCAGGTTCGTGGGCAAGGGGTTCGGGTGGCGGCGGCAGGGCCAGGCGTGTGGGTGAAGCCGTCAGGGCAAGACTCCTGAGTGGCGCCGGCAGGGCTGGAAGCGTGGATGGTGCCGGCAGGGCTAGAAGCGTGGATGGCGCCGGCAGGGCTTGAAGCGTGGATGGCGGCGGCAGGGCAAGAAGCACAGGTGGCGCCGGCAGGGCAAGAAGCACAGGTGGCGCCGGCAGGGCAAGAAGCACAGGTGGCGCCGGCAGGGCAAGAAGCACAGGTGGCGCCGGCAGGGCAAGAAGCACAGGTGGCGCCGGCAGAGCGAGGAGCACAGGTGGCGCTGGCAGGACAAGACGCTTGGACGTAAGAGGGGGAAGAACAGAAGGAGCCTTCTTCCTCCTCCTCTTCCGAGGATGAGGCGATGGTTCACCGACTGGAGCGGTTTCTGGAGCAGACTCACTGGCTGAAGCGGGTTCTGGGGTGGACTCCATGGCTGGAACGCCCCCTACCTCCGTGAGCACCGAAGGGGCGGCCATCTTGCCCGTAGGCACTGGCAAAGCAGCCATCTTGTCCATCGCGTCCAGGGCGCTTGAGTCCATGGCAACCGGTGAGCTTGAGTGCGTTGCAACCGGCGAACTTGAGAGCGTTGCAATAGGCGAACTTGAGAGCGTTGCAATAGACGAACTTGAGAGCGTTGCAATAGACGAACTTGAGAGCGTTGCAATAGACGAACTTGAGAGCATTGCAATAGACGAACTTGAGAGCGAAGCGGCCACCGGGCTTGAGAGCGAAGCGGCCGGCTGGCTGGGGTGCGAAGCGTCCGGCTGGCTTGGGTGCGAAGCGTCCGGCAGAGGCTTGAGAATGCCAGCCGCTCGTGCTGAGGTCAGTGGAGGATCAGCCACACTGGAACGTAATCCTCTCCGCTTTCTGACTGATTTAGAGACGTGACGTGGCTCTGGGCGATCAGCGGCGACGTGACATTGCTCTGGGCGATCAACGAAGGCGTAACGTTGCTCTGGGCGATCAGCGGCGCCGTGACGGTGCTCTGGGCGATCAGCGAAGGCGTGACGTTGCTCTGGGCGATCAGCGAAGGCGTGACGTTGCTCTGGGCGATCAGCGAAGGCGTGACGTTTCTCTGGCCGATCAGCGAAGGCGTGACGTTTCTCTGGGCGATCAGCGAAGGCGTGACGTTGCTCTGGGCGATCAGCGAAGGCGTGACGTTGCTCATGGAGATCAGCTGGGACATAGACTGGTGTTGTTGTGATGATAGCCGCCATTTTGTGAGTGTCCATTGGCGCGGCGGCCATTACGTGATTCAGTGAAGTGTCGCATTTCTCCGCGACACCCACAGTAAACGGAGAGCCAACAGTCAATAACGCATAATCCAGAAAGCAGGTAAGTGATGAACGCGGTCCCTCTTGTCTAAGTTTATTCTGAAGGGGTTGATTAATGCCATCACAAAAGAAGTCAATAAGAGCACAGTCAGGCCAGTCTGCATAATGGGCAATATCCAGAAACTTCTGAATGTGGTTCTCCAGGGTACTATTACCTTGACGAAGGTGGATGAGACATATAGCTGGGTCCATGCTGATGCTGAATGTGACGGAAACACTCACGGTAGCTGCTGGATCTTGGTTTGGCGAAGTATTCTGTTACGAATGGGGACTCAGGCAGGAGATCCAAGTGCAGCGTTTTATTAAGAATGAGAATGGTCGTACAGGCAGGGTCAATCAGGAACAAACAGGAGCAGCAAAGGACAGGCAGGGTCGTAGTCAGGGTACAGGCGGTAGGTCACAAGGCAGGCAGATATAACTCACAGGTCGGTATACAAAGCAAGGATCAGGACAGGCAGCAACGGGTCAAAAACAAGAAACAGGCAGGAACGATAACAAGCAGGCAGACAGGATAGAAACGCTCAGAAATTGCAACAATAGTTAACAATACTTCGCGGTGGGGTGGTGTGTTTGGAAGTCCTTTATAGTCCTGTTAATGAGCTGCAGCTGGGTGTGGTAATCAGTGTGGTGTGCTAGGGTGGATGTGGCAACAGGTGATAGGTGTGAAGTGAACATGTGACTGACAGGGAGATTTGTGGGAAGTGTAGTCCGGGGAGTGACAGGAACAGACGGTGATCGTTACAATTATAGCCTGGGATTAGAACTAAGCCTTGTCTGTGAAACCGTGTTTTAACAGAAAAATTAATAATAATACAAATATAGATACCCCTATCCCCCATGCTTTGGAATGGAATTAGCTTCGGTGGGTCATATACTTCGCACATGGCCGACATGTGTTAACTAACTAACTTAATGCTAATATGAAAAACTAATTTAAAAAAACATATGATATGCACAATTACCTTCTTTGTCATTCTCGTCGATCAGATGTTGAGGTCGTGCCCTTTTGCGTGGATTTCTCCTCTCCATGCTTTCTTCTGATTCGGAACTGGAACTATATGTAGGCCTAAGCATTATTCCAGTTATTTGAATATCTTCAAAAAATTGGATGAAAATTTTTTTTTTTTTTCTGTCTTGGTCAAATTGTATGCACGCCATTGGTGCGGTAAATGGCTCTCAATGAAATGCTATAGGCCTATTCTGGACCTTTTTAACAGTTCTTGAGCTCATACATCCAAATCCCTTTTTGGTTTGTTTTCAGTTTTAACGTTGTTAGCGATAATTGCCGTGTTAAAAGTATAGCTTCGAATAATAGCTAAAGCTTGTCCAATGAGTGTGCAGACTGCGCACATACGTAAACGTTTGGTGAGAACGTACGTAACTTTTCCAAATAAGGACAAAAAGGCGCCTACCAAATCAAACGTTATACATTGTAGTTGTTCATTGTTCATTGTAGTTGTTCATTGTTCTTTCGCTTTGTGAGCAGACCAGCAGAAGAGGTACAAGAAGTTTAATTAAATGGCTAAAGAAACACAGACTCATCAAGACAAGAATGAAATGCAGACTGTGTAAAAAACAAATGAAATTCCAGAGCACACAAAGAGGCGATGGATACCAATGGTAAATTAATTAAGAATACATAAAAAACTACAATATCATGCTAATATAAAATTTCTAATGTAAATGATCGATGTCACGGTCATTTTAGGGAATGTCGAAGACGAAAACACAGTCAGAACGTAAAGAAGACTTGCAGGGCGGGCTCAATTTTTGAAAAAAGCAAGGTCACCTTACAAAACTGGATGAAGTTCATATACCGGTAGGCAACAAATTTATATATATATATATATATATATATATATATATATATATATATATATATATATATATATATATATATATTATTCTGTGTTTTTAACCTCATCAGGTTATTTTAGGTTTCAGACATTTAAATAACCATTTGAATTAAATAGGCTACTGCATAAAAAAACAAATCCCATACACTGTCTACGAAAGTTGCAACAATAGCCCTTTCAATTATAGAAATTGATGAAGCGTTTTATTCGGATACACAATGTGTATGAAACAATAAAGTTTACTCTATTCTTCTCCCAGTTCACCAGCCACAAACTTGTAGGCTATGTATTTCGGGGAAGATTCCATAAAGATTCCATCCGACAGCTCTGAATTGCCGTGCAAACTCATCACGCGACAAAACACATTTACTTCCACATATTTTACAATCGGAATATATCATAAAATTCATGATATAGTTAACAAGTTTGTGAATATTTCAAATAAAAAAAAAATTAAAAAAAAACCTATATAAACGCGACATCTAGTCTAAATCTCTGTCGCGTTTCCAATGAATTAAAACTGGCGCAAACTGTTCCAATGAATTAAAATAAAGGTCGCCTTAAACTCACGCAGATGGAGGCTCGCGTCCCCCCATTTCTACTTCTGAAGTGTATTTTTTTATAAAGAACACTTATTTCTCACATAATGCAGTAAAGCAGCCCCTGTATGTGAATTATCGATTCTCGAGCCAACAATATCAATTCAGCACCACCGCCATGAACAGCACCTAGTAACGTCGCACTTAAGAAGATATACCTTAAGCAACCTCCCAAGGTATAGTTCCAGGAACACGCCTAGAAATGGTAGATCTTCAGTTAAGGTCAACCATTAGAGTCTTCGTAGCGCGCTAAGAGACA
Organism: Chanodichthys erythropterus; assembly: GCF_024489055.1. Classification (NCBI taxonomy): domain Eukaryota; kingdom Metazoa; phylum Chordata; class Actinopteri; order Cypriniformes; family Xenocyprididae; genus Chanodichthys; species Chanodichthys erythropterus. The sequence goes on along the minus strand of NC_090227.1, from coordinate 15,251,628 downwards.
ACGTTATTGGAAAACCCAGCCCTGGTCGGTGGTCCTATCTGCTTAGCAAAGGAAAGTGGTGGGGACGAGTTCTTCTTCTCCACTCTTTTTTAGGCAGCATCTATAGTGCATCTGTAAGTTCTAGTTAAATAAATATTTCACCCTAAAAATGAAAATGAAAAACTTATCTTTTACTCATCCCGTTGTTGTTCCAGTGTGTTCTTTATTTTATTTTTTTTACTTTCAAAATTTTGTCTTTTTGTCGTCTGAAAGAAGGACATAAGGAAAAAACACAGGAGTAAAAGACGGGTTAATTTTCATTTTAGATTAAACTATCCATTTAAAGCACCATAACAGCAATGATTTGATTTATTTTCAAAAAAATATATATTTTCACTTTTATTTTCAGATACTGCCAAGGACTAAGATTAAGGCAGGTCGACATGATGCAGGATGGCATAGCTGGAAGTTCAGCAACCTTGAGTAAAATGAGTCGAAAGCTTAGGCTGGTCTGTATTGATGCTTTAAAGAGATATAGAAATAAGACTGGACAGAGAATGGGTGGAAGAACAGAGTTCATCGTAATAGATGAAAGCAACTTCCGCCATAAAAGGAAGGTGGGATTTTATTTTTAATTTTATGTTTAACAGTTCTTGTGAAATTTCACAGTTACTGCAATGTTGAAATTTTTTTTTGTAAAATAGACAGTGTGATGTAAAATGAACATAAAAAAATAAAATGAATGTATAATGTAAAATAATTCCATGTTAAATTACAGTAAACTCCTGATAACTACATTTGACAGCAAACACAAAAAATATTCTATAAGATTTGCAGTATAATACTATCAAATTGTAATGATGCAGTTATATTGTTATTTTATTATGTTATACACTTGGGGGTACTATTACACATCTCAAAATCTTCCAAACAAAAACAGACAAGGATGACGCAGAAACAACCAATCCATATGTAAGCAGATGCATATGAAAAAATAATGCAAGCATTAACAATAAACAGCATATAATGAAAATTGCCTGTAACACAGTTATTTTAAAATGTATCCTGCCGCTTCCAAGCTTTAAAATGGCAGTGAATGGTGGCTGTTATTTTGAATGTCCAAAAAGCACATCCATCATAAAACTGTGCCATATGGCTTGGGGGGTTACTAAAGCTCTTCTGATGTGATTTGCGGCATTTGTGTGAGATAAATATCCTTATTTGAAACTTAATAATGCAAAACATTGAGTTTTTGATACATGTCTCTTGCAATGAGTAATTAATAATAACAAGCAGTGGAAATGCCTCTTGGTGTTGAATCTGGACGTTGCATCCCATGTCAAACGTTCTACATCATATGTAGCGCCGCAATTTAACAGCAAGAGGCATTTCCACTGCTCATTAATATTGATCAGTAGGTGTTACTCACTGCAAGAGATGGTTTTAACAGAAGCTGGAAGTTTTGCGTTATAAAGTAAAAAGTCATTTACCCCTAGGATGGTTTGAGGGTGAGTAAATCATGGGGTAATTTTTATTTTTGGGTGAACTGTTCCTTTAACTAAAGCAGTTATTAAAATATTTTTTTGTACTCCTAGTATGCACGTGGAAGAGTAGGTGAAACATGGAAAAGGAAAAAGTGGGTGTTCGGTATGCTGGCCATAAAGGCTCAGAGACGGCGACTAATTTTGCGACTTGTAAAGCGACGTTCAAGACATCACCTCATTCCTATCATCAGAAGACATGTTCGCCCAGGATCCAAAATTTTGAGTGATGATTGGAGGCCTTACAGGACTTTGAGTAGGCTGGGCTTCTCACACTACTGAGTGAATCACAGCAGGTTCTTTGTGAACCCAAACCATGGAGGGCACACACAACATATCGAAAGAGCTTGGTCTACATACAAAGGACAGATATGGAGGTTGAGAGGCAACAAGATTGAGAAGCTCTTGAAGGAGCACTTAGCTTGTATTGAATGGACTTTTTGGAAGGGGATGGATCACACACATGGTCCTCTGGGGCGGTTGATGAAGGATATTAGAAAGTATTACTGCCTTTAAGGTTTTCCATCACATACTGTAATTCATTACATTGTTCAGTATGACATGCTTATTGACCTTTGCCAGAAAAAAAAAGTAACATGTATTAGATGTATTAGAGAACCATTGGCTGAAAGTTGAAGTTTAGGCATATTTGCTGTCTCCTGTTGTTATATTTAATAAGTTTAGTAATCTGATGTAAAATTTTGGTATTGTTTTCTTGTTTTAGTGTACACTTTTTCATTGTTTTGTTGTATGGAAATAGAAAAAAAAAATGAAACATTATCAACACACTGCAATAAATGTAAATGTTCTTAAAATGTGTCATCTTTTAAAGTAAAATTACATTTTTTTTATGTTAGTACTACTTTAGGCTTTATTACTTATGCACAAGTTTGCTACATTTTCACTTTAGAATACTGTTCCAGTTTCTTAGTAATTCCTTGAGAATGATGTGGTAATTGTTAATTAATTATCAATGGGTTCCCATTGTTTTCACTTTAGAATACTGTTCCAGGTTCTTAGTAATTCCTTGAGAATTATGTGGTAATTCTTCATTAATTATCAATGGGTTCCCATTGTTTTCACTTTAGAATACTGTTCCAGGTTCTTAGTAATTCCTTGAGAATGATGTGGTAATTCTTAATTATCAATGGGTTCCCATTGTTTTCACTTTAGAATACTGTTCCAGGTTCTTAGTAATTCCTTGAGAATTATGTGGTAATTCTTCATTAATTATCAATGGGTTCCCATTGTTTTCACTTTAGAATACTGTTCCAGGTTCTTAGTAATTCCTTAAGAATGTTGAGGTAATTCTTTATTAATTATCAGTGGGTTTGAAGTAATTCTTTGAGCATGATGTGGTAATGATCATTTCCTTAAATACAGAACTCATTTGGCATCACTTTATAATAGTAATGTGAAATATCTTGAGTAAAAACAGACACAAAATATATATAAGGCCATACCTGAGGTATTGGCAGGTCACGGATCCATCCTGATTTTCTGGTTGCAGACAACACTTGAATAAAAAAATTAACACTCTCAAGCGCCATCCACGGAAATGGTCAAGCACAAGGAAAAACACAAAGCATTCACCATTCGTTTAAAAAACATAAATGAATAAACAACTTTCTTCTAATTCTACAGTTCATTAATGTGGTATCTACAGTGTTTAGTTTAAGTGTCGCCAGCGCATTGTTATAATGCGAGAGCGATGTACCTCTCCGCTGACAGTTGGAATCCCAGTCCCTTTTCTCTTACAAAACGGGAGATATTACAAAACTCACAGATATTACATGTGTGCGCTCAAACTTTGACCTGCATGTGATGCAAGACGTGCAACATTATAGCACCCACCGACCAATGAACGAATGTTTAACAATATTTGCAGAGCATATATAATATATATATATATATATATATATATATATATATATATATATATATATATATATATATATATATATATATATATATATTTATCAGTACAGTAGGCATAAATCTAAGTAAATCAACTAACATTAGTAAAGAAAAAAGGGCCATAACCTGATACTGAGTTTCACAGTTCATTAATAGATACTTAATAGTTATTCCTCCTTAAGCTGAATTAGTAGTTACTTAATCGTAGCTCTTCAGGAGGCATGACTGAATTGATTAGTTACTGATTAACTAATAGTTACTTAATACAATTAAAAAACGCTATGACATACTGATTAGTTAACACATATTCCTTAGAAGTTAATAGTAGTGACTTGAGTGTTAATGAAGAACTACCGATTAATTCTGCAGTAATTCCTTATTAGTTATGCAGTAAGTAAGATACAGGGCCCTATTTTAACGATCTGAAACGCAAGTGTCAAAGCGCGAAGCGCAAGTAACTTTGTGGGCGGGTCTCGGCGCTGTTGCTATTTTCCCGGCGGGATAAATGGCTCTTGCGCCCGGCGCAAATCTAAAATGGGTTGGTCTGAAGTAGCTTCATTATTCATAGGTGTGGTTTGGGCGTAACGTGAAATAAACCAATCAGAGCGTCATCCAACATTCCCTTTAAAAGCAGGTGCGCAAGTTCCATCATGGATTGCTATTATTATGGCGTATTTACCAGGCGCACGCCAGGAGCGGTTCACAGCCGAGGAGACTGATGTTCTTGTAAGAGCAGTGAAAGACAGAATTTGTGTTGTATGGGGATGGGAGAAACCCACCCAAAATAGCGTCGGTTAAACAGGTTTTTTCACATCTTCGTGGCACACCACAATGATTTCCGTCATCTCATGTGTTAATATTTTTTTTAGTGTAACATATGATTTGCAAAAATAACTGTTGCATCTGTGTAGATTACATGAGCAAAGTGTATGCGCGTTGTGCACGCTATACATTATGGTCAAGCATGCGCCCTTAAAATAGCATAATGAACAACGCGCAACGCGCCACTGACTTTAGACTAAGTTTTTTTCTGGTCAGTGGCGCAAGTGTTTAATGGAACAGCAAAATGGCACCAGGGATTGTTTGCGCCGGAACACACTTCGTTTTTTGAGCTGAACTGCCCAGGGAGCGCAAGTTCATTCACTAGTTTAGCGACGTGCTTCTGTGGAGGGAAAAGCGCGCTTTGCGCGGGTGGAAAATAGGAATGACACATGCGTCGGTGTACAAAGTCAATTGCGCTGGGTGCAAGATAGGGCCCACAGTATTCTAAAGTGTTACTGGAAAATGATTCAGTGATGTAAACGGAATTCAATTCTGCTGTATTCATTATTGCAACGATTGGAGATTGACCCAGGAGCAGGAGTTTATTAAAACAGAGGAGAATAATCCATGCGAGGAGAACAAGGTGAGTATAAAGTGTCCTCGATAGACAAATTTTGGGCAATCACTAAAAGGATAGGTGATGCAGCAATGACAACAGGTAATTATCTCAGGCAAGTATTTTGTTCACAAAACTGGAATTCACAAGAAAACTCAGGATGGTGTTTGTCAGTACAGCCAAGACTACATTATAAAAAATGCTGGGTTAAAAACAACCATTTATGGGTTATTTGGAAACCCAGCACTGGGTAAATATTGGATAGAACACATGCTAGGTTATTTTGACCCAGCTTGTTGGATTTTATACATTAACCCATTTGCTGGGTTGTTTTTTGACTGTGCTGGGTCAGTCAACCTGATATTAAAGGTTTTTTCATTTGAAATAAAATCGCACTCTAAAAATCTCAGTTATATACAAATACAAGGACAGGAACTGTTCATATACAATATTTTTTTTATTCAAAGGCAGTCTTTTACAATCAGAACACTCAAAAACATTTAGTAAATATTTTAGGATGTGACAGGAGCAGCAAGAGCAACCAATTTTAGATGGTAATGTTGGCATGTTAATTTGAATAACGCTTCAACTGCTTGAATTGACTGGTGTGAATGACTTCGCTCATGTAAACCTTACTATTCTTGAATTGAATGTGACGCTAATAATTTTAGCCAGTTATTACTTCTTAACAAGGATTAACTAATGTAATAGTAAATGTATCAGATTAAATTCCTACGTAAGTAAAAGTAAAAAATATCTGTAGCCGTAAAATGTGCGTTATAAGTCAAAAGTAAAAGTATTGAAGAGTTTAATGTACAGGATTTTTTTAATCCTTTGACTCAAACCAGGTCTAACCACTAACTGAGGTCTAAACCAGGACTATACGGTTATCACAGAATCCTGTTCAAAAAGTTCTAATGTCAAAAAAGATAAATTACTGAAATTTACAATGCACATTATCCTTTATTATTAATAGTATGCGGTCCGATTTTTCCCGTTGCATCAGTCATTGCTATGCAACCATGCAGCTTTACAGGGGGTATGGCTTATTTAAATGAGATGTAAATGAGCCTTATTGTCACTCCCAACAGGTGAGAACAGGCGAGAACTGCAAAATCTTTAGGTAATTTTCTGCCCTTTGAGCTTTTTTGAGTGCCTACCTTCAAATGGCCACAACCTCTCCAAATATTATCAGATTTCAATGTGTTACACATCGTTGGAAAGCTTGGAGACTACACTTACAGAATTTGTGAATAACTGGTCACATATATACCTGAAACTTGACCTGTCACCGGTCTACCTGGACAATCTTTTATTGTTAAATTCACCGTCCTAACAACAAACTGTCACAGCTGTGCCTGTCTGATGATCCATCACTGTTATATTCACCTTTAATGCACCTACCACTGGACCTGGCACCTCGAAACACAACTGCCACTATGCAGTGGCCTTACAACGTCACACTTACATGTGCCTGGCTCGTCTATACCTGTTATGTTACTGTTAGATATTAGTTAGATATGTTACTGTTAGATATCAGAGGGGGTGCGTCCATTCGTTTAATTCTTCCCTACTTTAAAATATCATTAAAACTGATCATGTATTTTATAACAGGCACAATGCCACATGACATCCAATCAAAATCTTTTTGCGTCCATTTCCAAATAAGCAGCACGCATATGGGTGCATATACAGTAGGTTGCATGCAAGGTCTGCTGCCTGCAAATCACGCTACATTACTGTCGTTCTGTACCTGCAGATTGTACGGAAAAGACCAAAATTAGCTCAAATTAAATAATTAATTCATAGGGAATTATAAAGAGTCATTTAGATAATTACAACCGAGCAACTGAATCATCCAGCGTTCATCTGTTCGAGCCGTAATAAGCTCTGTAGCGGATATGAATATCCACTATCGTGAAAACACTGATTAAGATCGACAGTTTAAGACATTAAATTTTACAAGCACATAATACTAGACACTTTCTTTTAAAATCTACAAGAGACTTTATTTATTCTAACACAAACTAATCTAACACAAACACACACACACACACACACACACACACACACATTCATACGTGTTGCAGTAAGAAAGGAAATGAGAGAAAAAGAGTTTTAAGAGAGAGAGTGATATGATGAACAGGATTCCTAGCAAAATATGCACTTCAAAAGACCTGGGGCCTCATTTATAAAACTTTGCGTACACTGTAAAAAATGGCTGTAAATTTACAGCCAACTTCCAACAGTAAAATACCATAATTTCAATAAACAGTTAAATCCTGTAAATTTACAGCTAATGGTTGTTAAATTAATTACTTGCAGTAAATTTGCAGCACTTAACAGTAAAAAGGTTTGTTCCTGAGAAAAACGGCCTAATACTGTAAAAAACAGCACATGGGTTCGGAGCATCTTCCATGAGCCTCATTCAAACTCCTGCAGAAAGCGCTGCGGTCAACCGACTGAATCTCTTCGTCTGCTTGTGCTAAAGAAGGAAACCGTTCAAGGTAAGATTATTTCTTTGTTGTTCTTTTATGTTGCACTCAACTTGTAAAATCGCCTTTTTTGTGGCTCTTGAGATATTTTTGGCGGTTGGCGCGAATCGCGTGTTACTGAAAGACAGACCATAGACTGTAAAAGAGACAGATAGACAGTTATCAACGGTGAGGCATTTCAGTAGTTAGTGTTCTCCAAACTCAGATTTTAACGTTAGGTTTTGGAATAACTGACGACGTGCCGGTGAATTATTAGAAAAACAATGCATAGGCCTATCCGAGATTGTAATGCAGCCACGACTCGACGCGGCCCGTCGTCAGGTATTCCTCCTCGGTCATCACACCACAAGATATTGTTCAGATGTTGTATTTCAAGACATTTTTTCAGGTTTTTGTTCTTAAAACAATATTGTATGTAAATATATTTATAACACATCTCATCCCAGTCCTCCGTTGCTAATTCAGGTCGTCATTTTAGAACTTACGTTATTACATCACATCTGAGAAATGTCACAGTGCTTTTTAATTGCAAAATTATTTTATTGATAAAGTTTCAGTGTATGTTTAAGTCTATGTGCGTCTGCACTATATGTGTGTGCGTTTGTATGTGATAAAGAGCGGGAGAATGAGAGTATGGGTTAGACAATAAAACATGGAAAAGGTTTTTCATTTTTATCCTCTTGTTTGTTATATTTATTTGCTTGATCAATTTCTTTATGGGGTTTGGTTCTTTTGCGTTTTTTTTTTTTTTTAGATGACTTTTGAGGTGACTGAAATATATATATATATATATATATATATATATATATATATATATATATATATATATATATATATATATATATATATAACAGGTATTATTGCAAAAGTGATTTGATTTTCTTTTATAGGAGCCTTTAAATTGATTTACATGTATGAGTACATGAGTTATGTACTTTTGCAAACTTTATGCACACATGTAACACATGCAGTGCTATCTGTGCATTTATGAGGCACATGCAAATTCACATGAATGTTTCCAGTAGCATATGCAGAATACACCCATAGCTTTCAGACACACTCACTCACTCACTCACTCACTCACTCACTCACTCACTCACTCACTCACTCACTCACTCACTCAATCAATAATTATTCACTCTTCTGTGGCTACCTGGAAAACAGACATTCCCACAATCTTTTGCACACCCCTGCTTTTGTTAAGATGATATTGTCTTTTTTTTTTTTTTTTTTTTTTTTTCTAGTGTAAAAAAACACCATCTTTTATGTAGTTTACAAGTTTCTAATTATGTTAAAAAAAATAATAACTGTTTTTTTTCATGTGCAATATATATATAGTCACTAACATTTTCTTAATATGTTTTCTTCTCAGACCTGGGCGTGTTGACCAGTTTCATCAGACCTCTTTCCAGATCTATCCAAAGTTGGTGTAATGTAATCTTTTCTAAAGGTTAAAGGATTAGTTCACTTTCAAATACATTTTTCCTAATAATTTACTTACCCCCATGTCATCCAAAATGTTCATGTCTGTCTTTCTTCAGTCAAAAAGAAATTAAGGTTTTTGATGAAAACATTCCAGGATTATTCTCCTTATTGTGGACTTCACTGGTCTCCAAACAGTTGAAGGTCAAAATTACAGTTTCAGTGCAGCTTCAAAGGGCTTTAAACGATCCCAGACGAGGAATAAGGGTCTTATCTAGAGAAACAATCGGCCATTTTCTAAAAAAAAATACAACTGTATATGCTTTATAAACACAAATGATCGCCTTCCAAGTGGTTCCGCCAAAACCGCACTTTCGTGTTCTTCAAAAAGCTTACGCTGTATGTCCTACGCATTCCCTATTCTACTTATGGCCGCGTTCATTCCGTAAGTTAAATAAGGAAGGCGTAGGACATACAGCGTAAGCTTGAAGAATACGAAAGTGCGCTTTGGGTGGAACCACTTGGAAGGCGATCATTTGTGTTTATAAAGCACATACATTTGCATTTTTCAAAAATGACATATCGTTATGCTAGATAAGACCCTTATTCCTCATCTGGTATTATTTAAAGCTCTTTGAAGCTGCACTGAAACTGTAATTTTGACCTTCAACCATTTGGAGGCCATTGAAGTCCACTATAAGGAGAATAATCCTGGAATATTTTCATCAAAAACCTTCATTTCTTTTTGACTGAAGAAAGAAGCACATGGACATCTTGGATGACATGGGGGCGAGTAAATTATCAGGGAAATTTTACTTGAAAGTGAACTAATCCTTTAACTTACAGTTTCTCTCATCAGACTGTACAATTTACACTTTTCTCTTTGACATTGTTTTTCATTGTTTTATTGCAGTTTGGTTTAAAAAATAAATATTTTCATTATTTACTTACCCTGATTCCATCCAATGGCTGACTTTCTTTATAAGAACACAAAAGCATATTTTTATTAATCTGGAGGAAATTCAAGCTTTGTAGGATGCATACAATGCAAGAAAATGGCTTCCACCATTGTGATTAAAGAAACAAATCAATAACTAAAACATTCTCAACTTTAAACTAGTGCTTCTCACCAGGGCTCTGATACTGATTCTAAGAATGTTTGTGTTCTGCTGAAGAAAGGCAATTGTGGGATAAAATGATAATTCAATTTTTTTAACAAATTCAAAAATATTTGTGTTGGTTAAAGCAAGTTCTATTTTCCCTTTTCTTAAAGGGTTAGTTCCCCCCAAAATAAAATTTCTGTCATTAATTACACACCCTCATGTCGTTCCACACCCGTAAGACCTGTTTATCTTTGGAACACAAATTATAATCTTTTTAATGATATAATGCTGTCAGATTTCCATCCATTGACTGCCTTTGTAACTACCACTTTGACACTTCAAAAACTTTATAAAGAGATTGGAAAACTAATCCTTATGAGCATACTAATCACTTGTTATGATGAAAAGAATTAATTTAGGCTTTTACTTGCAAGTAAACATTGATCAGAGAACATATAAGCAGAAGCTCAACCTAGCATGCTTTGAGAATAAACCTCATTGGTTACGCATGTTTGAGCTTCCGGAAGAGGTTTGTTCTTGTGCATTATTCAAGTTATGTTGAGCTTCTGCTTATGTTTGCTGATCAATGTTTACATGCCAGTAAAAGCCTAAATTAAATATTTTCATCATAACAAGCAATCAAGTCTCTTCATAAAATTTGGTCTAAACAGCCCGATTCATATGGTGTAGTTGTCCTATCTCTTTATGAAGGTTTTGAAGCATCAAAGTGGTAGATAAAAAGGCAGTCAATGGATGGAAATTTGACAGCTTCTGTAATCAAAAAGATCTTAATTTGTGTTCGGAAGATGAACGAAAGCGTTTGGAACAACATGAGGGTGAGTATTTAATGACAGAATTTTAATTTTGGGGTGAACTAACCCTTTACCTTATTGTTTGTATTTATGTTGATAATCCGTTTGGGTCAGTTTCAGTCAATTTGTCAATGCCTATTTTTTGCATGTTTTAATAAATAGCAAATGATGCACCATAATCTATTTCTTCTTTATTTATTTTCTCTCCATCTAGTGAAAAATAGTTTGACATTGCATTATATACTAGATATACTAGAGATGTGTTAATTATGTATTATGTATTGTTTTAATTTTTCTGTATTGTACTATTATAGCTGTAACCATTGCTGCAAGTACATTGTAAAACAGTGTTGAAACCGTAAAATTATGGTAAATGGCTGGAACCACAGCTGCCAGTATTTTACTGTGAAATTACAGCACGACTGTAAAATGGAAAAGCGGTGTTGAAACCATAAAATGGAAAAACGGTATTATAACCGTAAAATGGAAAAACAGTGTTGAACCGTAAAATGGAAAAACGGTGTTGAAACCGTAAAAAAAGGAAAAACAGCGTTGAAACCGTAACCGCCTTGTTTTACTATGCATAACATTATCTGCATATCATTTCCATGCACGTTCACATCCATGTGACACCTTGGTTAACACCGTCAAAGGTACAAGAATTTGGTATATATTAGATATGGACTATAAATGCCATTTGTGCAATACACTACATAAAAAAAAACAATATCAATCCAATATCCTCTTTATGTTTTAGAATAAATATATCAAAATATCCATAAAAACAAAATTGTATCAAATATCAAATACTTAAGATCGGCCTACTTATTTATTGCAGTGTAAATACAATTTTCTGTCTCGGCGTGTCACTGACAAAGTATTTTAAAAAAAGGAAACGTGCAAATCTTACCATGTTCCTCAAATTATATCCTTCAAATACAGTGGTAATTAATTGTTTGAAGATCCTTCACACAACATCAACACCTCCTGCAGCTGTGGTTATACAGTAAGATATTATCATTGGATCTCTTCAAACTGGACAACAGACCATTCGACCACCGAATCCAAAGTGTCTTCCATAATATCCAAGTTAAATGTGCATCACTGATCGTTGTTCTCACTAAAATATTTTGTCATAACATCTGCAGTTTAGTTTAAAGAGGAAATATTGTGCTCCTAGCACTCCTCGCTGTCATTAAAACAGTGTGTCACAGGAAAAGTGATCAGAAGTAGCACATCTACCATCTAAATTATTATCATATAATTTTTGTTTACCTTCTCCGTAATGACTGCGTAATGTAATTTCAGTGCTTATCACCAATAGTGAACGTGTAATAATAATGTGTATATCAAAATGAAAACGTGATTTCCACACAAGTTTAAATCATTCTTTTATTTTATTATCATTTATTTTAACTGTTATTATGAACATGCACTGTATTTTTGATTAGGACTCATAAATTTTTCCTTCATATGCTGTCAGTCCCTCAGCTAACCATCGGTGTCGCCAAACTGTTCTGTCTTTAAAATGTTTGTACGCATGGGTCAGAGTTTGCATGGAGGTGCGCAAATCTTCCCATCAAGTTTGTTTTTATAAATCTCAACTTATGCGTAGAAACTGACGTATACACTTTCAGGGCCTGTTTTGTGCGTACGCAAAGTTTTATAAATAAGGCCCCTGACCTGAACGAACCATGAATCATTAATTCAATGCACCAGTTCAGTTTTAGAATCTGGAGGTACTTGCTTTTTGTCGACTTTAAATGTCAATCTTCTCGTCGGTGTGGAGAGGGGTTTTCCGAGTCGATGATTTGTTGCAGGGTCTGTTCAGGTCCAGATGGTGGTTAGGTAAAACCATTCACGTTTGAGCTTGCTGTCAAAATGAAAAGAAGTCTCTTTGTCGTGGCTGGAGTTAAAAAGTCATTGGTGGAACTTTGTGACAAAAAGAACACGAGACTCTAAACGGAAAAGAAAATTAAGTAAAAGAAAAGAAAAGTGAGTAAAGGTTGGATGGCTTGAATGAGCTGCTTGGTCTTGTCTTTGTTTCTTCTTCTTCTTGTTACTCCATGGTTACTCTTTGTTCTGCTTGTCTGCTTACTGCTTACTAGTTCTTTGTCTTGTGATATGATCATTTAAACTTAGGTGTTTGTCCCACCTCTGAGAGGAGTTCTGGCCAATCAGATATTGTCCTGTTTCAAAAGGTGGCTTTTCTCCGCCCCAATCATAACATAAGTGTTACTTCTGGTCTTTGGAATTGCCGATTTTGGCAGAGAGTAGTGATGGGAAGTTCGGTTCTTTTCCACGAACCGGTTCTTTCGGACAGTTTGATTCAATAAACCGGCTGAAAAAAACGGTTCTTTTATGCTCCGACGTAATGACGTCATCCACAATGATGTCGTCTATCGTGAGCCGAGATGAAAAAGCACTTAACACATTCAAATATATAAAGTCAGTAATCTAAATTTGCATCTAAAGCATCCAAACACAGGCAGTGATGTGCGAACAAAGTTTTACAGTTATAAAGTGAATAAATTAGTCTTCATCAGAGAGGAAACCATGATCGTCTTACATTAGGATTTATTTGTAATTAAATAAACTTGCGTTTCGCCAGTTTGGCCCCTCATTCGAGTCCTCTCATAGCATCAGTTGTCCTAGTTAACTGGTGCTCTGACAGTCATTACTGTTCTGTAGCTTCAGATCACATGCTGAATCACGCATGCGTAGTATCATCAGCTCATCGGTTCTCAAATCGGACATGTCCGAAAGAAGCAGTTCTAGGTTGTGTACAGATGATCCGAAAACCGTTGCAACCGATTCTACTCGAGAATGAGATTGAGATTCGAGAACCGCGAGAGTGATTCAAAAGGAGTCACTTGTTTGCTCTCGCTATAGTTTTTACGTCATTTACGTCATGTTTAGAAATCAAATAAGCTGTCCATGGATTATGTATAAAACAAATAAATGTTTAGTTTGATAGTTTTACAAACAATTTATTGTTTCCAATCTTTGAAAAAAAATTACTTGAAAGCACAACTGCACAACTTTTACTATATTGTTTTTTAAATAACATTAATATAGAAAAAGAAATTTGTAGAACTATTTCTGAACATTAGTTTGAGCTGTGTACAAAATATTATGTTCATGTTGGCATGTAGTTAGTATTACAGTATTTTGTATGCTATTAACCCTCATGTGGTGTTCGGGTCAATTTGACCCGGAGAAGATATTCTTTTTCCCGAAAATACTAGTTAATGTTATCGCTTTGGAGTGAAACTTAGTGACTTTGTTCCCAAAGGGTATAACTAAATCTCAGTTTTTTTTTGGAAATTTTCTTACTTTTTTTGTGGGGGTTTTGTTACCTTGTTACACTCGTGGTGTTCCCGGTCAAAAATGACCGGCCCATAAAAAAAAGCTTATAAATCACTCATTATACCATATTTTCACCCAATCTTGGATTCAATCTTTTTGTCAACTTGTTCTCTTTCAATTAGGACTGGTTTTATATTTCTGTTTGCATCTGATTAATCGTGGGCCTTATTTATCTGAGAGTAGGCATCTCATTTTTTGAGTATTTTTTTTTAATTTTTGAATAATTTTGGAAATATTAAATAAAATCTGAGGAAAATTGGTATTGTTGATCACACTAGTCTACTCTAATGTTTCACCAGGAATTTGGTTGTGAATCTTTTGTTTTGTAAAAAATATGGCACATAGTCACACTTGTGGTGTTCCCGGTCAAAAATGACCGGCCTATAAAAAATAGCTTATAAATCACTCATTATACCATATTTTCACCCAATCTTGGATTCAATCTTTTTTTCAACTTGTTCTCTTTCAATTAGGACTGGTTTTATATTTCTGTTTGCATCTGATTAATCGTGGGCCTCATTTATCTGAGAGTAGGCATCTCATTTTTTGAGTATATTTTTTTAAATTTTTGAATAATTTTGGAAATATTAAATAAAATCTGAAGAAAATTGGTATTGTTGATCACACTAGTCTACTCTAATGTTTCACCAGGAATTTTGTTTTGAAACTTTTGTTTTGTAAAAAATATGGCACATAGTCACACTTGTGGTGTTCCCGGTCAAAAATGACCGGCCTATAAAAAATAGCTTATAAATCACTCATTATACCATATTTTCACCCAATCTTGGATTCAATCTTTTTGTCAACTTGTTCTCTTTCAATTAGTACTGGTTTTATATTTCTGTTTGCATCTGATTAATCATGGGCCTCATTTATCTGAGAGTAGGCATGGTCAAAAATGGTCACAATGGCCGACCATTGAAAGTGAATGGGAGAGACTGAATATATCAGAACAATTTAGTTTTCAGGAGCATGTTCATTATTTCCATGTACACATATGAGCATATGTGCTTGCAAACATCGAGCCCTTGGACCGTCCATGTATCGATACATTTATACACTCGCTACCCAGACACACACACGTTAAAACACACAAACTTTTTTATACACACACTTTAGTATTACATAATATTTTATAAACTTTAGTATTACACGCATTCTTTTCCACAGAGAGAAATTTGATCCTACCCTAACCTGCATCTAATATACATTTATCCATCTGACATTACCACACACACACACAAACACAAACTGGCCGTGACTGCAGTGACCCGGCTTCAAAAGAATCTTTCTTTCATGTTCCTGTTTTATAACAGCTTCCAGACAAAAAAATATAACATTTTGTTTTGGAACTGTGAGGTTCTCACACAGAACTAGACAATATTTACAAATATACATCATGCGATACCACAGGAATATATAAATGCCTCACAGCACCTTGCTTGTCATTCATTTGAAGCCGGGTCACTGCAGTCACGGCCAGTTTGTGTTTGTGTGTGTGTGTGTGTGTGTGTGTGTGTGGTAATGTCAGATGGATAAATGTATATTAGATGCAGGTTAGGGTAGGATCAAATTTCTCTGTGGAAAAGAATGTGTGTAATACTCAAAAAAGTTTGTGTGTTTTAACGTGTTTTAACAAGAACATGAAAGAAATATTCTTTTGAAGCCGGGTCACTGCAGTCACGGCCAGTGTGTGTGTGTGTGTGTGTGTGTGGTAATTTCAGATGGATAAATGTATATTAGATGCAGGTTAGGGTAGGGTCAAATTTCTCTCTGTGGAAAAGAATGTGTGTAATACTCAAAAAAGTTTGTGTGTTTTAACATGTGTGTGTCTGGGTAGCGTGTGTATAAATGTATCGATACATGCACAGGTCCAAGGGCTCGATGTTTGCAAGCACATATGCTCATATGTGTACATGAAAATAATGAACATGCTCCTGAAAACTAAATTGTTCTGTTATTTTCAGTCTCTCCCATTCACTTTTAATGGTCGGCCATTGTGACCATTTTTGACCATGCCTACTCTCAGATAAATGAGGCCCACGATTAATCAGATGCAAACAGAAATATAAAACCAGTCCTAATTGAAAGAGAACAAATTGACAAAAAGATTGAATCCAAGATTGGGTGAAAATATGGTATAATGAGTGATTTATAAACTATTTTTTATAGGCCGGTCATTTTTGACCGGGAACACCACAAGTGTGACTATGTGCCATATTTTTTACAAAACAAAAGTTTCAAAACAAAATTCCTGGTGAAACATTAGAGTAGACTAGTGTGATCAACAATACCAATTTTCTTCAGATTTTATTTAATATTTCCAAAATTATTCAAAAATTTAAAAAAAATTACTCAAAAAATGAGATGCCTACTCTCAGATAAATGAGGCCCACGATTAATCAGATGCAAACAGAAATATAAAACCAGTCCTAATTGAAAGAAAACAAGTTGACAAAAAGATTGAATCCAAGATTGGGTGAAAATATGGTATAATGAGTGATTTATAAGCTATTTTTTATAGGCCGGTCATTTTTGACCGGGAACACCACAAGTGTGACTATGTGCCATATTTTTTACAAAACAAAAGTTTCACAACCAAATTCCTGGTGAAACATTAGAGTAGACTAGTGTGATCAACAATACCAATTTTCTTCAGATTTTATTTAATATTTCCAAAATTATTCAAAAATTAAAAAAAAAAAAATACTCAAAAAATGAGATGCCTACTCTCAGATAAATGAGGCCCACGATTAATCAGATGCAAACAGAAATATAAAACCAGTCCTAATTGAAAGAGAACAAGTTGACAAAAAGATTGAATCCAAGATTGGGTGAAAATATGGTATAATGAGTGATTTATAAGCTTTTTTTTATGGGCCGGTCATTTTTGATCGGGAACACCACGAGTGTTATAGGGTTTTGAACACCACATGAGGGTTAATCATGGTGTATTTGGAAAAGCACAATAAACTTATTGTATTTTGAATTAAGTCATAAACATATGTTTTATATTATCACACTTTCCAATGTTCAACAAAACTTGACTAATGTACTTTTTGTTCTCTTGAAAAATTACACGCATGCGCAGTATCATCAGCTCATCGGTTCTCAAATTGGACATGTCCGAAAGAAGCAGTTCTCGGTTGTGTACTGATGATCCGAAAACCGTTGCAACCGATTCTTGACTCGAAAATGGTGACAGGCTGTGTATGTGCGTTCGTGTGTGCCACGCATGCTCACTCATATCAGCTGCTTTGCTGCTCATGCTCATCATCATCAGTTCTCTCTTTACAGCAGGTTAAGTCAGTGTACTGTTTGAGTAACTGAATACCTCCGGGATGTCGGCTTATTTCGAGAGGTAGTGTCAGGCATGTTAAAAAGTGAGTAACTTTAGTAATTTGTGGATTCGTGTTTGGTTACTGGAGATGCAAACTGTTTGGAATGATTCAGACCGATTTGGTGAACTGGTTCGACTTTCATTCAGCCATTCAATAGTTACACAGTTACATATGTTGTGGGTGTTCTAAAACTTAACTGGTCACATATAGCATGTGTAGATATGATATAAAATGTATGCAGTTAAAAGATCGTAATGTAAGTATTGTAATGGTGCAAAAAAATTAAACTTCAGAGGCATGTCATCAATGACTTTTATTGGAAATGTACATCCAAGCTTAACTGCCGGAATCTGTGAGGGCAACGGACAAGAAAAATGCAGGTAGTTTTGGTGTACCCAGGGCAGGCTTAGTAACAATCAGGGCTTGACAGTAACACTCGCCAACCCGCCAAATGCGGGTAGATTTCAGCTGTTTCAGTTCACACCTCACCGACAAATGCCAACAAACTCCAACAAACGTCCGTTGGAGTTTGTTGGATAGGTGTGATACCCCTGTTGGTCGTAGTCTGTTTTTACCAGACTGAACATGTTTAATCGGCATTTGTTTGGTCATCTGAGCATCCAACAAACGGCAACAAAATGATGCAATCTGACCTGTTCATGAACCGTTGCCATGAAGATGAGGGAAGTCCCCTGCAAAGACTGTTTGATCGCGCCCGCGCCTCACGCACACACAACAAAGTATTGGAAACCTAACTTCGCAGCTTGTTTGTTATAAAAAATAAAATACAGTTTAAAAAACAAACAAACAAACATATAAAAGGTTGTTGGGGATAAACAGTTTAGGACCCTTGAAACCAGATATGTTGAATAAAGACCCGGAGTCAAAGTTTAAAAAAATAAAAAATTGAAGAAAAATTTTATGAAGAATAGTTTGCAGTTTCATCAGCAGAAGCCAGCTTCAGGTCTCGCAAGGTGTTCGTAGGCCGCTCTGCGTACATTCACATTTCCACAAAAATTATACTCTAACAGAGTCAACTAACTACGTCATTACTTCAGGTTGAATGATTCTGATTGGCTAAGAAAAATAGACAAGATTAGAAAATCTCCACACGTGGACAGATAGTAAGAAGCATATCTCCCTTTGTCACAGTGATGACGAGGGGGACCCTAGATTTGGGTACTGGATGTCCTTTTGGGGTCATGATGGGGCGTCTGCTGGTCTCAAGCAGATTGCCAGTTGTCCACCAGTACAAAGGGACCTGCACAAAACACTTAGCGCACATACACAGATACACATGATTCACAGCTTCTTCAAGGCTGAAGTTAATCTGAGCTCTGCTCTGAGCGGGAAACTTTACCAAAACATACTGATAACGTGTTTTTTTCTCTCAGTGAGAGGTACAGAGGAAAATAGATGCTTTAACATACATTGAAGAAGACATTCAAATATTTTAACAAAAATATAAATGTTAATTAATTACTTAAAAGATATTTTGAAGCGGCAGTGGATTCCAGAATCCACCCCTTCAGTCCCCCCTTAAAAGGCAGATGTGAAGTCTTAAACACCACATATGGTCTTAACAATTTAGGCCGCTTCAAACTTTAACATTGCTCACCCATGCTCCCCTGGCATGTTACAATTGTATAAAATAGACAATAGGTTCCCATTCAGTCGGTCACGTTCCACGTACGTTGGGACAGACCGACGAATAGGAATCTCGCTAGAGAGGCCAATCTACTTCGAGTGTAACTAAAACGGGCCAATGCACATTGGCATGCAATCATATGCATCAGCTGCTCGCCTCGCAGCGCGGGTATATAATGAGCAGCAGGTGCGTTGCATCTTCAGCTTTTCGCTGAGGAGCCGCACGGTGTTGTTCCTGTTCTCTGCAAGCGAGTGTCTGCTAGAAGACGAGTCAAGCTTTTTGGTTGAACTTCTCTTTTTTTCCGAGTGCAGGCGAACAGCACAGCAGCGGGGTCAAAGTCCTCTCTTTTTCTGTTTTTGTTTCGTTTGCCGTTTTTGAGCAAATAGCTGTTTGACAGCGTCAGAAGGCTGTTCTCACGGCTGGTACGGTGCGCTTTTGAGCGCTGAAAAGCCGCTTTTACGGCTGGTAAGAGTGAGCGCCTTCAAAGAGAGAGAGAGAGCACATGACAGGCTGCACACAATCCCTGTCTATGTTGCAGCGGCCGTTCCCCTGTGTGCTTCAGCACTTTTAAAAGAGTAAAGTCCCTGGAAGAGCTTACACAAGTAGATTCGCGTCTTTTTAAAGTTGACATCGTACTTGTGTTTCTGGATGCGGTCGTTCCTGTCCTCACTGACGGCCACGATCACTGTTTCACATGTCTGGGCGCGTGCTGAAACGATGTTCGTGAGTGTTTCATGTTTTCATATGAGAACATGATCACGTCGACACGCCGGTCGTGACTCTTCTTTCTCCGGGAAGCTTGAGTCCCCTCTGTTGTTGGCCAGCTGCCGCTTGTGTGTAAAAGCACAGCCGCGGGTCTGCCCAACACTCTGGGAGACTGTGGAGATCAACGAGAGCAAACCTCTCGCTCCTCTGCGTGTCATGTGCCGTCGAGCTGCCGGGCTGCAGCGCGGGTTGTCACGGCAACCCAGCGCTCGCTCTGCGCTCTAGATGCGTGGTTCCCTTGCATGTGGCTTGGGTGACATGAGGTTGAGGGGTTCCTTCGGGGAACCAACCCCCTAGGGCCCCTCCCTCTCTAGCGCATTGCAAGCTGTGTAGTTTCTGGATTGGATTGCTGGTCCTTCTCATAGGGGAACCTAGCATTTCATTCAGAGCTCCAGCTGAGGGACAGACGTCGATTGCAGCATCGGAGAGAGTGCTGTTATGCTCTGGAAATAAGGGTGATGCTGCCCACTGTAATGGTGTGTGCTTATGCTGACTCAGATTCGGAGTTTACAGCCATGCTTTCCTGGGTCTTCCAGGTGTGCATGGAAAACTTGGCTGTATGGGGGTATATTAGTGCCATAAATATGGAATGCCAAAAGTGCCAAAATCTGCATAAGTTTTTCCTCTCTCACTACCCTCTTGGATGGGGTGGCTGTACACAGACCACACCCACCCTGCATGTGAGGCCAAGGCACTCTTTTTGCATGAGGGTAGTTCTGTGCTGGGGTTGAGTTGCGCTTGTTGACTAACCGTGATCAAAGTCACGGCGCAGGCCCTCAGCCAGACGATGTCCACCTCAGTGGTCCAGAAGTGCCCCCTGGCTTACCTTGTGAGGTGCAAGAGGTTGTCAAGCTAAATGCTTTCTCAATGCTCCCATCTTACGAGGTGGCCTTTTCGGTGACACTGTCGAGGACTGAGCCCAGCAGTTCTCCTCAGTTAGTAGCGGATCAGGGAGCTTCCCATGACAAACCATTGAGTTCCTCTTGGGCCGTCCCTCAGTCTGCTCGTCGCCAAGGGTGTCGTCCCCTGCAAGAAACTCTGGCCCAGCAGGCTCTGCTGTGTCCATTGCGGGGAGATGACGCCTCCCGTCTCTGCAGCTGTTTAAGTGGTTGGTGAGAATCACCCCTGAGACGGGCAACGCAGAGATGGGTGGGGCTGCTCTTCCACCCCTGGAGGAGGGCCGGGTGGTAAATCCTTTTATTGGGTTTGTTTCTGTTCCGCCACTGACCCAAGAGGCAGAGGTACCCAAATTTAAAAGAGCAGTTCCTCCATTTCCAGGTCTGAAGAGGGTTGGAGAGCAGTGGGAGGAGAAAAACCTCACCACTCTCATCCCCCTCTTCTGTCGCCAGCGGACAGCAGCGAGCAGCAGGCAGCCAAAGCCTCGACTGCTCCCTCTGTCCATCCGTGGAACCAGGTAAGTGTTGCCTAGCACACTGTGACGCCGCTTCGGGCTGCCTCACAAAGAGAGCCCCCCGAGCCGCGTTCCTGTGTTCCACCTCGCTGCCCTGCTGCGGGTACGCCGGTGGTCCCTTTGGTCCCGCTTGTACGGTCTCTGCGAGCCTGGTTAGCGCTCCCCAGTCCGTCTCACTGGCTCCTTCGGACCATCAGGCTCGGCTATGCGATTCAGTTCGCCCGGAATCCCCCCAAGTTCAGGGACGTCCTCTTCACTACAGTGAAAGATGTCGTTGCCCCTGTCTTGCGTGCAGAGATCGCAGTCCTACTGGTGGAGCTCAGTCGTGCTCAGTCGGTGTTGAACTGCCTGAATACGTTCAATGGCAGGACAGCGGTCCCACCGAAAGAGTCAGAGTCTCCTGGGGCATATGGCGGCCGCGGCGGCAGTAACCCCGCTCGGTCTGCTTCATATGAGACTGCTTCAACACTGGCTTCACGGCCGAGTCCCGAGATGGGCATAGCAACACGGCACGTTCCGGGTGCCAATCACTCAGGAGTGCCGCCAAGCCTTCAGTCCGTGGTCGGACCCTTTGTTTCTCCGGGCAGGAGTGCCCCTAGAACAAGTGTCCCGGCAAGCTGTGGTATTCATAGATGCTTCTGCCACCGGCTGGGGTGCCAGGGCATTCGGTTCAGGGGTTTGGACGGGACCCCATCTGCATTGGCACATAAATTGCCTCGAGTTGCTAGCAGTACGTCTTGCTCTGAGCCGCCTCAAAGGGCCGGTACGGGGCAATCATGTCTGGTCCCTGGACGGGACGCGGCGGTTCTAGGTGACTTACCCCCTGAGGTACTTAACACCATCACTTCGGCACATGCACTGTCTATGAGACGTGCTTACGCCTCGACGTGGAACCTGTTCATCGAGTGGTGCTTTTCTCGCCGAGAAGACACCCGAAGATGCTCGATCGGAGTCGTGCTTTCCTTCTTGCAGCAAGGGTTGGAGCGTAGGCTGTCCCCCTCCACGCTCAAAGTCCATACTGCTGCTATCTCCGCTTACCACGACCACATAGATGGCAAATCTGTTGGTCAGCACGACCTGGTCGTCAGGTTCCTTAGGGGGGCGAGACGGTTAAATCCTCCTCGTCCCCCCTACATACCCTCTTGGGACCTTGCTCTGGTGCTAAGAGCACATTAGAACAGAATATTCTACAGAGCACATAGTGCATTATTGACCTTCAGTCCTTACACATGGTCGTCTTTACATCAATCTTTTTGATTTAGTTTATCATCAAATTCCTTGACTACAAAGCAAATACATATTCTCTGGAAGCCGGACTAAATGAGCAAGCACTGTTACTGCATTCCTGGCATGGGCCAGACCCTCAGTCACTCCTCAGATACTAAATACAGACATTGCCTGTAATCATAAACACCAGGATATATACACTGTTTTTTAGAAAAATATAATTCCCAATTCATTATATATTACAAGGTGATGGATCGTAAATCCACTCCTTTCACTATACTCTTATAGATAATTTTTAGGATAAAAACAAAAAAAAACAAAATTGTGGTCTAACTCAAAATAAACAACAACAACAAAAATAAAATAAATAAGACCCATCATAATCCATCTAGGTATTTGAAGTTTCTTAAATCATTGTTCAGTTTACGGTCTATCGACACATCATGCACCACCTTAATTGCAGAACATCTTTTTAAATCTCTACAAGAAATCAAAGAAAACAAATTTACATGACCATCATCAATTCAATTATCCTTTTCAATAAAACATAGAATTGTTACTTTTACTTAATAATCCTTGTTAAGATTTCTTTTCACAACAGATCCATTATAGCCCCCCAAAAACAAAAAAACAAAAACTATATAAATAAAAATAAACATAAACCTAAACCTTTAAATTTCAAAACATTTCGTTAAAAACCTTTCATCAAAATGAAATAATCATCAAAACATATAAATTTAGTTAGAATAACAATTTCTTTGTCTTCACTGATATCTTTACATTGACATTCACTGTTAATAATACTCAATACCTAATTATTATTCATCTGAAACTCAATATTCACAACATTTCACAGTATTGAGACTGTCAAAAGTACAGCATTCAAAATCAAATAATTAAGACTTCCTTAAAAGTCAGTTTTAAACTCAAGTTTCTTGTCAACTATAACTGCATAGGCTGACCAAAATCTTAATGACCAAAATCTTAATCTCTTTTTTTTCATCATAATAATTTCAACTGCTTATAATTTTGTCACATCCTATCAAATTGTTAGTCTGCAGATCTAATATATATATATATATATATATATATATATATATATATATATATATATATATATTATTACTGTCTCAGTCCCACTTATCTCTATTGTTTTGCAGAAACCAAATTATTGTTTTTCTCAAATCCCTAGGTTGCACAAACAGCCTAATAGCTTCTTTCACCTTCAACCTTTATTACATAAATTGTATTTCTCTAGACATCTAATGTCATGCATCCATTTAATGGATAAAAAATAAATAAATAAACAATAATAAATAAAACTTTTATCAATTATATTCACTCCTTTGTTTGCCCACCGGCCTTCCATAAATTTGAGGGGTTTCTCTGGATATTTTACTAGTGACTTAGCCAATGTGTCACTTTGTCTCTGTCGTAAATCTTATAACATTTACGTTTATCATTCTGATCAAACAAATAAGACAGTGTTTAAATTTAGACCCTCAGTTGAATTTAGACAAGGGTTTTTAACCCATGTACGGCAATCTTCAATTCCACAATTCCAATTTATATAAATGTTCTTAAAAATACTAATCCAGAGAAAAATTAAAATCAACATCATGAATGACAAAAGTCATAATTACAATTAGCAGACAGAGCTGGATATCCAATCCACTTAAATCTCGTCCCATGTTCTGTATCGTTTGTTCATAAGATTCAATCCGAAATATCGGCTTGTCGAAATTTGTCATTTCACTTAACCCATCTGTAATGATAAAACACTCATTCCAGAGGTTAATGACATATACACACTGAGGACAGATTATTTTCCCAAACTAATACATACAAAACATAAAGTCAAGTCAGCCTCACACACACTCACACTAGACACATTAATATGAACTGCTCATTGTCAATGTTTGCTTTTGGTTTTAAATCTAAAAACATATTTGAACTTAACATTTTTTCCTGTAGGTTTTACTCTTATGCAGTCTCTAAGTATGTCTCTTCACTATAATTTGTTATCAGAAAAGTCAGCTGGGTTGTTTTGGTTCTAATCTCATTGTTTTATTTAACCCTTTCGCACGTAAGTTTCAAATATTCTGTCTGACCCCCCAGCGTGAGTTTTTTGAAGCGACCGTTATTTAGAACGTATCACTTTATGGTTTCCATGGTGACGCGTCATTGCTTGTTATGTGGCACACCGCAGCACTGTATGAATGATGATCTGCTTTCATTTGATTTTTCCTTTTTTATTCAAAATATTCACAAATTTGTTAACTATAGCATGAAATATCTAATATTCAGATTGCCAAATATGTGCAAGTGGATGTGTTTTGCTGTTTAAACACCTTTATAACGATCGCGTTAGTTGAGCCATATGAGCGATGGGCGTGCAGCCATGTTAGTTTGCACCGCGCAGAGAATCGGATCTGTTGGATTTACAACCCGTGAATTTATCCACTTCTCCCGAAATACATGAAAGTAAGTGTGCCGGTGAACTGGGGAAGAATAGAGTAAGCTTTTAAGTTACTTTCACAATGTGTATCTGATATGAATTAAACGTGTTGTCAAGTTATAATGGAAAGGGTTGTTATTTCCGCTTCTATAGACATCATTGTGTATTTTACAAACTCTAAATATATTGTTTTGTTAGTACTCATGTGTATTTAAATGTCTGAAACCTGAAATGAACATTATTTGGTTGAAAACAGTGCATATATGTGATATATGAAAAGCGCTGCGTGTGTCCGTCTCTGGTTTAGCGCCAGTTAAAGCGCGCACGCACATTTGAATTTGGCAGTTGATCACGTAATGCACTGAACGTTCTAATCACACCGGTGTGATCGTACGCTCCTGGGGCCAGCCAAGACTGATCACACCGGTGTGATCGTACGCGTCAAAGGGTTAAGCTTTAGCAGGCTGATAACAGACAGAGTTTCATCCTTTCCTTCACTCAAACAGTCTCTCTCTCTTACTGCACTAATAATCTTTTCAACAGAATCACAAGTCTGTAACTTAGACAGAATTTAATATTAAATTATTGGACCCACTTTATATTAAGTGGCCTTAACTACTATGTACTTACATTTAAATTAATCATTTGATACAATGCACTTATTGTGTACATACATGTTTTTACATTGTACTTATATTTTAAAAACACCTGCATGTAATTACATCTGTAATTAATTTCTGTAATTAAATTTATAATTACACTGTTGACCCATCCCTGAACCCTTACCCCTACCCTTAAACCTACCCATACCACCAAAGCTTTCCCTAACCTTACCCGTACCCCACCTCAATTGCTGCAAATGTGTTTTGCAATTCAATATGAACCCAATAAGTACATTGTACTTATTTTTTGATGTAAGTACATAGTAGTTAAGGCCACTTAATATAAAGTGGGACCAAATTATTATATAGAAACCTTGTTCATTCACAAAGGTTAAAATGTACATATTTTACTGCCTTAGGTTGTCCTCGTCTGGCCAAAGAGGATCTTACCCGTCATTGAGAAATCACCTCGTGCACACTGGTTAACGCTCTTTCCCATTCCAGATCTTTGACAGTTTTCTTCACCAGAATCAGGTGATTTCTGGAGCTTAGGGAAGTTGCATTCAAGAGCCACCAGAGCCATTGGACTGCCTAATAGTGTTAAAACATGGAGACAGGTTAATGACAGCAGTATTTAATCACTAAAATCATATTAGTGTTGAGACTGTTCAAAGTTAATTTAATTCTCACAACTGTCCATTCAGTGTAATGTTCTGCCACATCTGTAACTGGAGCCATCGGCCCTGCACATGGTGGTGACAAAGATCAGACAAAAAGTTACTGGTCATAGAAAAAATTCATTAAAATAGTCACTTCTATCATTCAAGGTCTGTATTACCATTTTAAAGACATCTTTACTTTAGTTTTCATTTGACAATTTTAACAACAAATTTAACAACTTTAATTTAACAACTTAACCTCTTTATGGCAATCATTTCTTTTAACATCTCTGTGTCCATGATTTTCAGCTGAGATACTGTGCTTCACTATAAATAGCTTGTTATCACTTATGACACAAGCTCAGATAGCAGCTTTTAGCTGACTTTGAATGAGAGAGACTCTGAGGATTTCAGGGCTGATACACGGCCTTTTTATAACTTTTAACATCAAACTTTACATACTGTCTTATAACTCTGGACCAGCTTAAGAATTTACATTCATTTTCAAATAATAATAATTTTTATATTTATCTTTCACCCATATATTAGGAAACTTAGACATTACAAACTTCAGATCAGGTCGAGTCTCTGTGACACTGGCAGTCTCATTTTTGCCATTTAAACCTTCTGTCACTTTGACCATCAAAAATCAAACATTTAGAACTTAGAGGTCCTACATCATTTAGTTATTCACATTCACAGTAGTGATGTGCTCATCACAAGAAAACATACTTGAGACTGTTCAAATATTTCTCAATAAAATGAAACATTCTTTAAGAAGATCCAATCATCCTTATTTTCAACCTCTATTTATCTTTTTATATTTTTTTTAAACTCACGTTTTAGATTTATTTTCAGTAATTTTACATTAACCATTTTTCCATTCAATATAAAACTTATTATACATTTCCCTTCAAAACGAATTCCTTAAGACTACAATATTTTGACCTTATTGTTATCTCTTGTTCTTTCTCAATTTCATAAGCTCTCAAACAGAGTGGAAATCTCTTTTTCTGTTTGTTTGTTTGTTTGTTTCGTTTCTTTCTTTTGTTTACAATATTTTATAGTATGGCCAAGTTTCCCACACTGTCTACACCTTTTAGTTGGATTTTTACTTCTCACCACAATTAACCCTCTGGAGTCTGAGGCTGATTTGGGGCCTGGAGAAGTTTTGACATGCCCTGACATTTGTGCTTTTTTCAGTTGTTCATAAAAATATTAATGGAAAAAGTGTCATTACACTGTATTCAGCACAAACTAGGCTACAATAATATGTGAGGAACATGTATGTACATGTTTGTGTTTTTGAAGGAATAACATTTATGCGTGGTTATTGAAAAAAACAAAAACTTAAGTCACTGAAATAAGGCCAAAAAAAGTATAGTAAATCTGTGTTTACAAGACTTCTGGGTATTGGAGGTTGTAAACTAGAGTTTTTGCTTCAAAATTATTTAAAAATTATGCTGCCTACTCCTTCATATAAAACTATATTGATTTAGTTTTTGTAAGACACTTTTTGCCAAGAAACACAGTATGCGAGGAGGCGTGAATCACCACTGAATAATGGGCCATTCTCACCTGAGAAGACAAAAGAATTGGATAGTAATTAGCTGAAATGACTTGCATATTAATGAGGCATTTCAGTCAGGTAGGTTGTGAAAAAAACCTTCTGTGATGTCTCAAGCTCATTATGATATATGAAACATACAGAAAAGTATTATTACAATATAAAGTAAAGGTTTTATATTATACTTTAAAATATAATGTATTTCTGTGATGCAAAGAATCTGAATATAGGCTTTTAGTTTAAAAGCATGCACATTTGGAGAAATATTGGATTCTCATATGCTTATGTCAATTTTCTATACAGAGGAGTTATATTTATTTAATATTCATTGTCATTACTTTGAGCGCTGGTGTTTCCAATTCATCCTTGAAGTCGGAGGGCGCTCTGTGCATTTTTAGTCCACAAATTCATCTTAAAGAAGAGGCGGCTATTCCATGAATGGAGTTTCCAATTCATACTGCAGCCGGAGGGCGCTAAAGAAAGAAAAACTCATCTAAAATTAATCTATAGAAGAAAAGAAAACAGGAACTAACTGCATGTCTTCTAGAGCTCCCTAACCATGACTTTTACATCCAGATAAACACTTTTCAAGACAATAAATACACGATTGAGACGATGAATGCATGTATTGTCTCTGAATTTGCGTCGGAATAGCGCTGGCTCCGTGGGCGTGGCCGCATTAGCGGATAATGAGCTGAATCACGGACTTCTGACATGGCTCTCTTTTCATTCAGATTACATAAACACAGAAGGTTTGTTTTCGACTTACATGATTTAAAACCTGACATCTTAACGTTTTTTTAGACATAAGTTTAATTTTTCTGTGATTAGTATTCACTAAGAGACACCCTCCGCCCTGGCAGATTGGACTTTGTTCAGAGGGAGAGGAGAAATCACGCATCATGTTAGTTTTCCTTATTTTACAAAAAGCTCAACAGAGTGTATACAAATAAAAGAAGATATTCTATAGTTTCAATTGATATATTACTTATGTCTCTATGACAAAAAATGACAGAGTATTTTAAGTCTGTTTTGCTGCAATATGAAAAAAAAAACCTGCAAAACGCGCCGGCGCGTTTTCAGACCTCAGAGTGTTAAAACACTCCTTGTCATCTTTATCCCATTGGGTAATCAAATTGAACTATCCCTCAGTTACTTCTGGGATTTTTCCATCAGGGGTTAATGGCACCCTGACCATTTTAAAAATATGTGAATAAGCACAAATGGCTAAAGGGGATTTGTTCTAGTTCTTTCAAAACCCTGACTAACAATTTTCTTAATAATCTCTGCAAATGTTTTTGAAGTGAGGGTTTTAGAGCACAGCTGCATACAGCATTTACTCTCTTCTATCTCATTATCTGTATCAGAACTGATCAAGTTACTGATAAAGTTACTCAATTTGTCATCCATATTTTAGTCAAAGTTAATACTCACCTGAAAGAGATGGAGGCGGCGATCTTTAAACAACACAGCTTTGGCTTCTGCTTGATGAAACTGCAAAGTATACTCCAAAATCCAAAATCAGTTACATATACTGGTCAAATCCAATTAGGGTCACAAAAAATGTTTTACTTTTCTCTAAATCGTTCCAGATGCATCCCAGGCAACAAGAAACCCTATCTCTATTTAATTTTTATTTTGTAATTAACTCATGGTTTTAGTCCCTAACTGTCTGAATCACTAAATCCGGGACGCCCCTGTCTGAATGGAAGAGTCAGAGAACTTTGGTTCATGAGACACTAGTAGCAAACTGGCTTACTAGTGACCTTCTACCCTTCAATAGGAAGGAGTTATTTGAACACCTTCTGCCTCAGGCTTTCAGTGTTCCTCCAACCACCTCAATGGAGTGGAGTTATCACCCACCATCTCCCTCAGATGGCGTGACACCAGTCTGTATCCAATAATCTGGTGCACCACACTCACGTCTGAGTGTGTACAGTTACAACCCCAAAAATAAAGCCCAACGTATAAGTCGTTGATTTGGACTATGCAAAGACTGTACGAAGGTAAGATGATTGTGGTCTGTAGATACTACTACCGGTCCGGAACCTCCACCCACATACACGTCGAAATATTGTAAGGCCCAAATTAATGCCAACAACTCCTTTTCTATGGTTGAATAATTCCTTTGACACAAATTAAACTTCTTAGAAAAGAAGCTAATGGGTCGATCAATACCGTTGTCATCCTTCTGGAATAACGCAGCTCCTGCACCCAACCCATTCGCATCCACCTTTAAATGAAAAGGGCGGTCCCACCGAGGTGCAGTTAAGACGGGAGCAGAACTCAGCACCAATTTGGCATTTTCAAAAGCACTTTTACAACGTAAGGACCAGTCATATTTCTGCTTGCCCTTTAACAAATCTGTTAAAGGAGCAACCACTGTTGAGAAATTTTCACAGAACTTACGATAATACCCTATCATTCCTAGAAACCTCATTAACTCTTTCTTGGTAGATGGAACTGGGAAATTATTGATAGCCTGGACTTTTGCCCGAACAGGACACACTTTACCCTGTCCTACCACATTTCCCAAGTATACCACAGTGGCACGTGCAACTTCACATTTGGCTAAATTTACCGTCAATTTGGCCGTTTCCAGACGAGTAAATAATGCACGTAACTGACGAACATGTTCTTCCCATGTCTGACTATACACTACAACATCGTCAAGATAAACAGCCCATCCATCCAGCCCAGAGATTACCGAATTCATCAACCGCTGAAATGTAGCGGGAGCGCTTCGAAGGCCGAAACTCATGCGTTTATAAGTATATAATCCCGATGACATAGTGAAAGCACATACTTCTTGAGCATGAGTAGTTAGTGGCACTTGATAATATCCCTTAAGTAGGTCAATCTTCGTAACGAACTTCGCTGACCCCACTGAATCAATGCAATCTTCAATTCGGGGAAGCGGGAAAGAATCGGATTTCGTCACCGCATTCAATCGTCTATAATCAGTGCAAAACCTAAATGTACCATCTGGTTTCGTAACTAAAAGACAAGGGGAAGCCCAACTGGAACTAGATCGTTCTGCCAGTCCACTTTCCAAGAGATACTTGACCTCTAATTCCAAAAGATGTTGTTTCTCGGGAGACACTCGATAAAAATCGTTGTCGAATAGGTTTTGAATCACCGACATCAATATCATGTTGAATCATATCAGTGCAGGAAGGAATATCCGAAAAAAGCACTCGAAAACTTGTAATCAGCTGTCTTAATTCCTCACCCTTAACTGGAGATAAATGCCCAAACATACTCTCCAATTTGTTTAACTGCTTAGAGTTTCCGAGTCTAGGTTGAATTAAATTCTCATCAAAAATATCCTTCTTAACCCCATCTACCAAAGAACCACTTTCACCCCCTACAGCAGTCGCAACGGATTTAATTTCAGCACCTCCGTCAACGACATTTGGTCCGGTTGCACGAACCAAATAAGGCTTCAACAGATTTACATGGCACAGCTGAGCCTTCTTCCTTCTATCAGGAGTGGAAATCATATAATTTTGCTCTGACAGTTTCTTGAGCATAAGGTCCTGAAAATCTCGCTGAAAAAGAAGAACCAGTCATTGGAAGTAACACCAAGTTCTGATCTCCCGGATGGAATTCCCTTCTTTCGGCCTTGTGATCAAACCAGGTTTTCATTTTCGATTGTGCCCTCCCTAGATTGTCACGAGCCAAAGCACTGGCACAATACAGCCTATATCGGAACCCATTTACATAATCCAAAAGATTTACAGGTGGTTCAGCTTCTAACAAATCATCACGCAAAAGCGCAAGCGGTCCCCTGATCTTATGCCCAAAGACTAAGTCATTAGGTCTGAACCTCAGACTTTCCTGAATTACCTCACGAGCAGCGAGCAGCAACCACGGAAGTCCCTCCTCCCAGTCTTTCATCAATTCAGTACAATATGTTCTCAGCAATTGCTTCAGCGTTTGATGAAAGCGCTCGAGGGCCCCCTGACTCTCCGGATGATGAGCACTACTTTTCTGATGATCTACACGCAACTGTTTCAGTATCTGTGCAAACATGTGAGACGTAAAGTTTGTTACCCTGTCAGACTGAATAACACGAGGAATTCCAAATATAGAAATGAATTGTGTCAAAGCCTTCACAACAGACTTCGTAGTAATATTTCGCAATGGATACGCAGCAGGATATCGAGTACTTTGGCACATCACAGTCAATATGTAGATTGAACCAGTCTTAGAAGGAGGTAATGGCCCCACACAATCAATCGTGAGATGCTCAAAAGGATTTTTCACCACCGGAATAGGATACAATGGAGCAGGAGCTATCACTTCATTTGGCTTTCCCACCAATTGACAGACAAGGCAAGTTTTTATAAAAGCAGCCACATCTCGCTTTAATCGAGGCCAAAAGAAATAACGCATCACACTGTGATAGGTTTTCTTCACTCCAAAGTGACCAGCTATGTCACCGTGTGCAGCTTTCAAAACTACCTCCCGCAATCCCTCCGGTATCAATAATTGGAACAGTGGATCGCCCAGAATTTTCTCACACGGCGTCCATTTATGAAGTAATAATCTGTTCTGTATGAAATATCCGCTAGCTAAACTTTGAATCTCAGATTCACACAAGGGTTTTAATTGCAGATCATTTTTTTGCTTTATAATCAAATCCTGCAGAGAAATCGACGGAGAAAGCAATGACAAATTCTTGGAAAGATCAACATGAACTTCCTCTTGGTTTTCATCCTCCTCCCTACCTTTTCCCTTCCTCATCGCTCGGGTTACAGCGCAAGAACTAAAAACAACAGGCAGTTCTTGAACACATTTATCTGATTCGATCTCGCAGACCGGCGTGACATTAACCACGGGAAACACCTCCGTACCCCATACTTTACTCCCGGCCAAATTGTTTCCCAAAATCAAATCCACACCGTCGATAGGTAACCTTGACCTCAATGCAATTTCGACCTCTCCTTTCACCATTTCAGAATCTATCTGAATGCGGTGCAGTGGAGCCGAAAATGTCTCCAATCCAATTCCTTGAATTAGAACACTTTTACCCGTATTCGATTTTGAAGAAAACGGCAGTTTCGAATCCAATAAGAACGATTCCGATGACCCTGTGTCCCTTAATATCTTAAAAGATACTTTCGTCAACTCGCCCAAAGAGACAGTCCCTAGAGTTATGAACGGTTTGTAACCGGCTTGCAAAGAATCACGATCATCACTTTCATACGCAATTCCTTCTCCATCTGATTTAAAACTCAATGCAGTAGTTGACACTAGACCAACAGCTTTTGGACCCCCGGCTTTGGACTTATTTCGTAATACAGGGCATTCCTTTTTCCAATGACCTTTTTCCAAACAATACCTACAGGTCAAATCTAGTTCGACTTTTCTAACATAGTAATCTGCTTTGTGCGAATTTTTCACTACATTTCCGCTACCATTTTGCTTTTTACAGAACGAATCACCAGCGGTTTTATGAATTAAAACATATTCGTCCGCAAGAACAGCAGCCTCCGCAGTGGTCATCACTTTATGTTCATTTACAAACATTGCGACACGCTCGGGGATAATGTTTTTAAAATGTTCTAGTACTATCAGATTCGAAAGACCTTCAAATGTACTAACACACAGTGATGTACACCACCTGTTAAAATGACTTGTTAATTCCCTAGCTACTTCAACGTGCGTTTTACGATCATCTTTCCTCCATCCCCTAAATCGTCGCCGATACGCTTCAGGGACAAGCTTGTATGCCTTTAACACCGCCTCTTTTACTATCTTATAGTTCTTTCGATTTTCTGAAGAAAGTGAGAAGAATGCTTCCTGAGCTTTACCTTCTAAAACGCTTTGTAGTAGGAGGGTACGCTCTGCATCGTTCCAACCTCTATCCTCAGCCAAGCTTTCGAACAGAGAAAAAAACACATCTGGATCTCGATCATTGAATCTTGGTACGTAAACTCACTGTCTCACTTCCCAGTTCTCTCAACCCTTCCAACCAGACAGCCCTAACAAAACAATAAAACTTCCTACCTTGTTTTTTGTTTAGCCAGGGATGTCACCGAAGAATGATTGCCCGCATCCTCCACCATAAACTGTTGGGGATAAACAGTTTAGGACCCTTGAAACCAGATATGTTGAATAAAGACCCAGAGTCAAAGTTAAAAAAATAAATAAATTGAAGAAAAATTTGATGAAGAATAGTTTGCAGTTTCATCAGCAGAAGCCAGCTTCAGGTCTCGCAAGGAGTTCGTAGGCCGCTCTGCGTACATTCACATTTCCACAAAAATTATACTCTAACAGAGTCAACTAACTACGTCATTACTTCAGGTTGAATGATTCTGATTGGCTAAGAAAAATAGACAAGATTAGAAAATCTCCACACGTGGACAGATAGTAAGAAGCATATCTCCCTTTGTCACAGTGATGACGAGGGGGACCCTAGATTTGGGTACCGGATGTCCTTTTGGAGTCATGATGTGGCGTCTGCTGGTCTCAAACAGATTGCCAGTTGTCCACCAGTACAAAGGGACCTGCACAAAACACTTAGCCCA
Organism: Chanodichthys erythropterus; assembly: GCF_024489055.1. Lineage (NCBI taxonomy): Eukaryota > Metazoa > Chordata > Actinopteri > Cypriniformes > Xenocyprididae > Chanodichthys > Chanodichthys erythropterus. The sequence goes on along the minus strand of NC_090227.1, from coordinate 15,217,398 downwards.
CATACACAGATACACATGATTCACAGCTTCTTCAAGGCTGAAGTTAATCTGAGCTCTGCTCTGAGCAGGAAACTTTACCAAAACATACTGATAACATGATCTTTTCTCTCAGTGAGAGGTACAGAGGAAAATAGATGTTTTAACATACATTGAAGAAGACATTCAAATATTTTAACAGAAATATAAATGTTATCTGTGCCATTCAGCAAGAGCACTGCTCCATTTCACCAAAAGAGAGAGGGAAAACGCCATGAGAGCAACACAGGTTTACCTTCGGTTTCGTTTTAAATTAATTCATTTTGGCTTGTTTAGCTACATGGTTGTATATGACTATGGGTCACATAAATAAAAAAATGGTGTATATCTCTCTACGGAGCTACCTAGCTTACTTTGCAGAGGACGAAGAGAAAGCACCCGTTTGATAAATGAGCTAGTAGTGGAGAAATTATAACTTTTAAGAAATAATCTTTTTTGAGTAACGACCCCCAACACTGTCCTCCTTGCTGGAGTGTGACGTGATTTGTGACACGTGCAGGTGTGATGGATCGCGTACAAACCAATAGGGTGCCAGAATGGTATATGTTTATACTTCTGATCCAACCACAATCAAATTAACTCTATCCGGATGGCGCAACTATCTGGATAGGTTTTTTTTCAAGCTGGAATGAAAACAAGCCAAAATGAAATAGGAGTAACAAGGCTATTTTTAAAATGTAAGGAGTAGAAAGTACAGATAATTGCGTGAAAATGTAAGGAGTAGAAGTAAAAGGTCGGCTGAAAAATAATTACTCCAGTAAAGTATAGATACCCAAAATTTCCACTTAAGTAAGGTAACAAAGTATTTGTACTTCATTACTTGACACCTCTGGTTACTAAACTGTTAGTTTCAGTTCTTGTATTCTAATTATATAATGTACCCCTGGACAATAAACTGTTCCATGATTGAACTGCACTTTGTGTCTGTTTAGTCATTGGTACCCAGGTATACCTGCTTTTCTGTGCTAGATTGCTCAACCTGAAAAGATCTTCTCGAAATACTTGATCTCCAAGTATACTTGATCTGTGCAGTCATAATTCTCACAAAAACATAGATGAGGAGAATCCTAATTTTGAGATATCCTGCTCAGAATGAGATTCTTAGTGTTGACTCTTCTGTTGTCTCTCAACCACAAGGAGGTACATTAAATTTCAAAAATGGCAATTCATTGTGGTCTCGCCCCCCACTTGAATGATAGGGTAAAGCCATGGCCAAAAGTTTTGGTGGTTCTCTGCAATGGGTTGTAGTCTCAGAAACCCTCATTAGATTAACTGCTTGTTAAAAGTTTGCTGCTTCAGTTGTGGTGTTGTCCAGATGCATTTTACATACAGTATTTACAGTACATACAGTAAATGCTTCATTGGCAAAAAAAGTTTGAGGTCCTGGTAAAAAGTGATCAGCTAGCATATTTTCACTAATCACATCAGCACATGGGAAAGTGCAAACAAGTTCTAGTCAGGAAGAAAAAGTGCTTCCAGTCATTGTGTTCTTGCGTCTTTAATGGTTAGCTCTAAAGAAAGACATCATTGCTTTGCAGCAATTTCTTTGCATGTGAGGCCATCTGAAAGAACCATTTACTGGATCATCAAGAAATTCAAGTTGAGAAATTCAATTGCAATGAAGAAGCCTTCAGAATATCCCAGAGTGTCCAGAAAGCGGCAGGACGTCACCTCCTGGAGTCAATCCTGAACCATGTGCAGAGCTCAATATTGGCAGCAGGTGTGCATCTGTAGGCACAGTGAGGTCAAGACTTTTGGACAGTGGCTTGAAGAAAGGCAGCAAAGAAGCCACTTTTCTCCATGAAAAAACATCAAGGACCAACTAGAATTCTGCAAGTACAGCAAGGATTGGACAGCAGAAGACTGAAAGAAGTTATTTTTTTTCTGATGAAGCCCCCATCCGACTGTTTGAGACATCTGGAAAATGATTAGTCCAGGGAAATAAAAGGTGAATACTACCATGATGAGTCCTGTGTCATGCCAACAGTGAAGCATCCTGAGACCACCCATGACTGGGGCGGTCCCAAGGGAGTGTCAAATTTGCCTCCAAACATACTGCATGTTATTACCCTTGATAGCAAATACATTATTATATTATATTATATTATATTATATTATATTATATTATATTATATTATATTATATTATATTATATTATAAAATGCTGAGGTCATTAATTATAAAATGCAATTTTATAATCTTCAAACAACTTTCATCTGTTTTGGGCCCTAATCTATCATAACCATACCTGTAGTATTACATCATAATAGTGTAGGGGCAGGGGGGAATTATAATATAATATAATATAATATAATATAATATAATATAATATAATATAATATAATAAATCCATTAATATATTAATAAGCCATTTTTGTCTATTTTTTATGCCAATCATGACATTTTTAAAAAAAATCATAAAACCCTCTGCGCTGTGTCAGACGAAATCTAAAACATTGCAAAATAATGTGAAAGTTGTAAAAAAAAAAAAAAAAAACTAAGGCATCAAGCCTGAATGCAATGGTGTGGCTAAGAGCTGGAAATGCGATATCTGTGGAACCACTGAAAATGTCTGACATGGAATCAATATGTAAAAGCCTGCCTTCTCCTCAGAACCCTGGTAAATTTGTGACTGTTCTGCAAACACATACAAAATATGCTCAACTTACAGGGGCAGATTACAGAGCAGTTCTGTTAAGAACGTTTGAAGGAGATGTCACTGAGGCATTGTTAATCGATGAATGTCCAATGTTTAAACGTGATAATGATAAACCAACACGCTCGGGCACAGCTGTTTATTACTGGGAAAAGCCTGAAAACCGTAATACCTTTTTTAAGGAACTGAGATCTTTCTTAGTCAAACGCATAGGTGAGAAACAGACACCTCAAGGGAAATTGCATGACCAAACAGCAGAAGTAAAACCACCCTTGGCCCAGCAAAGAAACTCAGCAGTAGTCTGCTATTACTGTAGGTGAGAAGGTCATATACGTCGTGATTGCAGGGCATTAAAAGGTCACTAAAAGAGGAAGCAATGGGTGAAGCCACAGCAACAGAGAAATAAACCACCAGTAGCCACGTATCCCACTATAAGGCATAATAACCAACAATAGGGGAGCCAGAGTCAGTTCGGACTTACCAATGATGACCCTAACTTTTTCAAACCATAGTGAACATCATGAACATAGTGACATCAATGACCTCCGCACATTATGAGGGTCCAATGTCTAATCAAGTAGTTAACTCTGTGGGTATATCAGGAACTGACATTGAATTTCCCTTAAAACCTCTTTTAGAAGTAAGAGGTCCTGGATTTAAACCAATTGTTAATAAATTAACAATACCAGGAACTCTAATTAATTTATTTGGGCATGATATGCATAAATTGAACATGGATATTAAATTTACTGATAAACAAGTTGTGTTTTTCTTCCAGTCCAGTTTGCAGGTCTCAGTGAATCCTTTGCCTACATGGGAGGAGCCCAGTGAACCACAGCCTGTTTCACCACAGCCTGACACACCTCAGATGGTACATCACATGATTAACCCATCATTGTGGTCCCAATACAAGGATGACACAGGTTTTATAGACATGGAACCTTATAAAGCTAAATTGAAGAATAACGAACTGGGGCCGTATTCACAAAACATTTTATCTTACCACTAAGAGTTCTCCTAAATGGCACTAAAAGTGCTTAGTTAAGAGTTTTCTCTTAAAACCTTTTCACAACTAGCTGCTAAGACAAACTTTTACCAAGAAATAGAGAAAACTCTTAAGCTAAGAGTAAGGGCGGGGTTGACCTCGTTGCTATGGATGATGTCAACATTCTTATTACATATAACCACAGTGATTGGCTGATGCACTCTAAACCCGGATTTTGTCTTAATGAAACTTTTAAGTGGTCATCGCTTATTCTTTGTTGTTTTATTTTTTTATTATTATTATTTTAAGTTGTCATTACTAAATCAAATTAGTTGTTTGCACTAATCAGACAAAATATTTAGTGCAATAATCATGTTAAGCTTTGATAACTCTGAATGTGCTTCTGTAAGGGAGGGATGGGCCTATTGAAACAGGTGATTGTGTGCAGAGCCACTGTTTGAAGAGTCTACCCGATGCTGCACACTAAATGTGGATTTTTGAAAGAAATTTGAAACGGTGAGTGTATAAATCCTATCTTTCTGACAAAAGTGATTACCCCAAAACCGGGCCAATGTTAGTTAAACAATAAAGGTAACGTAATGTTCCCATTCAGTCGGTCACGTTCGACGTACGTCGGACAGACCGACGAATAGGAATCTCGCTAGAGAGGCCAATCTACTTCGAGTGTAACTAAACGAGCCAATGCACATTGGCATGCAATCATATGCATCAGCTGCTCGCCTCGCAGCGCGGGTATATAATGAGCAGCAGGTGCGTTGCATCTTCAGCTTTTCGCTTCGGAGCCGAACGGTGTTTGTTCCTGTTCTCTGAAAGCGAGTGTCTGCTAGAAGACGAGTCAAGCTTTTTGGTTGAACTTCTCTTTTTTTCCGAGTGCGGGCGAACAGCACAGCAGCGGGGTCGACGTCCTCTCTTTTTCTGTTTCGCTTGCCGTTTTTGAGCAAATAGCTGTTTGACAGCGTCAGAAGGCTGTTCTCACGGCCGGTACGGTGCGCTTTTGAGCGCTGAAAAGCCGTTTTTACGGCTGGTAAGAGTGAGCGCCTTCAAAGAGAGAGAAAGCACATGACAGGCTGCACACAATCCCTGTCTGTGTTGCGGTGGCCGTTCCCCTGCGTGCTTCAGCACTTCTAAAAGAGTAAAGTCCCTGAAAGAGCTTACACAAGTAGATTCGCGTCTTTTTAAAGACGACATCCTACTTGTGTTTCTGGATGCGATCGTTCCTGTCCTCACTGACGGCCACGATCACCGTTTCGCATGTCTGGGCGCGTGCTGAAATGATGTTCGTGGGTGTTCATGTTTTCATATGAGAACATGATCACGTCGACACGCCGGTCGTGACTCTTCTTTCTCCGGGAAGCTTGAGTCCCCTCTGTTGTTGGCCAGCTGCCGCTTGTGTGTAAAAGCACAGCCGCGGCTCTGCCCGACACTCTGGGAGACCGCGGAGATCAGCGAGAGCAAACCTCTTGCTCCTCTGCGTGTCGTGTGCCGTCGAGCTGCCGGGCTGCAGCGCGGGTTGTCACGGCAACCCAGCGCTCGCTCGGCGCTCTAGATGCGCGGTTCCCTTGCGTAATCTCCATTGTAGCGCCCTCTCTGGTGCACCAGAAGAGGTCTACTTTGCTGATATGGCTTGGGTGACATGAGGTTGAGGGGTTCCTTCGGGGAACCAACCCCCTAGGGCCCCTCCCTCTCTAGCGCATTGCAAGCTGTGCAGTTTCTGGATTGGATTGCTGGTCCTTTTCATAGGGGAACCTAGCATTTCATTCAGAGCTCCAGCTGAGGGACAGACGTCGATTGCAGCATCGGAGAGAGTGCTGTTATGCTCTGGAAATGAGGGTGACGCTGCCCACTGTAATGGTGTGTGCTTATGCTGACTCATTATGTTTACAGCCATGCTTTCCTGGGTCTTCCAGATGTGCATGGAAAACTTGGCAGTATGGGGGTATATTGGTGCCATAAATATGGAATGCCAAAGGTGCCAATCTGCATAAGTTTTTCCTCTCTCACTACCCTCTTGGATGGGGTGGCTGTACACAGACCACACCCACCCTGCATGTGAGGCCAAGGCACTCTTTTTGCATGAGGGTAGTTCTGTGCTGGGGTTGAGCTGCGCTTGTTGACTAACCGTGATCAAAGTCACGGCGCAGGCCCTCAGCCAGACGATGTCCACCTCCGTGGTCCAGAAGTGCCCCCTGGCTTACCTTGTGAGGTGTGAGAGGTTGTCAAGCTAAATGCTTTCTCAATGCTCCCATCTTACGAGGTGGCCTTTCGGTGACACTGTCGAGGACTGAGCCCAGCGGTTCTCCTCAGTTAGTAGCGGATAGGGGAGCTTCCCATGACAAACCATTGAGTTCCTCTTGGGCCGCCCCTCAGTCTGCTTGTCGCCAAGGGTGTCGTCCCCTGCTAGAAACTCCGGCCCAGCAGGCTCTGCTGTATCCATTGCGGGGAGATGACGCCTCCCGTCTCTGCAGCTGTTTAACTGGTTGGTGAGAATCACCCCTGAGACGGGCGACCCAGAGATGGGTGGGGCTGCTCTTCCACCCCTGGAGGAGGGCCAGGTGGTAAATCCTTTATTGGGTTTGTTTCTGTTCCGCCACTGACCCAAGAGGCAGCGGTACCCAAATTTTAAAGAGCAGTTCCTCCATTTCCAGGTCTGAAGAGGGTTTGGAGAGCAGTGGGAGGAGAAAAACCTCACCACTCTCATCCCCCTCTTCTGTCGCCAGCGGACAGCAGCGAGCAGCGGGCAGCCAAAGCCTCGACTGCTCCCTCTGTCCATCCGTGGAGCCAGGTAAGTGTTGCCTAGCACACTGTGACGCCGCTTCGGGCCGCCTCACAAAGAGAGCCCCCCGAGCCGCATCCCTGTGTTCCACCTCGCTGCCCTGCTGCGGATACACCGGTGGTCCCTTTGGTCCTGCTTGTACGGTCTCTGCGAGCCGGGTTAGCGCTCACCAGTCCGTCTCGCTGGCTCCTTCGGACCATCAGGGTCGGCTTTGCGATTCAGTTCGCCCGGCTCCCCCCCCCAAGTTCAGGGACGTCCTCTTCACTACAGTGAAAGATGCCGATGCCCCTGTCCTGCGTGCGGAGATCGCAGTCCTACTGGCGAAGGACGCGATAGAGCCTGTCCCTCCAGCCGATTTGAGGTCGGGGTTCTACAGCCCCTACTTCATTGTACCCAAGAAAAGCGGCGGGTTACGACCGATCTTGGACCTGCGAGTTTTGAATCGGAGCCTCCACAAGCTACCATTCAAAATGCTCACGCAGAAACGCATTTTCGAGTGCATCCGTCCCCGAGATTGGTTTGCAGCGATTGACCTGAAGGACGCGTACTTCCATGTTTCAATTCTTTCGCGACACAGGCCATTCCTGAGATTCGCGTTCGAAGGTCGAGCATATCAGTACAGAGTCCTACCCTTTGGGCTGGCCCTGTCTCCCCGCGTCTTCACGAAAGTCGTGGAGGGAGCCCTTGTTCCCATGAGAGAACAGGGTGTTCGCATTCTCAACTATCTCGACGACTGGCTCATTCTAGCACAGTCCCGGGATCAGTTGTGCAAACACAGGGATTTGGTGCTCAGACACCTCAGCCAGTTGGGGCTTCAGGTCAACTGGGAAAAGAGCAAACTCGCCCCGGTGCAGAGGATCTCTTTTCTCGGTATGGAGTTGGATTCGGTCGAGCAGATAGCACGCCTCACAGAGGAACGTGCTCGGTCAGTGTTGAACTGCCTGAATACATTCAATGGCAGGACAGCGGTCCCACTGAAGTTCTTTCAGAGGCTCCTGGGGCATATGGCGGCTGCTGCGGCTGTAACACCGCTCGGTCTGCTTCATATGAGACCGCTTCAGCACTGGCTTCACGGCCGAGTCCCGAGATGGGCGTGGCAGCGCGGCACATTCCGGGTGCCAATCACTCAGGAGTGCCGCCGAACCTTCAGTCCGTGGTCGGACCCCTTGTTTCTTCGGGCAGGAGTGCCCCTAGAACAGGTGTCCCGGCATGCTGTGGTGTTCACAGATGCTTCTGCCACCGGCTGGGGTGCCACGTAATACGGGCATGCAGTCTCAGGGGTTTGGACGGGACCCCATCTGCATTGGCACATCAATTGCCTCGAGTTGCTGGCAGTACGCCTTGCTCTGAGCCGCCTCAAAGGCCTGCTTCAGGGCAAGCATGTACTGGTCCGTATGGACAACACTGCGACCGTTGCGTACATCAACCGTCAAGGTGGTCTACGCTCCCGTCGCATGTCACAACTCGCCCGCCATCTCCTCCTGTGGAGTCGGAAGCATCTGAGGTCGCTTCGCGCCATTCATGTCTCCGGTGTGCTCAACCATGTGGCCGACGAGCTATCACGAGCTGCGCTGCCAGGAGAGTGGCGACTCCACCCCCAGGTGGTTCAGCTGATCTGGAGAGAATTCGGAGAGGCTCAGGTAGACCTGTTTGCCTCACCAGAAACCTCCCACTGCCAGTTGTTTTACTCTCTGACCGAGGGGACACTCGGGACAGATGCACTGGCTCACAGCTGGCCCCGGGGCCTGCGCAAATATGCGTTTCCCCCAGTGAGCCTACTTGCACAGACCCTGTGCAAAGTCAGGGAGGACGAGGAGCAGGTCTTGTTAGTTGCGCCTTACTGGCCCAACCGGACCTGGTTCCCAGAACTCTCACTCCTCGCGACAGCCCCTCCCTGGCCCATCCCTCTGAGGAAAGACCTTCTTTCTCAGAGACGGGGCACTCTTTGGCACCCGCGTCCAGACCTCTGGAAACTCCATGTCTGGTCCCTTGGACGGGATGCGGAGGTTCTAGGTGACTTACCCCCTGAGGTACTTAACACCATCACTTCGGCACGTGCACTGTCTACGAGATGTGCTTACGCCTCCAAAGTGGAACCTGTTCGTCGAGTGGTGCTCTTCTCGCCGGGAAGACCCCCGAAGATGCTCGATCAGAGTCGTGCTTTCCTTCTTGCAGTAGGGTTGGAGCGTAGGCTGTCCCCCCTCCACCCTCAAAGTCCATACTGCTGCTATATCCGCTTACCACGACCACTTAGATGGCAAATCTGTTGGTCAGCACGACCTGGTCATCAGGTTCCTTAGGGGGCGAGACGGTTAAATCCTTCTCGTCCCCTCTCCATACCCTCTTGGGACCTCACTCTGGTGCTGAGAGCACTTCAGATTGCTCCCTTTGAGCCTTTGCTGTCAGCAGACTTAAAGATTCTGTCTATGAAGACTTTGCTGCTGGTGGCATTGGCCTCCATCAAGAGGGTAGGGGACCTGCAGTCATTTTCGGTCGACGAATCGTGCCTGGAGTTCGGGCCGGGTGATAGCCACGTGGTACTAAGACCCCGGCCTGGCTATGTGCCCAAGGTTCCTACCACTCCCTTCAGGGACCAGGTGGTGAGCCTGCAAGCGCTGCCCTCGGAGGAGGCAGACCCAGCCCTGGCTTTACTCTGTCCAGTCCGCGCTTTGCGACTGTACATAGACAGAACCTAAAGCCTCAGGACCTCAGACCAGCTCTTGTCTGTTATGGAGGCCAGCAGAAGGGAAAGGCTGTCTCCAAGCAGGGGATGGCCCACTGGATAGTGGATGCCATCGCCCTGGCTTACCAAGCTCAGGGTGTGCCCTGCCCGCTCAGGTTGCATGCTCACTCCACGAGAGGTGTCGCATCCTCCTGGGCGCTGGCTCGTGGCGCCTCGCTGACAGACATTTGTAGAGCTGCGGGCTGGGCGACACCTAACACGTTCGCTAGATACTATAGCCTTCGTGTCGAGCCGGTCTCCTCCCATGTTCTCGCCACAGGTCAGAGGCACGGAGAGGCCCCGGCTTAGTGTCGGCTTGCTGCGCTACATGCGCTTCTTTCTCCAGAGAGTCCCTACAAGGCAGACCCTGTCGAGTCCTCCAATATCCCTTCGGCAGCCGACGTGGCGGAGCGTCTGGCGCCAGGCCTATACTCCGTTGTATCCTTGAGAACCGGGTTTAGGCTGGGTTCCATATGTGTGACCCTACGGGGATCCCATATGGTTGGTTCCACGGTTGCTCCTAAACGAAGCCCGTGTCTTTCCCTCTGGGAGAACCTACCCTTCATCAGGTTGGAGACACCCCAGCTCTTCCATATGTAGCACAGCCCTACAGGGTTAGTCCATATGTACTTCTCCACATAACTCCTTCGGGGAAGGATGTGGCTTCCGCAGCGTTCCTTTCCCAGCGAAGGGTACGCTTTCCCAGCGTTATCCAATAGTCTCACTGAATGGGTTTTGGGGAACAGCAGTGATCGACTCTCTCTGTGTTAGCCCTGTCCCACCATCCTCAGGCAAGGGGGTTCAGGTGGCTTACAACAGAGCGCTGGAAGGGGGCAGCTCCTGTGGCGCTTTGGTAGGGATTCCTATTCGTCGGTCTGTCCGACGTACGTCGAACGTGACCGACTGAATGGGAACGTCTCGGTTACAAAGGTAACCCTCGTTCCCTGAAGGAGGGAACGGAGACGTACGTCCCGTCGCCACAGTCGCTGTACCCCGCTGATGCTGCCGCCTATCCGGTTCGGCTCCTCAGCGAAAACCTGAAGATGCAACGCACCTGCTGCTCATTATATACCCGCGCTGCGAGGCGAGCAGCTGATGCATATGATTGCATGCCAATGTGCATTGGCTCGTTTAGTTACACTCGAAGTAGATTGGCCTCTCTAGCGAGATTCCTATTCGTCGGTCTGTCCGACGTACGTCTCCGTTCCCTCCTTCAGGGAACGAGGGTTACCTTTGTAACCGAGACGTTATTATCAGAATGCTTCCAGCATATTTATGCGGCATGGCCCAGCTAATCAAAATACGTAACTGTCGTGTGTTAGCTGGGGGGCTTTATTAACATATACACCTACCCCAACCCTATACCTTACTACAATACAGTGTTGGTAGCAAAATGTGATAGGTAGCAGCATTATTTGTTAAAACACCGCTCGACGTTACTCTTTTTTTTTCCTGTTGGTTCACAGATTAGCTACGTTAACATGTCAATTTCAAAAACGTTTGCATTTCGTTGTTTTTTTTTTCTGTCTGTTCATATCAGCATGTGTGAATGTATGTAGGCTACACATGCTTGTGGCTAACATTAGCGTAGCCTATTGCTGCGTTCCATTCAACAGGGTCCCTACGCAGTGTTTATTGTTCCCCTCCCTGAGCACGGTATATCCGTTGAAGTGGACTTCGCTGACAATAATCGCTCATTTGGAACGCCCTGCAAATGTGATCAAAGAAAATCAACGACGGTGTCGCGCAGATTATGATATAACATAAATAAATAGATAAGCTATTATAATATACTTTCGAATTTAAAATTGACTCTTTACAGATTTGAAGCTGTAACTGTCATGCCATATGAAAATAAATTCTCATTTGGTTAACTGTATGTTTTCTTAATCCATGGTCTGAGTCTCATCTTGTGCGCTTTCTTTTCCACGTGCAGCCGTATAGTAAACACTTCTGAGGTAAATTAATATAATAAAAATGACAGAGCCTCAGCTGCTTTTCAACAATTTTACTTTGTCATGCTTCTTCATACAATAAAATATGCAACTGTAACATTCATCGCCATAACCATTCATTCTTTCGTTCGTATAAGAATAACAAAATGTATGAATACTCGCAACCTAAATGGACACAAACGTAAATTCCTCAATCGCAGAGCCGTTTAAAAACTCGTTTAACGGCTCTGCTCCATCATAGTTCTGACTGGTGACACGGTGCGCAATAACAGTTGGGTAATTTTACCTCTTTACTTCCTGTGAAGTGTTGTATCGATGTTCCCTTATTGCCTATACCGTTCGCAGTGCCCTTTGAACTGAACACGTTCGCTCCCTTCGGAATGGAATCTCACTTAAGATGGTGAAATACCCTGTGAAGTCCACTTCGCAGTCCACTTACGGTCGAATGGAACGCACTTTGTCTCTTTGGTGTATTAAGAGAACTAACAGTTCAAAATTGTGCTTCTTAAGGTCATAAGCCAGAGAACGCTGTCCTGCTCCTTTAACAGAAGATCATGTATGTTCAAGAATGTTTTACTTATCTATCTTTCTATTATTATTTGATGTCATTGTTTGGTCATATTTACACACCCTCATGCTTTTCCCGATGTATATGACTTTCTTTCCTCAGCTGAACACAAACCAGTATTTTTAGAAAATATTTAATTTTGGGGTCCATATAATGCAGGAGGACCCCCAAAGTAGACACTTTAAAAACAACATAAATTGAACATAATCCACACAATCAGTTATGTTGTGTTAAATGTACTGCTCTGTATTTTTTTCTATTTTGCAGGTGTTCATGGAGTTCAACAGGATTTTGGGAAAGAACCTCAAGCAGAAATTCTATGAAAGCATTGATCGACACAGTATTCGTCTAATTGAGATCTTTCAATCTGAGAGAGAATGTTGGACAGCTGTTGATAATGCTTTCACAACAAACCAGGCTTAGCCCATATCCATTGTACATTTGCAAAACATGTCACACTCACAATAAGTGATACCACATTGGTTGTCCAATACAATCAAAATTGTTATTTGTTGGTTATTCTTTCTTGTAGATCACTTCTTGTACATTAAAGTATTTCCTGTTTTGTTTTGTTTTTTTGTAAACAATAAAAAACATTGAAATGTTACTGTTTATTTCTTCAAATAATACAAATAATATAAATCTAAGTAGTATTATTTTTTAAATAAGACATTACTTAAATATATTTATTTCTACCTAAAATAATTTAACTTAATAGATATTTCATAAAATGTATACCAGAAAACATTAATAATGTGAACTAAAGAATTTCAGTAAAAACATCTCAGATGTAAACTTGATTTGTCTGCAGCATCACTTAACACATAATATTTTATGTTCATGCTGTGTAAAAACAAAAATGGTTAAGTTAAACGCGTTTCCAATAGGGGTGACGAGACAGGTAGCTCACGAGACTCGAGATTGAGTTCACGAGACGAGACAAGATTTTTACACACTATTTTTAAGAAATCTTCAGTGGCGAAATACATGACTAGACAAATATTCTGCAGGTGTATTTGAAATGTTTTAATTAATCATCTTGTAATGAATGTCATTTCAGTTCTACTCTCTGAGTAGGAATTATCATATGCAGTAAAAGACAACAATACTCAAGTACTGTAAAAGGTTTTGCCACTAACTCGACTGATTGACTTCTCTTCTGTATGATTTCAGTCTCTTCAGATCTTACTGTACATGATTTATGAGCTTCTACAACTTTTGACCTCCTAACTGAACTCCTTTCCACAAACTGATCATAGAAATAAAAACAGTAGGCTATAAATAAAAATGATAACACTTTACAATAAGGTCTCATTTATTAACATTAGTGTATTTACCAACATCAACTAACAATGAGCAATATATTTGCTACAGTATTTATTAATCTTTGTTTATGTTAGTTAATAAAAATAATCATTAATTGTTAGTTTATGATAGTTCACAGTGCATTAACTAATGTTAACAAATGAAACCTTATTGTTTGTGCTTACTAAGATTAAGAGAAAACTGTTATTAATTTTTATGGTAACACTTTACAATAAGTGCAACCATAATCGCACTCTCTCAATATTCAAAGTGCAAATAAGACCACATTTTTCTTTGATATAAGAGATGGTTACAACTACACTGCCCAGCCTGATATAGCTTTTATATTGGAAGATATTGAGTACGCGCTCGCGTTTACTTTCACTTTTTTATCTTTTTTATTTAAATGTGTAATGTAAACGTAGCATATTCGTTGTCACAATTTAATTTCGCGAGATCTCGTGACACGACATCTCGTCACACCCACGTAATTGTCTAGTTAAGTCAGCTAATTCAGGTTAAGAGGGTGTCTGTCAGTGATTTAATCATAGAAATATTGTAGAACAAAGTATCATGTTGCCACAATCAAATAAAGGTTTTAAAATACAAATGTTTAGATTAGATAAAATAAAGATTTTAAAATAAAAATGTCATATTCAAGTAAAGATTTTAAAATAAAAATGTTGTTATATTCAAATAAAGGTTTTAAAATGTAATTGTCACCATAGGCATAATTTGCGGGTGGGACGGGCGGACATGTCCCCACCACTTTTTGAAAGGGTCGATATTGTCCCGACCACTTTTTGAAACCTCTCGCGGCACGGATCTAATACAAAAGAAACACCTCTAGTTGATTATCAATTTGTGTTAAATAATAGGCGATCTGCCGCTGGGATGTGTTGTTTTTGAAATCATGTTGAGTGCTCCTTGTCGCTGTTATCAGAGGTGCAACAGTGTTCTCTTGGCGCTCGTGCATTCATTTCTCACAGATGAGCGCTTCTATGGTTTTAATGAAATTTTTTTTTTTTTTTAAATAATACATGGTTGGTTTAGAACCCAGAACCTCTTGCATGCTAAATGATAATGCTGCCACTAGTCCATTAGGATAATCTTATTTTTTAAGAACGGATCCACGTATTTAATTAATTTACTCACTCTGGGCCCTCGGGGCTAACGACATAACGTCAATAATGACCTATTGTATTATAGCAGATGTAAGGAAGAAACTATCATATTATTTTAATATCATATTATTATTATTATTATTATTATTATTATTGTAATAATAATACAATGCACCCTCCACATACATATTCCTGTCCCACCCAATTTTTAAAACAAAGTTACGCCACTGGTTGTCACTAATGAAACTATGTAGGCTATATGTACATGTTTGCGTCTCGAGAGATTGAAGTCAGGTACATGTATATGTACATGTTTGCGTCTCGAGAGATTGAAGTCAGGTACATGTATATGTACATGTTTGCGTATCGAGAGATTGAAGAATTCAGGTGACAAATGATGTTTTATTACCAAAGTTTGCGAGGAGCACATTCAAACTGTCTATCTAATCAGCTAAATTCTTTTTGGGCTAAATTCCAAGCTCGGACCCCTCGGACAATTATTATTATTATTATTATTATTTACTCTATTCGATCATTTGTAAGTGTGAACTAGAGAAAATAATTTCCACATGTAATCAGACATTATGTATTTATTTAAGATATGTTTTTTTTTTTTTTTTTAATTTTGCCTTTATCGTAGATTCAAATCTATAAATCAAAATATGTATTGCATTTAGGCGGATTGCTGAGGCAGACTGACAGTAACAGCTATTAGGATTGTTTGTGATTTGGTCTTAGTGACTTAGGAGTCCTCTTGACTACTCCTTACGTCTCACAGATTTAGGAGCTAGTTTTAGCGCTAAAATGCTTTGTGAAATACTCTTAGAAAAAAAATTTAGGAGTCCTAAAATTAGGACGGACACGCCCATTATTTTTAAGAGTTTCTCCTAAATCGGCAAGTTAGGAGCTACTTTTAGCCTTAAGATAATTTGTGAATATGGCCCCAGATAGGAGTCCTCTTGACTGCTCCTAACGTTCACAGATTTAGGAGCTAGTTTTAGCGCTAAAATGCTTTGTGAAATACTCTTAGAACAAAAATGTAGGACTCCTAAAATTAGGACTGACACGCCCATTTTTTTTAAGAGTTTCTCCTAAATCGGCAAGTTAGGAGCTACTTTTAGCCTTAAGATGTTTTGTGAATACGGCCCCTGGTCTATATTAAACAATATCCTTTGTCTAAAGATAAGGAACTTGGTATCAAACCATTAATTGATAATTTCGTCCAGCAGGGTGTCCTCGTACCAATACATTCGCCATACAACACGCCTATTAACCCTGTGGTCAAGGCTGATGGAAAAACATGGCACTTGACTCAGGACTTAAGGGCTATAAATCAGTTGATAACACCGTTGGCACCGATCATCCCTGATGTTCCAACTGTTGATAACTCTATCCCTTGTACGCATAAATATTTCACGGTTCTAGATATTTGCGCAGCATTCTTCTCCATACCTGTACATCCAGACACTTAGCCCATTTTTAGCTTTTACGTTTCAGTGTAAACAGCTGACGTGGACACACCTTGCTCAAGGCTTCATTGATTTGCCTGCCGTTTTCTCGGCAGCAGTGCAAAGAACATTAGCTAAAATGACTGACTTGCCTTCTACAGCATGTGTGCTTCGATACGCAGATGACATCCTGGTTTCCAGGGAGACAAAAGAGGACTGTGAAAAGGCCTCCATCATCGTCTGCAATGTGCTCGCCCAAGCAGGATTCAAGGCCTCGAGAGACAAGCTTTAGTGGGTCCAGTCTAAAGTGACATACTTGGGACACATCATAATGCCAGGTTTGAGAGCGAGCTCAACTGATAGGGTCCAGATGATCAGAAAAAATGAAGTCCCCTCAAACTGTACAGCAGCTTCAAAGTTTTCTGGGGTTAGTGAACTACTGTAGATCCTTGATACCTGATTGTGCCATACATGATAGGCACCTGCAAAACCTGATTGACCACAAAACTCCCCCAAGTACTCTTTTAAAATGGACTGAAGAGGCAAAGCTACATTTCACTACGGCACCCATGTTGGGCCTTCCCTACTATTACCGAGATATCCACTTGCATGTCCCCGATGCGGAAAGGGTGGTTCATGGCATCCTGTTGCAACAGCATGGCTCCATGTATAGACCATTAGCATACCTATCTAGGAAACTAGATAATATAGCTTCAGGTATCTTCATGCTGTAGCTGTCACGGTTCATGAATCCGCTGTCTCATTCTGGTGTCTGTGTGATGGTGTGGGTGTGTCACCTGATTGTTTTGTGTGGGCGTCGCCGCTGATTGTTGATCAGCGGCAGCTGTGAGCTATTACCATCTGCCTATATAATGCCTTGTCTTTCATCTCTTGTTTGTCAGATCGTTGTGTGGTGTCTGCGTGTTGTTTCCCGTGTTGCTTGTTGTGTGTTTCCCTGGACTGGACTTTGATTCGTTTCTTCCTGGTTTTCGTGTTCTCATTGGATTACTCTCTGGACTTCACTCACGGATTACTACACGGACACTTCTCTTCGGTCACCACTCATCACGGATCTTCACCGCCCATCGACGTCCCTGTGTTACCACTCTCCTACTGACTGTTATATGTTTTTGCGTATGTTGTATCTGACTACCTTCGGTGTGAAGCTCTATTAAAGAGATTTAACTTGCATCTGCATCCTCCCTTCATTCCGTGACAGAACGATCTGACCAACATGGATACAGCGAGTTCAACAGCTTTAACGGAGTTCATCAACCACAGCATCTCCCGCATGGACCAGCAGCAGGAGAGCATCACTTCCACCGGACGCGCTGTCCAAGCGCTGGTAACACAGGTGTCCGAGCTCTCCCGAGAACTTCAACAACTTCGCGCTACCACTGCGCCACCCACACCGCCTGTTCCCCCCGCGTCGCTCCAGTCAATCTGCCGGAGCCCCGCCTTCCTGTGCCCCAGAGTTACGCCGGTGAGCCTGAGTTTTGCAGAGCCTTTTTGAATAAATGTTCCTTGCATTTTTCACTACAGCCTCGCACCTTTGAACATGAGGAATCCAAGGTGGCGTTCGTCCTTACCCTCCTGACCGGGAAGGCGGCCTTATGGGGAACGGCGGTGTGGGAGAATCAAGACCCGTGCTGCACCTCGTTCCTGGCACTCTCCACGGAGATGAAGAGGGTGTTCGACCGTGCGGTTGCGGGCAAGGAGGCCGCTCGTCAGCTCACCGAACTCAAGCAGGGCAGCCGCACGGTCGCGGACTACGCCATCCAGTTCCGCACCCTCGCGGCAGAGTGCCGATGGAACGAGGAGGCGCAGTGGGGTGTGTTCCTGCATGGGCTGGCCGACCGTATCCATCGCGAGATTTACGCCCTAGATCTTCCTCAAACCTTCAACGGGCTAGTCGAGCTCGCTTTACGGGTGGATTCCCGTCTCCAGAGACTGAAGTCCTTGGAAGCTCCCAGCTCTAGAGCGCTGGGAGCGGAGGGCCGTCAGATCCTGAGCCCATGCAGGTAGGGAGAGCTCGGCTTTCCCGGGAGGTGAGAGAAAGACGGAGATCCCTGGGCTTATGCCTTTACTGCGGTGCATCGAGACACTTCCTCAGGTCTTGCCCTGTAAAAGACCAAGCCCGATAGTAAACTTGAGGCTACTATCGGGCGGGATCTCCGCTGAGAAGTCCTCACCATCCACCCTTCTCCCGGTAAGACTGAGATGGGCGACTCACAACGTCACCTGGCACTTATTGATTCCGGGGCTGAGGGGAACTTTATGGATACCATCTTTGCACGACAGCACGAACTACCCATCTCTTCACTCCCTCACCTGATTACAGTCAACGCACTCAATGGTCAACGTCTCCCTAACATCTCTCAGACTACGGATTACGTCACCCTCATCACCTCCGGTAACCACAACAAAAGGATTCAATTCATGCTCATGGACTCACCACACGCACCTGTAGTTCTTGGACATCCCTGGCTCACTAAGCACAAACCCCGGATCGACTGGCAGCTCAACACCATCACTGAATGGAGCACTTTGTGTCACAGGTCTTGTCTTTTGTCTGCTTGTCCCACGGTGTCTGTTTCTGTGTTACAGGAGAAGGCAGTGGATTTGTCTAACGTGCCCGAGGAGTATCTGGATCTGAAGGAGGTGTTCATTAAGTCTCGCGCTGCTTCTCTCCCTCCACACCGTCCCTATGACTGTGCCATAGAATTAGTTCCGGGTAAGTCTCCGCCTAAGGGCAAATTATACTCTCTATCTGTTCCCGAGAGGGAGGCCATGGAGAAATACATTTCTGATTCTCTAGCAGCGAAGTTCATCCGCCCCTCCTCTTCTCCAGCGGGGGCGGGGTTCTTTTTTGTGGGGAAGAAGGACGGATCTCTGCGACCTTGTATTGATTACCGAGGGCTGAACAACATCACGGTAAAGAATACTTATCCTTTGCCCTTGATGTCTTCAGGATTTGAGAGGTTGCAGGGAGCGTCCGTTTTCACTAAATTGGACTTGAGGAACGCTTATCATTTGGTCCACATTAGGAAGGGGGATGAATGGAAGACCGCTTTTAACACCCCCAGAGGGCACTTTGAATACTTGGTCATGCCTTTCGGGCTGTCCAACTCGCCTGCGGTCTTCCAGGCACTCGTTAATGACGTGTTGAGAGACATGGTTGATCAGTTCATATATGTCTACCTGGATGACATATTGATATTTTCGTCGTCTCTCCAGGAACATGTTCAACACGTCAGAAGAGTGCTCCAGCGTCTGTTAGAGAATGGGCTTTTTTTCAAGGCGGAGAAATGCTCATGCACAGTCTGTTTCCTTCCTAGGGTACATCGTTTCGTCTGAGGGAATTCGCATGGATCCTGACAAGGTTAAGGCTGTGGTGGATTGGCCAAGTCCAGATTCCCGTAAGGCCCTACAGCGGTTTCTGGGATTTGCCAATTTTTACCGGCGTTTTATTCGCAATTCCAGCCAACTAGCCGCACCTCTGACCGCCTTGACCTCCCCCAGAACGACCTTCAAGTGGTCAGATGCAGCTGAGGCTGCATTTGCCAAACTGAAGGGCCGCTTCGTTTCGGCCCCCATTCTCATTGCCCCTGATCCTTTGCGTCAGTTCGTGGTGGAGGTCGATGCGTCAGAGGTGGGGGTAGGCACAGTTCTATCCCAGCGGGCGCCCTCAGACGATAAGATGCATCCCTGCGCGTACTTTTCTCATCGTTTGTCTCCCGCTGAACGCAATTATGACATTTGTAACAGAGAGTTGTTGGCAGTCAAATTAGCGTTGGAAGAATGGCGTCATTGGTTGGAGGGGTCGGGGGTACCCTTCATCGTTTGGACTGATCACAAGAACCTAGAATATATTCGATCGGCTAAAAGACTCAACTCCAGGCAGGCTCGGTGGGCACTTTTTTTCGGACGTTTTGATTTTGCTCTATCGTACCGCCCGGGCTCCAAAAACATCAAGCCCGATTCTTTATCTCGTATTTTTGATCCATCCGAGCGCCCGTCTACTCCCGAGTGTATTCTTCCTGAGACATTAGTAGTCTCCACTCTTACATGGGAGGTCGAATCGAAGGTCCTGGCGGCCTTAGAAGGGGTAACGCCTCCGCCCGGGTGCCCACCGAACCGTTTGTTTGTGTCGGAGGGGTTAAGGTCCTGCGTCATCAAGTGGGGTCATTGTTCCAACGTGGCTTGTCATCCAGGGGTTAATTGAACCAGATTTTTGGTTAAGCAACGATTCTGGTGGCCTGCTATGGCTCGGGACATCCGCAGTTTTGTTTTGGCTTGCTTGGTTTGTGCCACTGGTAAGACGTCCAACCGCCCTCCAGATGGGTTACTCCAACCGCTGTCGGTCCCTTCGAGACCCTGGTCCCACATCGCTCTAGATTTTGTCACCGCCCTCCCACCCTCCCAGGGGTACACGGTCGTTTTGACCGTAGTGGACCGGTTCTCGAAGGCGACCCATTTCATTCCCTTGACCAAATTGCCCTCTGCCAAGGAGACAGCGGTTACTGTCGTAGACCACATCTTTCGGTTACATGGCTTCCCGGTAGATGTGGTGTCCGACAGGGGTCCCCAGTTTGTGTCCAAATTTTGGCAGGAGTTTTGTAGACTGCTGGGCGCGACGGCTAGTCTTTCCTCTGGGTTCCATCCCCAGACCAATGGACAGACCGAGAGAGCCAACCAAGATTTAGAGCGTATGTTGCGATGTGTGGCGTCCAAGAATCCTTCCTCCTGGAGCCAACAACTCTCTATGATTGAGTACGCACACAATTCGTTACCAGTGTCTTCTACGGGCCTCTCTCCGTTCGAATGCAGTTTAGGTTACCAGCCACCTGTGTTTCCCAGTCTGGAATCCGAAGTCGCTCACGCCTTTGTCCAGAGGTGCCACCGCACTTGGAACAGAGCCCGCGAGACTCTGTTGCAAGTGAGGGCGCGCACCAAGGCTAAGACTGATCGCCACCGGTCAAAGCCTCCCGTATACGTCGTGGGTCAAAAAGTGTGGCTTTCTACCAAGAACATTCCGCTACGTTCCGTTGCCAATAAGTTAGCTCCCAAATTCATTGGCCCGTTTCCTGTCACTAAAATTATTAGCCCAGTGGCAGTCCGACTCAAATTGCCTCCGCCGTACAGGAGGATTCATCCCGCCTTCCATGTTTCCAAAATTAAGCCTGTTTTTCACTCACATCTTAATCCGCCTACTCCGGTTCCCCCACCGCCGCGGCTCGTAGACGGGGAACCAACCTATTCGGTTAATCGCATTCTGGACTCGAGGCGGAGGGGACGCGGATTCCAGTACTTGGTGGACTGGGAAGGTTACGGTCCGGAGGAGAGAAGTTGGGTTCCTGCTAGAGACATTCTGGATCACTCCCTTATCGATGATTACAATCAACAGGTAAGGAGTTCTGGGAACGCCGTGAGGCGTTCCTAGGAGAGGAGGTACTGTCACGGTTCATGAATCCGCTGTCTCATTCTGGTGTCTGTGTGATGGTGTGGGTGTGTCACCTGATTGTTTTGTGTGGGCGTCGCCGCTGATTGTTGATCAGCGGCAGCTGTGAGCTATTACCATCTGACTATATAATGCCTTGTCTTTTGTCTCTTGTTTGTCAGATCGTTGTGCGGTGTCCGCGTGTTTCCCGTGTTGCTTGTTGTGTGTTTCCCTGGACTGGACTTTGATTCGTTGCTTCCTGGTTTTCGTGTTCTCATTGGATTACTCTCTGGACTTCACTCACGGATTACTACACGGACACTTCTCTTCGGTCACCACTCATCACGGATCTTCACCGCCCATCGACGTCCCTGTGTTACCACTCTCTTGCTGACTGTTATATGTTTTTGTGTATGTTGTATCTGACTACCTTCGGTGTGAAGCTCTATTAAAGAGATTTAACTTGCATCTGCATCCTCCCTTCATTCCGTGACAGTAGCTGCAGCTGCTCTGGTTGTACAGATGGCAGAAAGAATGGTTTTATCACATCCACTGATCCTTTATACCTCTCATCAGGTAGGAGCTATCCTACACATGGAAACACAGCATATGACAGCGCTCAGGCTATGAGGCAATCCTCCTGGCTACCAAAAACCTCACTATTAAGCCAACAGCATCCATCAACTCTGCGCTATTAGGCATTCTAGGTATGGCTGACATGGTAGATAATGCGACAGATCATGACTGTATCATTGAATTTACTTCCTCATGTTCTTCCAGGGCCGATCTTTTGGATACACCCCTGGATGGGGGGGAGAATATTTATATTGATGGGTCATATTCAAAACCTGATGGCGTCTACCTTTGTGGCTATGCTGTGGTGTCAGACACTGGAGAGGTAATAGAGGCTATCGCCTTGGATTATAATTCGGTCCAAGCTGCTGAATTAGTAGCATTAATTCGAGCATGTGAACTGATGGGAGGAAAACGTGTAACTATTTACACTGATTCAAAGTATGCATGGGGGGTGGTGCATCATCTTGCTAAACCATAGGAAGCTAGAGACTTTAAAACAGCAGATGGCAAACCCATAGCTCACTGTGGCAAACAGGGCGGGGCGAGAGCCACGAGGGAACGGCGCACTGGCCTCGCACCGCTCCCTTGCGGCTCTCGCCCGCCCTGGTCGCCACACCCACTAACCTAATAGGACAATTGACTAAGGCAGTACAGTTACCCTCCGAGGCGGCCATAGTAAAGGTAAAAAGTCACGCACCACGGGATGATGTAGGAACAGAAATGCAGATGAAGCAGCCAAAAAAAGCGGTGAAGGCTCAAATCAAACCAACATTTGTTGTGGGTAACCAGAGTCCAGTAACTATGACTATGCATATAATTAATACACCTGACATTGACATTAAGATCCTGCAGAGTCAACCAACACAGGCTGACTTGGAGCATTGGGGAAAACATGGACGTGCCTCAGATAAAGATGGGATCTTGAGAGACGAAAAGGGAAGAATAGCACTTCCAAAGTTAGGATTAATAATCCTCATCAGGCACTACCATGGCTTGTCACACACAAGCTGTGCAAAAGTAGAACAAGTAATCAATCAATCTCATTTTAGATGCATGTCTTACATGTGCAAAAGTAAATCCGCACAGATCAGTTCCGCAAGCACCGTTTAGAATGTGCAGATTGACTTCACGCACATGCAGCAGCATTCCCATGTCTGAAAGAGCATGCTAAGTTTGCGGTAAAGATTCTAACCAAAGAAATGATTCCTTGATTTAGCATACCTACCACTATTGAAAGTGATAATGGGACGCCATTTGCGTCTAGGGTAGTGCAGATCTTGGCCAAAGCATTGTCGATTGATCTGCATTTTAACACACCCTTCCACATTGTCAGTCATGTGGAATGACTTAATCACACCATCAAGAGAAGGCTCACAAAAGCCTCCATAGATACCAGAAAGAAATGGCTAGATTTGCTACCAATGGTGTTGACAGAAATAAGAATGACTCCATCTTCCACTACTAAATTATCGCCATTTGAAATACTAATGGGTAGGCCTTTCCCAACCCCATGGGTCAAAGGCCGCACAGGAATTACTTCCCTAGGTGATCTGGAGGTGATACAGGAGGACTACATAACTTCCCTCACTGAGAAATTGAATTCTATATGTGCTGATGTTTCTCTGTGTCTTCCTCTCCCCTTAGAAAAGCCTACTCACACCTTTGTTCCAGGACAGAGTATGCTGATAAAAAGCCTGAAACCGACGAAGGTGGGAGAGCCGAGGTATCTTGGACCTGCTACGGTGATCACTGTAACAAGGACAGGAGTTCTGACAGATTACCAACCAGAGTGGATACACACTTCAAGAATAAAGCACTGTCCTACAGGAGAGCAGGCAAGCTCCAATTCAGAATATAATCTCAAAAGGGGATTCACCTTACTGCATAACAGGGAAGAGCAAAATACTGATTAAGCTGAGGAAGGAACTACCTCTAATGGTGAGGTGGGGGTTATCCAAAGCTGGAAGATAGATGGCCCATTGAGCCAAACAGTTTTAACTCCTTACACACCCCTGTATGCACTAAGGGCCAAATTTTGTTAATGGATATACCACCTCTAGAGTTTTACACAGTGTTTAGTCACAGAAGCTGTCAAAGCGTTCAACGAAAATGTTGTTCAATTAGCTAAATGCTCCCTAGAGGAAGAACCAAGATTGGAAGAAATAATTCTACAGAGACCATATCCAAACATAATTGTGTTTTTCCTGTTCACAACAAAGTACGGAACCTTAAAAGTGTTTAAAAAGCATACATGTATATGTGTGTGTATGTCTACAATAATCAGCTCGTATGTGCACAATGATGTTCCATAGGTAAGACATTCTGTCTTAAAGTGGCCATTGTGAGATTCTAGAAACATCTTGTGCCCTGTCTCTTTTCATCATGTGATCTTTCTCTGTACACCCTAAAATGATGCAGCCCCTCACATCATAGTTAAGAGTGAACGAATAGTCCTTTTATGTACTTCAGTTACTGAACTGTTTGTTTCACTTCCTGTATTCTAATTATACAATGTACCCCTGGACAGTAAACTGTGTGCCATGATTGAACTGCACTTTATGTATCTGTCTAGTCACTAGTACCCAGGTATACCTGCTTTTCTGTGCTAGATCGCTCAACCTGAAAAGATCTTCTCTTGATCTCCAAATTATTTTATCTAACATAAATAAACAAAAGTGTGTGAATAAATCACTGCACATCAGATCCACCTGTTTCTGTAATTATCTCCTCTGTAAAACTACCATAGTCAATGCAGAAATGATACATTCAGCCTTAGAATTAATTTACCAGTATATAAGCTACAGTAGCCTTAGCATATTAGCATCATGGGCCAAGTAATATTTTAACACCAAATACCATATATTATGAACATAAAGATTAACAATCATAACAAGAGTGCACATTAAAAAGAGTTTCTCAAAAAGATTAATTATTTGTCTATAGTTCAGATAACTTTACAACTTGAAAGTTTCAGATTAAACTGTTATCTTCCCTGTATGAGTGTGAGCATCAGTAGTCATGGTTCGCATTGAAGTGATGTCATCTCCCTCTCTTTGATTGATTGGCTAGAGGAGGAGCTGTCAATCTAGAACTAGTGGACCAATGGAGACGCTTAAGCCCGGCCTAATTTACATGAAACTCAAACTGCAACATTTGGAAAGCAAGAGCAAAACGTAGAAAGAAGAGCAAAGAGAAAAACAGCACAAGCGCACAAAAGAATAAAATATGTGACCCGTCACGGAAACCAGGGACACAAGTCGTCAGCACAACATTCGCGCAAAATGAGAAAGAAGCGTTTTTTTTTCAAAATTGGTGATTTTCGTTTTTTTCAGAATCTGTTAGTTGAGATCACGAAGAAGCCTCTCTGTCTTTGAAATAGCAGTATTGGTATATTTAAAAGCGTACATTTTAAGTTTGAAATCTGCTTGTTTTTCTGAGATTCTATCTCGCAGTAGGGGCGTGTCATTGTCTGTTTGTATTTCCATACTAGAATCGGATACGCCGGCTTTTGTTTCTTTTGTTATTGCCCCCGCCCTCCAAGAGAAGTGGCTACTTATTTATGCAGCGCTATGGCTGGCTCTAGCTGATATCAAAATTCAATGAAGATGGACGCCGCAAAGAATATCGCAGACGAGCTGAACAGTCCAGTAGCCAGAAGCTTTCTCCAGACATTATGTACAACATACAGCTGGATTCTTTAGCTGCAGAAAAAGAGTGGCAGGACATGCAAATTATAGGACATTTAGAGGCAAACAGATGCACAGTGCAAACTTCGGAGATGGTTACATCCACAAAGAAGACCCCGACAAAGAGAAAGTGTGCCCGAACAACTTATTTCATTGGAGGCAACGGGATCTTTTCTGTTACTTATGGGGTGAGTTTCCATAAACATCAAAGTTTGTCATTTTGTGTTCATTCTAAGAACACGTAGGTTACACGTTATCTCATATGTCTATTGTTATTAGCTAGCTCAGGACTGTCGTTTTAATTGTAATTGTTAGCATCGTATCACTTGCCAAAAAAACCCATTACTATAATGGGCTTTAGATGGTAATGTTAGCATGTTAGTATTTATGAAGAGTTTAATGTACAGGATTTTTTTAATCCTTTGACTCAAACCAGGTCTAACCACTAACTGAGGTCTAAACCAGGACTATAGTGACCAAAATGATCACAGTTGTCACAGAATCCTGTTAAAAAAGTCCTAATGCTACACAATTAAATCAATTCACCAAGTTTTATGTAGAAAACCAGCAAATAACAAATAAAATTAGCATCAGTATGTACTTTTTGTTTACATAAACATTAAAATAATAACATTAAAAACGATGGCCAGATTTTAAAGAAGTGTCTTGCAACATGTTATCTACAATGCACAAGTTCAAATAGAGTTTTGACAAAAAAAGGTTTTATTAAAAGAAAAACTCACTTATTTCAGCCTCTAAATCATACAGGGGGTATGGCTTATCTAAATGAGATGTAAATGAGCCCTATTGTCACTCCCAGCAGGTGAGAACAGGCGAGAACTGCAAAATCTTTAGAGGTCATTTTCTGGCCTTAGTGCTTTTTTGAGTGCCTACCTTTAAATGGCCACAACTTCTCCAAATATTATCAGATTTCCATGTATTACACATCGTTGGAAAGCTTGGAGACTACTCTTTCAGAATCTCCCTTTCTGTGACTGGTCACATATGAGCAGAAAATGTAAGAGGGCAGAAAGTACAGAGTAATAAACACAAGGAAAACAACTTTTAAGAACACACAAACACAAGTTTAAGATTTGTGCAATGTAATTTTTAATGTGTTTAAAGCTTTGATTCATGCTTATTTTTTTTAAATGCGCTTTTAATTTTTCGATTCACGCTTTTTATATTTTGATCCGTGACCATGTTCTTTGCCATTCTGATCATTTTGCATTATTTTTTAAAGTTTGTGCTATATATTTTTACATGTGTTTTTAAATGTTTCATTCAGGCTTATTATTTTTTGATCCGTGACCGCAATACTATTGGCGGGAATTTAATCCCATACAGAAGCGCTCTCTCTCGACCACGCACATGCTCTCTCTCTCTCTCTCTCTCTCTCTCTCTCTCCTTCTTGCGCGCGATCCCAGTTCTCTCAGACAGCGTGTGATTAGTTCTCCTTGCGCCTGAATGGTCAAATGCACAAATAGTTGTCAATATGTCCATCGTGTGCAGTATCGCATGTAAATACAGTCGCAAATGAATGTATGCTGAAAAATGAAAGCTTCTTTATTATTACTCCAATGAAAAAAAGTAATAATTTGTATGTGCTTGTCACAAACTTTTTTTGTTTTTTTGTTTTTTTTATTAAACATTTGAAAAATATACAAAACAAGGTGTCATCACTGGGTGAGAGAACAGTAATAATAATGGCAAAGTACACAGAAAGATTGAAAAAAAAAGAAAAAAAGAAAAAAAAACACATAGTACCACAAATAGAAAAAAAAAAAGTAGGCAAAATAGTATGCACTGGGCGCATAGTGTAATTGCAACAGTGATTATATATACATATACATTTATATACACACACTGATTAAAAAATAAAAAGGAGAAACGGATAGGGAGATAGGGATAGCATTAAGATGTGTTTTCCTCAAAGTAGTCCAAAAAAGGGTTCCAAACTCTAAAAATGAGTTTATGCTTCTGTCCCATTGTGAACCTGATCTTTTCCATTTTAAGTGCATGTAGCAAATCAAAAACCCATTGGGGATAAGTAGGTGGAACTGCAGACTTCCAATTCGCCATCAATCGCCTGGCTAATAAAGTTGCAAAGGCTACACTATCAGCCTGCAGATTAGTTACTTTGATGTTGTCTGTAATTTTATCATCTACAAACAATTTTCATCTGCTTTAGGGCCCTAACCTATCATAACCATACCTGAAGTATTGTGAGGAAACACTGTCATCGGGGGGGTCAGGGTGAGGGTGGGGCGGGATGTCGTCATAATTTTCATGAAAACATTTTTTTCAATGTTTTGAGATATCCTGCTCAGAATGAGATTCTTAGTGTTTTCTCTTATGTTGTCTCTCAACCACAAGGGGGTGCATTACCTTTCAAAAATGGCAATTTATAATGGCCCCGCCCCCCACTTGAATGATAAGGTAAAGGTTTGGTGGTTCTCTGCAGTGGGTTCTAGTCTCAGAAACCCTCATTAGATGAACTGCTTGTTAAAAGTTTGCTGCTTTAGTTGTGGTGTTGATCATATGCATTTTACATACAGTATTTGCAAAACGCTTCATTGGCAAAAACAAACAAACAAAAAGGACCTGTTTGAGGTAAAAAGTGGTCATCTAGAATAATTTCACTAATCACATCAGCACATGGGAAAGTGCAAACAAGTTCTAGTCAGGAGGAAGAAGTGCTTCCAGTCATTGTGTTCTTGCGTCTTCAATGGTTACCTCTAGAGAAAGACATGTACCCATCATCGCTTTTCAGCAATTTCTTTGCATGTGAGGCCATTTTGATGCAAAGCATCTGAAAGAACCATTTACTGGATCATCAAGAACTTCAAGTTGAGAAATTCAGAACATCCCAGAGTGTCCAGCAAGTGGCAGGACGGTCACCTCCTGAAGAGTCAATCCTGAACCATGTGCAGAGCTCAGTATTGCCAGCAGGTGTGCATCTGTAGGCACAGTGAGGTCAAGACTTTTGGACAGTGGCTTGGTGAAAAAGGGCAGCAAAGAAGCCACTTTTCTCCAAGAAAAACATCAAGGACAGACTACAATTCTGCAAGTACAGCAAGGATTGGACAGCAGAAGACTGAAAGAAGTTATTTTCTCTGATGAAGCCCCCATCCGATTGTTTGAGAAATCTGGAAAATGATTAGTCCAGGGAAATAAAAGGTGAAAGCTACCATGATGAGTCCTGTGTCATGCCAACAGTGAAGCATCCTGAGACCACCCATGGGTGGGGCGGTCCCAAGGGAGTGTCAAATTGACCCCAAACACACTGCATATTATTACCCTTGATGGCAAATACATTATATTATATTATATTATATTATATTATATTATATTATATTATATTATATTATATTATATTATATTATATTATATTATATTATACTGAGGTCATTATAAAATGCAATTGTATAATCTTCAAACAACTTTCATCTGCTTCGGGGCCCTAACCTATCATAACCATACCTGTAGTATTACATCATAATAGTGTGGGGGGAGGGGGGAATTATAATATATAGTATATATATTATAATATAATATAATAAAAGCATTAATATATTAATAAGCCATTTTTTGTCCATTTTCTATGCCAGTCATGAAATTTTATGGTGATTTGCACATTTTCCCATAGACGAGCAATAGGTATTGCAGATGGGGAGGTCAGTAGAGGGGAGGTCAGTAGAGGGGGGGTCGGGGGTGATGGGGGGTGTTGTTTTATTTAAAGAGCTATTTTAGTAGTCAATGAAGAAACATAAAGTACCTGATGGATAAAAATTTGAAAATAAAATTATATTCTGGAGGTTTTTAATTGCTGGGGTCAAATAGACCCCACTGGCAAACTGGCGTTGCTGGTTTTTGAGGATAATACGAGGGTTATGAATAAAGCTACGTATCTGAAAATGTCTAAATAAGTGAGAAGAGGGTAAATTAAATTTCTCTTGAAGTTGGGTAAAGGAAGCAAAAGTGTTGTATATATAACTGACCAATTGTAACTAAACCATGGTCTCTCCAAATATTAAAGGCCCCTTCCAGTGAGGAAGGTGGAAAAGATATATTGCAGAGAATGGGAACAGTAAGACTAGGGTCTTTAAGGCCTAATGATAGTCGGAACTGAGACCAAATTCTCAATGAATGTTTAACAACAGGATTTTTAACTACAGTAGTATGTTTGGAGAGGATGGATGTACCCAAAATTGATGTTAAAGTAGCTGGGTAGCAAGAGAAAGCTTCCAGTTGTACCCACTGAAATTTCTGAAAATGCAAGTCATGTTGAACCCAAAATAACATATTTCTTATGTTAGCTGACCAGTAATATGTTTGAAAATTAGGCAAAGCCAGGCCCCCCAAGCATTTTGGTTTCATAAGATGATTTTGACTAATCCATTTAGACTTATTATTCCATATAAAAGACAAGATATTACGCTGCAGAACCATGAAGAAGGATTTAGGAATAAAAATCAGAAGGCACTGGAATAAATACAAAAATTTAGGGAGAACACTCATCTTAATGGCATTCACCCTTTCAATGAGAGAGAGGGGAAGACAATTCCAGGACAGGAACAGAGATTTGACATAATTGAGGAGAGGGCTAAAATTGCCTTTAAACAAATCTGAATGCTTGTGTTTGACCAGGACTCCCAGGTATTTAAAACTATTTCTAACAACTTTGAAAGGAAAGTCTGAATATGAAATCTGAAGAGACACATCATTCAATGGGAACAGCTCACTTTTGGAAAAATTTAACTTATATCCTGAGAAATTACTAAAAGATTCTAGAATAGAGAGAGTATGAGGAATTAAGGTGAGAGGGTTGGATAGAAATAATAGAAGATCATCCACATAAAGGGAAACCTTTTGTACAATACCACAGACCTGAGGGCTTGACCGTAGGGCAATAGCAAGAGGCTCAATAGCAACAGCAAATAAAAGTGGCGAGAGGGGACAACCCTGTCTTGTGCCCCTCTGTAAATTGAAACAATCTGATGTAACATTATTAGTGCGTACAGAGGCTTTAGGAGCAGCATATAAAATTTTGATCCAAGAAATAAATATAGGGCCAAATCCAAATTTTTCTAAAACTCTAAATAAATAAATCCATTCAACACAGTCAAACGCTTTTTCGGCGTCAAGTGAGAGTACCACCTCGGGACTGTTAGAATGTGGAGAGTACAGAATATTAAAAAGGTGCCTAATATTAATAAATTAATATCTATCACGAATGAAACCAGTTTGATCGGGCGAAATTATTTGGCACATAGAGTTCTCCAAACGGGTAGACAGCAGTTTGGCTAAAATCTTATAATCACAATTCAACAGTGATGTGGGTCGGTATGAATCACATTCTAGTGGATTCTTATCCTTCTTTAATATTAAATAAATAATTGCCTGATACATGCTGTTACAGATCCCTTGTTCCCCTGGACTCCATTTCCCATCATCCTCCTGTTCTCCACACCTGCACTCACTTCCCTCGTCATCTCCCTATCATCACGGATCACCTGCACCTGGACTCTCTCATTAACACACCCTTTATATTGCACTCACTCCATTCACTCCTTGTCGGTTCTCTGTTGAAGTTAGATGTTGGTTTGGTGTTCCTGCCCTTGTTGATATTAAAGAAGTATATGTGTTTGTGGAAATCCGTATCTGCCTCATCTCTCTACACCAGTACACGTAACAGAAGAACCGACCCAAAAGAACGCTGGATTTCCACAGAAAAATGGAGATTTCCACCAGCTCCCTGGCTCCTGCTCCTTCTATGCCTCTCTCCCAT
Source organism: Chanodichthys erythropterus (assembly GCF_024489055.1). NCBI lineage: Eukaryota > Metazoa > Chordata > Actinopteri > Cypriniformes > Xenocyprididae > Chanodichthys > Chanodichthys erythropterus. The sequence continues at coordinate 15,186,312 of NC_090227.1, read as the reverse complement.
CTGGCAGCCGGCGATCGCCTCATCGGGCTCCTGCAGGTGGGTCGTTCGCTGGAGAGGTATGTGGAGGAGTTCGTTGAGCTTGCTTTTTTGACTAACTGGCCCGACGCTCAGTTGATCGCCCTGTTTCTGGATGGACTGGACGACAACACTATCCGTTTTGATGAACCTGTTTTTCGTTTCTCCTTAAGCGAAACTTTCAATTTAATTTTGTGGTTAAATGGCTCCAAATTCTTCGTGGACACGGTTCATGATCAGTGTATGTCTCCAGTCCATCCGGAAACACGGTTGGCCGGGCCAGTCAGTCAATCTCCGTCTTCCTCCGCATACCCCTCCAGCAAACTCCCTGCCTGCCCCATGCTGGACCCACATTCCTCTACTGGGCCCAGTAAACGGAGGAGGAGGAAGAAAGCGGCTCCAGTCTTTCCAGAGCCCGCTCCAGTATCTCCAGAGCCCGCTCCAGTCCCCACAGAGCCAGCTCCAGTGCCTGTGGGGATCTTAATTGTATTTGAGGGAATGAACTGGCCCTCAGCTCCAGCCGCCGCCTACGAGCCCTCAGCTCCAGCCGCCGCCTACGAGCCCTCAGCTCCAGCCGCCGCCTACGAGCCCTCAGCTCCAGCCGCCGCCTACGAGCCCTCAGCTCCAGCCGCCGCCTACGAGCCCTCAGCTCCAGCCGCCGCCTACGAGCCCTCAGCTCCAGCCGCCGCCTACGAGCCCTCAGCTCCAGCCGCCGCCTACGAGCCCTCAGCTCCAGCCGCCGCCTACGAGCCCTCAGCTCCAGCCGCCGCCTACGAGCCCTCAGCTCCAGCCGCCGCCTACGAGCCCTCAGCTCCAGCCGCCGCCTACGAGCCCTCAGCTCCAGCCGCCGCCTACGAGCCCTCAGCTCCAGCCGCCGCCTACGAGCCCTCAGCTCCAGCCGCCGCCGCCGAGCCAGCCGCTCCAGCCGCCGCCGCCGAGTCCACTCCTATTATGAACTGTGTTATCGTAATATCCAGCCCAAAGACTGTTTTCCCTCCCTGCCTCCCTCTCCCGCCTCCTCCCATTTATGTTTACACTGAACCTCCACCTCAAGCCCCCTCGCCCAGATCTCCACCTCGGACCTCTGGGCGATTACCTTCACCCCGGCTCCAACCTCCCTCTGCTCCACCGTTGCCCATCAGTCCACCAGCTTCACCAGTATCCATCTTGCCTCCACTCACACCTTGTGCACTCGTCAGCCTGCCCTCCCCTCTGGACTACACTCCTCCGTCACTCCGTCCCTCGGATTCAGGTGGCCTCCTCTCTCCCCCCGGTGTTCGTTTTGTTGTATGTCTTCCTGCTTCCACTGCGGCCTTCTGGAGCCCCGGCTGCGCTTTGGTCGGTGGAGCCGTGGATTCCGCCATCTCCCGCCGGTCCTTCAGCGTCGCCTGGGCTCAACGCCTCGAAGGCTTCGGCCCCTGACCCTCCATGGCCGCCTTCGGCCCCTGACCCTCCATGGCCGCCTTCGGCCCCTGACCCTCCATGGCCGCCTTCGGCCCCTGACCCTCCATGGCCGCCTTCGGCCCCTGACCCTCCATGGCCGCCTTCGGCCCCTGACCCGCCATGGCCGCCTTCGGCCCCTGACCCGCCATGGCCGCCTTCGGCCCCTGACCCGCCATGGCCGCCTTCGGCCCCTGACTCTCCATGGCCGCCTTCGGCCCCTGACCCGCCATGGCCGCCTTCGGCCCCTGACCCGCCATGGCTGCCCACGGCTCCTGTCTTGCCATGGTTTTGGACCTGCTCTGGAGACCTCCACTCCAGTCTACTCCTCCCCCTGCTCCGGTTTGAGGTCTCCAGGGCGCCCGCCTGTTACAGATCCCTTGTTCCCCTGGAGTCCATTTCCCATCATCCTCCTGTTCTCCACACCTGCACTCACTTCCCTCGTCATCTCCCTATCATCACGGATCACCTGCACCTGGAATCTCTCATTAACACAGCCTTTATATTGCACTCACTCCATTCACTCCTTGTCGGTTCTCTGTTGAAGTTAGATGTATGTTTGGTGTTCCTGCCCTTGTTGATATTAAAGAAGTATATGTGTTATGTATATGTGTGGAAATCCGTATCTGCCTCATCTCTCTACACCAGTACACGTAACACATGCTTAATGGTAAAGAATGATTCTGGAGACTTTCTGAAAATACTAAGAGCAGAATTGGGCAGAGAGAATTAGAAAAAGCCTTATAAAATTCAGCCGAAAAGCCATCTGGCCCAGGGGCCTTGCCAGATTTTAAAGAGGCAATGGATTCCCCGATATCTTCAATTTGAATGCCCCTCTCTAGCGCTTCACATGACATAATCTCCCTGTCTTATCACTTTGCTCATAGACCCAGTGCTGTGCACGTAGAATTTTTTTTTTCTGCCTCTTCCGTTGATAGTATATCATATTCAGTTTGTAGCAATTGACGGTCTTCATAAAGTTTAGGAGAGTGGTCGGAAGCATATTGGGTGTCAATATTTGCAATAAAATTAGACAATTTTTCAAGGTGTCTTTTCCTCTTTCGATTTTTATAAGATGAATAAGAAATTATTAGACCACGCAAGTAGCACTTCAGGGTTTCCCAAATAGTGGAATATGACACACCTGGCATTGAATTAATTTCCATAAAGCTAGATATGCTAGAAGTAATCAAGTTGTTAAAATCTTGGTCACTAAGCAAAGATGAATTAAAACGCCATTGACAGTATTTGGGTGGTTGTTGTGGAATCTGAAGTTTGAGCACTGGTGCATGATCAGAGATTACAATGCCTTTATAAGAACAGTCTTGTAAGTATGGAAGAAGTTTATGATCCAAAAAGAAATAGTCAATTCGAGAATATGTCTGATGTACATGGGAGAAGAAAGAGTATTTCCGTTCTGAGGGTTTCAAATATCTAAATGCATCGCATAGACCAGGGATGGACAACTCCGGTCCTGGAGGGCCAGTGTCCAGCAGAGTTTAGCTCCAACCCTAATCAAACACACCTGAACCAGCTAATCAAGGTCTTTAGGATTAGTAGAAAGTTATAGGCAAGTGAGTTTTTATCAGGGATGGAGATAAACTCTGCAGGACACTGGCCCTCCAGGACCGGAGTTGTCCATCCCTGGCATAGACCATATTTTTGCATAAGTGTATGAATGACTGAAGTGCATTTTGATAATGCAATAATTTTTTTGGAAGATCTATCAAGATGGGGAGACATGACACAATTAAAATCTCCACCCAATATGAGTGGGTGTGAGTGAATATTGGGGATACAAGTGAAAAAAGAGGAGATAAATGATGGGTCATCATAATTAGGAGCATAAACATTTGCAAGAGTAAGGGGGGCTGAGAATAGCGTTCCCGTTACAATAATGTATCTCCCTTTATGATGCACAATAGTGTCAGAAGCAACAAATGGAACAGATTTATGCACTAAGATTGCGCAGCCTCTAGATTTAGAATGAAAAATAGAATGAAAAACTTGTCCCACCCAGCCCTTTTTTAATCTAAAGTGGTCAGTGGAACGAAGATGCATTTCCTGTAAGAAGGCGAAATCAGCCTTTAAACTCTTCAAGTGGTTCAACACTTGATTACGCTTAAGTGGATTATTAACAGCCTTACAAGTTCCAACTAATACATCTCAAAGGAGGGGCCCCATCACTCTTTGTCAAACTACTCATAAGAATAAATATTCAATGGGACAGAAAAGAAGAAAAAGAAGAAAAGAAGGTGGAGGAAAATAACAAAACAAAATAGAAAAGAGAGAAAAGAAGAATAAAGGAAGAAAAAAAAAAAAAAAAAAAAAAAAAAACACCCTGAAGGATATATAATTAAACCTGGAAACAAACACAGCATCAAAGTAACAACCCCTCCCTCCCATCCCACCCAATCACTTACCCTCTTATTATATATTAGCCGAAAAAGGGCAGAATTTCAGAGCACTTTGATATAGACTGTACAATACGTTTACAGTTATACATGGTTCAATAAGATTCCCGAATAAGTCGTTAACAATAACACAAAATGTTAGATCTACAGTCTATAGTTAGATGAAACAGGTGACTATAACAATAACAAATGATCATATTGTTAAAGAAGAAAAAGGCAACAAGCTGTCAGACAGCTGTTAACTCAACTGGGCAGCCAAAACTATAAAAGTTAACAGCTGAGGCAGTTCACAGTTCAAATGTCATACTTTTCAGGAAGACATTATGTGTTGTTTAACAAAGCTCATCGCTTCAGCTGGTGTATCAAATTTATGTTAAATGTCTTGGTAGGTAATCCGAAAGGCGGTTAAGCCCTGCAGCCCGTATCTGACGTCAGGATGCGACCTCAGCACCCGTTTCACATCGTAGTATGCAGCTTGTTTTTTGGCGATCTCGGCAGGAAAGTCCGGAAAAATGTGGACATCCTTGCCCTTGAATTTAAGCTGCATAGCTTGGATGGCTTTCTGCAAAAGAGCTTCGTTAATGATCTTTCTCTTCGGAATTCAGCAGCATGTAAGTCAAACTTTTGATGTATTCCGGCTTCCAGTGACTTAATTGCTGACATAATTGCTGCACCATCAATTGTGCTAGCATCGTCCTTAACTAGCTCTGAAGCAGATCCGTTGGAGCTTGCTGAATCTGCCATTTAATTATTTAATTTTAAAATAGATAAAGCTTTCTATAGATATATTTCTCATGTCTGCGAGGCAAGCAGTCACTGAGTTTTGGTTCATTTAGCCTATAAGTTGCGCTCCAGTTCACGCGCCAGTGATCGCGCCCGTGCCTGCCATGATTATATTGCCTGCTATATTTGCTTCTTATTTATTAAATCCAGGCAATTGTTTGATGAAACTTTGATTAAAATTAAGATACAATTTTTACAAAATGAAATTCACTTTAAAGAGAGGCTTTCTATTTAACAAAACTTAATGAAGTGGTCAAAATCATGTCTGACCCACTCCATGACTCCCGATATATTGCGCATCTTACTCATGGTGTTCACTTTTCATAATCAAGTAAATGAATTTAAAACATAACATAGGACTATTTAAACATATATATGAAACTACATTTTCTTTAATGACAGTACAGAGAAATTTCATAAGCATGAGCGGATCATGAGTCACGAGTCGGATCAAGAATGATTTATTCTTAGACTTATATTTAATATCGGGGGCAATATTAAAACTTATATTTAATTTTTTTTTTTTTTTTTAAGTAACGCAATAGTTACTTTCCCTCGTAATTAGTTACTTTTATAATGATGTAACTCAGTTACTAACTCCGTCACTATTTGTGAGAAGTAACTAGTAACAATAACTAATTACTTTTTTAAAGTAACGTGCACAACACTGATCATGTCATAGAGTCATAAACAGAATCCATTTTCCCAATACTGTAAGTATTTATCCATCTGTAAGTTTAATGTGAACGTCATCCTCTCCGTATTTTGGACACTAGTCACAATTTTCAGCCATTCAGTCTTTGTCGGAGGTTCTAATTGTAGCCACTTTCTTGTTACAGCTTTCTTGCTGGCTGCTAATAATATCTTTAAAAGATATTTATCTTTCTTTATCAAATGAGCTGCTAAATTTCCCAGATAAATTGTGGAAAAATAAAAATCAGACATGAAAAATATATCTATAGAAAGCTTGATCTATTTTAAAACGAAATAATTTAAAACGAAAAGAGTCTACTCTGATTATGTAATCCGAATGAGATGTGCATTTTCTCTCTAGGTGCATCCAGTATATGCGGAGATGATGAGAGTCAGCAATGTCAACTTCATCTTTGCAGTCGACACTGATTCAGAAAACATTACTTTATTAATAAACAATTAAAATATCTCCTTGCTGTTTTTTGTCATATTCATAATCATTACTTTTGGCGGTTCTTTATGGCAAGCGTTATGCGTGCGCTTGAGTGCATAGCCTTTATTACATAAACGCTCATTATTAGTTTATTCTCTCCAATATTTAAGAAATTAAATTAATATAAATGTGATTAGTCAACTAATGGCTTAAATGAACAACTACTAGTCGACTAGAAAAACTTATTTCACATATTTTCAATCCAGCATGTCACGTTTATCGCAGTAAATAGGACCTTCGAACCAGAAAGACACAGCTTACATTTTACTAAAAGGTTTTTGTCTTTATGCTCAACTAAAGTAGCCTGGGTGCCAGCCCGAACCCTGCCCACAACATTTTTTTGGACGGGAAGTTCGGTCTGGACTCGATCCATTGTGGAGCAATTATGCTCGGCTCCCAGAAGGCCGAGCCAATCAAATTGCCAGGGCGGGCTTTAATCGATGATGGACAGGCTATCTGCTGTTACGTAACGACCCACGTCATCAAAGAGCGCTTGAGTTGAATTGGTTTTCACCAACGATGACTGCAGCTGGAGAAGTAAGATGTTTAGATTCCGCTATCACGTCTGTAATAAAAGAAATCGACAGCGCATTAATTTTAAAAGACGAACAAAGAACCGCAATCAAGGCATTTGTCGATGGGAAAGATGTGTTTGCCGTCCTTCCAACGGGATTTGACAAAAGTTTAAGTACAAGTTCAACATACGTCACTTACTGCGTTGCTCTATCCAATTGAGTGCAGAGTTGTTGTTTTTTTTTACTGGTTCGTTTAAGACACGCCCCATAATTCAAGTGCAATGGAGCAGTATCAGACTCACATTCTGCCTAGAATATGAGTATGACGAAGTCAGGCTACAACTAAAGTGAAATAATGAGGATATTTCCACTTTGAGAAACTCGTCTTGCTCTCGCCTTGACTCGCCATGACTGCCGCACATACTTGAATAAACGGAAACATGCCCACAGTGCATCTTCGTGTTTACAGTGGTTGGCATCCACCAATCCTACAATGCGTCGCTGCTGTAAACAGGTTAGGCTGTAGGCTACACTTCAGCCAAAATTAATTAATTTAAAAAAGTAACGTACAACGCACCATATGATAACGGTAACGGAGTTAATTTACTTAAAAAGTAATGCATTACAGTATTAGTTACTGTCAAAAGTACTGCCCAACACTGGACATGATTATTGTCTGCTGTATCATTTGAGATATACTTCCATCAGTATGTTTATGTAAGAATGTATGGGTGACCAAATGACTGTTCTGTTGTTTAGATGTGATTGTATGTTGTTGTTTTTGTTGTTTGTTTGGTTTTATTTTCTTTTTTTCCCCTCTCTAAAAGCTTAAAAAAAAAAAATATATATATATATATATATATATATATATATATATATATATATATATATATATATTTATATATATATTTTTTTTTTTTTTTTTAAGGCAAACACCAGAAATCGCTGGACCGCTTTGTGAGAATCTGGGGTGGGCCAATCTGCAATAGTTTTTACCTTGGCAGGATCCATTCTGATACCCTCGGGTGAAAGAATAAATCCCAGGAACGGAATTGACCGTGCGTGAAACTCACACTTCTCCACCTTGGAGAATAAACGATTGGAAGACTTGGCTGACGTGCTGGACATGGTCGCGCTCGTTCTGGGAGAATATCAGGATGTCGTCGAGGTAAACAAATACAAACCAGTCGACCATGTCTCTGAGCACATCATTGACGAGTGCCTGGAAAACCGCCAGGGAGTTAGAAAGCCCAAAAGGCATGACCAAATATCCAAAGTGCCCTGTAGGGGTGTTAAATTTAGTCTTCCATTCGTCCCCCTCCCTAATCCGAACTAGGTGATAAGCATTGCGGTGGTCCAACTTCGTAAAGATGGTCGCCCCCTGCAAGACCTCAAAGGCAGATGACATCAACGGCAAAGGATAATGATTCTTCACCGTGATGTCATTAAAATCCTCATAGTCTATACAGGGACGCAGTGATCCATCTTTCTTCTCCACGAAGAAGATCCCCACCCTAGCTGAAGAGAAAGAGGGCCAGATAATGCCAGCTTACTTGAGAATTGTAAATATATTTCTCTATGGCCTCCCTCTCAGGTCCAGAAAAAGAGTAAAGGCGCCACATGGGCAGAGAATGGCCAGGCAACAGATCTATCGCACAGTCTAACGGGCGGTAAGGACATGCCCCTCCGATGCCTGGAAAGGAGAGCAATCCGATTGTCCACATGGATAGCGAGGTCGATTAATCTGTCCAAACTGGGGGGCAATTCCAAAGAGTCGATCTCATCCTTGATGTACTCAGCCATTCCGTGAAGGAAATGCAGAAAATGACAGGACACAGACAACAGGATGAAGCGGATGATGCACCCTGAACCGTGACACATATGGCAGAAGTTTTACAGGGCAGAAGTGGACTTGTTTGCCTCCAAGGAGTCAATCCACTGTCCTTCCTCTGGAGCTGGATGTCATGGTACAAATGTGGCCAAGGTGGCTATGATATACCCTGATCATTCTGCTTCTGGAGTTCTGGTGAGTGGTTGCGGCTAATATTAGTAGCTTCGTTCTGGCTGGCCCAAATATGGTTTGCAGACCTGGTTTCTCTCCTGGAAGGCTCTCCTTGTGAGATTATGAACAGTCCTGAATGGAGATTTCACCCCTGAATTCAGATTTTGAAACTGTGGGACTGGATCCTGAGAGGTACCAGCTCATACATTCTGGTCTCTCAGCTGATGTTGTCGATGCCATTCTCAACGCTAGGGCTCCTTCTACTAAAAAACTGTAGGCTCTTAAAGGGGTCATGACATGAGAAATCAAACTTTCCTTGGTCTTTTGGCATATAAGAAGTCTTTGTCATTATTACATCCTGAAAGTTCCATAACTTAAGCGGTAAAAAAACTTTGTTTGGAACAGAGGTGGCATGTGACGTAACAGGGCCACAATCATTTGCATACGACTGCCTCTGGAGCAAGACAACAACGTCTACTTTTACATCATCGCATCATTGTCCTCACCCACTGATGTTCAGTTGATGACAATAAGATTGTGATAATAACAAGATTGCGATGCCATGTAGACATTGTGCTGTTCTTGGCTGTGGAAAAACATCATCTTTGTATAAGCTGCCGAAGGATCCCGATGTCAGAGTAAAATGGATTCAGTTTATTTTTAACGAATGTCCTAATCACATCAGTGCTGACTTGCATGTTTGTACATGTTTTTATTTTACCAGCGACTGTTTTGAGAACAAGTCTAATACTGGCTTTGCCAAAAACAAAAAAAAAACAAAAAACAAACAAACAAAAAAAAAAAAACCTTTTGCTCTAAAAACAGGAATCAACTGCTCTCAAATCAGAAAGGACCACCTCAAATAGCTCCTTTAACATGAACAACTGTACATATTCTTTTTTTTTTTTTTTTTTTTTTCATTTTTTATAAAGCACTTTCACACAACTACTAGTTGATCCAAAGTGCTGTTCAATATAGGTAGAATAAAATGAATAAGAAACAACAAAACATTGAAACATCACATAACAATAATAATACGATTAAACATGGCTAGATAAAAGCTATTGACATAAAATGATTTTTAAGCCGGAATTTAAATACAGACAGAGATGGTGCAGCTCCAATAGAAGCTGGTAAATTGTTCCATAGATTACGATCAGCAACAGCGAAGGCTCGATCACCTCTGCAATGGAGCCTAGATCTAGTGAGGAGAACAAGATTACTGGATCTTAGAGACCTATTTGGTTTATAAATAGAGATTGCCTCAGAGAGATAAGGTGGGGCTTGATTATGCAAGGATTTGTAAACAAATGTTAAAATTTACTGGTAACCAATTTAGTGAAATAAGAATGGGTGAGATGTGGTCGAACCTTCGTCTGCCTGAAATCAATCTCGCAGCAGCATTTTGGACCATCTGTAAACGCACTATAGAAGACTGATTTATACCATAGTAAAGTGAGTTACAGAAATCTAGACAAGATAGAACAAACAAGTGAATAATCTTTTCAAACTATTTAACAGAGAGTACAGATTTGATTTTTGATAAATGCCGTAAGTGGAAGAAACATTATTTGACCACTGCACTAATTTGTTTCTCAAAATCCAGGTTGCAATCAAAAAGGACACCAAGATTTTTGGCACAAGGTGTAAAGTAAGAAGAGAGGATGTCACAACATCAGTCTCATATCAACTGGAACACCGGTGAAATTCTTCAGTGGAGTGAGTCTTGTTTCCATACCTGCCTGTAATCTGTTTCAAGACCTTCCATCCCTCGTTTTTTCCAGTCTTCTCTGAACAGAAACTCACTTCCCACTCTCTCAATTCAACCACCGTCTAAAGTCCCGAGGTTGACAGCAAGGTGAAGATTCCATCAGAATACCAGGAATTCCAGGATTTTTTTTTAGCAAGCAGTTGGCAACTCAGCTTCCACCATATCTGCCATGACACTGCAATCAACCTGCTACCTGGGGCTACTCTGCCCAAAGGCAGAGTTTACCCACTGTCCATCACAAAGCAGAAGGCCATGGAGAAGTACATCCAGGAGGCACTGCAACAACATTTCATCCGATCTTCAACATCCCCTGCCGCTTCCAGATTCTTCTTCTTAGCAAAAAACCTTGGAGACTTGCAGCCATGCATCAACTACCATCACCTCAACTCCCAAATGGTAAAATACAGTTATCCTCTTCCTCTGGTGCTGGCGGCTCACCTCCGTACACTTCCTAGGTTATGTCATTGACCAACCCGGCACCGAGATGGACCAGAGGAAGGTGGAAACCATTCAGAACTGGCCTCAGTCAGGTACAGTCAAAGAACTACAATGCTTCCTCAGATTTGCCAACTTCTATCGAAGATTTATCCACAATTACAGCCTGCTCAGTTCACCTCTCATCTCTCTACTCAAAGACTGGCCCGAGTCTCTGTCCTGGAACCCATCTACCCTCAAAGCTTTCCATCAGCTCCAAGAAGCCTTCCAAACCGCTCCGATCCTGACTAATCCTAATCCAGATCTCCCATTCATCATCGAGGTTGACACCTCTTCCACCAGGGTCAGAGTGGTCCTATCACAGTGGCAGGGTGATCCTCCATGACTCCATCCATGTGCCTTCTATTAAAATAAGCTGTCTCCGGCGGAGCAGAACTACAATATTGGAAACGTGAGCTCTTGGCCATCAAGCTTGCTCTAGAGGTGTGGAGACACTGGCTGAAGGGAGTGAATCGTCATTTTGTGGTCATCACTGATCACTGGAACCTCAAATATCTGTGTGGCGAGACTGAATTCGCGCCAAGCTTAGTGGGCTTTATTCTTCACTAGATTTGATTTCACTGTCTCATATCGACCTGGAGAGAAGAACTGTAGGGCTAATGCCCTTTCACACCTTCATCAACCTGAACCTGAAAGCAATGCTCCAGAACCTATCCTCCCTCCAGCCATGATTGTCAGCCCGATCCAATGGGCCAACGATGAACAGATCACTCAAACTAATCTTTCTGAACCTGCTCCACTGGGAGGTCCAGAGGGGCTTCTCTATGTACCACCAACCTTTCGTCTGCCCCTCATGGACTCAGCTCATACATCTCCAGGCTCTGGACACCCAGGTAGTCAACGTACCCTCTCGCTCTTGCGCCATCATGGCTCAGGATATCTCCCAGTACATCATAGGATGCTCAGTCTGTGTCGTTACCAACAGTCCCTGGAGACTTCCTGAAGAAAAGCTGGTTCCTCTGCCCATTCCACACCGTCTATGGTCTCATCTGGATATCGACTTCATGACCGACCTTCCACCTTATACCTTCGACAATCATACCTGTATGTTCGTCGTCGCTGACCACTTCTCCAAGGCATGCAAACTCATTCCTCTCAAAGGATTACTAACTGCCTTTGAAGCTGCTGAAGCTCTCTTTCAGAATGTGTTCGACATTTCGGCCTTCCTGAAGACATCGTATTGGATTGTGGTCCCCAATTCATCTCTTGTGTATGGCAGGCCTTCTTCAAACTGTTGGGAGTGTCAGTAAGTCTATCCTCCAGATACCACCCTCAAACTAACGACCAGACTGAGTGGAAGATCCAGGAGATCGGGAGGTACCTATTGCCACCAGAACCAGGACAGCTGGATCCAAAAGTTTCTCCTGAAACTGCAGATGAGGAATCCATCTTCCAGGTCTGGGTCATCCTCGACTCACGGCGATGGGGCCCCAGGCTGGAGTACCTCATCGTCTGGGAGGACTATGGTCCTGAGGAGTGCTCCTGGGTCACTCATAATGACATACTCGATCCTCACACAATACCACACTAAACACCCAGATACTGTCACGGAGTCACAACCATCACAGACAACACACAACCTATCGTCACCAGATCGTTCACTCTCCCAGAGTTCTGATTACCTGCACCTGCACATCATCACCAGCACTCACTATAAAGACTCACTTCTACTGCACTCTCTTGTCTGGTCTCATCTCTACGAACATCACAGACTCCTTACCTGCTGCTTACCTGATCCGTTGGACTAGTTTCCCATCTTTATTCTTCTGTCTGCCATCATCTGCCTTCCATCTGCTTCAGGTCCATTCACCTGCAATAGAGACACTTTGCCTCTGTTCAATAAACTCTGTGTTTTTACAAACTTACCTCTCTGCATCCTGTTGAGTGAGAGATATAAAAAAGCATACAATCATGTACAAATAATTAATTTTTAATATCAATACTTTTCACACATTACAAAGAATACATTTCTGAATTTATGATTTATAAAAAATATTTTTTAACCGCTATTTTTAAGACTGGCCCTCCCCCCACCCGTGGGACATTCGCCATCACACGTTTATAATAATATCTTAGTCTAAACCTAAAATAATCTTGATAAACTGTATATCATTTGAAAGCTTTCAGATTGTAGTTTTCATACACTATATTGCCAAAAGTTTTGGGACGACTGCCTTTATGTGCACATAAACTTTAATGACATCTCATTCTTAATCCGTATGATTTAATATGGAGTTGACCCACCCTTTGCAGCTATAATAGCTTCAACTCTTCTGGGAAGGCTTTCCACAAGGTTTAGGAGTGTGTTTATGGGAATTTTTGACCATTCTTCTAGAAGTGCATTTGTGAGGTCAGGCACTGATGTTGGACAAGAAGGCCTGGCTTGCAGTCTCCGCACTAATTCATCCCAAAAGTCTTCTATCGGGTTTAGGTCAGGTCTCTGTGCAGGCCAGTCAAGTTCCTCCACACCAAACTCGACCAAACTCGTTCATCCATGTCTTTATGGACCTTGCCTTGTGCACAGTCATGTTGGAACAGGAAGGGGCCATCCCCAAACTGTTCCTACAATGTTGGGAGAATGTTCAAAATGTCTCGGTATGCTGAAGCATTAAGAGTTCCTTTCACTGGAACTAAGGGGCCAGGCCCAACCCCTGAAATTCAACCCCACACCATAATTCCCCCTCCACCAGACTTTACACTTGACACAATGCAGTCAGGCAAGTACCGTGTTCCTGGCAACCGCCAAGCCTAGACTTGTCCATTGGATTGCCAGACAGAGAAGCGTGATTCGTCTCTCCAGAGAACACGGCTCTACTGCTCTAGTGTCCAGTGGCGGAGTGCTTTACACCACTGCATCTGACACTTTGCATTGCACTTGGTGATGTAAGGCTTGGATGCAGCTGCTTGGCCATGGAAACTCATTCCATGAAGTTCTGTACGCACTGTTCTTGAGCTAAAGTTTGGAGGTCTGTAGCTATTGACTCTGCAGAAAGTTGGTGACTTCTGCGCACAGTGCGCCTCAGCATGTGCTGACCCCGCTCTGTGATTTTACATGGCCTACCACTTTGTGGCTGAGTTGCTGTTGTTCCCAATTGCTTCCACTTAACAGTTGACCGTGGAATATTTAGTAGTGAGGAAATGTCATCAATGGACTTATTGCACAGGTGGCAACCTATCATGGTACCACGCTTGAATTCACTGAGCTCATAAGAGTGACCCTTTCTTTCACAAATGTTTGTAGAAGCAGTCTGCATGCCTAGGTGCTTGATTTTATACACCTGTGGTCATGGAAATGATTGGAACACCTGAATTCTATTATTTGAAGGTGTGTCCCAATACGTTTGGCAATATATAGTGTGTTTGGTGACTGATTTTCAAAAGAAATGACAAAGTAATAGAGAGATAGCGATAGATTCTTCATTTGTGATGTGGTGCCAAACTATAACACTTGCTGATTCTTTATGTATGTTTTTATATGTTTTTTAGGGATTAAATTCAAATAAAATATTAACATTACTCCCCAAACTTCTGAATAGGATGTCTACTTCATAAATATTATGAAAATTATGGAAATATATGTTTCAGATCACTCAAACCATATATGGAAATCAAAGAGTCCTTATATGGTCATCAGTGGAGTGTGGATGGCATCTAGTGAAAAAGTGTGATACTGCGCACAAAGATCTGACTGAAAGTTCTTTTTTTGAGATAGCAACCTTAAATTTGACACAGAACTATATCAGATATTTAGCTTTGATTGTCTTTAAGTTTTAGAGTTGAACATGTTTTGTAAAGTACATATTTTATATTAAATATAAAAAACTATATCCTTATATTTCAAATTTTTATATGCTATACAACTTTTTTAAAACTTTACTTTTACAACTTTTTTTTTTTTTTTTTTTACTTCTACAATCTACGGAAGCCCTGAACCGCATGGTGAAAAAAAAAAAAAAAAAAAAAAAAAAACTTGGTAGGGAGGAAAAAAAAAATCGAAAAGTTATCTCGTTATTTCAACATAATAAGTCGTTATAACGACATAATATCTCGTTATTTCAACATAATAAGTCGTTATAACGACATAATATCTTGAAATAACGAGATATTAAGTCGTTAAAACGACATAATATCTCGTTATTTCAACATAATAAGTCGTTATAACGACATAATATCTCGTTATTTCAAGATATTAAGTCATTAAAACTACATAATATCTCGTTATTTCAACATAAGTCGTTATAACGACATAATATCTCGTTATTTCAAGATATTAAGTCATTAAAACTACATAATATCTCGTTATTTCAACATAATAAGTCGTTATAACGACATAATATCTCGTTATTTCAAGATATTAAGTCATTAAAACTACATAATATCTCGTTATTTCAACATAATAAGTCATTATAACGACATAATATCTCGTTATTTCAAGATATTAAGTCGTTATAACGACATATTATCTCGTTATTTCAACATAATAAGTCGTTATAACGACATAATATCTCGTTATTTCAACATAATAACTCTTCATTATCTATCAACTATGATAAAGGAGATATATTTATTAATGTCCCCAGTGGCGCAACGCTAAAATATTGGACCGCCAGTCTAGCTTTTACTGCGATCGCCGCGGTTTCGAATCCGCCTTTTGCCGAGTTCGTTCTTCTCTAGTTTCACATCACATATCAAAAAAGGCATTTATTTTCAATAGAAATTAAAACAATGTTATAAAAGTGCAAATAACCTGCCTAACCAGTGTTTAATAACATTAAACGTATTTATTGGGCAGGGCTCCAAAATCACAGAGGTTTATCATGAGAATTTGCGTTCATCCCAGGCTAACCTTTAGACCATAGACCAAGCAGTTTGTTTGCAAGCTCAGAATAATAATTTAAAAAAAAACCCCCGCTTAAAAACGTTTTTGGCCCCTGGACTAGTGCATCTCTGTTTTATTATAGTTCAAATCAGATTGGACACCGGGCTGTAAGTTTGACACCCCTAACATTTGCACTGTAAATTGTTTTATTTACTATGGTCTAATAAATTTAACCTCAATAAAGGTTAGCCTGGGATGAACGCATATTCCCATGATAAACCTCTGTGATTTTGGAGCACCAAATTGTAACAGTAGTTCAACATAACTATTGCATTCTTTAATTGATTCCCTGTCTTATTCTGCCCTCTAGTGTGTAATATCGAACATGCTGCTAACTCTGCCCAATAAATACGTTTAATGTTATTAAACACTCGTTAGGCAGGTTATTTGCACTTTTATAACATTGTTTTAATTTCTATTGAAAATAAATGCCTTTTTTGATATGTGATGTGAAACTAGAGAAGAACGAACTCGGCAAAAGGCGGATTCGAAACCGCGGCGATCGCAGTAAAAGCTAGATTGGCGGTCCAATACTTTAGCGTTGCGCCACTGGGGACGTTAATAAGTACATCTCCTTTATCATAGTTGATAGATAATGAAGAGTTATTATGTTGAAATAACGACTTATTATGTTGAAATAACGAAATATTATGTCGTTATAACGACTTATTATGTTGAAATAACGAGATATTATGTCGTTTTAACGACTTAATATCTTGAAATAACGAGATATTATGTCGTTATAACGACTTATTATGTTGAAATAACGAGATATTATGTTGTTATAACGACTTATTACGTTGAAATAACGAGATAACATTTCGATTTTTTTTTTTTCTCCCTACCAAGTTTTTTTTTTTTTTTTCACCATGCGGTTCAGGGCTTCCGTAACAATCTGTGATGTTTCACCTTTAAAAAGATACCAAACCTAAGTCTGTGCTCTGAAGTATTCAAGAGTTTTTAACAATTTAAGTTGGAAACTCATTTTCATATCTAGGCTCAAAAAGTGGGACAGATAGTTAACAGGTAAAATAACTTTTTGTTTTCACATACTTTGAAAATAAAAAAAAATTGTTAAAGGGTTAGTACGCCCCAAAATGAAAATGTCATTTATTACTCTCCTTCATGTCGTTCTACACACGTAAGACCTTTGTTCATCTACGGAACATAAATTAAGATATTTTTGATGAAATCTGATGGCTCAGTGAGGCCTGCATAGACAGCAGTGCTACTGACTTTCTCAAGATCCAGAAATGTACTCAAAACATATTCAAAACAGTTAATGTGAGTACAATGGTTCAACCTTAATATTATAAAGCAATAAGAATACTTTTTGTGCGCAAAATAACAACTTTTCAACAAAATCTAGTGTTTCAGATAGATTGAAAAAATAAATGATAGCTATTTTTTTACCATCTGTGGCTGACAAAATATTTTTCTGTATTGATTTAAGTGGGAAAAAGCTATTTTTTACCTTCACAAGGGTAGTTAAAAACCAACATAAAATATTGTAATGTCATTACGAATGCAGGAAGACACTAGTTAATGTGAAGATGTTCAACAGTGTTAATTTAATAAGGAGTAGTTCTAGCTGTTAGTCCCTTGTTCACTTTAAGGGGAGGGGTTCAGGTGGTAGGGTGGCTGGTGAGAGAGTGGAGAGCTAGGAAGAGGAAGGCAGTTGAGTTCGAGCCAGAGCAACGAGATATTCCTATTGTTCCTATGTGTACGGCGTGAGTTACGGCCTTAACAGTAACTCAGCAGTTCTTTAATAAAGTTGCAGAACGAAGGGAAACTTGCCTGGTCACTCTTAGTAGTGAAACGCTACAATATAATAATAATAAAAAAAACTTATTGAGTCTGTACAGTTGCCCTAGAACATCAAAATATGCAGAATGAAATGATCTACAAACATCGCGAACATAACAAACTGTGCATCCTGTTGAGTGAGAGATATAAAAAAAGCATACAATCATGTACAAATAATTAATTTTTAATATCAATACTTTTCACACATTACAAAGAATACATTTCTAAATTTATGATTTATAAAAAAATATTTTTAACCGCTTGTGTGTGGGAACCCTGAGGAATCCCACACACAAGAGGGGCAACAGTAAAAGAATAATCCCCTATACTAATCAAAAAGGTCCTATATTTCAAATAGTAAAAGAATCATTTCAGAGCTAACCCCTGAATACCAACCTGATTCCTAAGATGTTCATTAAGAATATAATGATAAACTGTTATGATCAACTCAAGTATATTATTATCAATTGTATCAAATGCCACAGTAAGATCTAACAGAAGTAGAACAACACAGTTTCCATAATTAACGCCTCACAATATGTCATTAGAGACCCTCAGAAGAGCAGACTCTGCACTATGGCCAGCTCTAAAGTAGGTCATTTGATTAGGAGGGTCAACAGAAACAATAAATTCATTGCTAACAGATAAAATCTGAGTTTTAATTCCAGCAATCTTACCAATGAAAAAACTCTTCACACATGTCAACAGAAGGAGTGAGTGATGGAGTAGCAGCAGGGTGGAGTACAGTATTTACAGTAGAAAAAAAGTACTCTAGAATTATAACAGTTTCTGGAGATGATGCCAGAAAAATAATTTGATCTAGCTAATTTAACAGCTTTTTGATACTCACTCAAACAGTTCTTTAAAATCTCATAAGAGACCTGTAATTTATCTTTAAGCCATTTACGTTCAGCCCTCCTACAGTCCTGCCTAAGAGCATGTGTAGTACTGTTCAACCAGGGCTTCGATTTGACTTTTTTTCCCCCTGACTTCGAAAGGAGCAACGACATCTAAAATATGTAAACAAGATGAGTTAAACTGGTTAACCAACTCTTCTAAACCCATAAAGGGAGAGGGAGACCTGATCAATGTAACTAAAGGGGTGACCTTAAAAACTGCAGAAAATCTACTAGCTGTGCAAAGAGTGAGTACATGAGATGAAACAGAGGCAGAAACATTAATAGCCAGAGCACAAAAAGGAAAGTTACAGCTAAAAAGTCTTATGATCAGAAAAAAAACAGTATTAGCAATCTTCACACTACCAACACAGAACCCCAAAGATAATACAAGGTCAAGCAGACCACGCTTACAAGTTGGACCAGAAACACATTGTAAAAAGTTGAATGATTCGAATAAATTTAAAAATGATTTGACCGGGGGCTTTGAAGAGCAGCACACATGTATATTGAAATCCCCCAAAATCAAAATTATCAAAAGAGGGGACAATTGCAGATAAATATTCAGAAAACTCCAGTATAAAATTCCCATGAATGTTTGGGGGTCTATAAATCAAAGCACATAACACAGATTTAAAAGAATTCAATTAGAATTCATAATTAACTGATATTTAAAAGTACAATAAGACTAGGTAAAAGCCTACACTTAAACTTGTCTTTAAAAATAACTGCAAGACCCCCACCCCGGCCAACAGATCTAAGGGTACTGAAAAAACTGCAACCAGGAGGAGAAAGTTCAGAGAGAAGAGTCATTCTGCCAGTTTTAAGCCAAGTCTCAGTGACAAATAAAAATCCATTTCATGAGGAAAAAAAAGAGATTCTTCAAAATAAAGGTATTATTTGCCAGAGATCTTGCATTTATCAATGCCATTGTTACTGGAGCAGAATCAGGAAAGGATTGCAAAGAGGGATCATAAAAGTTTACTGAACTCCCGTCACAAAGTTTATTTAGATGGTTAACTGTTTCAGATTGAGGGGGCTTCAGTGGGGAAACATGTCCTGGTGTCCTGTTTCTTGTGCTGTGCCAGACAGTTGAGGCCTATCTGCAGACTGCAGCTTCCTTCATGGGGTCTTTAAATTGTATTGGAAGGGTTGTCAGATGCTCCCTTTGAACCCTTAGTGTCAGCCTCAGAGAAGCTTCTGACTCTTGAGGTAGCTTTGCTTATTGCCATTCTTAAAAAGTAAGGGGGTAGGGAACTTGAATTTGCCTGAATTTTCCCCTTGGACTGGTCAAAGAGATACTGCATCCTAGGCCAGATTACATCCCTAAGGTTCCTTCTTCACCATTTCATCCTGTCGTTCTCAGCGCTCACTTTGCCTCTAGGAGTTATAGCCCATTCAACATGAAGTATTGCTGCTTCTGCTTCTCGGGCAAAATTCCAAGCTCAGAACCCTCTCCTCGGACAGGATTCCAAATACCTGTATTTCATACTATATCTGATTATATGTAAGTGTGAACTCGTTAACAGACTAGCAAAATCTGAATGCACTGTGCTAGTGATAGCTGTTTAGAATAAAAGCCAGTGGTGTCAGAGTAACGTGATAGATAATATTAGATATATTATGATTAATAAGTTATATTTAGCAGTTTAAATGACAAAGAATGATAGTAAGATAGAGATTCAAAACAAAGCTACACAGATCAACAATTGCAAACCACTCAGCAGCAAGGCAGACAGGAACCCAATGCATGGATCATCACCAAATTGCTCCTGGGTCATTGAGAGAAGTTGCTCCTGGAGTTGTTCTTGTCAATATTGAGCAAGCTCTGCACAGGTGGTGACATGATTATATTGCTAACTACTTAGGGCAGGGGTCGGCAACCCAAAATGTTCAAAGAGCCATATTTGACCAAAAAAAAACAAAAAACAAATCTGTCTAGAGCCGCAAAAAATTAAAAGCCTTATATAAGCCGTATATGAATGCAACACAGGCTCTAAGTGTATATTAGCTATATTAGCCAATCATCAAAATGACTAGGCTAAGTAGGCTACAAATACATAATGAGGTATTCCCGAGGTATATATTTAAAAACTGCTGAAAGCTACAGAAAAAAAGAAGCAAATGGATCGGTGCAATTCACAGAAACAACTCGACTACAGGCAGAGAAACATGGATTTGCAGTTATCATTTTGTCAAATTGATGGATTTTGAGGTAAAATCATTCCATATTGTATTTTTATATATTATGTTGACAAATCATCAATTAAATATTTTCCATCTTATATTCTGCATAATTGTGTGTTTTAAAATAAACACTGACAAAAACTATACTATAAAACTATGTTTTAGGGCTGGACAATATGACGATATACAGTCATATTGTCCAGAGATATACAGTCATATATTACAAATAGATATTATTGATATAAGTGATTACGTGGATTTAAACATACCTATATTGTAGTTATATAAAATATTCACAGGCAGATTTGCTTTATGTGTTTCCCCGGCGTCAAATCAGGCACATATAAATGTCAGGAAACACGACTCCTGGCTACATGTCAATATCCATGGATTAGGTTTATTTGACAAGTTGTAAGAAACACTTTCGAGTCCAACCTTTAGTGTAATTTGTTTGTTTTTACTTGCGTTTTCGCAGTTTCCTCTATTAAATCCAGTCACGCAGCAGGTTCTTTTACCACTCAGTCCAGGGAGCGTGCTTTCGGCGGAAAGTGACATTGCCGCGCTGAAAAGTGTGTCGCATTCTATGACGTAAATCTTCGTTGACAAATGTTGAAATTTAATATTTATTATACACATTTTTACAGCATTGGAAAACGTTAAGAATGTTTGTGTCATGTTTGTCCTCCTACAGAAACCATATGAAAACAAAAAATATACCCCCCCCCCCATCTTTTTCCATTGTCATACATTTTTGAAAAAGCTCCAGGGAGCCACTAGGGGGGCGCTAAAGAGCCGCGGGTTGCCGACCTCCGACTTAGGGGGAGACAGTCCTGGCATTTGCTGGACACTCTGGGACATCCTGAAGCCTTCTTGACTGGAATTAAACCTCTCTCCTTGAAGTTCTTAATGATCTGGTAAATGGCTCTTTAGGTACAATATTATTTGCAACAATTTCTTTGTATGTGAGGCCATTTTGATGCAAAGTGATGATGGCATATGTCTTTCTTTGGAGGTAACTATTGCTAACACAAGAACACATTGCGTCTCGTTTACTAATTATGTGGATTATTTTGTATTTGTACGCACAGGAGAATTTTTCACGAAAAATCTGCCTAATTTAAAACACATGAATTTGTTCTTAATCTCATTCTAATGTTAGTGAATTTGGAGTATCCTAAATGAGCGGCCGCTTAAGGTTAGTAATTTGCATAAAACATGTCCAAACCATCTCCATATAAGGACTTTCCGCACAAATATTCTTTTACAGCCTTCCCACACTCTCGTCAAACATAAGCCTCTCTCATAAGCTGCTCTCTCTCATCGAGCAATGTAAAGTGTCATTCTTAAAACCAGTTTAAACACAACAAACACCTTTTATGCAGACTGAGATCACAAACCTCTCATTAACCAGGTGTACATACCCATAAAGCTGCATTATTCAGAGAAATCTCGCAGCTGATGCTATAATGCAGCTTTTCTTACTCTTTTACTGTAATGATGAAATATATTTCAGATGAAATTAAATTGTATTATTTATTAATTTTATTATATAATTTTATATAAAATTAGATAATATAATATAGCTGCAAGCAGCAATTCGGGGCCAAGCCCCAGAAGGGGCAGTAGCACAATACGGAGCAGGAAGAGCAAAAACAGCAGAAATTGAATGTACATGCAAAACAGCTGGTTCAGAAGGACAGGTGGAAATGAAATGAAAATCAATAGAAGCTCAGAGAATGAACAGGGAATGAACTAAAAACACTTGTATCTCATTCAAGAGGAATAAAGATTAGTACAATGCTTATTTGGATAAAAAGGTATCAAAATGACTCATTACACACAATTGTATAAAGGAACCCCACACAGGATTCGAACCCATGACCTCCGAGTCCAGTGTCCATTTCTCATCTCATTGCACCACTGTGCAGGTGAATGTTGGCACACCTGCCGAAGTTCATTAGTTCATGTGAAAATGAACTCAAAATGAAGAATGTTATATTTAATAACTACTTTAGATCATTCTGCAGCTCATCATGCTGTAGCGCAATACAGAGCAGGAAGAGGAAAAACAGCAGAAAATGAACAAACATGAAACAGCTGGTTCAGAATTACGGGCGAAATGAACTCAGAATGTACATTAAGCTTAGATGAAAATGAACACAGCATGAAACAAAAAGCATTTATTTCTAATCCAAGAGGCAGTAAAGGAATCAAAACACACTATTTCATAAAACCGCTCCACCTGGGATTCGAACCCACTATCTTGGGGTGCAGAGCTCATCAGGTAACTGGCTTTACACATTGAGCTACTTGAGGATGCACATTCAACAATCTGTGGAAGAGAACTTTTAGTGTAAGAAAGAATTTACAAAAAAGCATTACTTAGCATGCTAACCATATTAGCATGCTAAGCTAACTTAATGCTAATGAAGCTCATGGTTAACTTGATAGCTGAAGAGCCACATTAAAGAGAATGACAACTGGTTAGCATGTTAAGCAATTAGCATGCTAAGCTAACTAGCATAAGACAACAAACACAAGCAAGGTCACATTCAGAGAAGAATATCTTGGGAATGGTAGCGAATATCAAAAATCTGTTCAGTCATTTCTGTGCGGCTCGGTCCAAAGATCACCTGAGCCGATTTTGGACAAAATTGGACAAAAATTGTAGGAGGAGTAGTGAAAAAATGGAATACTGTACTTTTCAAAATGGCCACTACTGTACTGGGTGGAGACTTAATGTAAGATATTGAATGTGATCAGTATGAAGAGAGGAATCAGTTGTATTGACATTCATTTTTCTGGAACAAAGGGTTAAAAAGTTATAACCTTTACAAAAGTGAATATTTGAACTGGTGGTGGCGCTATAGACTTAGTCCTAGATACTCCAAAGTTGGTCAAATTACTTTTAATTACTATCACTACAAGCATGCCAAATTTGATAATTTTACTTCTTATGGTTCATTGATTACCATACAGGGGGAAGAAGAATAACTACGAATTTGGACATAAAGGAATTGCATGTGATAGCTTCAGATTAGACCAGTTTTAGGCAGAATGCCTAGAACAGACACAAGTTCTGCATCTTTTCCTGCCACAGTACCTCATGCGGTCTGGGCATGTGTCACACTGAGTTTCGAACCCACGATGCAGAGCATTCGGGATCCGTGGCGTAACACATTGAGCTAATCAGCCATGCAAGTTCATCAGTGTGCTAAGCAGAGGTTTCAGTGTGAGAAAGAGTTCACAAAAAAAAAAAGCTTCATAGCATGTTAACCATATTAGTATGCAAAGTTATTTAATGCCAACTAAGTTTTGGTTAACCTGTTGACTGAAGACCACATTAGAAAGAATAGCAATAGTTTAGCATGCTAAGCAATTACTGTGCTAAGCTAACTAGCATAAGACAACAAACACAAGCAAGGTCACATTCAGAGATGAATATCTCGGAAATGGTAGTGAATATCAAAAATCTGTTCAGTCATTTCTGTGCGGCTCGGTCCAAAGATCATCTGAGCTGATTTTGGACAAAATTGACCAAAATTTGTAGGAGGAGTAGCGAAAAAACTGTTTTTCATTTACTTCAATACGGCAGACAGGTACATTTAAGGAAAATGACAAATGATACATTGTCGGAATCGGCATAAGCCAGGGAATAAAATGACATGAAGCATACACATTTTGGAAAGTGTTTTCAAAAGTTATAAGCGTTTTTGAAATAATCATTACATCTGTGGAACAGTAGGTGGCGCTGTGCTGAAACTTCTCCGGTACCTTCACGACCTTCTAAAGGTCATACATACCAATTTTTGTGAAGATATGTCAAATTGTTTAAAAGATATCGCAATTTATGACAAAATTCAAAATGGCGGACACGTGATTCATCCAATATTGACAGAATCGGTATCGTCGGATTCGGCATGATCCAAGGAATCCATAGACACCAAGATCTATGGTCTCTTGATTTTCTGACAAACTGTTCAAAAGTTATTGGCCAAAATAGCCATTTTTCATATCTCATGACCTGTAGGTGGCGCTGTTCCCAAGTTTGGCATAGACCCTCAGACCATGGTTCTGATGAAGGGTACCAATTTTTGTTTCGATTGCTCAAAGTTTGGCCGAGATACAGCCTCTATACTAATTTTGGGTCGACCTCGTTAACTTCGTGACATCATAACCTTTGAACAAAGATGAATAAAAAAAATCTGTTCAGTCATTTCTGTGCGGCTCAGTCCAAAGATAATCTGATCAAAGATTGGACAAAATTGGACAAATTTTGAAGGAGGAGAAGCGAAAAAAACAAATACTGTACTTTTCAAAATGGCCGCTACTGTAATGGGTGGAGACTTAATGTAAGAAGTTGAATAGCATCAGCATGAAGAGACAAATCAGATGAACTAAATTTAATTTTTCTATGACAAACAGTTCAAATGTTAAAACCGTTAGAATGTTGAAATTTTGAACTGGTGGTGGCGCTATAGAGTTGGTTCTAGAGATTCCAAATTTGGTCCAATCACTATTCATGAGCATCTCTACAACTGTGCCAAATTTCATCATTTTCTCATGTTCCGTTGATAGGGCTGCCATAGACTCCCATTCGGGAGGAAGAATAATAATAATAAAAGGGAAAACGTACAATTACAATAGGGGCTACAGCCCCTTCGGGGCTTGGCCCCTAAATATATAGTCATGTTAAAATAAAACTTCCCAACACAATTTTAAAGCCACACATAGAAAGTTGCCTTTTGCGAAGGTGTGGTTTCAGTTTTACTACATTTTTTGTAAATTTAGAATACATTTTGGTACGAAAGTTTTTGGTGAATCATGATTTGTTTGTGAAAATGTTTGTACGCAGATTTCATCCACAAATTTGTGTGTACACATGCTTAGCGAATGAGACCCAATGACATATGTCACTGCCAATACTTCTGGTCACTGCTGTACACACAATATTACTGTCACAGTATGTGACCATAGGAGGAAGAAGACAAGATAAGCAGGTTTCAAATAGAACTCAAAGGTTTAATAATACTTCAAATAGGCAGGTAAACACATCCAACATAAAACACATAAGTGACTGGACCACTGAGGGAGGTGAGTGGTGTGCTTAAAAGTCTGATGTGATGAGGTGCTGATGGGGAACAGGTGTGTGTGATTAGCTGATGGTGGAGTGAGTGCAGGTGAGGGCCAGGGAGGATGATGGGAAATGGAGTCCAGGACAGACGGAGACTGTGACAATTATTCACATGTGCAGAAATACACTGCTTTAGTGATGAGCTTAAGTAGGGATGAGCCAAGTCACCTTTATTTATATAGTGTGTCACGATCCGGCCGTCTAGGGCTCGGTCGGACCAGAGACAAAAGTAAAAAAAAACCTCAAGCGGGCAACGGTTCCTGGTCTCCTGTCCCAGCTCACAATAACCACAAATTTCTCAAATCACAGTTCTTTTTATTATGATCATTTTGTATGAAACAATAATATTCTCAGAGTTTCATCGGGAGGGGTTACAGGCCAAAACAACAAACAAAAGGAGAGCTCACTAAGGGTTTCGAAAATACTAACTTACCTGTACAAAGAAAACAACAAATAAAATACAAAGAATTTACCCTGGCTCCCTAACTAAACGTAAACAGGAGAAAACTAGATTGCACAAAGTAAAAGTGGCACTCCCCGACCCAAACGTAACCAAATAATGAATAACAAAACTACGCTTTTTCAGAACGGATTACACGAAGGAAAAACAGCAGAAGGTCTCAACTCTTAAGTGAGAAATTAAGTAAGTGATCTCCGTCACACAGCAATTTTAGGAGATAATGCTTACTAAATTGACAATAACGCTGGTCACACAGCAGCACAATAACCCGTTTAGTTGTCTGGGGCAGGAAACAGGATAAAAAAAAGAACCACGCGTGGAGCTTCACGACGCGGCAACACGGCTCACTCCACCGTCCTTGTTTGCTGCCTTTAAGCGCTCCCGCCCTTCCACCTGACTCGCAACACCTGGTCCCGATCAAGCGGCGCTACCAGAGAGTGAGAGAGAGAGGAGAGAGAGAAAGAGAGAAAGACAAAGCAACAGCGTGCACAGTTACAAGATCACATTCTACATTACCATAGGCTAATGTATACACTTATACAGACGTAACAAGTGCTTTTTTACAATACAGATTG
The DNA here is from genome assembly GCF_024489055.1 of Chanodichthys erythropterus. Lineage (NCBI taxonomy): Eukaryota > Metazoa > Chordata > Actinopteri > Cypriniformes > Xenocyprididae > Chanodichthys > Chanodichthys erythropterus. Next base: position 15,159,754 of record NC_090227.1, on the reverse strand, counting down.
TTTCAAAGCAGATTTACAGTGAAAACAGGAAAATTATGCAACAAAGTTGTACAGGCTCTACATCAGCATTAGAAGAAAATAGTGTCATTGTTCAGCTTGAGTCAGTTCAGTGTTAATTTAGTCCCATTGTAAAATAAATAAATAAATAAATAAATAAATATATTCTGGGGAAGGATGTGGCTTCCGCAGCGTTCCTTTTCTAATGAAAGGTTACGCTTTCCCAACGTTATCCAATAGTCTCACTGAATGGTTTTGGGAACACCGGTGATCGACCCTCTCTGTGTGTTAGCCCTGTCCCACCGTCCTTAGGCAAGGGGGCTTACAACAGAGCACTGGAAGAGGGCAGCTCCTGTGACACTTTTTTATCAATTCCTATTCGTCGGTCTTCCGACGTACGTTGAACGTGAACGACTGAATGGAAACGTCTCGGTTACAAAGGAAACCCTCGTTCCCTGAAGGAGGGAATGGAGATGTACGTCCCGTCCCCACAGTCGTTGTCCTGCTGATGCTGCCGCCTGCTTGGTTCGGCTCCTCAGCGAAAACCTAAAGATGCAACGCACCTGTTGCTCATTATATACCCGCACTGCGAGACGAGCAGCTGATGCATATGATTGCATGCCAATGTGCATTGGCTCGTTGTAGTTACACTCAAAGTAGATTGGCCTCCCTAGCGAGATTCCTTAAGTACAATTCAAATTACAGACTTAGCAATCTAAAATTACAAGTACCTCCAAAAAGTAGTTTTTTGTGTACTTGTAATTTTAGGTTGCTATGTTAACTCCCTCGGGTCGGCGGTCACGCCGGCGAGACCACCGTGGTTTTTTTCTAACCAGTGTGAAAGAGACTCAAAATACTCTGTCAATGTTGCACAAACATTTAAGAGCTATACACCATTTTAATCTGTGGAATATCTTCTTTTATTTGTGTACACTCAGAGTAAAAACAAAATGTTGTGCTTTTTGCAAAATAAAGAAAACTAACATGATGCATGATCTCTCATCTCCCTCTGAATTAAGTCCAATCTGATAGTTCTCAGAAAATGAACTGTAACTTAGTGAACACTAATCACAAAAAAATAGACTTCTGTCTAAAAAAACGTTGAAATGTCAGGTTTTAAATTGTGTAAGTCAAATCGAAAACAAAAATTCTGTGTTTATGTAATCTGTATGAAAAGGGAACAATGTCAGAAGTCCGTGATTCAGCTCATCCGCTAATGCGGCCACGCCCACGGAGCCAATGCTATTCAGAGGCAAATACTGAGGCAATGCATGCATTCATCATCTCAATCGTGTATTTATTGTCTTGAAAAGTGTTTATCTGGATGTTAAAGCCATGGTTAGCGACCTCTAGAAGACATGCCGTTAGTTTTTGGTTCATGTTCTTCTTTAGATGGATTTGTGGACTAAAGGTGCACAGAGTGCCCTCCGGCTGCAAGTATGAATTGAAAACAGTATCCAGCGTTCATTGTGATGACAATAAATATTACTCTTCTGTATAGAAAATTGACATAAACATATGAGAATCCATCAATATTTCTCCAAATGAATATAAAATAAAAAGCCTATATGAAATGCCATAGAGGTAACATAACTGTTCAGACACTTTGCATCACAGAAATGCATTATATTTTAAAGAATATAATAGAATACCATTATTTTAAATTGTAATAATATTTCACAGTATTGCTGTTTTTTCTGTATGTTTGATTTACACCATGATAAGCTTGAGACATGATCAACAGAGGTTTTTTCACAGCCTACCTGACTGAAAGAGCTCATTATTTATGCAGATCATTGCAGATCTTTATGCGATTCTTTTGTCTTCTCAGGTGAGAATCATCCATTATTTGTGATGATTCACACCTCCATGCATAATGTGTTTCTTGACCAAAGATGTTTTAGAAAATTTAAATCTCTCTATTGTTTTATATGAACAAAGCAGGCAGCATACTTTTTACCCCATTTTGAAGCAAAAACTCTAGTCTACAACCTCCAATACCCAGAAGTCTTGTGAACACAGATTTAATATATATTTTTTGGCTTTATTTCAGTGACTTAAGTTTTTTGTTTTTTCAATAACCACTCATAAACGTTATTCCTTCAAAATTCAAACATGTACATACATGTTCCTCACATATTATTGTAGCCTAGTTTGTGCTGAATACAGTGTAATTACACTTTTTTCCATTAATATGTTTATGAACAACTGAAAAAAGCACAAATGTCAGGGCATGTCAAAACTTCTCCAGGGCCCCAAAAATCCTCAGACCCCTGAGGGTTAATGTGAGTATTTGTAATTCTTTACTTCCACCCCTGCCTAATGACAATGATGAATTAATAAAAAGAGGATCTATGACTTCTGGAACCATCTCTTTCAGTAGCTAGTCTGTAGAGGGTCTAACGAACATTGTTGATTTTGATGATTTAGTTCTTCCTCTCCTATAGCAGAGAATGAATGGAATTTTTCCTCATGGACACTACAATGCACTGATGCATCTGATGCTACACTGTAGTAGATGGTTGCATGGTTATAATTTTCTCTCTAATATTATCAATCTTGTAAGTAAATAAGTTAATAAAATCATTACTGCTGTGGTGTTTGAAATGTCTGAAGTTGAAGCTTTATTTCTTGTTAATTTAGCCACTGTATAAAATAAATACCTAGCGTTGTGTTTGTTTTCTTCTAAAAGAGTCGAAAAATAAGCATATCTAGTATTTTAAGGCATTTCTGTACATGATAATTAGTAATGCTTTAGATCACAGCCTTTATATTAAAGTACTGCATAATTAAAACACATATATAAAGTTTGGGGAATAAAGGGGTAACAACCAGGGAAATTAACAAATTATGGTAACACTTTATGGGAACATGTATTCACTATTAACTATGACTTTTCCCTCAAAAATTCGTAATTTACTGCTTATTAATAGTTAAGTAAAAGTTTTTAAGTGTAGGTATTCGGTAGGATTAAGAATGTTGAATAAGGTCATGCAGAATAAGAATAAGGTATTAATAAATACTTATTAATTACTAATAAACAGCCAATATTCTAGTAGTATGCATGCTAATAAGCAGCTAGTTAAAAGACCCTAAAATGAAGTGGTAACCAAATTATTCATAATCTAAGTATTTTAGAACTAAGGGGTACTTATACTGGTAATACTTTAGTTTTAGTAAATAATAGTAGATAATCAATTCATCATTTATAAAGCATTGTCCCTACATTATAAACATTAGTAAGCAATTTGTAAAGACAGCTATGAGTGTTTTGTCCTTGATTTATAAACATATTTATCATGTGTTTAATATTTATATTTTCGTACTTTATTAATAAACATTTTATAATTTCTAAATTAAGTATTACATTATTTACAAACCAGTTTTTTGGGAGTATTCAGTGGTTCATAGAATCATTTAGAAAGTGTATGTAAATGATTAATAGACTTTAAATGTAAATTTATACATCTTTTTTTAAAATCGACATTTCATTTCAAATACTGACAGAAAGTAACACATTTTCTATTCTGTATTATGTATTTAAAGAAAATACAGTACAGCTAGAAATGTTATCACCATTTACTAATCTTTTACCTTCATACCATCTGAGACGTATATGACTTTCCAGTCAGTGCCACAGTTCCTCAACAGACCGTCTATACCAGCATGATGAATACGATCCTCAACTGGATGGAACTGAAATAAATACTTTGATTGTTTCGATCCTATCAGACTTACCTGATTGTAACAAAGCACTGTTCGCAAGAGGAGAACTGGCCCCCCGACTAAGCCTGGTTTCTCCCAAGGTTTTTTTTTTTTTTTTTTTTTTTCTCCATCTTAACACCTATTTGCCACCTGATGTCACCTGATGGAGTTTGGGTTCCTTGCCGCTGTCGCCTTTGGCTTGCTTAGTTGGGGACACTTGACATTTGATATTCAATAGTATTCTTGACATTTATTCAACAGTGCTTCTGATCTGCCTGCACTGACACTATTATTTAAGAGCTGCTGTGCAGCCAAATTATGTACCAGTTATCAATGTAAAGCTGCTTTGACACAATCTGCATTGTAAAAAGCGCTATATAAATAAAGGTGACTTGACTTGACTTGACTTTCCTTTTTCAGATGAACACAAACCAATTTTTAGAAAAATAAATAATCTCTGCTAATGCAAGCTCATGGATCTCTAAAAGTTGAAGCATCAAACAGCATATACAGAAATAACGATGGTAATCTATATGACCCCAATGGATGAATCATTGTTTTCTGAAGTGAAATGATGAGTTTGTAAGAAAAAAATACCAATATTTTAAACTACTGCTTCCAAATAACTGTCACCTGTGTGTGCGTGAGAGGGTTGAGGTTTTTTTTTTTTTTTAATTCAAAGAACAATAACTTACAGTGTTGTATCAAGAAACAAAATCAAAAAGAAGAAAAGGAAGAAAAAAAAATATAAAAAGAAAAATTACAACAAATAGAACAGTTGCCAGGGGGAAGTGAATGAGAGGGATGAGTTTTCGCTTGATGTTACTTGCAGAGTAACATCAGCGGATGCTGTCAGGTTTTATTTATTTATTTTTTTAAATAATCCTCACAACAAAATACAAACAATAACAGATTACAACAATGAGAAACAAACAATACAGGAGAACAGGGATGCCAGTTCTCGCACAAGTGTCACGCTTTACAACGTGCTTATGTTTACATCAAATGTGAACTCGACTCTCATGCACGCACTGGTAACAATTGGTCTGAAGTGAAAAGATGAGTAAATTATGAGAACATTTCTGGGTGTACTGTATTTTCTTTTAATACATAATATAGAATAGCAAAAGGGACATGGGTTTTATCCATCAGTGGAAACAATGAAAAAGAAGAAGAGAAACAAGAGGAACAAAAAAAAAGGGACAAAACTGCTACTTTCTGTCAGAACTTTAGTATTTGAAATGAAAAGTTGATTTAAAAAAATGAATAAATAAATAAGAAGTGTTACAAATTTGTTGTGAAATAAGTTGTTTTTCAAATAAAAGTTTCCAGTTCAGTGATATCAAATTGTATATATTTTTATTGCACTTACCCTGTAACTGTATAGAACAAGATGGTAACGAGCACCACTTTCACCACACTGAAATCTGTTTTCTATTCCACATCTTACATCCCAATTCTAATCTGCTCTCTTCAAATTGTTTTCTTGCTTCAAATGAGAAAGTGCATGAGCTGAACAATGATGCACAAGGCTCTGTTTATTCTTGTGTGGTCCGACTGCTTTCAGTTACAGCATTTAGAGTGGAACCTCACAACTGTGACTTGAAATCTTTGCCCAGTTTTCCTACTTTTGATTAACATGTGAAGCTCTAGACATACAGAAGTTCAGCAGTAATGACACTGAACTTTTGGGCCGCTTGAGTTTCCATCACTTTGTTTCACTGGCGTCACTTTGTTTGGTCTCATTAGGAGAGGTTTGAAATAGGTCATTGACTAACCATCTTCATCTGACAAAAATGGCAGGTTGGTGAAAATAGCGCACATAAACATATCGCTCAGATGGACTGATCATTGTAGTGAGGTTTGCGTGCAAATGGTCTGGCAAGTGGCAGTGCACAAAATCAGTGGCTGTGGCGTGGGTGTGATTTGTGAACGCATTTGTATATTCGTCCTCATGTGCGTGTTTGAAGGTATGTGAGCTCTCCTGCTTGTTTGTGTTTGTTCATCGTGGTGGTAAATGAGCACACACAAAGGTTTTGAGACACACAAACATGCACATACACGTGCAATGAGAAGGTTCTCATTAGCTTGATCAATATGAATATCTGATCATGTTGCTTGTGTTTCTCTGCCAAATCATTGAACATGCTATTTACATCTGTCCCTTCAGCACTCAATCCATTTCGCACATCAGAGAGCCATCCAATCAAAGTGCTGTATGAGAAATGTCTCTCACACTCATCATCACGCTGATTGATTCATCAAGTCCTGTTGGCTAAGGGGTTACTGGCAGAACTCAGGAAGGCCCTGTGGACCAGTTCAGAGGTCAGAGTGCTTATGAAAAGTCAGAAAAGCATAGTAGGGTCTCACAGAGGTCCAGTCAATAATAATATCCAGCATTCCTGTTAACCCCAATACCACCCTCCTCCTCTGCTCTTTCAATGTTATGCTTTTTTCTCTCTGTAATTTTCTTGTTGACAGAATCCCCAGCTTGTCTGGCCTTTGACGCAGCTGTAACTGGAGCCCCCTGGAGGAGGATGAGGACACATTTGGCTAATGCACCAAAACACACACACATACACACATCTTGCCTAATTATGGTGACTGTGTGACTAATCAATGCAGCACCAACTAAATGGGGCTGAACTCTTCTAAGGGTGAAGACAGGGGCTACCCAGTTCATTATTTGTTGCTTTGCAGCAATCAAGGTCAAATGTTGGCTCAGCTGCCAAATGATGCAAAGACAACCTGCTAGCTGCAGAGGAGAGATGGCTGTAATGCTGATGGAAGAATGTTCAAGCAGAAGACGGGGGCGGGGGTAGGAGCGGGTTCTTCATCTTGGCTGACATTGGTCCAGTGAGAGAATTGATGATTCTGTCACCTGAGAGCAAACATCATCTTACTCACACATGCTTTCACTCATGGAGTTTTTATCCCTCTGGTCTACTTCTCATCTTTATGATGATATGGTGCTATTTTCCACATATACCCTGTTAATAACTCTTGCTTATTTATTTTTTTTTCCAGGAAAATTCTCCCCCAGTGGACAACAGTGAACTATTAATTATGAATGAATTGCTGTTAAGGGAAGTTAAGGATCTCATCACAATGAAATAATAATTAGAACACTGTCTAATACATTATTTAAAAAAAAAAATTAAAAAATATTATTTAGGTGTATTTTTTATTTAATGAATACAATCCAATAGCTGTTTCCAAGCAATATTAGTTAAATGTTTTTTGCATTGTTATATTAACATGATTAAGGCTGTAATTAGGTAGTTGATATTAAATGAAGTTAATTTAACAAAGTTCGGGAGGAGCACTTACAGGTAATCCAACTAATCAGCATAAGAGGAGGCCGGTATATATAGCCATCCCTCACCTCTGTCCTGAGACAGCTTCACAGCATTCTGCATACCCAAAAATTGATCCCTCTCCACCCATCAACACCATCGAGCCATGTATTCAACTTAGGAGCATTGGCCTACATGATTCACTCCATACAGGGCAAGATGCCAAGGCCTCCCCTCGCCCCCACCGGTGAGAAACCCACCATCTTCCTCCACGTTTACCTCCAATCTGGTCCATCCAACCATCCCTGCCATAGAAAAATGGACTGTTAAAAGTTAAGACAACTGACGGACCTCACTCTCTTCCCCTGCCTACTCAACTCTTCCCCGCAGCTCCTCCTACCACCACACCGCACATGTCAAACCCAGCCAGCTGCGATGCTAGCTACCCATCAACCTCTCAAATATTAACTTTTCCTTCTACCATCACTTACCCATTTCCCTATCAATGGTTTCCATCCCAAGGCACACATACCCTAATGTGAGGATGCCTGCACTAGCAGCACAAGCCCTGACATCACCTAACCCCTACCTTCTAATAATTCTCTCCATGTTCGATCTTCCTTCTCTATATTTTTTGCAACACCGCTAGCAGCTCCACTGAAAGCTGTCGACTCAGACATGATCATCATGGCTAATAACATGCAAACTCAAATCCTTGCAGGTGTGAATCTTGATTTAACCTCTTTATCATCTATTATTCCCCCAGCCAAGTCCAATTGCCAGGTGGACTGCAGCGATAATTTCATCACACTAAAAAGCAATACTCAATTTGTCCTGCATATTATCTCTTCTCTTCTCTTCTCTTCTCTTCTCTTCTCTTCTCTTCTCAACTTTTATTTATAAAGCACTTTCAAAAGCATTAGAATGGACCAAAGTGCTGTCCATAAATAATAAATAACTCTAAAATTCATACAAATATAAAATAACAACAAAACATAACACCAGGAAAATCATGCCATCAATCATTCACAATTATCCGATCTAATCAAATGCCAAAAGCTTGATAAAATAAGTAGGTCTTCAAGTTCTTTTAAAAAATGTCAATGCTGGATGAGGATTTTATAGATAATGGTAGCAAATTCCAGATTGCAGAAGCCGCAACAGAAAAAGTGCGGTCTCCAATATGCCTGAAACAAGACCGTGGGATGGTTAGGAGCATACTCGCAGAATTGCTGAATTTTGTATCGTGTTCAGCCATTAAACAGAGAAAATTTGTTTTGCTTTTCCCCACAGACTGCACAAGCTGAACGACTATCTTTCTATTGTAGCATGCTGTCTTATGGGGGTAGTCATTTCTATACTTGTCATAAGCAGGTTTCGGTTAAATGTGCCGTATGCATTGCCCAATGGAATCAGCGTCCTTATTGACGTAGAATTCCTGCCCACTCAGAATATCATCTGTGTTACTCTTCAATCTGCTCTAGCAGAGCCCAAAGAAGTAGACGAGCTGATCAAAAAAAAAAAAAAAAAAAAATCGAATCAGTCCATTCGAACCCTCAGGCATGAGCAGGAGGATCACTTCCGCCTGTTGGCCCAGTCGCAGGAGGAGGACTGGCGGGTCTTCTGGTTTGTCCAGGAGTGGGGTCTTGATGTAGCACTCAACATCCCCCACATGCCTATTATGAAATGGGTCCACAGGATAAGACATTTTTGTCAGTGTTTATGGACCTGTTCAAGGAAAAGGCTAAGCATGTGGGTGGCTCCAGCAAGTGCGCATGGTTCAACTGGGCCATCTTACAGCGGGTCGGCTGCTTCCACAACATCACCAGCGCTTCCGTTCAGTGGAGTTGGGGGATAGCGGATTGCCATTTGTGATAGCTTAACAGCTGCAAGACACTTGTCACAAGTGGCTGATGGCCCAGATCCACGACATTGAGGAAGTGGCCGATCTTGTGGTACTGGAGCAGTTTATTGCTAGGCTGCTGTGGAGAACAGCCAAATGGGTCCAGTGCCACTGTCACTGAATCAGGCCATCCAGTTGGCGGAGGAACATCTAGTGACATGCCCTGGGATCAGCGAGCCCCTCCCTAATATCTCTCTTCATCCTTTCTCCCTCTCTTCCTCCTGTCTCTCACCCTGTTCCCTTTCCCAGATCAAGGAACAATGAGCCCCCTCACCCTCCACCTTGGAGACAAGGCAACCTCGCCACCGGGGCAGTACCAAATACCTGTAAGTATGTGAATGGGGATGTGATGGATTACCCTATACTTCCTGTTATTATCCAGTTTAGGAGGAAAAAAGCATATCGTTAAGGTGGCGGTTAATCGGGTACTGATTGGCTTGCATTTACTCAGTTATTATTTTGTGTGAATGAGTAGGCAGGATGACTTTCACATAATTTTGAAGCAAAAATTCTAGACTTCAACATTCAGTACCCAGAAGTCTTGTGGACACATATTTAGAATTTGTTTTGTGGCCTTGTTTCAGTGACTTGATTTTTTTTTTTTTTTTCAACAACCATGCATAAACGTTATTCTCTCAAAAATATAAACATGCACATACATGTTGATCACATATTATGGTAGCCTACTTTTTTTGAATACAGTGTAATGACACATTTGCCATTAATATGTTTATGAACAACTGAAAAATGCACAAATGTCGGGGCATATCAAAACTTCTCCAGGGCCCCAAAAATCCTCAGACCCCAGAGGGTTAATCTCCCCTTTATGTTGCAGACAGACGTGGATCACCTGTTGGTATCTAGCTTACAGCCTTTTAAGTTCAAGATGGTCCACTGGTAGGGGAGCGCAGATGGCTGTAGCGGACTTCCTCTGCAAGTGCTGCAAGCCGGATGACTCCCTGGCTTGAGTTGGGTGGTGGGGATATGTGGCAAGGGGGCTGTGGTAAAACGAAGTCTGCAACGAGAGAGCGAGTGTGGAGATGACCTGTAATAAGTAGGTCAAGTGCATGATGACTAACACCTGTCTAATTCCAGTAACTGGTGGAGAAAAAGGATATAATCAGCCTTTAGACGTGGGAAAGGGAGAAAAAGTTCTACCCCATTGTGTCCTGGATTATTTAAATTTTTCAATTGTGATGTGCTGGAACACAATTTCGAGTTTGCCAATAATCACAATTATTCTCCACACCCCGACTTCTTCATCTGTCTCTTCTTTGAACATTGTTACACTTACACATTCAATCTCCTAGACTGTCTGAATTGCTCTAAACACAAACTCCTCTCACTGCTTGGCCACATAAACTTTGCTATGCGCATAATTGCTATAAAATTTGCTATGCACAAGGCTGCCCTTTCATCGCACATCTCCTCACCCTTGCATCATCAGTTCATGCGCTGGAAGACCAAATTCTGGAAGGATCTTGGCTGAAGACTCAGGCTTGGCGGCCATTTTGGCTGAAGACTCAGGCTTGGCAGCCATGTTGTCTGAAGACTCTGGCTTGGCGGCCATGTTGTAAAGAGGCTCTGGTTTGATAGGCATGTGAACAGGCTCTAACATGGCAGGTATGACGTGAAGAAGTGCTGACTGGGTAGACATTACGTGAACAAGCCCTGGCATGGCAGGCATGTTGTGAACAGGTGCTGGCTTGGCAGGTATAATGTGCAAGTCTTTTATCTCGAGTCTGAGTCAAGTCGTAAGTCTTTAACCCTCTGGGGTCTGAGGCTAATTTGGGGACCTGGAGTAGTTTTGACATGCCCTGACATTTGTGTTTTTTTCAGTTGCTTATAAACATATTAATAACAAAAGTCTCATTACACTGTATTCAGCACAAACTAGGCTACAATAATATGTGAGCAACAAGTATGTACATGTTTGTATTTTTGAGAGAATTAGTGTATGCATGGTTTTTAAAAAATAAATAAAAAATAAATCAGTCACTGAAATAAGGCCTCAAAACACATACTTAAAGGTGCCATCGAACGTTTTTTTACAAGATGTAATATAAGTCTAAGGTGTCCCCTGAATGTGTCTGTGAAGTTTCAGATCAAAATACCCCATAGATTTTTTTAAATTAATTTTTTTAACTGCCTATTTTGGGGCATCATTAAATATTAGCCGATTTATGCTGCTGCCCTTTTAATTCTCATGCTCTCCGCCCACGGAGCTTGCGCTTACCTTAAACAGTGCATAAACAAAGTTTACACAGCTAATATTGTCACGGTCTATTCCTGTTCACCCCGGACTCCATTTCCCATAATCCTCTCTGCCAATCACCTGCACTCACTCCATCAATCACTATCACTAATCACCACACCCAGCTGCAGTACATTAACAGGACTATAAAGGACTCACACTCACACCACCAGTTTGCGAAGTCTTGATTCCTTGTGACAATTCTGAGCGTTTCCTTGTATCCTGTCTGCCTGTGATTGATCTTGCCTGCTCCCATTTATTGACCCGTTGCTGCCTGTCCCGACTCTTGCCTTGTATACTGTTCTGTGTATGATATCCGCCTGCCTCGACCATTGCCTGCACCCTGATTACGATCCTGCCTGTCCCTTGCTGTTCTCGTCCTCTCCTGATTGACCCTGCCTGTACGACATTCTTAATAAAGCTTGCATTTGGATCTTACCATGACTCCCGCTTTGTTACAGAAGACTTCGCCGCCACAGATCCAGCAGCTTTCGTGAGTGTTCCTGTCATTACCATTATGAATCCATCCGCCCAGTTGATCGGTCTCCGTCAAGAAGACAGATCCATTGAAGATTATGTTTTGGACTTTATTGAACTGGCTCCGTTAACATGCTTTGATGAGTTATGTCTCATGACATTCTTTCGCGGGGGACTGTCTGAACCGCTCAGCTCTATTATGCCAATACATGAGCCAAATGGGACTTTAGAACTGTATATACAGCTGGCGTTGCTACTGAGTGGATCTCCGTTTACTGTGGGTGTCACGGAGGAACGCGATTCCTCGTCTGGGTGTGTAATGGGCGCCGCGCCAGATGACACTCACAAAATGGCAGCTGCAACAATGAGTCATGTCTCCACTGATCGCCCAGAGCAACGTCACGTCTCCGCTGATCGCCCAGAGTCACGTCACGTCTCAGCTGATCGCCCAGAGTCACGTCGCGTCTCAGCTGATCGCCCAGAGTCACGTCACGTCTCCGCTGATCGCCCAGAGTCACGTCACGTCTCCGCTGATCGCCCAGAGTCACGTCACATCTCCGCTGATCGCCCAAAGTCACGTCACGTCTCCGCTGATCGCCCAGAGTCACGTCACGTCTCCGCTGAATGCCCAGAGCAACGTCAAGCCTTCGCTGATCGTCCAGAGCAACGTCACATCTCTAGATCAGTTCGGGAGAGGAGAGGGTTGCGTTCCAGTGTGACTGATCAACCGCTGATTTCAGCACGAGCGGCTGGCATTCCTAAGCCTCCGCCGGCCGCTTCGCACTCAAGCCAGCCGGCCGCTTCGCACTCAAACTCGTCGGACGCTACACTCTCAAGTTCGTCGGTTGCAACGCTCTCAAGTTCGTCGGTTGCAACGCTCTCAAGTTCGTCGGTTGCAACGCTCTCAAGTGCCCTGGATGCGATGGACAAGATGGCTGCTTTGCCAGTGCCCACGGGCAAGATGGCTGCCCCTGCAGTGCTGAAAGATGTAGGGGGTGTTCCAGCCATTGAGTCCGCTCCAGAACCTGCTTCAGCCAGTGAGTCTGCTCCAGAACCCACTCCAACCGGTGAACCATCGCCTCACCCTCGGAAGAGGAGGAGAAGGAGGAAGAAGGCTTCTTCCATTCCTCAAGGCTCAGAAGCCTTTCAAGAGGCTGCCGGGGGTCCGGAGACTACTCCAGAGGTCTCTCCTACTCCACCCAGGTGTCTCGCTCTGCCGGCGACATCCGAGCTCCTTGCCCTGCCGGCGCCGCCCAAACGTTTTGCTCTGCCGGCGCCATTCAAGCTCCTTGCCCATCAACCCGCTACGTACTCCGTTGATTTCCCCAAGAACTTTTTTTGGGGGGGAAGTATACCTAGGGGTGGGGAGCTTGTGGGTGGGGACTCTGCCCGTTCACTGCCGTCAACGGTCTCAGAACTATTATGGCCACCTATGGACTATTATCCACCATGGCCGTTTATGGACCCTAACCTGCCGTGGCTGCCCAAGCCACCTGACCTGCCGTGGTTGCCCAAGCCACCTGACCTGCCGTGGTTGCCCGAGCCACCTGACCTGCCGTGGTTACCCAAGCCGCCTGACCTGCCGTGGTTACCCAAGCCGCCTGACCTGCCGTGGTTACCCAAGCCGCCTGATCTGCCGTGGTTACCCAAGCCGCCTGACCTGCCGTGGTTACCCAAGCCGCCTGACCTGCCGTGGTTACCCAAGCCGCTTGACCTGCCGTGGTTACCCAAGCCGCCTGACCTGCCGTGGTTACCCAAGCCGCCTGACCTGCCGTGGTTACCCAGGCCACCTTACCTGCCGTGGACGCCCGAGCCACCTGACCCGCCGTGGCTTTCCGACACTCCGGACTTGCCATGGCTGCCTGTAACACCTGACCCGCCGTGGCCGCCCGAGGCTCCTGACCCGCCGTGGCTGCCCGAGTTCCTGGACCTGCATTGGGGACCCCGTTCCTGTTTGCATGCAGGTCTCCAATGCACCCACCCTCCCTCCCTAGCTGTTCCTTTTACGCCGCGAGGACGCGCCTTCCAGGAGGGGGGCGTTATGTCACGATCACAGTCTGTTCCTGTTCACCCCGGACTCCATTTCCCATAATCCTCTATGCCAATCACCTGCACTCACTCCATCAATCACTATCACTAATCACCACACCCAGCTGCAGTACATTAACAGGACTATAAAGGACTCACACTCACACCACCAGTTTGCGAAGTCTTGATTCCTTGTGACAATTCTGAGCGTTTCCTTGTATCCTGTCTGCCTGTGATTGATCTTGCCTGTTCCCATTTATTGACCGGTTGCTGCCTGTCCTGACTCTTGCCTTGTATACTGTTCTGTGTATGATATCCGCCTGCCTCGACCATTGCCTGCACCCTGATTACGATCCTGCCTGTCCCTTGCTGTTCTCGTCTGCTCCTGATTGACCCTGCCTGTACGACATTCTAAATAAAGCTTGCATTTGGATCTTACCATGACTCCCGCTTTGTTACAAATATAACCCTCAAAATGGATCTTTACAAAGTGTTCGTCATGCATGCGGCATGTATATGTCGGACTATGTGAGTATTGTATACAGTTATATTGTTTACGTTTGATTCTGAATGAATTTGAGGCTGTGATTCGTGGCTAACGGCTAATGCTACACTGTTGGAGAGATTTATAAAGAATGAAGTTGTGTTTATGAATTATACAGACTGCAAGTGTTTAAAAATGAAATAGTGACGGCTCTTGTCTCCGTGAATACAGTAAGAAACAATGGTAACTTTAACCATATTTAACAGCACATTAGAAACATGCTAAGGAAACATTTAGAAAGACAGTTTACAAATATCACGAAAAATATGATGATATCATGGATCACGTCAGTTATTATCGCTCCATCTGCCAATTTTTTGCTATTGTTCTTGCTTACCTAGTCTGATGATTCAGCTGTGCTGCTCCAGACGTTAATGCCTGCCCTTGTCTAATGCCTTTCATAATGTTGGGAACATGGGCTGGCATATGCAAATATTGGGGGCGTACACCCCGACTGTTACGTAACAGTAGAGTATCATATACACTGTGTCAGAATAATGATTTATTACCCTGATTTATGGCCCTAATTTATGACCCAGATTTTCTGTGTGTTGTCACTCAAGCTGGCTGGACAGTGGATGTCAAATATGTTTTATGAGGGCTGTGAGCCTTGATTGGCAGGTCAGTGGTTGTCAATGGTTGTTTTTTAAGGGTTGAATTTATGGCTGTTGTCCCCTGATTGGCAGGTCAAGAGTGTCAATGAGATATAGAGTGAGTTGGATTTATAGTTAGATATATGGGTAAATTTATGGAGGTTGTATCTCAGCCCAGATTTGGCATTTTTATGACATTTTGGTGAATCCTGGGTAACTGGCTCCTTTCAGTCTGTTGGGAACTGATGGTGACCATGTTTTTCCTTTGATTGTGGGGGTGAAAGTCACCCAAGCAAATTTCACACCGCAGTGTTAAAATCAGTGCTGTTTGGGGTCAATGGGGTATATGTTAATTGAGTCAGAATATCTGAGTCAAGACATTAAGGATGTATTACCCCTACACCACACTGGCTATATTTATTTAAAATTACATGTCTGGGCATGTTCTTTTTTAGAACAACTGTGTGTGTGTGCGTGTTGGCACCATAGGATGATGAGTAATACCAAAACTATAGATTAATGTTAGTTCCTAAGACAAAGAATCAGAAATATTCATCAAGCCAAAGAGTCCTCATTAACCACACACCCCAGAATAGGTGTTGTTTGGGAGATGTTCTTTCTGGAGCATCTGTATCTGTGTTTCCAAACTCACCGATATGATCTATGTTAAAAAGACAAAAGAATGAAAAACATTTATTTAACTCACAGTAAAGGTGATTCTGAGTCAACCCGGTGGGGGGATCCTCTGTGTTTGTGTTAATGGTTTTACGACATTGCTTAGATGTCTTCATCAAAACCTTTCTGGTGATTCACTGGGCTCTCACACAAAAATATCTGATTTAGTGCTGATTTAGTCTACATAACATTATTCAATTCAATTCACATTTATTTGTATAGTGCTTTTCACAATATGCATTGTTTCAAAGCAGCTTTACAGGGAGTGCATGTCAACGTTTCAATAATCTGGTATCAGAGTGTGCAAGTTGTGCAATTTCAGAAATGTATATACAAATCACCCAGTTAGCTAACAATTTATTAATTTAAACAATGTATTAAATTATGGAAGAAACATTGTGCTTACTGAAGTTATGAAAATATGTTAACAAATGATTAGGATATATAGAAAAATTTAGCACTGGTGCATGCTGATCCAGAGTTTGGGGTCCTTGCAGGGGTTGGGGTCATATCTCCACAGGAGTTGAGGCATCTGAAGTCTTCTTCAGATCTGAATGTGTCTTTACTTTTGATACATTTGAAAAGTTTTAGTTTTAATAGTTAGTGTGTGTGTGTGTGTGTGTGTGTGTGTGTGTGTGTGTGTGTGTGTGTGTGTGTGTGTGTGTGCGTCTGTGTGTATGTGTGTTGCAAAAGAACAAATACATACAAATACAGTAAAATAAGACACACAATTTTAAACGTTTAAATATTTACACATTTGTTTGCCACAAAACCAAGACATGTTGTCTATTTTCTTTAAACGTTTTACTTTACTTTTATTTTTTAATTTCTTTTAAAACAGTCTGATGACCAGCATTTTTATAACTAATGTAGCTGAGTGGTTTCCTCACACGAGCAAAAACTAATCTAGGTGTTATCTTTGTGAGGGCAGAACACAAAAGTTTGTGTTGAGTGATCAAGATTCATACTAAAAGAAAACTGTGAGTATGCTTAAACATGTAATTATACAATATTCTCAATTATACAACATTTTCAATAGGAATATTATGTTTTCATGTTGTCAAGTTTAGCTTGTTTGTTTTTTACTATCAATTTTTTTAACTTCAACATACAGCACAAAATTAAAGAGATGAGTGTAGAATGTTTCAACTATTACCATCGTCTTTGACCCCAAATAAACAGGTGTTTTTCTCTATGTGTGTGTGTGTGTGTGTGTGTGCGTGCATGCATATGTGCGTGTGTGTTGCAAAAGAACAAAAACACATTTACTTCAAATTTCTGAGTTAAATAAGTGATTTTAATCATTTAAACATTTATACATCTGTTTGCCATAGAAAGCAAGGCATGTTTAAACAAAACTTTTACTTTATTTTATTCTGTAATTTCTTTTAAAACAGTCTGATGACCAGCATTTTTTATTACTAATGTAGCCAAGTGGTTTCCTCACACGAGTACAAACTCTTTGAATTTGTTTGTGACAAATACATAATTCCCACTTAGAAAACTTTTTTAAATGTATGGATGAACCTTTTTTCTTTTGACAAAACTACATTTAAAATTATTTACTTGAGGTGTTTAACAACCACAAGGGAATCATGTTGATCATTAAGTTTTAAGCATATAGTACAAACTTGCAAGGCTCAAGAAAACTCTTCTAGGTGTGATCTTTTTGAGGTCGGAACACAAAACTTTGTGTTGGGTGATCCAGACAAAGCTTTATACTAAAAGAAAATACTATGGAAGTCATTTTCAAACTGAAAGTATGCTTCAACATGTAATTATATAACTCAATTATACAACATTTTCAATAGGGATATTATGGTTTCATGTTGCTTTTAAAGTTTAGTTTGTTTGTTTGTTTTTTACTAACACTTTTTAACTTCAACATCCAGCACAAAATAAAGAAAGTAGCTTAGTATGTTTCAGCTATTTCCATTTTCTTTGACCCTCAAATAAACAGGTAATGGAATGTTCAATGAAAGTGACAATATACAGTTAGATATTTTTCTGTGTGTGTAAATATTTGTGCTAAAATCTATGTGTGTATTTTTACACATGGACATATTTTATCAGGGCTATGTCACACCGCTGTGATGCAAAGTTCCACACTTCTGCAAAAGCTATAGATAATTTTCAAACATAATCTTTATATAGAATTAAATGTATCCAAAACACCAAAAAAGAGGAAATCACTAAAGATTTTTAGCGCATACAGTAGCTTTATTTGAGACAGAGAAGATGGTGATAATAGTTGAAAACATACTATAATCTTTCACCTCAAGCGGGATGTTGAAAGAAATTATTCTGCAGACATTAAACAACTTAGGAAAATAATTTGAAATGCTGGTTTGTCAAATAAGAAAGTTCAGTCATATATTTAAAATGTTTCATCACACATGCTTTCCCATGTGAGGAAAAGCACTTACACTGGTTTGTCTTCACCTAAAACAAAAACACATCCCAACCAATACAATGCGAATAGTGTCATCTGCTATCTGAACAAGATGACTAAATTTAGTGGAATAATAAAAACGTCATTTACAAATGGCTTTTTGTGTTTTCTGTATTTATTATAAATGGTGCTTCTCTTGTATGTTGTACCCTTTTCTTAGTGATTTGACACTTGAATTTACATGGTGATTTGTGCATATATTTTTTTTAATTTTATCTTTGAGTTTTACCAGAGTGTGAAAAGCTGTTGAACAACCTCAAACTTTAATGAATGTGCAGCTTTCAGGGCGTTGCTTAGTGTAAGTGATAGTGTACTTAAGTGTGAAACAGCAAGACTTACTTTTCGTGTTAATACTTCATGTGATCCCATATCATAGATAGCTGGAAAGTTGCACTAAAAGAAACATCAATTTAATCAAACACTCTCAAGCAGAAAGATTATCACTTAAATTCTTCATTTTTATTCCTATTCTGAATGTTGACAGCAAAAAACAAAACACAGTCTAACAAACATAATGTGAACAGTGTCATCTGCTATCTGAACAAGATGACTAAAACTAGGAGAGTAATAAAAATTTGCAAAACTGCATTTACAAATTTTCACAACTGCTCACGAATGTGTTTCTGTATTTTTATTATAACTATACTTTTCAATGTGTGCTGTACCCTCTTTTCTTAGTGATTTCCTCTTTTTTGGTGTTTTGGATACATTTAATTCTATATAAAGATTATGTTTGAAAATTATCTATAGCTTTTGCAGAAGTGTGGAACTTTGCATCACAGCGGTGTGACATAGCCCTGATAAAATATGTCCATGTGTAAAAATACACACATAGATTTTAGCACAACTATTTACACACACAGAAAAATATCTAACTGTATATTGTCACTTTCATTGAACATTCCATTACCTGTTTATTTGAGGGTCAAAGAAAATGGAAATAGCTGAAACATACTAAGCTACTTTCTTTATTTTGTGCTGGATGTTGAAGTTAAAAAGTGTTAGTAAAAAACAAACAAACAAACTAAACTTTAAAAGCAACATGAAACCATAATATCCCTATTGAAAATGTTGTATAATTGAGTTATATAATTACATGTTGAAGCATACTTTCAGTTTGAAAATGACTTCCATAGTATTTTCTTTTAGTATAAAGCTTTGTCTGGATCACCCAACACAAAGTTTTGTGTTCCGACCTCAAAAAGATCACACCTAGAAGAGTTTTCTTGAGCCTTGCAAGTTTGTACTATATGCTTAAAACTTAATGATCAACATGATTCCCTTGTGGTTGTTAAACACCTCAAGTAAATAATTTTAAATGTAGTTTTGTCAAAAGAAAAAAGGTTCATCCATACATTTAAAAAAGTTTTCTAAGTGGGAATTATGTATTTGTCACAAACAAATTCAAAGAGTTTGTACTCGTGTGAGGAAACCACTTGGCTACATTAGTAATAAAAAATGCTGGTCATCAGACTGTTTTAAAAGAAATTACAGAATAAAATAAAGTAAAAGTTTTGTTTAAACATGCCTTGCTTTCTATGGCAAACAGATGTATAAATGTTTAAATGATTAAAATCACTTATTTAACTCAGAAATTTGAAGTAAATGTGTTTTTGTTCTTTTGCAACACACACGCACATATGCATGCACGCACACACACACACACACACACACATAGAGAAAAACACCTGTTTATTTGGGGTCAAAGACGATGGTAATAGTTGAAACATTCTACACTCATCTCTTTAATTTTGTGCTGTATGTTGAAGTTAAAAAAATTGATAGTAAAAAACAAACAAGCTAAACTTGACAACATGAAAACATAATATTCCTATTGAAAATGTTGTATAATTGAGAATATTGTATAATTACATGTTTAAGCATACTCACAGTTTTCTTTTAGTATGAATCTTGATCACTCAACACAAACTTTTGTGTTCTGCCCTCACAAAGATAACACCTAGATTAGTTTTTGCTCGTGTGAGGAAACCACTCAGCTACATTAGTTATAAAAATGCTGGTCATCAGACTGTTTTAAAAGAAATTAAAAAATAAAAGTAAAGTAAAACGTTTAAAGAAAATAGACAACATGTCTTGGTTTTGTGGCAAACAAATGTGTAAATATTTAAACGTTTAAAATTGTGTGTCTTATTTTACTGTATTTGTATGTATTTGTTCTTTTGCAACACACATACACACAGACGCACACACACACACACACACACACACACACACACACACACACACACACACACACACACACACTAACTATTAAAACTAAAACTTTTCAAATGTATCAAAAGTAAAGACACATTCAGATCTGAAGAAGACTTCAGATGCCTCAACTCCTGTGGAGATATGACCCCAACCCCCTGCAAGGACCCCAAACTCTGGATCAGCATGCACCAGTGCTAAATTTTTCTATATATCCTAATCATTTGTTAACATATTTTCATAACTTCAGTAAGCACAATGTTTCTTCCATAATTTAATACATTGTTTAAATTAATAAATTGTTAGCTAACTGGGTGATTTGTATATACATTTCTGAAATTGCACAACTTGCACACTCTGATACCAGATTATTGAAACGTTGACATGCACTCCCTGTAAAGCTGCTTTGAAACAATGCATATTGTGAAAAGCACTATACAAATAAATGTGAATTGAATTGAATAATGTTATGTAGACTAAATCAGCACTAAATCAGATATTTTTGTGTGAGAGCCCAGTGAATCACCAGAAAGGTTTTGATGAAGACATCTAAGCAATGTCGTAAAACCATTAACACAAACACAGAGGATCCCCCCACCGGGTTGACTCAGAATCACCTTTACTGTGAGTTAAATAAATGTTTTTCATTCTTTTGTCTTTTTAACATAGATCATATCGGTGAGTTTGGAAACACAGATACAGATGCTCCAGAAAGAACATCTCCCAAACAACACCTATTCTGGGGTGTGTGGTTAATGAGGACTCTTTGGCTTGATGAATATTTCTGATTCTTTGTCTTAGGAACTAACATTAATCTATAGTTTTGGTATTACTCATCATCCTATGGTGCCAACACGCACACACACACAGTTGTTCTAAAAAAGAACATGCCCAGACATGTAATTTTAAATAAATATAGCCAGTGTGGTGTAGGGGTAATACATCCTTAATGTCTTGACTCAGATATTCTGACTCAATTAACATATACCCCATTGACCCCAAACAGCACTGATTTTAACACTGCGGTGTGGAATTTGCTTGGGTGACTTTCACCCCGACAATCAAAGGAAAAACATGGTCACCATCAGTTCCCAACAGACTGAAAGGAGCCAGTTACCCAGGATTCACCAAAATGTCATAAAAATGCCAAATCTGGGCTGAGATACAACCTCCATAAATTTACCCATATATCTAACTATAAATCCAACTCACTCTATATCTCATTGACACTCTTGAGGGGACAACAGCCATAAATTCAACCCTTAAAAAACAACCATTGACAACCACTGACCTGCCAATCAAGGCTCACAGCCCTCATAAAACATATTTGACATCCACTGTCCAGCCAGCTTGAGTGACAACACACAGAAAATCTGGGTCATAAATTAGGGCCATAAATCAGGGTAATAAATCATTATTCTGACACAGTGTATATGATACTCTACTCGTAACAGTCACTTTTATGTTGAGATTCGCCTGTTCTTCTGAGGTATTTTAAAGAAATGAGATTTACACAAGAAGGAGGAAACAATAGAGTTTGAGACTCACTGTATGTCTTTTCCATGTACTGAACTCTTGTTATTCAACTATGCCAAGATAAATTCAATTTTTAATTCGAGGGCACCTTTAACATATTTTCACAAGACTTGTATATTGAACTGTATATTTTAGTCTAGAGTTTTTGTGATGTTAAAATCAATCTGCCTACTTCCGACACATAATAATGTATAATGTATTGATTTTACAGTTTTTTACAGACGCTAGGACACATTTCTCAATACTTAGGTCACTTTTGCGAAACTCTTCACACAGTGAGCACAACAGAAGTCTATGTGGGCTAAACTGAGGATCAGTTATCATTGCTTTGGCACAAAATGCATTCAATGACTACATCTCTCAAATTTCATGAATTCTTTTCTCACTCAGACACAACAACTGCCAAAACTCTTTGTATGTACAGACCGATTTGCACATGCTTACATACTGTTTTCAAAACTGTTAAACTTGTGTTCAAAACAATAACATAATACAAAACTCAATAAGACAGCAATTTGCTACATTCCTACTGTCACGATCACAGTCTGTTCCTGTTCACTCCGGACTCCATTTCCCATGATCCTCCATTGCTCTTCACCTGCACTCACTTTACAATCACTCCACACTAATCACCACACCCAGCTGCCACTCATTACCAGGACTATAACAGACTGTCACACACACCACCTCACCGCGAAGTCTTGATTACCCTGTGTGTCAATTCCAAGCGTTATCCTGTTTTCCTGTCTGTTCCTGTCTTTGACACTTGCCTTGTTATCCTGTTCCGTGATTGATATCTGCCTGCCTTTGACCATTGCCTGTATTTTGACCACGATTCTGCCTGTTCCTTGTGATTCCTGTTTGCTCCTGTCTGACCCTGCCTGTACGACCACTCTAACTTCAATAAAGCTGCAAATGGATCTTACCATGAGCCCCCCTACGTTACAGAAGACTTCGCCTCCACCACGATCCAGCAGCTTTCCCGGAGGAACTCTTTACGGTATGGACATTAACCAATTGTTGCTGTGGAGTACGCAGGGCACACGTTCACTGGAGGATTACATCACGGAATATCTGAACCTAGCTTGTTATTCGGATCTGCCTGACTGCGCACTCATTGACTTTTTTTGTGATGGAGTGAACCAGCCACTCAAAGAACAATTAGTTCACAATGGACCCCGTTCCACCCTTAGTCAATTTTTGGATTATGCCTTGTTGACTGTTGGCTCTCAGTTTACTGTGGGTGAAGCGGGGGAACGTGATTCCTTGCTTAATCATGTAATGGCTGCCGCGCCAAAGGACACTCACAAGATGGCGGCTCCCATAACAGCAACACCAGTCAACGTCTCCTCTGATCGCCCAGAGTCACGTCACGTCTCCGCTGATCGCCCAGAGTCACGTCACGTCTCCGCTGATCGCCCAGAGTCACGTCACGTCTCCGCTGATCGCCCAGAGTCACGTCACGTCTCCGCTGATCGCCCAGAGTCACGTCACGTCTCCGCTGATCGCCCAGAGTCACGTCACGTCTCCGCTGATCGCCCAGAGTCACGTCACGTCTCCGCTGATCGCCCAGAGTCACGTCACGTCTCCGCTGATCGCCCAGAGTCACGTCACGTCTCCGCTGATCGCCCAGAGTCACGTCACGTCTCCGCTGTTCGCCCAGAGTCACGTCACGTCTCCGCTGTTCGCCCAGAGTCACGTCACGTCTCCGCTGTTCGCCCAGAGTCACGTCACGTCTCCGCTGTTCGCCCAGAGTCACGTCACGTCTCCGCTGTTCGCCCAGAGTCACGTCACGTCTCCGCTGATCGCCCAGAGTCACGTCACGTCTCCGCTGATCGCCCAGAGTCACGTCACGTCTCCGCTGATCGCCCAGAGTCACGTCACGTCTCCGCTGATCGCCCAGAGTCACGTCACGTCTCCGCTGATCGCCCAGAGTCACGTCACGTCTCCGCTGATCGCCCAGAGTCACGTCACGTCTCCGCTGATCGCCCAGAGTCACGTCACGTCTCCGCTGATCGCCCAGAGTCACGTCACGTCTCCGCTGATCGCCCAGAGTCACGTCACGTCTCCGCTGATCGCCCAGAGTCACGTCACGTCTCCGCTGTTCGCCCAGAGTCACGTCACGTCTCCGCTGATCGCCCAGAGTCACGTCACGTCTCCGCTGATCGCCCAGAGTCACGTCACGTCTCCGCTGATCGCCCAGAGTCACGTCACGTCTCCGCTGATCGCCCAGAGTCACGTCACGTCTCCGCTGATCGCCCAGAGTCACGTCACGTCTCCGCTGATCGCCCAGAGTCACGTCACGTCTCCGCTGATCGCCCAGAGTCACGTCACGTCTCCGCTGATCGCCCAGAGTCACGTCACGTCTCCGCTGATCGCCCAGAGTCACGTCACGTCTCCGCTGATCGCCCAGAGTCACGTCACGTCTCCGCTGATCGCCCAGAGTCACGTCACGTCTCCGCTGATCGCCCAGAGTCACGTCACGTCTCCGCTGATCGCCCAGAGTCACGTCACGTCTCCGCTGATCGCCCAGAGTCACGTCACGTCTCCGCTGATCGCCCAGAGTCACGTCACGTCTCCGCTGATCGCCCAGAGTCACGTCACGTCTCCGCTGTTCGCCCAGAGTCACGTCACGTCTCCGCTGATCGCCCAGAGTCACGTCACGTCTCCGCTGATCGCCCAGAGTCACGTCACGTCTCCGCTGATCGCCCAGAGTCACGTCACGTCTCCGCTGATCGCCCAGAGTCACGTCACGTCTCCGCTGATCGCCCAGAGTCACGTCACGTCTCCGCTGATCGCCCAGAGTCACGTCACGTCTCCGCTGATCGCCCAGAGTCACGTCACGTCTCCGCTGATCGCCCAGAGTCACGTCACGTCTCCGCTGATCGCCCAGAGTCACGTCACGTCTCCGCTGATCGCCCAGAGTCACGTCACGTCTCCGCTGATCGCCCAGAGTCACGTCACGTCTCCGCTGATCGCCCAGAGTCACGTCACGTCTCCGCTGATCGCCCAGAGTCACGTCACGTCTCCGCTGTTCGCCCAGAGTCACGTCACGTCTCCGCTGATCGCCCAGAGTCACGTCACGTCTCCGCTGATCGCCCAGAGTCACGTCACGTCTCCGCTGATCGCCCAGAGTCACGTCACGTCTCCGCTGATCGCCCAGAGTCACGTCACGTCTCCGCTGATCGCCCAGAGTCACGTCACGTCTCCGCTGATCGCCCAGAGTCACGTCACGTCTCCGCTGATCGCCCAGAGTCACGTCACGTCTCCGCTGATCGCCCAGAGTCACGTCACGTCTCCGCTGTTCGCCCAGAGTCACGTCACGTCTCCGCTGTTCGCCCAGAGTCACGTCACGTCTCCGCTGTTCGCCCAGAGTCACGTCACGTCTCCGCTGTTCGCCCAGAGTCACGTCACGTCTCCGCTGTTCGCCCAGAGTCACGTCACGTCTCCGCTGATCGCCCAGAGTCACGTCACGTCTCCGCTGATCGCCCAGAGTCACGTCACGTCTCCGCTGATCGCCCAGAGTCACGTCACGTCTCCGCTGATCGCCCAGAGTCACGTCACGTCTCCGCTGATCGCCCAGAGTCACGTCACGTCTCCGCTGATCGCCCAGAGTCACGTCACGTCTCCGCTGTTCGCCCAGAGTCACGTCACGTCTCCGCTGTTCGCCCAGAGTCACGTCACGTCTCCGCTGATCGCCCAGAGTCACGTCACGTCTCCGCTGATCGCCCAGAGTCACGTCACGTCTCCGCTGATCGCCCAGAGTCACGTCACGTCTCCGCTGATCGCCCAGAGTCACGTCACGTCTCCGCTGATCGCCCAGAGTCACGTCACGTCTCCGCTGTTCGCCCAGAGTCACGTCACGTCTCCGCTGTTCGCCCAGAGTCACGTCACGTCTCCGCTGTTCGCCCAGAGTCACGTCACGTCTCCGCTGTTCGCCCAGAGTCACGTCACGTCTCCGCTGTTCGCCCAGAGTCACGTCACGTCTCCGCTGTTCGCCCAGAGTCACGTCACGTCTCCGCTGATCGCCCAGAGTCACGTCACGTCTCCGCTGATCGCCCAGAGTCACGTCACGTCTCCGCTGATCGCCCAGAGTCACGTCACGTCTCCGCTGTTCGCCCAGAGTCACGTCACGTCTCCGCTGATCGCCCAGAGTCACGTCACGTCTCCGCTGTTCGCCCAGAGTCACGTCACGTCTCCGCTGATCGCCCAGAGTCACGTCACGTCTCCGCTGTTCGCCCAGAGTCACGTCACGTCTCCGCTGATCGCCCAGAGTCACGTCACGTCTCCGCTGATCGCCCAGAGTCACGTCACGTCTCCGCTGATCGCCCAGAGTCACGTCACGTCTCCGCTGATCGCCCAGAGTCACGTCACGTCTCCGCTGATCGCCCAGAGTCACGTCACGTCTCCGCTGATCGCCCAGAGTCACGTCACGTCTCCGCTGATCGCCCAGAGTCACGTCACGTCTCCGCTGATCGCCCAGAGTCACGTCACGTCTCCGCTGATCGCCCAGAGTCACGTCACGTCTCCGCTGATCGCCCAGAGTCACGTCACGTCTCCGCTGATCGCCCAGAGTCACGTCACGTCTCCGCTGATCGCCCAGAGTCACGTCACGTCTCCGCTGATCGCCCAGAGTCACGTCACGTCTCCGCTGATCGCCCAGAGTCACGTCACGTCTCCGCTGATCGCCCAGAGTCACGTCACGTCTCCGCTGATCGCCCAGAGTCACGTCACGTCTCCGCTGATCGCCCAGAGTCACGTCACGTCTCCGCTGATCGCCCAGAGTCACGTCACGTCTCCGCTGATCGCCCAGAGTCACGTCACGTCTCCGCTGATCGCCCAGAGTCACGTCACGTCTCCGCTGATCGCCCAGAGTCACGTCACGTCTCCGCTGATCGCCCAGAGTCACGTCACGTCTCCGCTGATCGCCCAGAGTCACGTCACGTCTCCGCTGATCGCCCAGAGTCACGTCACGTCTCCGCTGATCGCCCAGAGTCACGTCACGTCTCCGCTGATCGCCCAGAGTCACGTCACGTCTCCGCTGATCGCCCAGAGTCACGTCACGTCTCCGCTGATCGCCCAGAGTCACGTCACGTCTCCGCTGATCGCCCAGAGTCACGTCACGTCTCCGCTGATCGCCCAGAGTCACGTCACGTCTCCGCTGTTCGCCCAGAGTCACGTCACGTCTCCGCTGATCGCCCAGAGCAACGTCACGCCTTCGCTGATCGCCCAGAGCAACGTCACGTCTCTAGATCAGTTCGGGAGCGGAGAGGGTTGCGTTCCAGTGTGACTGATCCACCGCTGATTTCATCACGAGCGGCTGGCATTCCTAAGCCTCCGCCGGCCACTTCGCACTCAAGCCAGCCGGCCGCGTCGCACTCAAACTCGTCGGACGCTACGCTCTCAAGTTCGTCGGACGCTACGCTCTCAAGTTCGTCGGACGCTACGCTCTCAAGTTCGTCGGACGCTACGCTCTCAAGTTCGTCGGACGCTACGCTCTCAAGTTCGTCGGACGCTACGCTCTCAAGTTCGTCGGTTGCAACGCTCTCAAGCGCCCTGGATGCGATGGACAAGATGGCTGCTTTGCCAGTGCCCACGGGCAAGATGGCCGCCCCTGCAGTGCTGAAAGATGTAGGGGGTGTTCCAGCCATTGAGTCCGCTCCAGAACCTGCTTCAGCCAGTGAGTCTGCTCCAGAACCCACTCCAACCGGTGAACCATCGCCCCACCCTCGGAAGAGGAGGAGAAGGAGGAAGAAGGCTTCTTCCATTCCTCAAGGCTCAGAGGCCTTTCATGAGGCCGCTGGGGGTCCGGAGCCTACTCCAGAGGTCTCTCCTACTCCGCCCAGGTGTCTCGCTCTGCCGGCGCCACCTGAGCTCCTTGCCCTGCCAGCGCCACCTGAACTCCTTGCCCTGTCAGCGCCGTCCAGGCGTCTCGCCCTGCCGGCGCCACCCGAGCTCCTCGCCCTGCCGGCGCCGCCCAAACGCTTTGCTCTGCCTGCGCCATTCAAGCTCCTTGCCCATCAACCCGCTGCGTACTCCGTTGATTTCCCCAAGAACTTTTTGAGGGGGGGCAGTATACCTAGGGGTGGGGAGCTTGTACGTGGGGACTCTGCCCGTTCACTGCCGTCAACGATCTCAGAACTATTATGGCCACCTATGGACTATTATCCACCATGGCCGTTTATGGACCCTAACCTGCCGCGGTTGCCCGAGCCACCTGACCTGCCGCGGTTGCCCGAGCCACCTGACCCGCCTCGGTTGCCCGAGCCACATGACCCGCCGCGGTTGCCCGAGCCACATGACCCGCCGCGGTTGCCCGAGCCACATGACCCGCCGCGGTTGCCCGAGCCACATGACCCGCCGCGGTTGCCCGTGCCACATGACCCGCCGCGGTTGCCCGTGCCACATGACCCGCCGTGGCCGCCCGTGGCTCCTGACCCGCCGTGGCCGCCCGTGGCACCTGACCCTCCGTGGCTGCCCTAGTGCATGGACCTGCATTGGGGACCCTGTTTTTGTCTGCATGCATGTCCCCAATGCACCCACCCCCCCTCCCTAGCTGTTCCTTTCACGCCGCGAGGACGCGCCTTCCGGAAGGGGGGCGTTATGTCACGATCACAGTCTGTTCCTGTTCACTCCGGACTCCATTTCCCATGATCCTCCATTGCTCTTCACCTGCACTCACTTTACAATCACTCCACACTAATCACCACACCCAGCTGCCACCCATTACCAGGACTCAAACAGACTGTCACACACACCACCTCACCGCGAAGTCTTGATTACCCTGTGTGTCAATTCCAAGCGTTATCCTGTTTTCCTGTCTGTTCCTGTCTTTGACACTTGCCTTGTTATCCTGTTCCGTGATTGATATCTGCCTGCCTTTAACCATTGCCTGTATTTTGACCACGATTCTGCCTGTTCCTTGTGATTCCTGTTTGCTCCTGTCTGACCCTGCCTGTATGACCACTCTAACTTCAATAAAGCTGCAAATGGATCTTACCATGAGCCCCCCTACGTTACACCTACAGTAATATTTTAATGAAATATATTTTAAATCTTAAAATCAAATGCTATAAAAACAATTGAATTGTATCTGTATCAGTGGATGGTGTGTATACAAATTCTTGTATTTTGGAATTATAAAAAAAATATAAAAATAAATAAACAACATAAAATATTGACAAATTCTGCATCATGTCTGATTCATTCCAGTAACATATATTGCAGTGAATTATAAACAGAGATGTGTCCTTGTTTTACACAAGAAAACATTGTATAATGCTACATGTTGTTAGTGTTTTTCAGGTCATTGTTTTGTGGGTGACAGAGTGTGTTTGTCGGCTGTCAACCTTTGCTAGTGTTCTGAAAGAATGAGTTGATTTGAGACCTGAATAAAGTGTTTTGGTAGTTGTAGTGCATTTTGAATGTGAAATTAACTGCTTTGCCAAGATGAAAGTTGGTAAGGAGAACTGTGTGAAGAGTTTTGCAAAAGTGACCTAAGTATTGAGAAATGTGTCCTAGCGTCTGTAAAAAACTGTAAATTTCTAAGACACTTTTGTTTAGGAAGGCCATATGCGAGGAGGCATGAATCTTCATGAGTTAAAGCTGTGATTCACACCTGAGATTACAGTTTTTTACAGACACTAGGACACATTTCTCAATACTTAGGTCACTTTTGCAAAACTCTTCACACAGTTCTCCTAACCAACTTTCATCTTGGCAAAGCAGTTCATTTCACATTCAAAATGCACTACAACTACCAAAACACTGTATTCAGGACTCAAATCAACTCATTCTTCCAGAACACTAGCAAAGGTTGACAGCCGACAAACACACTTTGTCACCCACAAAACAATGACCTGAAAAACACTAACAACATGTAGCATTATACAATGTTTTCTTATGTAAAAGAAGGACACATCTCTGTTTATAATTTCACTGCAATATATGTTACTGAAATGAATCAGACATGATGCAGAATTCGTCAATATTTTATGTAGTTTATTTATTTTTATAATTTTTTATAATTCCAAAATACAAGAATTTGTATACACACCATCCACTGATACAGATACAATTCAATTGTTTTTATAGCATTTAATTTTAAGATTTAAAATATATTTTATTAAAATATTACTGTAGGAATGTAGCAAATTGCTGTCTTATTCAGTTTTGTATTATGTTATTGTTTTGAACATAACTTTAACAGTTTTCAAAACAGTATGTAAGCATGTGCAAATTGGCCTGTACGTACAAAGAGTTTTGGCAGTTGTTGTGTCTGAGTGAGAAAAGAATTCATGAAATTTGAGAGATGTAGTCATTTAATGCATTTTGTGCCAAAGCAATGATAATTGATCCTCAGTTTAGCCCACATTGACTTCTGTTGTGCTCACTGTGTGAAGAGTTTTGCAAAAGTGACCTAAGTATTGAGAAATGTGTCCTAGCGTCTGTAAAAAACTGTAAGGAGATTAAGACCCTGCCCCTAATGAGCTGCATAATGATCCAATCAGTAAGGAATGTAACTGAGTGAACCAAGAAAGAATGCAATGACAATGACAATGACATGGCAATTTTTATTTATTATTATTATTATTATAATTTTTTTTTTTTTGGTAGTTTAGAATATAGTTAACATAAGTGAGAGTCAAAGGCACATTTTGAGTATACAGTTATACCTGGAAATAAATACTGTTCAAATATATAAGTGAACACCACATACCTGGCATTTGGTGCACTAGAGAGAGAGAGAGAGAGAAAAAAAAAAAGTCTGCTTCCAGTCAGGGATCTCAGTATCATGCATGCAGTCCAATCTGGTCACTATGATTCTCAAATCTGTGAGATAAAAGAAAAAGAACCCTCTGTGCAGATGCTGATAACAGGATCATATCAGCTTTTGTATTCACATTAGTATAATATCCACTCTTAACAGAAAACATGATTTTTGCGATCTCACGCATACACACATTATTGCACATCATGTGAAGAAAAAATTGTATAGGCCTATTATATTTTAATTTACAGTACCAGTCAAAACATTTGACATTACTATTTTTAATGTTTTTGAAAGAAGTCACATGCTCACAAGTCTGCATTTATTTTATCAAAATTACAGAAAAAAATAGCAATACTGTGAAACATTATTACAATTTAAAATAATGGTTTTCTATTTAAATATACTTCAAAATATAATTTATTTCTGTGATGCAAAGCTTTCATCATTCCTTGTGAACAAAAGCTTCATTGATGTGGCACTACATAGGCTATTTTACAGTAAACCCTTCATATTTTTGGGAAAAGCCAATAATTCATGTTTACTAATGTAAGTTATGTGTAGTAGCTAAAAAAAAAAAAAAAAAAACATGTGTCTGCCCAAATCATTCACACAGAGACACAGAACATGCAGGATTCATATTTAAACAGTCTTTTTGTGACTTAATATTGACAGACACTAGTTTATATCTATTCTATGTGATTAGAATAAAGAATTTAGGAATAAAACTTACCATTCACAATCCTTGGCTTGATCAAGCTGATCATCGAAATGGAATTGAAACCAGTCATGCTCTTCCTTGGAGGTAGATCCTTTTATATTATTATATTTTAAAATATTATATATATATATATTATTTTATTTTAAAATATTATATTATATTATATTATATTATATTATATTATATTATATTATATTATATTATATTATATTATATTATTCCTCACTGCATCTCAAAACAATGAATCTGACTAAGCTTGAAACATTATTTCGAGCTGATGCAGACGTTCACTCTGTTGCATTGATCGTTTGAATGCTGCGCACGGTCCGATAATGAGATGACTCGTGAATGACTGACATCTCTTTCTTTTCAAACAGATTACATAAACAGAGAATATTTGTTTTTGGTTTGACTTACATGATTTAAAACCTGACATTTCACTAAGTTACAGTTCATTTTTCTGAGGACTATCAGGACTACTTCATTCAGAGAGAGACGACAGATCACGTTTCATGTTTTCTTTTTTTTCAAAAAAGCACAACATTTTGTTTTTACTCTGAGTGTACACAAATAAAATAAGACATTTCACAGATTAGAATGAAATTAATTAATTAGAATAACTCTTAATTGTATGTGCAAAATTTTGTCTCTTTCGCACAGGTAAGAAAAAAACAAGGTGGTATCGCAGGCACGAAGGCTGACCCCTGAGTTTTAACATCTCTTTCTATCTCTCTCTTATGGACACATTAAGAAAGAAAAAAATTGAATATACTATGAATAGATTGATAAAACATAGTGCTAGGTTTTAAGGTTAGTATAACATTTTCATAACATTAGCATATGAAAGTGCTATGTATGCTGCTGCTGCTGATAATAATAATAATAATAAAAAATCTCAAACATGACAATCTGAATTTGCTATGTATGCTGTTGCTAATAATTTTTGCAGACAATGTAATTTGAATAGCTATGCATGCTGCAGCTGCACAAAGTAACAGTAACAGAATTGCTGTAAACCCTGTTGAATAAGCAAACATGCAAGCAATGCCTATTTCACTTTAACACTGTCTACGCCAGATGTGAGTGTCACAATACAACAAAAATGACAGAACCTATTACAATAGGTAAAGCTGTCCACACTGGATGCGGTGCGATGTGAGCAACATGACACATTCTATTTCCAACGTACTTCAAATGCTTGAGCTACTTGATATGAAAGACATTACTGAAGGTGCTCTAATAAAGTGCAGATGTAGGCTAAGCAAATTGCCCCACCAAAGTTGTGAACAGTGAGATATATACAAGTCATAATTTTTAAAAAATTATGACTTAAAATTAAAATTTTGGGGCCTTGGAGAAGTTTTGACATGCCCTGACATTTGTGCTTTTTTCAGTTTTTCATAAACATATTAATGGAAAAAGTGCCACACTGTATTCAGCACAAACTAGGCTACAATAATATGTGAGGAACATGTATGTACATGTCTGTGTTTTTGAAGGAATAACTTTTACGCATGGTTATTGAAAAAACAAAAAAATTTAAATCACTGAAATAAAGCCAAAAAATATATACTAAATCTTTGTTCACAAGACTTCTGGGTATTTGAGGTTGTAGACTAGAGTTTTTGCTTCAAAATGAGGTAAAAATTACGCTGCCTGCTTGTTCATATAAAACAATAGAGAGATTTAAATTTTCTAAAACATCTTTGGTCAAGAAACACGTCGAGGCGTGAATAATCATGAATAATGGACGATTCTCACCTGAGAAGACAAAAGAATTGCATAAAGAGCTCTAATGAGCTGCATAAATAATGAGCTTGTGACGACCACAAAAGTGTTGTATTTGTGTTTTAAGAATATTCACAATTGTCTTTTATTTGAACAAGTTATTGTATTTTGTTTTTTTAAAAACAAGTATCTCAAGGGGTTTTATTTTTAGGTGATTTTCCTACCTCAAAGTTAATGGTGTAGTGTTTGCTCCGGGCCAGCAGGGGCAGGGTCGAGTGACGGGTTTACTGTAGCTGTGTGAGTGGTGAGTTCCTCATTACTGCAGAGAGCTCGAACCTGAAACACTGTCTCCTCGTTTCTCTCCTGTTTTACAGGTGGGTAAATGTACAAAAATAACTCAGAGCTAGGATTTAGCCCGGCTGAAATGTATGTGAGATATGAGTGGACTGTTTTAGTGAAATAATTTTCGTTAGGGTCTGTTTCTGATTTTGTTTGAAACGAGTTTGAGATGAGAGGGCAAAGTCCAGCAGAGTAATGGTCGACTGACAACGTGCACATTACGTTAGAGAGCAAATTAGCTCGACACACGCATTTTCCCATGTATATATGCACATGAAGTTATTCTTTTGAGCTTGCAATGTTAACAGATATGTTAGCTCACTGGATGTTAGTTCCCCACCATCGGTTGGAAATGTTTTTTGCTCAATGAGTGTAGACAAAAATAGTGCCAGTTTAAAAATTAAGTTTAAAGTTATATTTGAAGCACTTTATTAGTTTTGAGCCTGATTTTGCAGTACTGTATTGACATGATACTGATAAAATACTGTAAATGGAAGTTTCTAAGTATCTTAAAAATAGCTGGTGAATATTACCATTTTCTTTACATTTTATTTTGACAAATAGTGTAAAATACAAGCACAAAGAATAAGTGAACATGCATTTGGTACTAAGGTTTATTTTATTATGGATTTTGTATTGACATGGACAGTGAAAATTCATTGTAAAGTTAAAAAGAGACACTGAATATGTAATATGTGAAACATAAAATGACTCTTAACAATAGAGATGGTTGCTGAAGAAGATTCTTAAAATAAATTACTGCAGAGAGCTCGAACCTGAAACACTGTCTCCTCGTTTCTCTCCTGTTTTACAGGATTCAATCTGTTCACCACGGTGCCGTTGCCACGGTACCCGTTACAGATTTTTGGTGGCCCGTACGGGGAACGGCAGCAGATGCGCAGGCTACAAGCACGACCAGAAGCAGCAGTGTGACGTGTTCTAGGAAGGAACGCCTCTTTAGGCCTTGAAGTTAGAGGAAGATTGGTGTTACATCCGTGATGCCAGTGTTTCCCCTCATCTCCTTATCGCGAAGATACAACCTACCTCAACCATCCACCATCCCAGATGCACAGGCCCTGCTTCCACCAGACCAAGTGCCTGTGAAGTGATGACTGTGCCGCACACGTGGGACCAGACCAAAAGCTACAAGTGAAAGTGCTACTGGGAAGAGCAACCAACTGTGAGGAAGAGGGAAAAGCAGTCATGGCAGACGGTGAGAGGAAAGGCTTGGTGTGGAGCATCAAGAAGAGTCTACTCATGCTGACGGCCGATGAACTTTTCCAACTAGCCCGGAGTGTTGGTCCTGTGCCAGGGAAGGATGCATCCAAGCTTCAGGTTGGCGATGAAGAGAGTTGCTTCGAATACATTCTAGCTTTTATGAACAGTGACACTTTGGTGGAATCTGAGGATTCAGGTATGGTAGTGTTGTTAGAGCTTAATGATACTGTGAATAATGTCATTCAGATTCGTTATGCTCAACCTCAAACAGGTGCAGGGAAGGATGTGCACCATATAATGTCAACCTCTTCAGTACTGAGTGAGAGTATAACAGTAGGTCAGCCAGAGACAGTTACTGATAACTTGACAACTGATAATGTGACAGCCTGTGGTTCTAATACTAACCCTTCCCACACAGCTGCGGTTAGCGTAACTACCCCCTCACCTATCACTAACCCTTCATTCACACATACTGATGTCAAAACCACACGGAACCCTGACACAGAGTTACAGAGAATGCTTTCTAGCTACGCTGAGCTTAGCAACAAAGTCCTACAATACATAAACAACCCCACATCCTCACCTACACACACACCTGCACCAGTACAATCTACACTACAATATAACAATACTCACACACCTGAACAACATCCACATGGACAATATGACCGAGTTGTCCCCCTTCGAGACCTTTCACTGCTTCGTCGTGAGTTCAAGATTCAAGGTGGACAGATCGGTGATCAGAGCTCAGATTTAAGCTACAATAGCATATGCAGACAAATCGATGAAGGTGATAAAGAAAGATTCAGTGAGACTGAAATACTAAGAGCCGTTCTCAGAGTCATTAAATCTGGAAACTTTAAAGACATGCTAATGCACAAGGATGATTTGACCATTGATGAGCTGAAAGGCTTTCTGCAATCCCATTTAGGTGGGCGGAGCAACACAGAACTTTTCCAAGAGCTTATGTGCACGAAACAAAACGACAGTGAAACTCCACAACAGTTTTTGTACCGGGTAATAGGCCTCAAACAAAAAATCCTGTTTGCTTCAAAATACGCTGACACAGAAGTGAAATACAATGCAAACACAGTTCAAGACATTTTCCTTCACGCCATATATCAGGGCCTCAGCCATAAGCATAATGACATACGTCGAGAACTTAAACCATTTCTCTCAGATAGCAGTGTGACTGATGAGACAATCCTAAAACAAATGATGAAGATGACCAATACTGAGAATGAGAGACAGAGACGTTTGGGGTCAGTTGTGAAGCAGAAACAAATAAGCGTGCATAGCACAGGACTTGAAGTTGCAGCAATACAAGGCAGTAGCACAAATAAAGATGCTGTAGATAAACAGCCAAAGGCTGATGCACTCCAACAGCTAACTGAGAAAGTAGAGGAGCTAATGAAAAAAGTTGAACTACTGCAACGGCCACAGCGGATTCAAAACCCAGAATCTTGTCATCATTGCCAAGTCAAGGGGGATCAAAAGAAAACCAGATCATATAGCTGTGCTAATTGCCTCGAACAGAATCGCCCAGGTTGCACTCATTGTTTTCACTGTGGTGAAGACGGCCACAGAGCTGTAGGCTGTTTGAAGAAGCTCAAGCGTCCGGAAAACTGGAGCCGGTCCCTGCCACGGGACAAGCAGTGACCGGGCTTCACGTTCAGTCCCACAGTGCTGAGTGTAACGTAGGAGGCTCTGAGAGTCATGCAAAGACAAGTCTAGTTATTCAGAGACCAAAAGAAAATAATGAACAAGTCAATCCCCAACTTCCCTTTGCCCTACCCACCCAAACAAGTAGGCGTATAGCCAAGTTTTTAGGAGCCAAAGCCCTTGCGCGATGTGACCTTAATGGCTTGACAGTCAACGCCTTACTAGACACAGGAGCTCAGGTGAGCATGATCGATAAAAACTGGAAAGAGAAGTATCTACCAGACGCACCCATTAGGCCACTCAGCAAAATATTTGATGAGAGAGAAGAGCTGGAAGTATACGCTGTGAATGGAGAAATCCTCCCTTTTGATGGCTGGGTCCTCATCGCAGTCAGCTTCAGTGGAAATGGTGCTCTTAGCCAGTCTATCATGGTGCCTTTCCTTATCTGTAACATCCCACTTGCACAGCCACTACTTGGATTTAATGTGCTAGAGGAAGTGATTCAGAATCGGCCAGCAGAACTTGTTCCAGCTCTCACCACGCTCCTTTCTGATGCAATATCTGTCCCTGCTGATAAAGTTGAGCTGCTGGTGAACTTCATTCAGACTGACAAACCCTCCATGTATCAGAGACTGTTAAGAACTGGAAATAATGACACTGCAGTTCCAGCTGGACAAGTAGCCTGGGTTAAGTGTCAGATCCCATCCACTGTAGATCAGTCAGACCCTCTTCTCTTGTTTGAACCTGATGGAAACAGTGCCCAGCTCACAGAACTTGAGATTGAGGAGGGCCTACTAGAAATACAGACTGCAAAGAGACCTTATGTCATTATACCAGTGAAAAATAGCACTAAACATTCTGTCACTATACCAAGGAAGACAGCCCTTGGCAGCGTCCAGACTGTGGCTAGGGTGATTGAGACCGATCCACTAGAGAGTTCTAGGCCCAGAGGTGTAGTAGTTAGCACTGCAGCAACACCAGCTGCTCAAACTGTTTCAGACTTGTGGCAGCCTCCTGTGGACCTCAGCCACCTTAGTGATGAGGAACAAGAGAAAGTCAAGAAAATGCTGTGGGAAGAATCAGCTGTTTTTGCACGAGACAGTCATGATATTGGATGTATTCCTAGTTTACAGATGTCGATCACCCTCAAAGACGAGATTCCAGTGCAGAGAGCCTACTCCTCGGTCCCCAAACCACTATTCAAAGAGGTGAAAGAGTATGTACAAGATCTGCTCATGAAAGGCTGGATTGTGAAATCAAAGTCCTCTTATGCGGCACCAGTGGTCTGTGTCCGGAAAAAAGACGGTACACTCCGCCTCTGTATAGATTATCGTCTCTTGAATCAGAAGACCATTCCTGATCGACATCCCTTACCTAGGATACAAGACCTGACTGATACCCTCGGTGGCAATTCCTGGTTCAGTATCCTCGACCAAGGAAAGGCCTATCATCAGGGTTTTATCGCCAAAGACTCCCAGCACCTCACTGCTTTCATTACCCCCTGGGGGCTGTATGAATGGATTCGTATCCCATTTGGCCTCTCTAACGCTCCCGCGGCCTTCCAGCAGAGTATGGAGGAGATGTTGGGTTCCTTGAGAGATGATTGTTGTCTCCCATATCTTGACGACGTACTTTGCTATGCAAAAACCCTTGACGAGCACGTGGAAGGTGTCCGCAAAGTACTCCAAGCCCTTCAGAGACATGGGGTGAAACTGAGACCTGAAAAATGTGAGCTATTTCGACAGGAAGTAAGATATGTGGGTCGTCTTGTTTCAGCTCAGGGAGTGAGGATAGACCCCAAAGACCTGGATGCAGTGCGGTCGTTAGCCAGTAGGACACCACAGACAGTTGGAGATGTGAGAAAGCTCACCGGGTTCCTGGGCTATTACCGTTCCTACATTCAGGACTTTTCAAGGATAGCAAAGCCCATCTATGAGCTACTACAAGTCAAGCCAGGACAAGCAGCTGTAGCGCATGGTAAAAGCAAAGGTCCACAACTACCATCCAGAACACCTGTAGAGTGGGCCACCGAACATCAGAAAGCCCTTGACCGACTCGTGTCTCTCCTTGTTAGCCCCCCCGTGTTAGCATACCCTAACTTCAACTCACCTTTCGTTTTACACACCGATGCTTCAGACCAGGGGTTGGGCGCGATTCTTTATCAACACCAGGATGACAAGTTGAGAGTTATTGGGTACGGGTCTAGGACTTTAACTGCAGCAGAGCGAAACTATCATCTGCATAGTGGGAAACTAGAGTTCCTTGCCCTGAAGTGGGCTGTGTGTGAAAAGTTTAGAGATTACTTATTTTATGCACCTCACTTCACGATATATACAGACAACAATCCACTGACCTACGTTA
The DNA here is from genome assembly GCF_024489055.1 of Chanodichthys erythropterus. Classification (NCBI taxonomy): domain Eukaryota; kingdom Metazoa; phylum Chordata; class Actinopteri; order Cypriniformes; family Xenocyprididae; genus Chanodichthys; species Chanodichthys erythropterus. The sequence continues at coordinate 15,121,281 of NC_090227.1, read as the reverse complement.
TGACCACAGCGAAGCTAAATGCTGTAGGCCATCGGTGGGTTGGGGAACTCTCCGATTTCAGATTCGACATAAAATACAGACCAGGAAAGTCTAACATAGACGCTGACACGCTGTCGCGTCTCCCTTTAGACATTGAGGCTTATGCAGAGTCCTGTACCAAAGAGTGTACCGGAGACGTGATTCGTGCGGTATGGGACGGAAGTAAAGTAGCCAAACAGAAAGATGTAGCCTGGGTGGCGGCTCTCAACATATCCTCCCAAGCTGACCCGTCTCTTCCCTTCGATCACTTAAATGCAATTAGCCATGATGAGCTTATGGAATCACAACGTGCAGATGAAGCCATCAGTGAAATGATCAAGTTAAAAGAGGCTGGTACACCTTTAACTGACGAGATACGGAAAGCTGCTAGTGGAGCCACCAGAAGACTATTTCACGAATGGGGAAAGCTAGTCTTGGAGAATGGTCTCTTGTACAGGCGTGCTAATGAAAGAAAGCAGTTGGTGCTCCCTGCCAAGTACAAAGACCTTGTTCTAAAGAAACTCCATAATGAAATGGCCCATGTTGGCACAGAAAGGGTCCTTAACCTTGCCAGAGAGAGATTCTATTGGCCTTTTATGGCCAGAGAGATCGAGGACCATATCACTAAGAAATGTCCATGCATAAAATCAAAGAAGCCAGTTACTCACGTTCGCGCCCCAATGGGTAGTATCACATCAGGCTCGCCACTAGAGTTGGTGTGTATCGACTACTTACATCTAGAGATCAGCCGTGGTGGCTATGAATATATCCTTGTGGTCGTTGATCATTTTACAAGATTCGCTCAAGCTTATCCAACAAAGAATAAGAGTGGGAAGACGGCAGCTGAGCGCATCTTTAATGATTTCGTTCTCCGCTTTGGATATCCATCAAAGTTGCACCACGACCAAGGCCGTGAATTTGAGAATGATCTCTTTCGTACACTTCAACAGCTGTCAGGTATTCGTCATTCAAGAACATCACCATATCATCCACAGGGAAACCCTGCGGAACGGTTTAATCGGACGATACTCCAGATGTTAAGAACATTGCCAGAGAAAGAAAAGGAACGATGGAAAGACCAAATCCCACAAGTTGTACATGCGTACAACTGTACTCGGCATGAGTCGACAGGCTTCTCACCCTTCTTTCTTCTTTATGGCCGCCATCCTCGCCTTCCCATTGATTTACTGTTTGGGTTGGTTGAAGAGACAGAGCCTGACTCGCCAAAGGGATATGCAAAGAAGTGGGCAAAGCAGATGTCCGAAGCTTATCGAATTGCCAATGAGAGCAGTAAACAGGCCAGTGCAAAAGGCAAAGTGCTTTATGACAAGAAAGCCAGAGGAGTGGTACTACAGCCTGGTGATAGGGTCTTAGTCAGGAACCTCAGTGAGCGTGGTGGACCAGGAAAACTGCGGTCTTACTGGGAGAAGTCCATCTACGTTGTTAAAGAACAGTTCGCGGATAACCCAGTGTACGTAGTGTACCCTGAGTCTGGGGACAAGAGGAAGACAAGAACACTACACCGCAATCTGCTGTTATTAGTGAATAGCCTCCCAGTTGAAGCTCCTCCATGCCATGACACTCCTGAAAAGAACACAAAGAAAAGTAAATGCCAGACTCGACGTACAAAGGGCCCAGAACATGCAGATCTGCAGGAAGAATTAGATTCAGACACAAATTCTGATGATGACTCAGATGGCCATCGTTATTGGCTGAGGGCACCAGCAGAAAGGATACAGGAGATTCCTGCTATAGCCCCACAACAACGACCAGCCCTCACTCTGGATCGCCCAACTCCAGTACCTGCCCAGGAAGAAGAAAGAGTTAGGATGCACTACTTACCTGAAGCAGAACTGATTCCTGAGAGAGACGCAGAGATAGAGGAACCCGGAGAGGATGAAGACCAGTCTGTTGTTGCTGGACCTGAGGAACAAGATGGATATGACGAGGCCCCAGAGCCCATTCCTGAGGAACAGCCTCCAGCCAATATGGTGCCAGACAACCAGACCGAGGTCAGGAGGTCGGGTCGGGACCGACGACCTAGACAGATTTTGACATATGAGAACCTCGGTCAGCCCTCATTGACAACACAAGCCACAGTTAATATGGCAAACACACACTTAGAATCACCTGCTTACATTGTATCTCATACCACCCAACCCCTGCACTCGCTTATCCCCTATTCAACACCAACATATCCAGTTAACTCCTACTCTCCCATTTACCCGCTATTTACGTACATACCTTACACCGTAACATCACCACCATACATGTTACTGTTGCCTGTTGAAAGAGAAAAGAGAGTTTTAAAAAAAAAAGAAAAGAAGTTGAGCAGAAAATGGTGGGACCCATTTCTTTTTGCCGGGGAGTGTGTGACGACCACAAAAGTGTTGTATTTGTGTTTTAAGAATATTCACAATTGTCTTTTATTTGAACACAAGTTATTGTATTTTGTTTTTTTAAAAACAAGTATCTCAAGGGGTTTTATTTTTAGGTGATTTTCCTACCTCAAAGTTAATGGTGTAGTGTTTGCTCCGGGCCAGCAGGGGCAGGGTCGAGTGACGGGTTTACTGTAGCTGTGTGAGTGGTGAGTTCCTCATTACTGCAGAGAGCTCGAACCTGAAACACTGTCTCCTCGTTTCTCTCCTGTTTTACAGGTGGGTAAATGTACAAAAATAACTCAGAGCTAGGATTTAGCCCGGCTGAAATGTATGTGAGATATGAGTGGACTGTTTTAGTGAAATAATTTTCGTTAGGGTCTGTTTCTGATTTTGTTTGAAACGAGTTTGAGATGAGAGGGCAAAGTCCAGCAGAGTAATGGTCGACTGACAACGTGCACATTACGTTAGAGAGCAAATTAGCTCGACACACGCATTTTCCCATGTATATATGCACATGAAGATATTCTTTTGAGCTTGCAATGTTAACAGATATGTTAGCTCACTGGATGTTAGTTCCCCACCATCGGTTGGAAATGTTTTTTGCTCAATGAGTGTAGACAAAAATAGTGCCAGTTTAAAAATTAAGTTTAAAGTTATATTTGAAGCACTTTATTAGTTTTGAGCCTGATTTTGCAGTACTGTATTGACATGATACTGATAAAATACTGTAAATGGAAGTTTCTAAGTATCTTAAAAATAGCTGGTGAATATTACCATTGTCTTTACATTTTATTTTGACAAATAGTGTAAAATACAAGCACAAAGAATAAGTGAACATGCATTTGGTACTAAGGTTTATTTTATTATGGATTTTGTATTGACATGGACAGTGAAAATTCATTGTAAAGTTAAAAAGAGACACTGAATATGTAATATGTGAAACATAAAATGACTCTTAACAATAGAGATGGTTGCTGAAGAAGATTCTTAAAATAAATTACTGCAGAGAGCTCGAACCTGAAACACTGTCTCCTCGTTTCTCTCCTGTTTTACAGGATTCAATCTGTTCACCACGGTGCCGTTGCCACGGTACCCGTTACAAGCTCTTTCAGTCAGGTAGGCTGTGAAAAAACCCTCTGTTGATCATGTCTCAAATCTCATCATGGTGTAAATCAAACATACAGAAAAAAATAGCAATACTGTGAAATAGTATTACAATTTAAAATAATGGTATTCTATTATATTCTTTAAAATATAATGTATTTCTGTGAAGCAAAGTGTCTGAACAATTATGTTACCTCTATGGCATTTCATACAGGCTTTTAGCTTAAAAGCATGCACATTTGGAGAAATACTGATGGATTCTCATATGTTTGTCAATTTTCTATACAGAGGAGTAATATTTATTCAGGATTTATTGTCATTACTATGAGTGCTGGATACTGTGTTTTGAATTCATACTCGCAGCCGGAAGGCGCGCTGTACACCTTTAGTCCACAAATGCCTGAGCACTAAAGAATAGGCAATCCAGGAACTAACTGAACTAACAGAGGCCAGAGATCGCTAACTATGGCTATTCAAAACACTTTTCAAGACAATAAATACACAATTGAGACGATGAATGCATGCATTGACTCAGAATTTGCGTCTGAATAGCGCTGGCTCTGTGAGCGTGGCCGCATTAGCGGATAATGAGCTGTATCACGGATTTCTGACATGGCTCTCTTTTCATACGGATTACATAAACACAGAATGTTTGTTTTCAATTTGACTTACACGATTTAAAACCTGACATTTCAATGTTTTTTTAGACATAAGTCTAATTTCTTTGTGATTAGTATTCACGAAGTTGCAGTTCATTTTCTGAGAACTATCAGATTGGACTTCGTTCAGAGGGAGACGAGAGATCACGCATCATGTTAGTTTTCTTTATTTTACAAAAAGCACAACATTTTGTTGTTACTCTGAGTGTACACAAATAAAAGAAGATATTCCACAGGTTAAAATGGTGTATAACTCTTAATTGTATGTGCAACATTGACAGAGTATTTTGAGTCTCTTTCACACTGGTTAGAAAAAAAACGCGGTGATCACGCCAGCGTGACCGCCGACCCGAGAGTGTTAAAGGTGCCATCGAACTGAAAATTGAATTTACCTCGACATAGCTGAATAACAGTACATGTAAATGACATACAGTGAGTCTCAAACTCCATTGTTTCCTCCTTCTTATATAAATCTCATTTGTTTAAAAGACCTCTAAAGAACAGGCGAATCTCAACATAACACCAACTGTTACGTAACAGTCGGGGTGTACGCCCCCAATATTTGCATATGCCAGCCCATGATCAAGGCATTACACAAGGGCAGCCAGTATTAATGTCTGGATGTGCACAGCTGAATCATCAGACTAGGTAAGCAAGCAAGGACAACAGCGAAAAATGGCAGATGGAGCAATAATAACTGACATTATCCATGATAACATGATATTTTTAGTGATATTTGTAAATTGTCTTTCTAAATGTTTCGATAGCATGTTGTTAATGTACTGTTAAATGTAGTTAAAGTTACCATCGTTTCTTACTGTATTCACGGAGACAAGAGAGCCGTCGCTATTTTTATTTTTAAACACTTGCAGTCTGTATAATTCATAAACATAACTTCATTCTTTAAAAATCTCTCCAACAGTGTAGCATTAGCCGTTAGCCACAGAGCACTATCAAACTCAATCAGAATCAAATGTAACCATCCAAATAAATACAATACTTACGTGATTAGACATGCTGCATGACGAACACTTTGTAAAGATCCATTGTGAGGGTTATATTAGCTGTGTGAACTTTGTTTATGCAGTGATAGAGTCGAGAGCTCGGGAGGGGGCGGAGAGCATGTGATTTAAAGGGGCCGCAGCATGAATCGGCGCATTTCTAATTATGCCTCAAAATAGGCAGTTAAAAAAAAATAATTAAAAAAAAAAAATCTATGGGGTATTTTGAGCTGCAACTTCACAGACACATTCAGGGGACACCTTAGACTTATATTACATCTTGTAAAAAAACGTTTGATGACACCTTTAATGCAGGGGTGGCTAACGTCGGTCCTGGAGATTCACAGTCCAGCAGAGTTCAGCTCCAACCCTAATCAAACATTGAACAAGCTAATCAAGGTCTGAAGGGTTAATAGAAAGCTAAAGGCAGGTGCGTTTTTTTCAGGACTGGAGCTAAACTCTGCAGAACTGAGGCTCTCCAGGACCAGAGTTTGACACCCCTGCTTTAATGCATTACTCTTTTGACTTGTCATATTTCTTGTGCAGAGTGAATCAAGCATTTATATGTAAATGTCATTTCCAAAACTTTGCAGCATGCAATTGTCCATTGGTCTGCAGTGTAATGTAGTTTATTAAATGGATTATATAAGCTGCAGCCTTGAAAGCGAGCCAAGATCAATTTTTTTACAAACGCACTCCCTTTACAATCACTAAAACACTGAATCGCTTTTAAAGTTCATTGCAATCTCACAAAGTTCAGTATTAATCAATGAAGGTTCCAACAGTGCACAATAAATCTCTTACTTTAATTGTGTCCGCATTTTGTTTATTAATGAGAGGTTTTCAAGCCTGCATTACCCACCACTGAATAAAACTCTGGCGTTTTGAGTGGTGTTTAAGTTAACTCAACTTAAACACCACTCAAAACGCCAGAGTTTTATTCAGTACTGAATAAAAGTACTGAAAAACAGTAAAAAACAGCACTCTGGTTTCGGGCCAAATTCTGAGCTTGGAGCCCTCCCCCGGACACCACGCCAAATACACATATTTTTATTTCATGTATGTGTAAACTTGTGAATTGATGTTTTCCAGAGTGCAAACACAAATATGTACTTGAGCGTTTACCAATCTGTTTTGCCAATATATTATTACAGTATCAACTATTATCAGTATCACCCTCTAGCACCCCATAGAACTGGGCCTGTATTGCTGTAAAAAAAAAAAAAAAAAAAAAAAAAAGAAGAAAAAAAGTGAAGCATATTTCACTTTGAGAGTTCAGCAAAGCTTTGTCTCTGTATCCTCATGGCAATTGCCTGCTTGCTGCTGCAGCATAAATGCAATATTTAATATTCGCTAGCTGCGAACATACTTACTGTAAACATGACACATGAATTAAACCTTGTGTATGGTTACTTAAAAAAGAAATTGATAAAGTAGACCAAGCAAAAAAAAAAAAAAAAAAAAAAAAGCATAGTGAGATAAACATAGAAACCCATTCACCCGACTGTACCATCTAGATTTTCATGACAGAACTAGGAATATATATAGTAGTCCCTCACCGCTGTCTCACCATGGAACACTACAGCAAGAGCTTTCTTATCTGTATGTGGGGGTGTTTTGCTTATGGTGGAACTTTTTTCAGTTTTTCCCCTCTGTTTGGCCTAAAACACTGTGTTTGTGGTAATCCAGTTTGAAATGTTGACTACAAACACTGAGGTTTTCAAATTTTGGTGTACTCTCCATATTTACGATTCCCTTTCAGTCGGTCACGTTCGACGTACGTCAGTAGTGACCGACGAATTGGGATATCGCTTAGAGAGCCCTATCAGCTTCGTGTAAACTAAAACAAGCCAATGGAATTGGCGTGCGATATTTGCATAATGCGCACCGCCCCCGACAGGTGTATATAAATAGGAAGAAGATGCAATCGCACTCTGTCTTTTGCTTCGGAGCCATTCAGTGGTGACCTGTTTAAGAAGACTGTTTTGTGTGAACTAAACTGCCTCGAAGAGGATTCACAGCAAGCCGTGTGTGCCGGTGTAACGGTGCTACAGCGAGGTCGCGAGCTCCCGAGGATCCGAGCTATAGCTCTCAACTGCTGTTTTCACAGCACACGCCTAGAGTGAAAGTGTGTGTGTTGCGATTTGGGCCGGTTCCTTGGTGTGTCTAGGGAGTGGTGTACCTGGCACATCGCGTCACTCCCTGTGTGCTTCGGCACGAGCGAGTTGACTGTTTTCCCCTTCTAAAAGAGCTTTACAGACGAACCCTGACAGTATGTCAGCAGCCTACACCAGCCAAACAGCAGGGTGCCGGTCGCGGACGTGGTGCCCAGCCCAGCCCCGACCTGGAGCGGAAGGTTCCTGCCCTTTGGGAGAGTATTCCATCTGCTCTCCCACCCCCGGAGGAGGGCCGGGGGGATTTTGTGGCGGCTGTCCATCTACCGCCGCTGGCTCTCCGGAGTCCAGCGGTACCCACTTTGCCACAAAAAGAGCAGTTTCCTCAAACTCCAGGTCACAAGAGGGCGCGTTTGCCAGTGTGCCAGGCCCCGCCTCGCCACTCGCAACCCCCTCCCATTCCGCCAGTAGGCGGCAGTGTGATGGCACAGACCGCGTCCCGTGCGCCGTCTCCCATTCGCACTGCTGCCTCGCAGAGTCCGACCTCACTCCGGGCCGCTCCCATGCCGTCCGAGTCGGGTCCCTCTCTGCCTTGCTGCCCCACCCCCGGTGCGTCTGTGGTGCCTTTGGTCCCGCTGGCTCGGAGTCTGGAGGCGTGGATCACGCTTCCCAGCCCGTCCCGCTGGCTCATTCGCATATCAGACTCGGCTATGCGATTCAGTTCGCCCGGCGTCCCCCGGTTTTCAGGGGTGTCCACTTCACTCAGGTGTCGTTGGACAGTGCACCTGTTCTCCGGGCGGATATTGCTGTCCTGCTGGCGAAGGATGCAATCGAGCCGGTCCCTCCAGCCGATATGAAGTCGGGGTTCTACAGCCCCTACTTCATTGTACCGAAAAAGGGCGGTGGGCTACGGCCAATCCTGGATCTGCGCGTCCTGAACCGGTACCTTCACAAGATGCCGTTCAAGATGCTCACGCAGAAGCGCATTTTCGAATGCGTCCGTCCCCGGGATTGGTTTGCAGCAATAGACCTGAAGGACGCGTACTTTCATGTCTCGATTCTGCCTCGACACAGACCCTTCCTCCGGTTTGCGTTCGAAGGTCGGGCATATCAGTACCCTTCGTCGGTGTTGAACTGCCTGAGTTCGCTCAAGCGCAGGACAGCGGCTCCACTGAAAGATTTTCAGAGGCTCCTGGGGCATATGGCATCTGCAGCCGCGGTCACGCCGCTCGGATTGCTTCATATGAGACCGCTTCAACACTGGCTCCGCGGCCGGTTCCCAAGATGGGCGTGGCAGTGCGGCACGCTCCGTGTCCCCATGACACCGAGCTGCCGTCGCACCCTTGTCTGGTGGTCGGACCCTTCATTCCTGCGGGCCGGAGTACCCCTCGAACAAGTGTCCAGGCATGCTGTGGTCTCCACAGATGCCTCTGCCACGGGATGGGGGGCCACGTACAACGGGCATGCAGTGGCAGGTCTTTGGACTAGGGCCTCAGCTGCATTGGCATATCAATTGCCTCGAGTTGCTAGCGGTACGTCTTGCGTTGGCCCGCTTCAAGAAGCTGTTGTCAGGCAAGCACGTTCTAGTCCGCTCAGACAGCACTGCGGCCATTGCGTACATCAACCGTCAAGGTGGTCTACGCTCCCGTCCCATGTCGCAACTCGCCCGCCATCTCTTGTTGTGGAGTCAGAAGTATCTGAGGTCCCTTCGGGCCACTCATGTCCCAGGTGTGCTCAACCGTGCAGCCGACGAGCTGTCACGGCAGCCTCCACTTGCGGGCGAGTGGCGGCTCCACCCCCAGGCGGTTCAGCTGATTTGGCAGCATTTCGGCGAGGCTCAGGTAGACCTGTTTGCCTCCCCAGAAACTGCCCACTGCCAGTGGTTTTATTCCCTGACCGGCGGCACGCTCGGCACGGATGCCCTGGCACACAGCTGGCCCCCGGATCTGCGCAAATATGCGTTTCCCCCAGTGAGCCTTCTCGCACAACTCCTGTGCAAGGTCAGGGAGGACGGGGAGCAGGTTCTGTTAGTGGCTCTGTACTGGCCCACTCGGACCTGGTTCTCAGACCTCATTCTCCTCGCGACAGTCCCTCCCTGGCCGATTCCTCTGAGGAAGGACCTCCTGACTCAGAGACGGGGCACCCTGTGGCACCCGCGTCCCGATCTATGGAACCTCCACGTGTGGTCCCTGGACGGGATGCGGAGGTTCTGAGTGATCTCCCGCAAGCGGTCGTAGACACCATCACTTCCGCTAGAGCTCCTTCCACTAGGAGTCTCTGTGCGTTGAAGTGGAACTTGTTCGTCGAATGGTGCGCCTCTCGCCGAGAGGGCGGGGCGCGGGAGGGCGCGGGAGGGGCGGGCCTCGGGCCCCCCTCGACGGGCGCGCGGAGCCCCCGTGACGCTCGTTTCCGGAGACGGGCCGTGGGGGTCGGTGTCCACGGACGGGCTACGGGCCCCCGTTGGATAACATGGGTGCGGGCGCTTGCCGGTTAAGGGAAGCGCGTTTTGCGATCCGCGGCGGCCCATTACCATGGGTCCCGCGGGGCTCCCGGGGGCCCCAGCGAGACGGGGCCTTTTCCGCGCGTTGCCGGAGGGCAGAGTTTGGTGGATGTATGCCTGGAGAGCACAGACTGGACACAGTCGGTGAAGTTTCTCCTGTTCCTGTGTTGTGAACAGAGGAGGCAAAAGGCTTCAAGAGTGACCGGATTTATGGTAAAAAAAATGGAACCTTAGGCAGGTAGTCAGGGTGAGGATGCAAAATAGCCTTAAGCCGAGTTCAGACTGCACGATTTTCAAAGCAGTCGGGTCCCTGTTCTTTTCACACTGCATGACTATCTTGGCCAGCATTCAGTCGCTGCTGTGTTCAAACTGCACGATGGATCGGCGATAGAAGGTTTCACACTGCGTGACTTTACAATAGGAAGAATCGCCGACAACTCTGTCTGGCACGCAAACTAAGTTTCACAACCAAACACACGCGAGACATGACAAGGAAACAACGCGATATCACACGTTCAAGACCGGAGTTCTCATGTGAGACTGGCCCTGCGTTTCAATCAGCTCCCTAGCTCCATAGGTAGTGAATCAGTATATAATGAAAGTGAATGTGGCTGATACCCTCATCAGTGCCCTGACTACTGAACTAGGGAGCTGATTGAGACACATGGTGGGATTATTATTAAAAATAGTAGTCCGCAAGAAGCTTGAAATATGAATTGCCTGTGCGCTGATTTGCAGCGAAAACAACATAAATAAAAGAAGAATATGGAGAAGGAAATGGTTGGGGAGACTGTGTATTGTGTGTTCTGCAAAGACAGTTGGAACTAAATAAATAACTTTTCAATGTGCTGCTGTTGCGGATGGTCAAGCAAATGTTTGTGCTTTGTTTCTGTTTGATATAATTGTAATGTTTATCTGAAACGAAGACATGCTTGCTGATATTGTGGTCTATAACTCCTGCCCGAACTCCCCGCTGTTCTGTATCTTGCTCTCTCATCGGTAATCGCCGATGTAGTTTTCAGTCAGAACACTATCACACAGCATGATTTTGAATCGCCGACAGGTCCAAATATTTAGCGTGCCAAATATCTCAAGGGTGTTGGCGACTCGTCGGCGATTCTCTCATATCGCGTCTTTGCTCATTCACACTGCGTGATTGTCACTCGGGTGAACGAGCACTGATTTGCCTGTGATTTCGGGCATTTGTCGGCGATTTCTCAAAACCTGTCGGCGAGCCAAAATCAGGGCTAAAATCGTGCAGTCTGAACTCGGCTTTAACCATGCCTGGGGCAAAGTCTAAGCAGGATGGCGGTGTTGACAGAGCCTGCAAGACCCCAATTATTTTCAAGGAAGTAATGGCCATGTGAAAAAACATTTTAAGGGTCAGTAGCTTGTTAGGCACTAATGAAGTGAGTGGGTAGAGAATTCTTCCCTCCTGGTACCCCGTAATTTAATGAAAAAATGAAAAATTGCCTGTGTTGTGTGTGTTACAATCGGAATATTCTCTCGTTCTCCTCTCGCTCTCTGTGGAAGCGATAAGGAAAAGAGAAGATCTAAAGAAAATAGGCAACGTACAAGGTAAGAGCTGTGTGTCTCCATGTTCATGGCCCATGCCTGAATCCGATTCACAGCAGTTTTGCTTCATTTGTCTGGGTTAAGAGCACACTGCCCATGCCTTGGAAGAAGGGGAGTGCGAGCACTGTGAAGTTTTCCCAGTGAAAGTACTATGTGCTCGTCTCGCCTACTTCCAGGGACCAGCATCCTCTCTGTCATCGTGGGGCTCTCTGACTGAGGAGCGAGAGACAGGTACATCCCTATGGTTTTCCCTAGATGTCCTTTTGCAATCTCAAAATGCACCCTGGCGCCTCTTCGGCTGATGCGGAAGACAATGACTTTCTTGCATCTGCTAAGGATTTCTAGTCTCCAAGTGTTCCTCACGTGATGATAAAGCATATGATGAACTACTCGAGGTGGTTACTCATGCGGTTGCCAGTTTATAGCTAGACTGGCTGCGTGAACAAGAGACCTCCAAATGCTCTAAGTTAAAAGACAGATTTCTGTCTGGTGGCCAAGGGGAAGGACCCAAAAGCTCTCTCCTCTTCTTTGAGGATCTCCATAACGAATTAACACATTCATGGGGAAAACCTTACACTTCTTGTGTATTTACACCTTCAACTTTGACATATTCGACTATCATGGGTGTGGAGGCACAAGGATATACAATGATGCCACAGGTCAAAGAGAGGCTCGAGAGAGGCTATCTCTCACCTTGGCTGGCATCATCTATTAACACTCTCGGGTCAGCGGTCACGCCGGCGTGATCACCGCATTTTTTTTCTAACCAGTGTGAAAGAGACTCAAAATACTCTGTCAATGTTGCACATACAATTAAGAGTTATACACCATTTTAATCTGTGGAATATATTCTTTTATTTGTGTACACTCAGAGTAACAGCAAAATGTTGTGGTTTTTGCAAAATAAAGAAAACTAACATGATGCGTGATCTCTCGTCTCCCTCTGAACAAAGTCCAATCTGATAGTTCTCAGAAAATGAACTGTAACTTAGTGAATACGAATGACAAAAAAATTAGACTTATGTCTAAAAAAATGTTGAAATGTCAGGTTTTAAATTGTGTAAGTCAAATCGAAAACAAACATTCTGTGTTAGTGTAATCTGTATGAAAAGAGAGCCATGTCAGAAATCCGTGATTCCGCTCATTATCCGCTAATGCAGCCAGGCCCACGGAGCCAGCGCTATTCAGACGCAAATTATGAGTCAATGCATGCATTCATCGTCTCAATCGTGTATTTATTGTCTTGAAAAGTGTTTTGAATAGCCATAGTTAGCGATCTCTGGCCTCTGTTAGTTCGGTTATTTCCTGGATTGCCTATTCTTCTTTAGTTCTCAGGCATTTGTGGACTAAAGGTGTACAGAGCGCCCTCTGGCTGCAAAGTATGAATTCAAAACACAGTATCCAGCACTCATAGTAATGACTATAAATCCTGAATAAATATTAATCCTCTGTATAGAAAATTGACAAACATATGAGAATCCATCAGTATTTCTCCAAATGTGCATGCTTTTAAGTTAAAAGCCTATATGAAATGCCATAGAGGTAACATAATTGTTCAGACACTTTGCATCACAGAAATACATTATGGGCCCTATCTTGCACCCAGCGCAATTGACTTTGTACACTGACGCATGTGTCATTCCTATTTTGCACCCGCGCAAAGCACGCTTTTCCCTCCACAGAAGCACGTCGCTAAACTAGTGAATGAACTTGCGCTCCCTGGGCGGTTCCAGTTCCAGTTTTCCAGTTCTATTTTGCTGTTCCAGTAAACAATTGCGCCACTGACCAGAAAAAACCTAGTCTAAAGTCAGTGGCGTGTTGCGCGTTGTTCTTTATGCTATTTTAAGGGCGCATGCTTGACCATAATGTATAGCGTGCACAACGCGCATACACTTTGCTCATGTAATCTACACAGATGCAACAGTTATTTTTGCAAATCATATGTTACACTAAAAAAATATTAACACATGAGATGACGGAAATCATTGTGGTGTGCCATGAAGATGTGAAAAAACCTGTTTAACCGACGCTATTTTGGGTGGGTTTCTCCCATCCCCATACAACACAACTTCTCTGTCTTTCACTGCTCTTACAAGAACATCAGTCTCCTCGGCTGTGAACCGCTCCTGGCGTGCGCCTGGTAAATACGCCATAATAATAGCAATCCATAATGGAACTTGCGCACATGCTTTTAAAGGGAATGTTGGATGACGCTCTGATTGGTTTATTTCACGTTACGCCCAAACCACACCTATGAATGAAGCTAATTCAGACCAACCCATTTTAGATTTGCGCCGATGTTTAGATTTGACCAAAGATGTTTTAGAAAATTTAAATCTCTCTATTGTTTTATATGAACAAGCAGGCAGCCTAATTTTTTACCTCATTTTGAAGCAAAAACTCTAGTCTACAACCTCAAATACCCAGAAGTCTTGTGAAAAAAGATTTAATATATATATTTGGCTTTATTTCAGTGACATGTACATACATGTTCCTTACATATTATTGTAGCCTAGTTTGTGCTAAATACAGTGTGTAGCGCGGCCACATTATGGGGAACATTTATACTGCTGTGAATTATTCTAATTAATAATATAAGTACAGCTGTTTTGTATATATGTTTTCCCCTGTGTTATGTTGCCCAGATATGTGTTTGTGTTCCCGTTTTACTCACGCGAGACTTCTGTCGGGAAGACCCAGGGAATCCCCGTGATGTCTTGGAGTCAGACAGCTGATTGTGACAGCTTCCAATAAAATAGCCGGTTTACCGGTGTTCGGGAGAGGACGCTCTCATTCATGGCATAGTGGATTACGCGATCGATCGCTCTACACTACCCAACGTAGTGTAGACTTGTTATCCCGTTGTGGAAATAATACCTAATTGGTTTTATTTCACCGTTCACTGGATCCTGTACAGGACAACGCACATCGAGCTCCCGGACTAAAAGCCTTTCCGGTGAGGCCGATTCAACGCACCCACACACATACACTCATAACTGTACATTGGACTGAAACAGACTATTCCAACACACATACATACATCTTTGTTTATATTATATATATATATATATATATATATATATATATATATATATATTGTATTCATTGTTGGGGTTGTGGTATATTGATGTTTCTTGTGTAATACACTTTGGTTTGACATTTATTCTGTTTATTTTGTGGAGTATTTTATTCAAACACGTTTAAAATAAAGGGATTAAGAACCACCGGTTGACGTTGTGTAAACTGCCTTATATAGGCTGAGTGTTACAAGTGTAATGACACTTTTTCCATTAATATGTTTATGAACAACTGAAAAAAGCACAAATGTCAGGGCATGTCAAAACTTCTCCAAGGCCCCAAAAATCCTCAGACCCCTGAGGGTTAAGAAACCAACTCTCCTCACTAAGCCATGCAGAACCACTTCATCATTAGTGTGGAAAGTGTTTCAAGCAGCAGGTCAGGCTGGTGCTGGAGCAGTTTCCAGTGAAGTGTTGAGTGTTCTATTCCTTCCTGTTGTTGCCCAGGGCACGAAACACCCAGCACCCCTCAACTGGAAGTTCCAAAATTGGTACTTATTTCAGAGAACTTGGCAGCATGGAAGCTACTGCTGGGCATCTCTACTTGGGTTCTAACAACAGTAGAAAAAAGGATACAGAATCCAGAATACACAATTTGCTTGTCGCCCTCCGCATTTCAACAGTGTGGTCCCCACTACTGTACAACTGGAACAGGCATATTTACTGTCACAAGAGCTGCAATCTCTTCTGGACAAAGGGCCATAGAACATATTCCTCTCCCAGAGAGAGAGGCAGGCTACTAAAGTTGATACTTCCTGGTCCCCCAAATAAATGGGGGACTGCATCTGAATTTAGATCTTCAAGGCTTGAACTGTTTCGTCAGGACACTGAAGTTCAAGATTATCATGTCGCAAATTCAACATTGCAATTGGTTCATCACGATCGATCTCAAAGACAAATATTTTCACATAAAAATATTGCCATAACACAGGAAGTTCCTGAGGTTCGCTTTAGGGGATGAAGCCTACCAATATCGGGTTCTTCCATTTTTCCTAGCCCTTTCACCCCGCACATACACAAAGTGCATGGATGCAGCGCTGGCTCCTTTGCGACTTCAGGGCATCCACATTTTGAATTACATAGATGACTGGTTGATACTAGCACATTCTAGCTCATCTTGTCTCTCTGGGGTTGAGACTCAATGCCAGAAAAAGTGTTCTCTCTCCTACTAAGAGAACAACATACTCAGGTGTCATATGGGATTCAATCATGATGCAGACACAGTTGTCTCCTGCACGAGTTGAAAACCATCCAGTACAACTTGAGAAAAGTCAGGCTAGGTCAAGCTCTTGCTATTCGTCAGTATCAACTGTTGTTAGATCTCATGGCATCTGCATCCAAGGTGATGGTACGGCTGGACAGCAGCAGTCTTCTACATAAATTACCAGGGCAGTCTGTGTTTGCGCCGCCTAAAAAGGCTAGCACAGCAGATTTTTCTTTGGGTTCAGGACAAGTTCCTGTCACTAAAAGCAGTCTATATCCCTAGACATCTAAATGTGGGAGCAGACTTACTGTCCAGACAGAGAATGTCAATGGGGGAGTGGAAACTCCACCCCGAAGTAGTAAAACAAATCTGTGTAAGATTTGACAAAGCAGAGGTGGACCTCTTCTCAATGACGCATACATGGCCCAGAATGCACCTATATGCTTTTCCCCTGGTTTCTCTGCTCAAGAAGAGTTCGAGCCAGAGTTCGCCAGCAAGGGTCTTGCCACTTACTGATAGAGTAGCGTTGGCCGAACAGACTTTGGTTCTCCGAGATAATAGCTCTCGTCAATGGCTTACCCTTCTTTCACAAGCGCAGAGGACAATTTTTCGTCCCCGACCAGAGGGGTACCAACTAAATGACACTGGGCTTTCCACTGACTTCAGACAGACCATTGTTAGTGTGAGGGCTCAATCCACAAAAATAATTTATGCCAACAAAGGTGTTGTCTTTGAAAGATGGCGTACTGCACACCATGCAAATCCAGTCAACTGACAGGTTGTTTCAGTTCTGGAGTTCCTGCAGGAGAAACTTTCAGCAGGCACTTGTCCTGCCACTCTCAGGGTTTATGTGGCCACTATATCGGCTTGCCACGCCTTGACTGACGGGGTGCCAGTAGGGAGGAATCCTCTACTCACCCGCTTTAATCGTGGGGCCAGGCAGCTGAGGCCTCCCGTTAGAGCCAAGTTTATCTTGTGGGACTTAGCCATAGTCCTCGAGGGACTGGTTGACACTACCTTCAAACCTTTAGAGTTAGCGTCCGACAAGCTACTGACCCTTAAAATGTTTTTTCTCATGGCCATAACTTCCCTGAAAAGAACTGGGGACTGGGTTTTTCGTGAGCTTACTGAGTCAAAAACTTTTTAAGAAATGTAACCTTATTTAACCCTCTGGGGTCTGAAGATTTGTGGGGCCCTGGAGAAGTTTTGACATGCCCTGACATTTGTGCTTTTCTCAGTTGTTCATAAACATATTAATGGAAAAAGTATCATTACACTGTATTCAGCACAAACTTGGCTACCATAATATGTGAGCAAAACGTATGTACATGTTTGTATTTTTGAAGGAATAACGTTTATGTGTGGTTATTGAAAAAACAAAAAACGTAAGTCACTGAAATAAGGCCACAAAACTAATATTATAGATGTGTTCATAAGACTTCTGGGTATTGGAGGTTTTAGACTAGAATTTTAGCTTCAAAATGATGTAAAAATTATCCTGCCTACTCGTTCATATAAAACAATATATTGATTTCAATTTTGTAAGACACTTTTTGTCAAGAAACACAGTATGCGTGGAGGCATGCATATTCATGAACGATGCTGTGATTCACACCTGAAAAAACAAAAGACCTGCATAATGACCCACATAATGAGTCCTTTCAGTCAGGTAGGCTATGTGAAAAAACCCTCTGATAACAGGATCATATCACCTGTATTAATGTTAATACAATGTCCACTCTTGACAGAAAACATGATTTTTGTGATCTCAAGCATGCATGTATTATTGCACATGTAAAGAAAACTTTGTATGGGCCTATTATAGTTTAAATTACATTAGGCCTACCAGTCAAAAGATTACTATAGATGACAAAAAGTAATGGACGCATTACTATTATAATGTTTTTAAAAGAAGTCTCAAGTCTCAAAAACGTTGTTACCTTTGACAAAACAACATCCATCAGGGCTTTAAGCATAAAAGCATGCACATTTGGAGAAATATTGATGGCTTCTCATATGTTTGTGTCTATTTGTTTTCTCATATGTTTGTGTCAGAGGAGTAATATTTATTCAATATTTATTGTCATCACTATTAGCACTGGATACTGTGTTTTCAATTCATACTTCAATTCAGACGTCACTTCCCTTTGGCAGCAAAAGCCGCTATATTCTGAGAACCAATCAGAAGGCGCAAATCAAATCATATGATTCCGAGTGGTTTCAATATAGCGGCGCGCGCAGGAGATTTTTTTAAGAGTCAGATTCAGATTGAGATTTTTAAAATAAAAGATGGAGTACGATGAAATGGATCAGCCTGTCCTACTAATATTGAATGGAAGAAGAAAACGTTATTTACCTCAAAACTCCGCCTGTCATAAGGCAAAATAGCCTACAGTGGAAATGGCTTGGTCACAATTGTATCATGCACTCATAACAGTTCTTCGTGCAGTGCCGTTACTTTGAAGGAATCAGATTTATTATTCATCAAACAACAGATCTATTTCGCCAAAGACAAAGTCAAACAAGATGCTATTCTTCTGTCTCATATGGAAGCTGTGCCATATAAACGGAGGAGGCAAAAAGTGGAGACTGAATAGAAGAGACGTGTTAGATCCCTGTGTAAAGAGGTTTGTCTACTGTTTAGTTTTTAAGTGATATGTGCTCTCATCTTTTTCAGAGTTTTTAGTTGCATCTTTAGTGATTTTTCAACTATTTACCATGTCTTGTCCCAAATAGGTGGATTTAGAGGTTTTTGCAAAAAAAGCACAAGTGGATTTAGCTGGTTTTGACGCAAAAGAAAATCGAACTTGTTAAAAACCATTAAATTGTCTAGAGTGACATTTTTGAAAAAAAAAAAGTTTTAAAGAAAAGAAGTCTGATGGATTTAGAGCGTTTTGCATCTGAACTCTTCAAGCATACCATATGACATTCCAGGAACTAACAGAGGCTTCCAGAGATCGCTATAACCATGCCTATAACATGCAGATAAACACTTTTGAAGATAATAAATACACGATTACAATTATGTATACAAGTATTGCCTCAGAATTTGCGTCTGAATAGTGCTCGCTCCGTGGATGTGGCCGCATTAGCAGATAATGAGCTGACTCATGGACGTCTGACATGTCTCTATTTTCAGTCAGATTACATAAACAGAGAATTTTTGTTTTGTAGGAACTGTGGACGAACCAGACAAATGAATCATTTAGATGATTCTTTCAAAACATATTTCTAATTCAGAATCAAGGTTCCGGCTCCAGCTCGTCTACAGAGAGAACCAATGCTGATTATTTTTATGACACACTATGCTTCCTGATATCAGGAGAAGAGACAAATCAAAGGGTCACCCAAGAAGATAAAGATTCTTTGATCACCAGAGCAAAGAAACAGAGAGACAATGCAGACCCTTTTGTTTCCTTACTTCACAGAAAAACCAAAGAGACTGTTCTACAAATAAAACTGCATCAAAATTGTTCCAACAATTTTAATGGACTTATCAAACATCTTTTAACTACATACATTTTGCATTATGTGTCCACAAGTACTACATGTAAAAGCTTATGCTTTAGAACACTCACAATTCATGTAAATGTGTTAACTCTTGACTGAATGACTGAAAGTATGCCTCATTTGGACTTAATTTGATTATTTCCCCTTTTCCTATATCCTGACTTGAATGAAATCTGTTTAAAATGTATTGTATTCCATTTAATAGAAATTATGTTAAAATGGCACTCTCTGCTGAAACAGAAACAGTATGTAACACCTATGTTTTATTGGGGGCAGAGAAAAGCCCTTTTGAACAGGACAATATCTGATTGGCCAAAACTCCTCAGAGGTGTGACAAACAACTAAGTAAATTGTCATATTGCAAGATAGTGTACTAGTTAGGTTAGTTCTGTTCAAAGAAGTCAAGACAAGTACCAAGAACAATGGAGTAACAAGAAGAACAGACAAGCTGCTCATTCAAGCCATCCAACCTTCACTCACTTTTCTTTTCTTTTCTTTTATTTAATTTTTCTTTGCCGCTGAAAGTCTTGTGTCCTAAGTTTCAGCGAAAAGTTCAACCAACGACTTTTGCCGCTTCAACTCCAGCGACAAAGAGACTTCCTTTTAATTGTTCCACACAGACCTGACCCTGGACTAATCATCGACTTGGGAAACCCTTTTCTGCACAACGAGGGATATTCACATTTAAAGTCGACGCAAGCAAGTACCTCCAGATTAAAACTGAACTGGTGCATTTAAATTATTGATTTATTGTTCGTTCAGGTTAGATCTTCTGAAGAGCATAATTTTGCTAGGAATTCATCATATCACATCTCTCTTAAAACTCTTTCTCTCTCATTTCCTTTCTTACTGCAATGCATGAATGAATGTATGTGTGTATATGTATAAATAAAATCTCTTATAGATTTTAAAAGAAAGTGTCTTGTATTATGTGCTTCTATAATTTAATGTCTTAAACTGCGATCTTAAGTTACCATACATTAATCAGTGTTTTCACTATTGTAGGATATTTATATCCGCTACAAGAGCTTATTACGGCTCGAGCAAATGAACGCTGGACGACTCAGTTGCTCGGTCGTAATCTAAACAACTCTTTATAATTCCCTATA
Organism: Chanodichthys erythropterus; assembly: GCF_024489055.1. NCBI lineage: Eukaryota > Metazoa > Chordata > Actinopteri > Cypriniformes > Xenocyprididae > Chanodichthys > Chanodichthys erythropterus. The sequence continues at coordinate 15,101,029 of NC_090227.1, read as the reverse complement.
AATATTTCATTTGAGCTAATTTTACTTTCTAGGGTGTTTTCCCTACAGTTTTCAATTTTACTTACACAATTTAAAACCTGACGTTTCTTTGGACATAAGTCAAATTTTTTTTTGTGATTAGTATTCACTAAGTTACAGTTCATTTTCTGAGAACTATCATATTGGACTTTTCGTTCAGAGGGAGACGACAGATCACGCATCATGTTTTCTTTATTTTGCAAAAAGCACAACATTTTGTTTTTATTCTGAGTGTACAGAAATAAAAGAAGATATTTCACAGATTAAAATAGTGTATAACTCTTAATTGTCTGTGCAAAAATGACAGAGTATTTTGAGTCTCATTCATACTGATAAGAAAAAAGCAAGGTGGTATCACTGGCGCGACCAGCCGACCTCTGAGTGATAAGGAGCATTTCAACCCCTAATTCCAATTAGGCTTCAGTATTTCTAGGAAAAAGGTGGAAGAAAAAAAAACAAAAAACAGGGTATCATGGACTGCTTGTAACATGTTCAAAGTCGTAGTCCTGAGAAAACTCTGCGAACTCGCACAATGCGAACTGTGGTCTGTTATCTATAACCAGTGTTTCAGGGATTTACAAACCTGGCAAAGATGACCTTCAGCCTCTCCACTTTTGTTGCTATTAAGAGTTTTAGTAAGTTCGCAACCTTGATATATCTCAAGACGTAGTCAACCACGACCAAATAATGGCCTTCTTCCCATTGAAAGATGTCTGTATTGTTACTTGTGAAACAAAGATGTCTAAGATGTACTGAAAGATGTCTGCTGATGTCTACTTGTTGCCAGGGTCTCTTTGGTAAAGGTGTTGGCATCAATTGCTCTATTTGACAGCAGATGTCACATCTCTCCACTAACTCTCTTACGTCTCTTATTACACCAGGCTACCATATGGATTGCTGTGCTCTCTCAATGCACTACTTCCTTGCACATCCTTCCTTGATGACCCTGATGAAGACAACGTTTTCAGATGTTCTGGCCAGCCTTTTTGTGTATACCTTTTCAGTTGTTGGCAGGTTAGATCCTCAGGCCAGGTTCACACCGCAAGAGGCAGCAGAGCGGAAGCAGCGCGTGAGCGTGAACTGCAGCTGCAGAGACGTGCAAGTATTCACACTGGAAGTGTTTGTACAGTGTCACAGCAGCGTCTCAAAGCTACATATAAAGTGAGCAATTCTTTACAAAGACAGCTATAAATTTGTTTTTATAATTGGTCACTGTTAAACTTGATAGTCTTGAAAGTTTGATAACATGCAAGGTGCACAACACTCACATATAAACATAAAATAAAAAAATAAAAAATAAATAAATAAATAAATAAATGCCTCGTGTCATCCATTGCTGCACACAAATGAGGTAAGCTTTGTGTTTGACATCATCTGAAGCATGAACATGTTTACAAGACTGCAAACTTGGCGAAAAAGACAGCAAACTCGGGTTTGATTTGGGTATGCAAGAGCCTATATTGCTGTCTGTGTAATAACTAAAATAATGTTTATATATTATATTTTCTGGCTAGTTTAATTTTCTATAATATACCATACTTTAACCCAAACTGAATAATTAAAAACAAGTTTAAATGAGTAAATCTTCTATAAATATGTTTTAATATTCATTTTCTTTCCTGACATGCTTCAATTCTTGTTAAAACACACTAAATATGCTTATTCTGTGCAATTTGAGCAGTTTTTGTGGGAAATCATATTTATTTTGTCCATCAAAGGTGTACTTTCACTTTAATTGAGCATTAGCAGCGCAGCAAAAATAGACCCAGCGAAATGATGGTGGCACTGCTGCTTCTGCTCCTGCAACGTGCTGCCGCACAGCCTCTGCGTGCGGTGTGAATGCTCTCATCTGTTGACATGGGCGCCAAAAAAATTTGCGCTGCTTACGCTCTGCTGCCGCTTGCGGCGTGAACCCGGCCACATTCTGCATTTCCTGAATCTGTTTCAGTTTTGTTTTTGATGCAGGGATTTGTTGTTTGGTGCTTGTGACAATGCATCTGAAGTGACCAATTATTTTCCTGGGACGTGCAGGATATTGTACTTGAATCTGAGCAGCCTCAGTCTGAACCGCAGAATTCTTGGAGGCAAGTCATCAATTGGAGTGTTGCCCAACAGTGATTTTGTGGTTTGTATGCACTGTAAATTCCAGTCAAGTAAATATGCACTGATACGCTCACATACCCAGGTTACAACAAGAGCTTCTTTTTCTATTTGGGCATATCGTGTCTGTGTGGGTGTTAGACTTCTTGAGATGCAGTGTTGGGGAGTAGTTAACATGTAGTCAATGTAGTTGATGTAGTGTAGTGGTGCTACTAGTTTAACTACATTTTTCAGTAGCTTGTATGTAGTTCAGTTACTTATAAAACAGTGTAGTTTTTCCAGTAGTTAACTAAATTTTCCAGCAAGTAGCGGTGTAGTGCAACCAAAAGCTACAAGCTACATTCCGTTTTGCATTCTGACGAGCTTGTCTTCAGCGTCTTCAGGTCACGAACTAAAATTGCGCATTACCGCCATCTATTGTTTACAGTGACCGGGAGGGGACATGTTCGGTTCACTTATTTTTGTCGTGGCCACGACATATAAACTCGTGGGAATGTGATAATAAGTCGTGGCCACGAGATATTAATTAGTGTGAACGTGATAAGTCGTGGCCACGAGATATTAATTCGTGGGAACGTGATAATAAGTCGTGACCACGAGATTATTTTGTCGAGGGAACGACATCCTTATGTCGTAGCCATGCGACGTAAAGTCGTGGCCTCGAGATCATATGGTGAGGGAACAATATATTTTTCTCATGGCCACGACTTCATTATGGTGAGGGAACGACATCCGTTTTGTAGCCACTGGGACCCGAATCTTCACAGCTACACAGGCTACTCCTTTAACCCCTGTCATAACTGACTTTGTTATTTGTTTATTTTAGTTTCTAGTTATTTGTTTATTGTATTTTGTTTTGTTGTTTGTTAAACTGGACTTTTGGTGACCTGACATGGACAAGCACAAGCTTTTGGATTTTTTGAGGCATCGCAACATAAAGTGTATTTTTTATTGTTTATATGTAAACTTGCAGTAATAGGACAGTTTTAATACATTATGTATCGAGTTTCATAAGCTGCACGATGTTCCATTGTACACATTGTACACATTTTGCTTTTGCTATAATATCAGATTTTAAAATTATAACATAATTTGTAAACTGCATGTGTAGTGAATGACATGCAAAAAATGTAGGCAAACTTTGTAATCAAACCTTTTTGAAACAATTATTTCTTTCAACAGATTGATGCATCTGTAATACCACTGATGTCAGAGACAGAGCTAGCCAAACAAGAGTGGCAACTGTGGCCTTTTGTCGAAGAAAACAGTGTTCGATGGAAAATACAGACAGGAAAAGTAACTTGTTTGAGAGACTGAGGAAACGAGTATGTACCCCAAGAGGCAAAGAAGAACATCGACAACAGATTTCCAACAAATATGCTGGGAACACAAATGCCAAGAAGAAATCTAAACATGTGGAACTGGGCTGGATGAACTTCAGTGCAAGAGACAATGACTTTAAACAAGTTCGCACTGCAAAAGGGGGTGGAACCAGACATGTCACCATAGATGTTAAGTCAACAATGAAAGATGTACAGAAAGTAGCAGAGGGTCTCTTTTTTCCAAATGGTAAATCCAAACATCTAGATCTGAAAAGTGTTGATTGTGACATTCGAGATTTCTCCCATAGAATGATTGAATCAGAATGTACCATTGGAGATTTGTATGAAGCAAGCAAGGTTAAAATTCTTAGACTTTATCTTTTTACAAAGTGCGTTGGTATGGAGAAGACTACAGAAAATGATGTCACAAATCCTGAAGCAAATGCCATGTTGAATGAAAGTGCAGAAGATAACCAAGCATCCAGCAGCTCTAGCATCAAAGAAGGTGAAACAATTGATCTCACATTTTTAGAAGAGTGTGACTCTGAAAACACTAGTATCATGTTACATGATCCACTTGATGACATGGACCAGCAAATATCAGTCATACAGACTGATACACTGAAAAAAGTCTAACATTGCTTTTGTTCGTTTAATGTGTATTTTCTCATTGAAATAGCTTAATTTTTTTTTTTTTTTCATTTAAAGTAAACATTTTAGTTTATATTTATTGTTGAATCCATTTTTCTTACATTGACACAATATAAATTGGCAGCGGGACATTAAACTGAATTTATTAATGTGATCAGAACATTTTTATTAAATTAAGCATGATTTGCACATGCGCATTGTTGAGTTGGAGATCCCGCCGCTCTCTGATTCAAACAATAGACCCTTTTACTGTTTGTACACAATGATGACGTAGCAACATATGCGCGCATTTTGGCAACGGAAGTGGTGTTGTTCACCATAGGTTCTAACGTGTTAGCAACTCCGAAAGTGATATATATATATCTACAGCTTTGCGAGCGGATTAAGCAACACAGACAGATAAAGTTATTTTAAAAAGTTGACTTTATCAAATGGTATCCGGCTATCAGATCCGTGCAGTCGAGTGGATAGAAGACGTTAGTAGATGGCCAAATACAGTGGCCAGATATACAGCTATGGAAAAAATTAAGAGACCACTTAACATTGATTTCTGAACTTGGAGTGGTCTCTTAATTTTTTCCATAGCTGTATATACATAAACCAGGGCTCTCAAGTATTAAAAACAGGCAAGAATGACAAATATCCAACAACATGACATGATTTTTAAAGTGACCAATAACATCGACGATGTAATACACTATAATTTAATTCTGACTGAGAAAAAAAAAATCAAAGAATTGACTCTATATCACGCAATTGCGAGTTTATATCTCAGAATTCTGACTTTATAACTCGCAATTGTGAGAAAACAAGTCAAAATTGTGACTTTATAACTCGCAATTGTGAGAAAACAAGTCAGAATTCTCAGATAAAAAGTCACAATTACTCTTTTTATTTTTTATTTAGTGGCGGAAACGGGCTTCCATAGCTTTTGCTCTTGTGAAATAGGCCTACGAAATTTTGTACAGTTTTAAGGGACAGTATAAATATATTGCCCTAACGAAATAGCTTTATTAATTCATGCATTTTATTTAATTACATGAATTAATAAAGATAATGTGACTTACTTTTCAATTAGTGCAATAATTCATGTAGCTATAGTCTAATCAGCGTGCGATTTGTGAAAAAAACAGAGGGGGAAATGTTTTGAAAAGTTTTTTTTTTTTTTTTTATATATATATATGTAACGAATGGAGACTCAGGCAGGGGATCCAAATGCAGCGTTTTATTAGAAGTGAGCGTGGTCGTACAGGCAGGGTCAAACAGGAACAAACAGGAGCAATAAGGAACAGGCAGAGTCGTAGTCAGGGTACAGGCAAGGATCGAGGCAGGCAGCAATGGGTCGTAAAACAGGAATAGGCAGGAACGATAACAGACAGGCAGACAGGAATGGTAATGCTCGGAAATGACACACGGTGTAATCAAGACTTCGCAAACTGGTGGTGAAAGTGTGAGTCCTTTATAGTCCTGTTAATGTACTGCAGCTGGGTGTGGTGATTAGTGATTGATGGAGTGAGTGCAGGTGATAGGCAGAGAGGATATTGGGAAATGGAGTCCGGGGTGAACAGGAACAGACTGTGATCGTGACAATATATATGTATATATATATATATATATATATATATATATATATATATATATATATATATATATATATATATATATATATATATATATATATATATATATTTGTTTAAAACCACAGTGTTTACAATATAATAATAATAATTATTATAGTATAATAGTATTTTTTGGCAGCTGTTACAGAAACATTTTTACAAAAAAATTCAGATTTAACCTTGAGATTTGAAGTATTAGATAGCTTAGATATTTTGCATCACTACAATGACACTAATAATTCTTAATTTCTGATAGAAATGCAAAATCAATCGGTGTTATTAATAGAATAACGAGATGCAAACCTTTAAAACCATGTCAACAAATACATGAACGCACAGTTTTTTGAGGCAGCTTTAATCGTATATTTGGTAATTTCATGACTTAACTTACAACAGAACATTTTTATTTTTATTTATAGGCCTACATAGCTTTATTTAAGCTATAATAAAGTAATAGCGTGCGCCGGCGCATTTGCTCATGCAATTCTTGAGTGCGCACCATGAGCACAGTAGGGGAGAGTGGGGTAAAGTGAGACACTTTTTACATTTGCTCCCCTCTAAGCGAGCTAAAATGATATATCAGTAAAATTTACACATTTCCCATTAATTCAGGATGTCTCCTAGCCATAGAAATTATCAGAATGTATTCAGGACGAAGGTCAGTGAAAATATGATTGTTTTTAAAAAAGTCATCTTGTGTCTCACTTTACCCCAGCTTAGGGGTAAACTGAGACAGACCAGAGAAATCAAGGGGGTAAACTGATCCACTTACTTTTTCTACTCTAAAACTACCATAACAACACAATGTTGTAACAGTTAGAATCCTGACAGCTAGCTTGACAACCACACATTCCAGAACTAATGTCGGACTATTAACAGAATCATGGGGATTGGTCAATTAAGCACATTTTTTTTTCTAAACACTTGAAAGTAACTCTGAACAAAATCAAATACAACATAATATAATTCTAAATATTTTAATTAACATTCAAATGACAGATAGAACCAGTTAGATTAGAACACAGTCTGGGGGTCAGAACACAGGACCCTTAGGGTGCATTCACACTTGTCATGTTTGGTTCAATTAAAACGAACCCTGGTGCGATTGCTCAGTTAGTGCGGTTCATCTGAACATATGTGAACGCTGCCCTAAAAAGAGACCATAAAAAGGATAGAATCCTCACGCATGTCAGTTTTTCTTGTTATAGTTGCGAGTTTACCCATCACAGGCATCAGACGCGCGTCTCGTTTGTGTGTGTGACGGATGGATTCCTGCCGCTGTTTTGACTACTTTTCACATGTTATAAGCTCTTCACGAGTTCCCAGCTGGCCAAAATACCATCACACACAGGCTATGCGCTGCTATGCACACACAACGAGCGCATTTACCTCAGCAAACAGCATTGTTTGGGATTTTTGTTAAGTTCTGTCTCAAAATAGGCAATACGTCATAAAATCTGACCAATCACATTGTGAATGTATCCCTATGCCTCAAGGTTCGGTATCTTTTGGTTCGGTGATAAAATTGCCAATCTGAACACTAATTGGACCAGGACTAAATGTTTTTTCTTCTTCTTTGGTCCGGACCAAATATAACCAAACGAACTGAACTACAAGTGTGAACGCACCCTTAGAGCCAGCTAGTGTCTGGAGGTCAAAGCAAAGCACAATCAGAACCAGCTAGAACAGCCTGGGAATCAGAACACAGGACTAGATCCACCTGTATTAGAACATCAGCCTACTGTCATACTCTACAACTAGGCCTACTCTACATTCCAGCCCTGAAGGTTTCAGGGAAAGATGAGGAGCTGCTCTCTCCATCTCTCCAGGCCTTTTAGGTTGAGGCAGCTTCTTTACCACAACATGTGCCACATCATTCTCCTCTAGGGCTTTTTTTGCCCCAGGTTGTCTTTCCTGGTGTTTTGCCTTGGCATGATGGCTTTTCTACAATGTTTATGACATTAAAAATAAAACATATGCAATGTAATATTACATTAAAATATTTTTAAGATTAAATTTAACTTGTGCCTCATGTCTCACTTTACCCCAAAGCATTTGTCTCACTTTACCCCACCATTACATTTTAGAAAAAAACGATCTTTCTTAGCAATTCAGGCTAATCTTCAGCTACCATCATCACATGGTTTTATATGTTGATAGTTCATCAACATGTATGATATAAGTTTTTCTACCTGAATCATTTTGCTGTGGCACAACAGTTGATTAAGTTGACTGCAAGAAAATTTACTTTTACATGCAAAAAAATATTTTTGTGAAAAAAACATGCTTAGCACAGCACCATGAGGTCCTCTCCTTCATGGCCAAGGGGAAATGTGAGGGGCTTGAAAACATAATTGTCACATAACCACAAATGTGTTCCGTTGCCGAGATACAGGGGGTGTCTCACATTACCCGATGTCTCACATTACCCCACTCTCCCCTATAACGGCTAATTGAACAGTCATGTTAATTGTTAATTGAGTTTAACCGACATAGCTTGACAACATATCATCTGACCGCAGTTCACTGTTGTTCAACTGAAGCTCCTCGTAGTCACCTGTAGCCTATACCTTTTCCGCGCTCGTTTGACTTGAGGTGAAGTTGGAATGCGCGTCTGAAAAGTGTCCAGTTTGTTGTGGTCGTAAAGAGACAGCTCTATATAAACGCAGCGTTTTACTTGGTGATGTTTTAAAAAATATATTTTTATTGTTGGTATTTTATATGCTCTTTTGGTGGTTTGTGGAGTAACATCACCCGGGGGGGGGGGGGGGGGGGGTATTTTTATCCAACAATTCAGCAGATACACACAGACCAGACCAGACAAATCGCACCCTGGCTATAATAATAATAATAATAAAAATAACTTTTGCATTAACACTGTATATGGCCAATATTTTGAGCAACTTTATGTAGGCATTGCATGCATTTATTGTATATGTATATGCACATTTATATTTATTAATTATTTCGTCTCATATTTTTCTAACTATTGTATTTTAGTATATTGTTAACTACTTCAGTCCGGCCATGTCACTCGCTTTGAGGCTTTCCCCGCGCGCGTAACGATCACTTCCGGTGTTATGAAATATTCGGTGTCTGAGATTTTCAGTGACACTGGGCGGAGCTTACATGAATATTCACGAGTTTCCTGTTTTGAGTTAAAGCGCCACTGAAAATGTTAGTGCACGCTCTTCGGCTTACATTAAAGGTAATTAGCATATGTTTCAACGTTAAACGAAGTGAAGCTTATTCTAACTGTTATTGATGCACAAGATTTTATATATAGCCTAAGCTATATTGTGTTATGTTGTGTCATGTGTTAGCTATGTTTGATATGAACACAGGCAATGATTCGCCAGAGGTGTCGTTAGGATTCGCTAAACGGGCGTTTTAGGTAGCCTATTTTTGTTGTTTCTGTATTACCTTGAGTCTTTTAAGCATATAGTTTTGAAAGTTTGCCAACATGTATGCTAGCATAATAATATTAATTGTAAACTCCTGTGGTGAAGGCAGCAGTGAACTTTCCTAGTTTGCAGAAGCACTTCTAATCTGGGTAGACTTGAATTTCTATATGTAATATGTTTCAAAAATTGCGCACATGCAAGAAACCATGTTAATGTACTTTAAATATAGTTTATTTATTATCCAAATAGGCCACGGTGATTTACGCATCGTGATAACTAATATAATATCTATAGCCAATATTCTTTCATTCCCAAATATGACTTTTGCCAATAAATATCCCTGTACACCAGACAAAGCATACACTTTTATTTTTCACTTTGTTTAGAACAGGACAGTGTATTAAAAATTTTAATAATACATGTTTGTTGTAATGTCATTTTATTATATATTTCAGATTGAATGTGTCAGTATCAAAGGCTGGAATAACTGGGATCACAAGAGCAGACCAAACTTTCATTTGTCTGGGATCCCAAGACCCTGTGTAAAGTGTGTTAATGTATGTTTAAATACAAGTGGTTTTGCTAATTAAATATGTCATATGTCGTGACTTCTCATTTGTGAATAAAATTCTCCAACACAGAATCAGTTGCTCTTTTTTATTCAAAGTGAAACTACTCTCATTATTTACTTTCATCTTTGATATTACAGATATGCAAATTACTACATGGTCTATTATTTTAGCAGCTAATTTAACATAAATACAATTTTAATTGCTATGGAAAGCTTGTAGAATAGAACTAAAACATTTAATTGTGAATATACTGCAGGTTTGATCATTTAGTTCCATATAGTTCCATATCAACACTGTGTTAAACTGAATCCTGGTTCACAGTGCTTCATGTTTTTTCCACATTAAATTTGTTTTTGTCAATGAAATGCCTCATTTTGTGGTAAAAAAGATTGAGAATGTTTCCTAATAATATGAAAAAAATAAAAAAAATAAATAACACTTAACACTTAACTAGGATTTAATAAAGTGTCTTTAAAAATATTTACCAACTGAGCAAGCAATTAAGAAATGACAGAACAATCACAGTAGTATGTTTGTATGTCTGATTATCCACATAACAATAATATTCCTCATAATTAAATTTTAACATTTTAATTGTTGTGGAAAGCGCATTAAAATAAAACCTCGTGAAAGTGCTGCAGGGAAGCTAATATCACTGTCTCATCATGTTTCTATTCATAGAGAGCATTGTGTGTTTTGCAGAAAAAGGATAAAGAAATTTTACATTAATGCATGTCAAAAACATAAACGGAACATAAATCTAACTCTCAATGTGTTTTAAAAATAATAATGTCTGGTTAAAGTTATGCAGGCTATCTGAGAAAGCAATAGGCAATTACACAATCACAACTGAAACTTTTATTATGTAACCACAGATACATTTATACAAGTTATCTTCTCAAACGAACTAAAATAAAATCAAAACAGTTGTAGCCTACTAAAACAAAAAACTCGATGTTGGCTCATTTCCTAACGATAGATCACCAGTGGCTGTAATCACTTCTATATCTCACGACACAATGTAACCTACAAACTATTGAGCATACATAAACAGTTATTAATAAAAAAAGAATCATAAATTTATTCGACGCGGAAACACAATCACGTTACAGAAAACAGTTCTGTGATCCAAGGACAATCCACTAACATTTTCAGGGCGCATGTAAGCTCCGCCCAGTGTCACCGAAAATCTCAGACACCGAATATTTCATAACCAAAATGTAATTTGAGGGCTCGTTATCCGTTTTTTCCATTTTTAATTTGAGCACAAAATCGAAAATCGGGAAAAAAAAAAAAACAAGTCGTTTTCCGTTTTTTCATTTTGGATTTAAAAAGGAAAATAAAAAAAAACCTTTATTTATTTATTTTTTTTTTTTTGATTTTTGGTTTTATATAGAAAAATGAATGAACGAATGATACACTGATTCACACGGCATCACTCTGCCCAAGTAAATCTCACAAATTGCCAAACCCGTTTTTGATATAAAACAAAGTATAAGCTTTTACATTTTTTTAAAGTTTTAATACGGAATTAAAAAAAAAATACCGTTTTGGCACACTTAATATTGAAAAACCGTTGCGACATGCATCTCGTGGCGGCGCACGCGGTCACGTGGTTTATTTTTAGCTCTGTCTGAATAGAACGTTAAACAAGCCAGCTCAGTCAATACATTTGAATAGACAACAGCTTCACTATACAGGTATTTGCAGCATTTTTTGCTGAAAAGTACTGCATAGTGTGCATTGATTATTACATCAACCACATTTACAGTATATGGAGAGTGATGGAGATTCAACATTGTTAACATTAATGTTATTGTTTTTCTTGTATTTAACCCTCAGGTATTCCTTACTAATTGGTCGCACTCATACTCATTGGTGGTCAAATGTGACCATACTGTCTATTTTTCAATTAAATAAATGTTCCCTAATTAAAAACTGTCACGATCACCATCTGCCCCTGTCTAGTTCCGGACTCCATTTCCCATCAACCCCCTCGCCAGTCACATGCTCACACTCACCACCAATCAGCATCGGCCACATCCACCCTTGCACACCTCACTGATCACCACAGCAAGCTTCAGCTCATTTACAGGACTATAAAAGTCTGTCACACACACCACCTCATCACGAAGTCTTGATTACCATTGTGTCATTTCTGAGCGTTTCTATCCTGTCTGCCTGCTTGTTATCGTTCCTGCCTGTTTCTTGTTTTTGACCCGTTGCTGCCTGTCCTGTTCTTTGCCTGTCCCTTGACTACGACTCTGCCTGTTCCTCACTGTTCCTGTTTTGACCCTGCCTGTACGACCACTCTCACTTGTAAATAAATGCTGCACTTGGATCTCCCGCCTGAGTCTCCATTCGTTACAAAAACAATCAATTAAAAACAGTTCACTTGGAGACAAAGTTCTTGGCGCAGTTGGACAAGCACTCCATCAAACTGTTGGAGGTCATCAGGAGCAAGGGAGGAGTAGTGAAAGAGAAGACCACCAGGACCTTGCAGATTTTAGATGAGGTATCTATGAATAAGTTGTGTATCAGTGGGATCCATGGTTGAATAGTTTTGTTGTTGTTTTTTTTGCAAATGTTTAGTTTTAATTCATAGTAACTCTTCTTACTCAGACTGTGGACATCACCATCAGAAGAGAATGCATCCTCAAATCTCTGATCTACCTCGGCGAACCTGGTATTCTTTGATAAGGTGCTCAAGAGGTAAGGGCATCTCTCTCACTTGCTCACACAGTTAACACCTACAGACTAACATGGTCATAGTTGTAGGGACCCGTTCGACAGATGTTACCAAATGGCTTTATCAGCCAGAGGCATGATTGAACAAAGCTTCATTTGGTCCAAAAGATCCATTTCCTGACAGGAAACACCTAGCCTTAACAGAAGTGATGACGTGACTTCTCTTAACAAAGGACTCTGTCTAAAGGACTTCTTTGCTCATCAGCAATAAACTAATCAGAACCTATCACGTGGGTCTGATCACATTAAATCATTGATTCTCTCACAAAACCCTCTTGTATTATCGGACGGAACACGAAAACACCCATCAGCGGATTTAAAGACGAATCTGTCCTATCAATACCTCCCTTGTTTGAGCAATCCATCCTGACCCGGTCACTCGTGACTCCGGTCAAAGTTTAAACTATGCTTAAGGACTCAATCTTGAATCTCAAAAGGGACAATTGTCGATTACTTAAAGTATTAACTATATCCAGAATAAAAATTGATATGATGTGATTACTAACATGTTGGATTCAGTGCATTGTATGTTTGTATTCCTGTATGCATCTTCTTTCTCTTATAATCATTGTTTTTAATTAGGTCAGTCTAGTAATATGTGTGTAAGAAGTGTGTCGTGTTTGAGCTCTAATTGCAGAATTTATAATTCTCTGTAATTCTGTGTGAATGAAACATTGAAATTCAGTATCAGGAAAATACTAAGAAACTTTATAAAGTTGTTAATAAAACAGGAGAATGTTCTGCAGATATCACGCGATGTGATCAATAGACAATAGACGAGGCGTGTCTAATCTCCGTAGCAACGTCTCATTGGAGGATCGCATCTGAAGGATGGAGCCAGAATTGCTCCTTTAAAACTATGCTGTCCGAACAAGCTAAGGGAGAAAATATGAAATAAGCTCAGAGTCAGAAGCTGGAAGTCAGAAGTCGGTCAGAAATACTTTGACCACGGCTGAAAAGTTGCTTGGGTCATGCTGACAAGAAGTTGAGAAGATCCTTTATCTAGGCTGATTTTCCATCCAACAGCCACCGATTTCAACTACGAGCCACGCCGCTGATCATTCAACAGCCGTCACATTCAGACTCCACAACCCTCGGTGAAATACTTAACCAAAGTCTCCCAAGAAGAGAGCCGCTCAAGCCAGACGCTCAGATCAGAACAGCAACATCCTTCAAAGCTTCCGCGCAACCCACAGGGCTTTCCCGAGAAGACGTCACCTGAAAGACAGCCAATCCAGAACGGGACTCCGCTGTACACGAGTCACGGAACAACCCGATTACCTCAGCTGTCAGAGCAAACGCAGGTACAAGCAAACTTCTCTCTCTCTTGCTGGAAACTGGTGAAACTCCTTTAAACCTAAAGAATCAAGCCAAAGCTCTGCTTTTGTGATTTTCCTCAGGTTATGAGTTAAGTTAGCACTGAACTTGGGACTTTTCATAACTCATCAACTCCGCGAATGTGTGTGCATGTATGTGTGTGTGTGTGTGTGTGTGTGTGTGTGTGTGTTTAGCCTTAGTTTCCTGTAATCATTAGAAGTAGTCAATAAATCTTGTTTTGATTTTCACATATACGAGTTTCTTGTGTTGTGTGTCAAATTACTACCTTAAACTTAAAGGTCAAGTTACCTCTTGCTTATAATAATATAATAATTATAATAACAATAATCATAATAAAATATTGTTACTGTTGACCACAGAATAATATTTTATCCAGAATTGGTAAAATACTCTAACCTCAATTTTCGCTGGACGAATAATTGATGAAGTGTTAAATATTATTTCTGAATCATTTACAGTGAATCATTTACAGTTGATTCAATTCTTATTCCCTTTAACAATTAAATTGAGCTAATAAATGACCGTAAGGTACATTACATAGTCTAGGTTTTAGCCATATTTAATAAATAGGTGTGTGACGAGAAACTCAGCTCACAAGACGAGATTTTAAGAATATTTATAAGTAATCTTTGACGCTGAATTATGACTGAATTTTGAGCTGTAAACACTTCGACCATGTCCAGATGTACCAAAACAATTTTTTTTTTTCCCCCTGTCTTCCCTGGAACAGTGTTAAAAAAAAAAAAAAAAAGTACTTCCAAACGAATCCATTTGCAAATGCTTAACACCTATATGCACATGCCACTCCATATTCCAGGCCTATATGTGGTGCTCTTTCTGCTAAAGAAATTAACCAAACACGGAGAAGAGCACAGTCTTCAGTCACTTTTACTTCCATTCATAACATAACTAGACTTTCACCACTGCTCATTTTATAAAGGCCGCCACAAGAAAGCGTGTTCTTGTTTACATTGTATAATGTGCTGTTGGATTGCTTTTTATTTTGCAATTCTGTCTGCCATCAGACATGATTGCAGTGCGCTAGTATAATGTCAAACTAACATCAATGATCCAATGTATTTTTGATAATCTAGCTAGTTGTACGTTTTTCTTGCGGTAGCGTTTCTACAATGTCTTGTTAAAATGTACTATAATCTGTTCAAGGAGTTGCTAAGCAGACAGATTAGATAGCTAAGTTGTCTACTTCCACTTTATAAACAGCTAACGTTAACGCTACATCACTCATCACATGCCTATTCAAATTCAGTTTAGAGTGTATAAGAGCTTGGCACATTATGATCTAACATGATATCAGGAAATTTCTGAAACTATAACATACTTATTGTCTCTTTCTTTTTTATGCAGGAAAATGAGGTTGAAGAACTGGACCAGACAACCATGGCGATCTTTATCACTTGGAAAGAGGATCCTCTCCATCCACCAAAAGACATCAAAATTGTCATAGAAGGAACAGAGGTCCTGAACCAGTTGCCCTCGGTTGCAACCGCTTTTGCCATGGTCTTTGGGCTCATATACACACTTAACCTAAAATATCCGAAAAGGCTGCAGTTCACCTTTGAATTTGTGCAAAAGGTCATGATGGAGCTATGGTGTTTTACAGCTAAGACTTTGGATCCTTTTTTGTAAAAGGTTGCACTTACAAGGCTGGATTTTCACAGCAGGATTTACAAATGTGGCTGCAAAAGTTCACTGGCTACCAGCCTCAAAGGCCAAAGTAGGCCAAGTGTTATGGACAACTGGAGAGACTGATTGCAATGTTTTCAGTGATTTGTATGAAGAGTTAAGATTTTCAGACCAATGGAGAGGGCCAGGAGCTTGCTATATTGCATATAAATTAGTTGAATTTAAATGTAGAGCTTACAGCTCTGTATCAGAAACTCTGTCAGTGTCTTCCACTGTTCCACTGTTCACTTTCTGATGAGCAATTCCAGGATTTGTCTCTGGTGTTCAGCTGAAAGATACTGTTCATCATCATATACATTTGTATATAAACAGGTATACAATACCGTCTTTCCATTTAATTGTATTTTAGGATGTTTTATGGTGAAATGTGTCCTGTCAGGACAAACCGTCCTTATTTAATATTACTACTAATGTGATGTCATCAAGTGATGATTTGATTGTTTTGTAACAAATTTGTATGTTTGACTGTTAATATTCATACATTTGTTAATGTTCGTTGTCAGTTTATTGAACAATAAATGTGTTATGATACACATTTTAATGTGTTTGTGTTATGAGTCATTGATCAAAATGTTTTAACCCCTTAACTGTCACCCCCACTTTTTTTTTTTTTTAGACAAGAAAATGCACTATCCAAACTTAAATGGTTGTAATTCAAGAATACTTTGGAGTATAGACAAAAGGCTGGTCTTGTTTTAAAGATGAAATTTGGCAGATTATTGTAGATGTGAAATAACTTGTTAGTGAAACAGAAAAAAAGTTATAGAAGTTTGTTTATGAAAATGTAAAATGTAAAAATATATTATTTTATATTTTACATAAAATATATATTTTACAAAACAAGTTTTACTCTAAAGCTGCAAGGAAATCAAAGCCAAAAATCTGAACAAGTTGTGTTCCAAATTTCAGGTTGATATCTCAAAAAATGAGCTTTCAGTAAGATTTTGTTTGGGCGCAGTACCACACTTTTTCACTAGATGACAACCAAGCTCCATTGGTGACCATATAAAGGCGCTTCCATTTCCATATATGGTTTGAGTGATCTGAACCATATATTTCCATTATTTTCATACAATTTATGAAGTAGATATCCTATATAGAATTAGTATGGGAATTTTGGCAGAATTTGATATGAATTCAGCCTCTAATAAATATAAAAACAACATTGTATGTGGGTTATAGATCACCGCCACAATCATAAATGTATTTTTTTTTCTATTAAAAACATTTTCAGACCTTTTTTTCTCAAAAAAATTAATGGATGTTATCATTTGAACTCTTGGCATGAAAACAAACATGTTTCAACCAATCTTTAATGATTTTTCATGTTCATTGCAATTTCAAAATAAAGGTCTGAACATGCCTTATGAGTATGAAAATATGCTTGTTGCAAAACTGCTCCTCCTACATATTTGGAAATATGTAAACTAGAGATTCTAAGCTTTCAAATGATATATAGTTTGTCAAGATTCGTTTAGGTTTAGTATAGAATATTACTGTTTTAAATATGTAATGGCAAACGTCCCACCTGTGGGACGGTGACAGTTAAGCCTTTTTTTAATTTGAGACAACCTAAAATAATTAATTTACTTTAACCTATACATATTAGTTTTGTTAGTTTGTTCTAACTTAAAATAGTTTGTTTGTTCCAACCTAAAATAATTAGTTTGATCAACATTTAAAAAGTGGTTGCATGGATTTAAACTTTTTAGAAAAAGTAGGAAAGTAATTTAACTTCTGAAAATCTGAACACAGTGCAAGAAGTATGGAGCTTAGAGGCATTCAGCTCCCATACCACATCACAAAATGCAATGATTGCAACTGATGTGGAAGACACACCATTTGAGGAATCATTTGATAATGAGGTCACAATTGGAGGAGGTTCAAGTGAGTTTAGGAGTTTGGATGATACAATTCCAATTGAAGATATTCCAAAGACTGTTATTCTGGTGCGAAGAGGACAAGCTCTGTGTGATCTCATACAAGCTTTCAGTGACCCAGCAATGATGGATAAAGAGATCAGTATTCGAATGAAACTCCCTAATGGACAGATTGAAGAAGCTATTGGATCAGGGGTTTTTCGCGACTGCTTGTCTGAATTCTGGGATGAATTCTATTCCAGGTGTGCTTTGGGGGCAGATGTCAAGGTCCCATTCTTTAGACATGAATTTCAGAGTGATGAATGGCAAGCTATTGCAAGAGTATTGGTCAAAGGATGGTATGAGGTCAAGTATTTCCCTATTCGTCTTTCCCTGTCATTTCTTGAAGAAGCTTTATATGGGACTGCATATAGCAGTGTCAAAGATTCATTTATGTACTACATAGCGAAACATGAGCGTGATGTCATTGAAGAGGCAATGGTAAACTTCAACTCAGCTGATCATGAGACACTTCTTGATGTGCTAGATTCCAATGATTGTCATCAGAGGCCTACTGAAGAAAATCTGCCACAACTTTTGGACCAGTTGGGCCACAAAGCTCTTATCCAAACTCCTATGTTTGTTATTTAATCTTGGAGACCTGTTCTTAAGGATCTTTCTAGTACTTTGCCACCACAGGAACTAGCAAAGATTTTACAAGAGCAAAAACCAACACCTAAGCGTGTGAAGGAAATCTTTGTTTTCCCTGAAGTCATGACAGCCCAGCAGAGCTGTGTATCAAGATTCCTGAAGAAGTACATTATGGAATTAGAACACCTTAAAAAACTTCTTACCCTTCTGCACAGGGGCTGATTTGCTCTTTGGGAATCACATTGTGGTGAATTTCATTGAAACAAGTGACTTTCAGTGTTGTCCACAAGCTCACACGTGTGGTTGCTATCTCATGTTGCTTTTAAACTACCAGAACCATCCAGACCTCCGCACTGACTTCAATGCCGTCCTGAACAGTTCAGTTTGGGTGATGGATGTTGTATAAACTTTGTTCTGGTGAGTATCATAATGCATAACAATACAAATTCTCATAGACAAATACAAAAATTGTAAATTGTGCATTTTGTCTCTTTTTAACCAGTTTATCACGTATTGCTTTTTCAGTTTTCAGGTTTTCGTGCAATAGCTGGAATATGATTCACAGTTAATCAACTTCCAGACATCACTTTCAATGTGCCTCAACTAGTTATTGCCTCATTGAATGTAAAATGGTGTACATAAACCATGATGTACTTCCAAACACTTGGACTGAAAGGGACAGTTGTTTCAACATTATTGGAACAGTTTAAAAAATATATATTTTATTTTTTTTTTATTTTTTTTTTTTTTTATTTAAATTCTGTTTAATTTGGGAAAATTATGGTTTTATATTCTGAAAATTCAAGTTTAAAATTTGTTTTAGTGATTACTTACTGAAATTTGTGAAGTTACAGATTGGTTATGTGACATTTAAAAAACAGTTATTCATTAACTGTAATATAGTCTAATTTGATACAACAAGTAATCACATGATTTCAATCAAATTGTTGTGCTGCTGCCCATACTAAAATATCTTGGAAAAAATTCATTTCAGGACCAAATTATATTGCTTACAGGTAACTGTTTTGAGTTGCAAACAAAAGTGTTTTATAGTTTTAATGTCATAAAGAACAAATGCAGTTTAAACTTGCATTTCTTGTAAACAGAAGACAAAAAGATCTCCAGACATTATTATTATTATTATTATTATTATTATTATTATTATGTATTTTAAATATCAGGACAACAAGAAAAGATATTTTGTTTATTTTGAAGCTCATTCCATTTAAAGCTTGTTACAGATTTGTTAAAAAATAGCTTAAAATGTAATTGTTAAAATGAAACAAAAGATCTATGGACGAGTAGAAATGTTTAAAATGTGTATGCATTACATGTTTAATAAAACTTTTTTTTTTTTTTTTTTTTTTAAATCTCAGGACAACTAGGAAAAGATTATTATTATGTTTATTTCTAAAGTAAGCTCGTTGCACTATAAGCTTGTTACAGATTTCTGTTAAAATAGCTTAAAATGTCATTGTTAAAATTAAATAAATAGTCTATGGATAAGTTAAAATGTTTAAAATGTTTATGCATTAAGTTGATTAACTTTTTTCCCTGTTTTCAAATCTCAGGACAGCTAGAAAAAGATGTGTATTATGTTTAATTCTCAAGTAAGTTCAATGCACTTTAAATTTGTTACACATTTCTGTTAGAATTGCTTAAATTTGAACCAATTTTAAATGAAAAATTGCTTTTTCATTGTTAAAAGGAAACAATCTCTGGATAAGAAATGTTTAAAATGTTTATGCATTCCATGTTTATTAAGACATTTTTAAAATGTTTATACATGGATTCAAAGTTTATTAAAATAAGTATAAGAGTTCAGACATTTTTTATTTCTGTCACAGGCTGGTTTATGTACATAGTTTTGTTTAAATTATAAAGTGTTTTGAACTTTAAAGAATATAAAATGTTATTGAATAATTCACAGTAAATCTACACACAATTCAAACAGGTATGTAGATGTAAGACTAGACTAAGGTACATTTTATATATTTAAGGTACTTGGAGGTTCGTTCTTTGAAAGCTTTGGCATTCAATATGCCTATATCATGCTTGCATCTGTACAAAGTCAAAACTACTTAAGTAGCCTATACACAAACAATTACAGTGTGCATAAATAATGAAATTTATTTTGTGCTAAAACCTGAGTAAAGTTGAAGAGATTTTCAAACTGTCAAAAGACACATGTAAATCTCAATGCTGTAATTGTCCAGTCAATTTAAGGCTATTATTCAGTAATCTGGGAACGGACAACATCCCTGAGTTCAACATATAGCTCTAATGCCGCATGTCTGTCACTGGGGAAGCTTAAGTGACGCTCTTCCATGAAGATTGTACACAGATCAAACACCTCCTCATCACAAGACACTGCTGGCAGGAACAAGCATGCGTCTTCAGCTGTCTGTAGATCATCTCTGTTCTGATGTACAATGAATTCTTCTGTACCATATAGTTGAGGTGCCATGAACATGATATTTGGGATCCCGGAAGGAACATTGCAGTTTGCTGAAGGTCAAATCTGGTGCGCATTCCAAACCGTCGCAATCTCATCCAATTCCTCCTGAGATAAAATAGAAGACAACATTTGCGCATTTTAGACAAATATCAAAACTAATTATTTGTTTAAAGACACTATTTGTATTTTTTTGAATAACTTTAACATTTTGTAATAAAAGTACACAAATGCAGAATAATTCATGTAAGGTCAATTAATCAATCAACAAACATAATGGGGACTGACAAATGTAAATCTAATCAGTTACGCCAAGGCCCATAGGTTAGTAAACTAAAAGGGTCGTTTAAAATAGCATTTGGCTTACCTGAATCATACTTCGAAAGCACAGCTGCAACAATGCTTTATCCAGAAAATCTCCAGCAAACAGTGCCTCATCTTTTAACTCTCCAAAAAACTGTATCCAGAATTCAATCCCTTCTTTGCACATCAACCCCCACCAAATTTCAATTCTTTGGTTTGCTGAACTAACACCAGTAATGCAGCTGCGGGCCCCTGCCCGCTCATCAACATTGTTTCGTCTGAAGAACATCTGGATGTCACGCATGATCACATTCTCTGTTCCCAGGTCGCATCTTACAATTCGTGGACATCCCCCAGTTTGCAGCACACTCTCCACGAAGTAACCAGCGATGATTTCAGGGTTGCTGTTAGTGTGTGCTGCCTTGAGCCATATCATTCTACGAGAAAACCCATCTATGCACCCGTTAATACAGATTCCGTATGGTTTGAGTTTATCATAAGAATCGACATGCCAAATATAATTGGGTCCTTGAGAAAAGTATTGCCGACGATGAAGTCGGCGTCGACGACGAAGTAATGAACTTTCTGGATCAAGCTCTTTTAAAATTATTTGAACATCCTCTTTTCGTGCACGTATACCATTTTCTAGGCACTTTGTATGCATCCAGCGGTATCCGTGGAGGCGTCCGGTACCGTTCAACTGGTCAATGATGAATCCGAGTATTTCATTCAATCCAGCAAATTTCCGACGGCAAAGCGCATTGCACGTAAGAATGCGCTTCAGGTGTCTTTCACTTATAACGTACCCATGTCTTAATGCCAGAGATCGCACTATATCTTTATATGACATTCCTAATTCAAAGTAAAATGCTATTTCATCAATCATCTCCATCTCCGACTGCTTTGAATGGTTACAGTGACGGTGTGGTCCCTGTAATATATGAGAAAAATATATCTTTCCCTCACCATATGATCTCGAGGCCACGACTTTACATCGCGTGGCCACGACATAAGGATTTCGTTCCCTCGACAAAATAATCTCGTGGCCACAAGTTATTATCACGTTCCCACGAGTTTATATGTCGTGGCCACGAAAAAAATTAGTGAACCGAACATGTCCCCTCCCGGTCACCGTAATTGTTATATAACACATCTTGCGGTAGCACTTTATTTTACAGTACGTGTACTTTCCTGGTACATATATAGTAATTATATTGTACATACAGGTAAAAGAGTGGTAACACAAGGTACTTACCTGACACATAGGAACTAATAAGAAACACTGCTGTACTTTCCAATGGTACATACGTGGTAACTACTTTGTACCTATAGACAAGTGTTGGATAATAACAGGTGCTTACTTATAGTGTCCGTATATGTTAACTAACAGACACATTACTGTACTTACTAATAGTACGTACATGGTAAATATTTTGTACTTACAGACAAATGTGGGTAATAACAAGCACTTATTTATGGTAACTTGTAAGACACATTACTGTACTTACTAATTGTTTAAAATGCTTAAGCTTATTATTGCAAAGGTTAAAGAGCTGGTAATTCCTATGTAATGTTTATGTACAAGGATGCACTTTATTTTACAGTCCTATTTCCATGTACTTACTATGAACGTACTAGTGAATATACCAGTTATTTAATGCGTAAGTTACACCTGGTAAGAGCTGGTAATTCCTATGTAATGTTTATGTACAAGGGTTCACTTTATTTTACAGTCCTATTTCCATGTACTTATTATGAACGTACTAGTGACTATACCAGTTAATGTGCAAGTTACACCTGGTAAGAGCATATGTAGCTTTCAAAGACACAAAACGTACATTTTTGTAAATGAAAATGATAATTTTATTAAAAATATAAGATCAAAATGATATTTTGAGCTGCTAATCCTACACCTACCTTTAAAATAACCCATAAACATGTATTAAAACTCTGTACTGTTTTAAATAAAAGAAAGACAGACAAACAAGCATAATCACAACAATTTATTTATTGCGAAAATGTTGTACCAAAAGTAGTTCAAATGATGATGAGTTGCAGTCGCAGTCCTTACTGGCGGTAAACAACAGTTTTATACATAGCAAAATATGATGAATCCGGCTTCTCTACGTGAAGGCGCGCACTCATTCAAATGTCAATCCACTGAAACACGGCATGTCGCAATCTGTGAAGAAGCAGGTGAGAGCCAATGAGCGTTTGATATCAGTGCCGTAAACCATGTCGTAACGCTTCTCGAGGGTGGCGCTACTTTCAAATTTAAATTGTAACGAGCGCAAGCTTTGACTGTGACGTCGCTGCTGAGAATGAAGATGAAGATTGATGGATAAAGGGCTGAATTTGGATCAGTTCCTTACAAACATATGGATTCTAAAGATATGGAGTACAGCAAACTGTCACAGATCCCTTGTCCCCAGAACTCCATTTCCCATGATCCTTGTGTTTCCACACCTGCACTCACTTCCCTCGTCTTCTCCTCCTCATCACGGATTGCCTGCACCTGTTCCTGATTGTCAGCACACCCTTTATATTGGACTCACTCCCTTCACTCCTTGTCTGTTCTAAATGTTATATTGATGTGTTTGGTTCTGTTGATCTCCTTCATTATATTAATAAATACCTATCTATTGTGGATTTCCGTTGATGCCTCATCTCTGCAACACCAAACCGTAACAGAAGAACGGACCAATACCGCTGGATATCCACAAAGGATAAAATGGGAATTTTCCTCATCCCGAGGCTCCAACTCCTTCTCAGCCTCTCGCAACTACATCTGCGGCTCATCGGGCTCTTCCAGGTTGGCCGTTCACTGGAGAGGTATGTGGAGGAGTTTGTAGAGCTTGCTTTCCTGACTAACTGGTCAGATGCACTTTTGAACGCCCTGTTTTTGGATGGACTGGACGATGACACTATCCGTTTGGATGAACCTGAAAATTCCTTTTCCTTGAGCGAAACCATTAATCTAATTTTGTATTTAAACGGATCTAATTTCTTTGTTGATGAGGTTCAGGATAAGTGTCAATCCCGTCCAGTCCCTCCAGAAACAGAGGTGGCCAGGCCAGTTGGTCAGACTCCTTCTTCCTCCACATATCCCTCCAGTGAACTGACTTCCTGGTGTACGCTGGACCCACAATCCTCCGTTGGGCCCAGAAGGCGTAGGAGGAGGAAGCAAGCCGCTCCAGTGTCTCCAGAGCCCGCTCCAGTGTCTCCAGAGCCCGCTGCAGCCCTTTCCGAGCCTGCCGCTCCAACCCTATGCAAAACGCCAGATGATGCAGTCTGGTTAATTGACTTTTGGTCCGAGCCCTCAGCTCCAGCCGCCGCGTACGAGCCCTCAACTCCAGCCGCCGCCTACAAGCCCTCCGCTCCAGCCGCCGAGCAATCCGCTCCAGCCGCCGCCGCCAAGCAATCCGCTCCAACCGCCGCCGCCGCCGAGCCAGCCGCTTCAGTCTCAGCCGCTTCAGTCTCAGCCGCTTCAGTCTCAGCCGCTTCAGTCTCAGCCGCCGAGCCAACTGCTTCAGCCTCAGCCGCTTCAGCCTCAGCCGCCGAGTCAGTCGCTTCAGCCTCAGCCACCGAGTCAGTCGCTTCAGCCTCAGCCGCCGAGCCAGCCGCTTCAGCCCCAGCCGCTTCAGCCTCAGCCGCCGAGTCAGTCGCTTCAGCCTCAGCCGCCGCTTCAGCCTCAGCCGCCGAGCCAGCCGCTTCAGCCCCAGCCGCTTCAGCCTCAGCCGCTGAGCCAACCGCTCCATGCTCCGCTGCCCACGAGCCCACTCCTGCCCACAAACCCACGCCATTCCTCAGGCTCCTGAAGTCCCTCCTTAGCCTCCCCAAGTATATTTTTTTTTTGGGAGGGAGGGGGGGGGGGGGGGGGGGTCAATAACATAACATCATTATTGATGTGTTTGGTTCTGTTGATCTCCTTCGTTATATTAATAAATACCTATCTATTGTGGATTTCCGTTGATGCCTCATCTCTGCAACACCAAACCGTAACACAAACAAATAAAATGGGTGTGATTTGTGAATATATGTTGTGTTTTGATGTATCTTTTGGTTGTATTGTCAGTCGCTGCATAGGAAAAAACATCTTCTGTGTCTCACAGCAAACAAAGTTATTTCATATTAAGTAGATGAGTAAACTGTAGTCAAAAAATGTGACTGAAAACATGTATTGATATGACAATTGAATACATACAACAGATTTAAAACATTAATCCCATGATTTATTCATTTACATTCAAACTTTACGTTACATGATTTATTGCTGTTAATACGTAATGTATGTTTTTGTGTGTATGAAAACGTATGTGTGGTTAAACCACATTTTATGTAAAAATACACATGTATTCTCATGAGTGTTACGGCTGGTGGTGTAGAGATGAGGCAGATAACGGATTTCCACAAACATAAGACTTTAATATAACCAAAGGCAGAGTACACCAAACAAGCACCTAACATAAACAGAGAACGGAGGAGGAGTGAAGGGAGTGAGTGCAATATATGGGGAGTGCTGACAATAGAGTCCAGGTGCAGGTGATGAGTGACGATGAGGAGCTGACGAGGGAAGTGAGTGCAGGTGTGGAGAACAGGAGGATCTTGGGAAATAGAGTCCAGGGGAACACGGGATCTGTAACAGTACCTCCCCCTCCCGGTTGTTACATCTACGGCGCGAGGACGCGCCTACCGGCGCGGGCGCCCTGGAGACCTCAAACCGGAGCAGGGGGAGGAGTAGACTGGAGTGGAGGTCTCCAGGGCAGGCTCAAAAGCCATGGCGGGTCAGGAGCCGTGGGCAGCCATGGAGGGTCAGGGGCCGAGGGCAGCCATGGAGGGTCAGGGGCCGAGGGCAGCCATGGAGGGTCAGGGGCCGAGGGCAGCCATGGAGGGTCAGGGGCCGAGGGCAGCCATGGAGGGTCAGGGGCCGAGGGCAGCCATGCAGGATCAGGGCCGGAGCCTTCGAGGCGTTGAGCCCAGGCGGCGGTGAGGGACCGGCGGGTGATGGCCGAACTGTAGGCTCCGCCGACCGAAGCGCAGCCGGGGCTCCAGAAGGCCGCAGTGGAAGAAGGAGGACAGCCAACAAAACGAACACCGGGGGGAGTGAGGAGGCCAACTGGAACTGAGGGACGGAGTGACGGGGCGGAGACGGAGGAGTGTAGTCCAGAGGGGAGGGCAGGCCGACGAGTGAACAAGGTGTGAGTGGAGGCAGGATGGATACTGGTGAAGCTGGTGGACTGATGGACAACGGTGGAGCAAAGGGAGGTTGGAGCCGGGGTGAAGGTAATCGCCCAGAGGTCCGAGGTGGAGATCTGGGCGAGGGGGCTTGAGGTGAAGGTTCAGTGAAGAAACACATGGGAGGCGGGAGAGGGAGGCAGGGAGGGAACACAGTCCTTACAAAGTTCATAACAAAGGGCTCGGTGGTGGCAGGAGCGGCAGGCTCGGCGGCGGCGGCTGGAGCGGCAGGCTCAGCGGCGGCGGCTGGAGCAGAGGGCTCGTAGGCGGAGACTGGAGAACTTGGCTCGGCGGAGACTGGAGAACTTGGCTCGGCGGAGACTGGAGAACTTGGCTCGGCGGCGGAGACTGGAGAACTTTGCCCGGCGGCGGAGACTGGAGAACTTTGCTCGGCGGCGGAGACAGGAGAACTTGGCTCGGCGGCGGAGACTGGAGATGAGGGCCAGTCCATTCCCTCAAATACAATAAGAATGCCCGTAGGGACGGGAGCGGGCTCGAACACGGATGGAGCGGCAGGCTCGGAGAGGGCTGGAGCAGACTCCATGGAGACTGGAGCGGCTTGCTTCCTCCTCCTCCGCTTTTGGGACCCAGTGGAGGAGTGTGGGTTCAGTGTGGGGCAGGAAGGAAGTTCACTGGAGGGGTAAGCGGAGGAATACGGAGACTGACTAACTGGCCCGGCCGACCGTGTTTCTGGACGGACTGGAGACCAACACTCATCCTGAACCTTATCCACAAGATTGATAGTTTCGCTTAAGGAGAAACGATAATCTGGTTCATTTAAACGGAGAGTGTTGTCATCCAGACCGTCCAAAAACAGGGCGATTAACTTAGCATCGGGCCAGTCAGTCAGATAAGCCAGCTCAACAAACTCCTCCACATACCTCTCCAGCGAACGACCAACCTGAAGAAGCCCGATGAGGCGATCGCCAGCCGAAAGATGAGTGAGAGGCGTTGGAGGAGCAGTAGACAGGGAGCCAGGGAAAGTCTCCATCTTTTTTGTGGAAATCCAACGTTTATAGGTCCGTTCTTCTGTTACGGCTGGTGGTGTAGAGATGAGGCAGATAACGGATTTCCACAAACATATAAGACTTTAATATAACCAAAGGCAGAGTACACCAAACAAGCACCTAACATAAACAGAGAACGGACGAGGAGTGAAGGGAGTGAGTGCAATATATGGGGAGTGCTGACAATAGAGTCCAGGTGCAGGTGATGAGTGACGATGAGGAGCTGACGAGGGAAGTGAGTGCAGGTGTGGAGAACAGGAGGATCTTGGGAAATAGAGTCCAGGGTAACACGGGATCTGTAACAATGAGATATCGGTAATTCCTATGTAACGTTTATGTACAAGGGCTCACTTTATTTTACAGTCCTATTTCCATGTGCTTATTATGAATGTACTAGTGAATATACCAGTTAGTTAATGTGTAAGTTACACCTGGTAAGAGCTGGTAATTCCTATGTAATGTTTATGTACAAGGGTTCACTTAATTTTTCAGTCCTATTTCCATGTACTTATTATGAACGTACTAGTGAATATACCAGTTATTCTATGCGTAAGTTACACCTGGTAAGAGCTGGTAATTCCTATGTAATGTTTATGTACAAGGGTTCACTTTATTTTACAGTCCTATTTCCATGTACTTATTATGAACGTACTAGTGAATATACCAGTTAGTTAATGTGTAAATTACACATTACTTAGGGTGAGGTATAAGCATGGTTCAAGATATGTCTTGAGTACTGGATGATATACTTTTGCGGTTCAACTTGCCTAATCTTTACAGGACAATAATTCACTTAATAGGGGTATTTTGATGACATACATACAGATCAGTAGCACTACTGTACTTGGTATACTCAGTTGTCATATGTCAAAAGCCTTGCTTAAAAGGACTACTTGATAAGTATTAACACTATGAAGTGCTGTATAGTTACTGCTGTGTATCATTTTGGTAAGCACATTTGTTTCACAGTAGTTAAGTGTCTGTTATTTGTGTCCGCACTTGTCCGTGAGTACAACATAGTTACCATGTATATACCACTAGTAAGTGCCTGTTATTACTGACAATTGTCCAAAAGTACAACATAGTTACCATGTATATACCACTAGTAAGTACAGTAATGTGTCTTACTAGTTACCACACATAAGTGCCTGTTATTACCCACACTTGTCTGTAAGTACAAAATATTCACCATGTACATACCATTAGTAAGTACAGTATGTGTCTGTTAGTTACCATATACGGACACTATAAGTAAGCACCTGTTATTACCCAACACATGTCTATAGGTACAAAGTAGTTACCATGTATGTACATTGGAAAGTACAGCAGTGTTTCTTATTAGTTCCCATGTACATACATGTCAGGTAATTACCTTGTGTTACCACTCTTTTACCTGTATGTACAACATAATTACTATATATGTACCAGGAAAGTACACGTACTGTAAAATAAAGTGCTACCCATCTTGCTGCTTTATCAGTTCATCAGCAGTTCATCAAAAAGAGATCGCCTGATGATTATGTAAAGGACAAAGCATCCGTCAATTGAACAGTTAACAAAATTGCGTTATAGCTTAGTGTGCGCTTATCACACGGCAAAGGCTGATCTAATAAAAACGGTTGCTCGGGTATAAGAATGTTCATGCGAGAAGCGCATGATTCGCGTCTCAAAGCTTTAACTGACATGCAGTTAAAGCTTTGAGATGCGAATCATGCACTGTGAGTTTAACCTGCATTTTTCTGTGTATCCAATTTAAGTTCTGGTTTGGTTTAAGTGCAGGTCCGGTTCCAGAATCAAATTGACGGTGCCTCTGAAATCAGTGAGGGTGTTAAAGTGAATTGCAGATGTAATGTGTAAACAACGGCTCCACCATAATAAGAATAGCAATGTATAGTGAGACATTTAAGATTAAGTAATTTTACAAATAATTGGAATAGAATTTCAAAAACATTGATACAAAAATTATAATATTTTTCTAGTCTGCATTTACATTGCTTATTCTTATTCTTATTATTGCATATTTTTGTCCCATGTTATGGTTATGGTAGCAATTTTGAGCATGAATCCTGCATTTATATGTAGAAATCACTTCTGAAACTGCAGAGTGCAATTGGTGGTCGGTCCTCTCATAGCATGAAAAACAAAATCTATATTAAAATTCTGAATGTATTATATATAAAGCATGCAAAGAGAGTCAGTGTAAGATATAGGCTACATTTGAGTATTGTATCTTTTGATATAGTTTACAAAATAAAACGGTACGCTTTGAAATTGTAGTGCATTGCTTTGCAACCCCAAACATCTTGCTTAAACATTCTTCATTAACAGTTATCCAGTTATTTGTAATAAGCTAAGTCATTAAAAAAAAAAAAAAAATCAAAGTAGTTTCAATGTAGCCAGCTACTTTTTGATAGTAACTTTTAGTGTAGCTAACTACTTTTTCAAAAGGGTAGCTTGACAGTAGTTTAACTACTTTAATTTATGAGTAGCTTGTAGCTTGTCAAACTACAGTTTCAGAGTAGCTTCCCCAACACTGTTGAGATGTATACGACAGGCCTCCACTCACGATTTTTCTGTTTCTGCATGAGAGCCATTCCACCGAATGGGTTCCATTTGCATGTTGTAACTCTTCAAAATTAAGCTTTATTTTTTTATCTTTTTTAAAGACTGAATGTAATACTACACATTTTTAACTTTTCAAAATGTGTATTGGTCAATCTCAGGCAACTTTATTTAATTTTTTACAAGGTTTCAACGCAGAAGATGGATGCATGTTTTCTCAGTCCTGTTACCAAAACTCACGTGCCATTTAAAAATCATGTTTAAAAGCATGTGAGTTAATTCCTTTGTATTCACCTCAAGAAAGTGTTTATTTTGTAGAAATGGTTGATTATGTGTTCAAATAACTGATATTTGTGACAAAAAAAAAATCACTTTATTATAAGGCAAGATGTATTTTAATAAAAAACGCAAAACAATTTTCTCATTGAAAAGAAAAGCCTCAAGTTTATATGTTAACTGATAAAACAGTGGTTTAACTTTATTTTTCTAGAAAAATAAATAAATTTAGTAAGAGGACTGAGCACTTTGTAACAGGAATGCTGTAACAGGACTGAGTGTCCATATGTGTGTGAGAAAAAAGAGTGTGTTCATGGCATGTGTGTGAGTGAGATTTCTGTGTTGAAGGGATGTTCTATGTGCTAGTAGTACATTACAGTGAAGGAGGTGGAAAGAGAAAGAAGGAGAGCAAGGAAAAGAGAGAGGGGGGAGAGGGAAGGAAGGAAAGACAAAAAAGGGGGAAAAAGATAGGGTTGCTGGTGTGTTTCACTCCTTCCCTTGCAGCATGCCATGGGTGTGTGTTTCTTGCACCTCCAAAGTATAGGTTCTCTCCATCTTCTACAAAAGATAAGAAAGAGAAAGACAAAAAAGATGAAGTCACGTCGTGGTGGACTGGCTCCCTGCAATGTATGGCATTCATATTGTAAAACTAATCCTAAAAATCTACAATTTAAATAATTTCAACTGTAAAACTCATGATAACAGGTTAATAGTATTATATCAGCTAATATTCACATTATTAAATAACAAAACAGAGGACTCTACTCACTCCTGTTACTCTTAACTCAGTCCTGTTATTTTTCATATGAGTAAGAGGACTGAAAGTAACAGGATTGAGTTTTTAAGCAAAAATTATAAAATACATGACATATGGACACATGGCGTACATGATAATATCATAAGGACACTAAGCAAATAACACAACAATGCAAAAATAATAAAATTTCTGCAAGATTTTAATGATTATATTTCATGATAAAGTTTAGATTTAGTTAGCGGGGACATGTAACACATGCTATTTTTTAGTATTCTCAGTAGTTCCCATTACGTCGATACTGACGTAATGGGGTCTCGCTAGGGAGCCCAACCACCTCCAAGGATACAAAACAAGCCAATGGGAATTGGCCTATGAGATTTACATGCCGGGCCCCTCCCCCGGCATCCGGGTATAAATAGGGCCGGCATACTCATCTTCATTCATACTTTTGCTTCGGAGCCGATCACATCGGATCTGCGCACTTCATCTCCAAGAAGAGTGAATTTCTAAGAGCAAAAAACAGCAATTATAATTGCTATAAGGACACGGTCCTGAAAACAGCAATTTTAATTGCTATCTCGCTGTTCTTTGTTCTGGTGGCCTGCTCGAGTCTCTCCAGCTGGTGGGAAGGCACGTTCAGCGGTGGGGGTGACAGCGCGCTGCCCACAGGACGGCGCTACGCCCATCCCTGGGTGCTTCGGCTGGTGAGGTTTTCTCACGTGCGTTCGCGCCCAGGATTGGTTTGCAGCCATCGACCTGAAGGACGCGTACTTTCATGTCTCGATCCTTCCTCGACACAGACCGTTCCTACGGTTTGCGTTCGAGGGGCGGGCATATCAGTACAGGGTCCTACCCTTCGGGCTGTCCCTGTCTCCTCGCGTCTTTACCAAAGTCGCAGAGGGGGCCCTTGCCCCGCTCAGGGAAGTGGGCGTTTGCATCCTCAACTACCTCGACGACTGGCTCATTTTGGCCCAGTCACGAGAGCAGTTGTGCGAACACAGGGACCTGGTGCTCAGGCACCTCAGCCAGTTGGGGCTTCGGGTCAACCGGGAGAAGAGCAAGCTCTGCCCCGTGCAGAGCATCTCTTTTCTCGGTGTGGAGCTGGACTCGGTCAACATGACAGCACGTCTCACCAACGAGCGTGCACAGTCGGTGCTGAACTGCCTGAACTCGTTCTTGCGGAAAACAGCGGTCCCACTGAAACAATTTCAGAG
The DNA here is from genome assembly GCF_024489055.1 of Chanodichthys erythropterus. NCBI lineage: Eukaryota > Metazoa > Chordata > Actinopteri > Cypriniformes > Xenocyprididae > Chanodichthys > Chanodichthys erythropterus. Next base: position 15,069,234 of record NC_090227.1, on the reverse strand, counting down.
GCTCCTGGGGCATATGGCATCCGCAGCCGCGGTCACGCCGCTCGGATTGCTTCATATGAGACCGCTTCAGCACTGGCTTCACGACCGGGTCCCGAGGTGGGCATGGCACCGTGGCTCACTCCGTGTGGTCATCACACCGGAGTGTCGCCGCACATTCAGCCCGTGGTCGGACCTTGCTTTTTTACGGGCCAGGGTGCCCCTAGTACAAGTGTCCAGGCATGTTGTTGTTACAACAGATGCCTCCACCACCGGCTGGGGTGCCATATGCAGTGGCCAGTCGGCGTCGGGCTCCTGGACAGATCCCCATCGCCATTGGCATATCAACTGCCTCGAGTTGCTGGCAGTACTCCTTGCGCTGCGCCGGTTTTGACCGCTGCTGCAGGGCAAGCATGTACTAGTCCGGACGGACAACACATCGGCGGTAGCGTACATCAACCACCAGGGTGGTCTACGCTCCCGTCGCATGTCGCAACTCTCCCGCCATCTCCTTCTGTGGAGTCAGCGCCTCCTACATCCCAGGCGAGCTCAATCGTGCGGCCGACGCGCTCTCACGACAGCTCACGCTCCCGGGGGAATGGCGACTCCACCCCCAGGCGGTCCAGCTGATTTGGAGCCGGTTCGGGGAAGCACAGGTGGACACTGTGCAAGGTCAGGGAGGACGAGGAGCAGGTCTTGCTAGTTGCGCCGTACTGGCCCAACCGGACCTGGTTCCCGGAACTCATGCTCCTCGCGACAGCCCATCCCTGGCGCATCCCCCTGAGGAAGGACCTCCTCTCTCAGGGGCAGGGCACCATATGGCACCCGCGGCCCGATCTGTGGAACCTCCACGTGTGGTTCCTGGACGGGACGCGGCAGACTTGAGTGGCCTACCGTCCGCGGTAGTCGACACCATCTCTTCGGCCAGAGCCCCCTCTACGAGGCGCGCCTATGCCGTGAAGTGGAGTCTGTTCGCTGAGTGGTGTTCCTCCCGCCGGGAGGACTCCCGGAAATGTCCGGACGGTGTTGTGCTTTCCTTCCTTCAAGAGGGCTTAGAACGGAGGCTGTCCCCTTCCACCCTGAAGGTCTATGAGGCCGCCATCGTCTCTCAAGACAGTGCTCCTGACCGCGCTCGCCTCCTTCAAGAGGGTTGGGGACCTGCAAGCATTTTCGGTCAGCGATTCGTGCCTGGAATTCGGGCCGGACTACTCTCAGGTTATCCTGAGACCCCGGCCTGGATATGTGCCCAAGGTTCCCACCACTCCCTTCAGGGACCAGGTTGTGAACCTGCAAGCACTGCCCCCGGAGGAGGCAGACCCAGCCCTTGCATTGCTGTGTCCCGTTCGTGCTCTGCGGGTTTACGTGGACCGCACGCAGAGCTTCAGAAGCTCTGAGCAGCTCTTTGTCTGTTTTGGAGGTCAGCAGAAGGGAAAGGCTGTCTCCAAACAGAGGTTGGCCCACTGGATAGTGGATGCCGTCGCCTTGGCGTACCAGTCCCAAGGCGAGCCGTGCCCTCTCGGGTTGCGAGCTCACTCCACTCGGGGTGTTGCTTCCTCCTGGGCGTTGGTGCACGGCGCCTCTGTTGCAGACATTTGCAGAGCTGCAGGCTGGGCGACACCGAACACGTTCGCGAGGTATTATAACCTCCGAGTGGAACCGGTGTCCACCCGTGTGCTTTCTACTCGTAGTTAGCCATGGGTGTTTGCTTGCTGTGCCATTTCCCTTGGGAGAGGGAATGCGAGCACTTGTTCCGCTCCTCAGTTCAGTTCCCCATAACGGCGAACCCTGTGGAGTTCCTCCTGCATCTTGCGGCGGCCAGACGTGGCGGAGGCGTCCGGCGCTAGGTCCAGTACTCATGTGTATGCCCAGTTGGTCTGCCCTTGTACTGGGCTAGATGCCCATATGCCGTGATTCCCCTCGGGTAATCCCATATGTGTTTGTCCACGGTAAGGTTTCCCTGACGGTAAACCCGTGTCTTTCCCTGGGCGGCTTCGTTTTGCCCCGTCTCTGACTGCTAGTCGTTCCTCCCGAAAGGTAGGACCTACATCAGAGATCTTCCATATGCGTTACTGTTCTCAGACCAGTCCATATGTGTCTTCCACACGTTACCTCCCTTCGGGCAGGGTGTGGTCTCCATAGCTTTCCCCTCCTCGGGGAACGCTTTCCTGGCGTTTTTGTCGTTGCTGAAAAATGAGGGATTGAGTTCCGAAGCACTCTTCCCCGTGGGGTAGGAACAGCAGCTTCGACTTCTCCATGGTAACGCCCTGTCCTCTCCATCCCACCGGTATGGAAGACATTCCTGGGCTTGCTCTGGGCGCTGGAGGGTTGCGAGTATGGGCCGCATTTGCATTTGGCACGCCTTAGCCTGCCAGCACCTGCCTCCCTAACACTCGTAACGTGGGTTAGTTGCTATGGCGTTTTCCACGGGACCCCATTACGTCAGTATCGACGTAACGTCGAACGTGACTGACTGAATGGGAATGTCTAGGTTACTATTGTAACCCCCGTTCCCAGAAGGAGGGAACGGAGACGTTACGTTCCCCTGCCATAGCTTTGAGCCACCGCTGAGCGGCCAGATTCCTGTCTCGGCTCCTCAGCAAAAATATGAATGAAGGTGAGTATGCCGGCCCTATTTATACCTGGATGCCGGGGGAGGGGCCCGGCATGTAAATCTCACAGGCCAATTCCCATTGGCTTGTTTTGTATCCTTGGAGGTGATTGGGCTCCCTAGCGAGACCCCATTACGTCAGTATCGACGTAACGTCTCCGTTCCCTCCTTCTGGGAACGGGGGTTACAATAGTAACCTAGACGTTTTTAATAATGTTTTAAATTATATATTTTAAATTTGCAGTTAGATTAATGTTTAGGACACTTTGCTTAATAATAAAATATATTTTAGAGTTCATTTTCATGCATATTTATACATAAAATGTCCTGGGGACAGAAATGGCACCGATTCGGTGGAATGGCCCATGAGCACTCCGCCAAGTATGTCTTTCTCTGCACACATTCTCATTCAATCTTGTGAGATCGACGCAAATCCTGATATCCTGATAATCCCTCCAATTTCCAGAGTCCTGAGAAGACTTTAGTGAACATTGCCTGTACTGCTCTCTAGATTCATGTTAGTTGGCTAACTGTTGCAGTAACTGTAAGCTTTGGATTGCAGGCAGTCTCAGCAGTGGCATCACTAAATCCGTTGCAACATATATATCCAGCGGGATTCTCCTTTTGACGTTTTGCAGTCATGCGCTGAACTTTCAGATGAGTGCTTTTAGGTCCCAAGATCATCTTTTTGGAATCTTTGAGTTTCCCTTGTTTTTCAGCTGAATACATTGATGCTGGAATTGCTGTGACTGCTGCACCTGAATCTGTTTTAAAAGTGATGGGCTCTTTATTAACCAGGATTTTCTGTTGCCACATATTCTCTTGTTTTTGGGTCTGGATCGCTCCCAAGAAAGTAGACCCATATTAACTGTTGATTATCGCTTCAAGTCTTTAAGCTGACCGGCAAACTGCAGCAAAATGTCCTTTCTTTCTGTGTTATTTTTTGCATTCTGATCATCTGGCTGGATACGTTTTCCATGGGTGCTGTGTACTTTTCCCACATCTCTTACAGGAATCCATCTGTTTTATTTTCTGAGCTGTATTATAAGTGCCTTGCATTCTCTGAGCTGTCCCCTCTGCTCTCTGTGATGTTATTCTTGCTTTGGATGTTCTCTTTGTTATGAATGCATTAACGTTCACTTCTTTCACTTCAGACTTTTCTCATCTTATTACTGGCTGGTTTGTAGTGATTTTTACTCCATTCACCAGTGACGTAGTGATTTTTGATCACATGTCACTTAAGGTGTGGTTATAAGTGTATCAGATGACCCCTTCCTCCTTTTGTAATACGGGGCACAAGTTAAGAATACTATCTTAACAATTTAAGAACACTCCAAAAGAGCTGTTCAATAATTCAGAATTAATATAAAATGGAGGGAGTCAGTCAACTGATTTATCTGAAGGATTTGTGAGTCTGGTCAACTAGTAGAATCTTTGATCATCAACACAAGGAAGACACAGTTATAATAAAATCAATGAAATTTATTAACAATAAACATGCAAGAGTAAATACCACAATGATTAATAATGAAATAATGAATATGCACTTCTAAAAGGTAGTAAAATAATAATCAAAGGAGAATACTGAATTAAATCAAAGAAACAAATAAATAAAGTGAACACAGAATGGATAAATACAATGCTGTTGAACTGAATGTAGGATGGAAGAGAATCGTATGGGAATGCTTATGGGAGCCACCTAAGGGCTCTTTTAAAATGGTGATAAATAATTGCTTATTTATCATTCAACAAATAATATCCCTATTACTTGTAACAAACTGACCTCAAATAACTGTTATCTAAACAGATTAGAAAAACATATGCTTCATGTATAAACTAATGCCAAGGTCTCTAGAAAAGAGATTTGGTAAGTTTATATTTACATTCCACACAGTCGGGTGATCAATCCGGTAGCAGAGACATCTTCCACTGATGATGCAGGCTGCGTGCAGTGGGAGGGCGCGGAGTTGCGATCCAGTAGTCGTGCCACGCTGGGCTGGAGGATGCTGAACTTCGGTTGCACCAAGAGGGTCCTTAAGGATGGACTGGGCAGCTGGGTCAGATTAATCTTCACAGGTTCCTATGCAGGCTGGCTGTGTCGCTGAGGAGCCATGTGGTACAAGCAATGTCTGCCGATGCAGAGGTCCTTTGCGGACTGGGCTGCGCTGCTGTAGGAGCCGTAAGGGTCAGATGAAGTCCCTCAACGCTGGAGCCCTTTTGCAGCTAGAGTGCAGCTGGAAGCAATGAAAAAGGTTTTGCTCGCAAAAGCTTCACCTTAACTGTCTTGTAGTTTCTTTCCTCGTCAGGTCAGAAACTCAGGATGTGGAGTGTCTGTTAATGTCTCCTTCCCCGTCGAGTTGGAAATGCAGAACAAGGGTGTGTCTACCCGGGTGACATATTTATCCCTTTCTGATGAGGAGGAGATTGAAATGTGGCGCCTTGCCGATCCTGGAGTGTGTTTGGCTACTGTTATCTGAAGCAGCCCCGGTGTTGCCCACCCTAGTGTGGAACTCATTTGCATAGCATAAAGTACAGTGTTAAAATAGTGTCTTTAACATTTTACCCATGCATTATTTCTTTACCAAACCTCTTTCAAATTATTAAAGGCATCGTAGGGAACAGATAGACACTAAGCACGATATGAAATGGTTAAATCATCGTCCATGCATCTGTTTATTTGTTAACAGGTCTGTCCCATGACCTGTTGGTTTAGCAGTCAGTAACCATTAACATAAACTGTGCTTTTGCATGTAGATGGAGTGGATGTGATGCAGTTTAGATCAAATTAAGGCCTCCAAACATAGGTATGAACGGATTTAGATAGATCTCTGTGGCCTTTCTTTATTTCAGTCACTGCTGCTCCAACCAGGAGGTCCTGAAGGAATCTTTATGGCAGTCCTTGCCTAAACCTTAGGAATGAGTTTGGTGGTTGGAGTCAATGTGTTGTCCAATGAGAAGTCTTCTCATTGTTTTTGGTGGGTGCAGAAGATCCCCCTTCCTGCTCTGGAAGAGGTGTCTGGTTGTTGTCCCAACATCTTATGTGATGTTGCTGAACATTTATTTATGTTCATTCACCAAAGATCCAATCACGGTGAGGCACATCTTCCTACACACCAGTAGTTAGAGAGGGGCCGTGTCATAAACTGTTCCCTGGAATGCCATCTTGACTGGTGTTCACAACACGTTTTATTTCTTCATTCTGAGAGTTTTGCATCACACGTGTGCTCACCTTTTCTGCATTGTCTTTTCATACTTTGCACTGCTGTTGAATTTCTCCAAGGTGATTTTTGTCTGGCACCCTTCTGCCTGACTGCTCTTTCTGAATATCATTCTTCCCCACATGAATGATGAGTCGATTTGCAGTCTTATATTTCATCAGAATGTTCTGAAGTTCCCTGTTTACATCAGAAACTGAAGGCAGCATGTAGTCGTAGTTTTGCTACTAATGTTTCTGATTATGCAGTCACCCACCATCAGAGTCCTGGGCTTGACTGCGCTAAGTGCCGCTGTCTCCTCGATCTTGAGCGCCAGTTAGCATCAGTGTTAGCTGCTGGTTGATTCAATCAGTGTCCGATCATGTTTGGGGATTCCTCACCCACATTCATTAATACTTCAAATCTGTTCTCAATATATATTTGGGGTGGTAGGATACCAGTGTTTATAATCCTTGTCATAGCTGTATCTGTGGAAGAGGATGCTACTGCAGCAATATGTGATACTTGTAACAATCTGGCTTTGGGTTTTGCTCCCTTTTTGTGCCATCAATTAGTGGGTTGATCAGTTATGGCTAGTTTCTATACACTCAGTATGGCCTGTTAAGGACCACTAGATTCAATGGACTCACTGGCTATATGCTGAGTGAGTCTATCACGAAGCTCTGCTGTGTGTTCCATCTGATTTGATAGTCCCGCAAGTAAATTTGTTTCAAGAACTGCAATCTTTTGTACAATTCTATAGCAGTTTGTGTAGCAAGTAGATTCTTGAACCAGAGGAGGCATTTACTTTCTTGTCCTTTTGAATGTAGACAGCTGTGTTTTCCCTTCTCTGGAATGTAAGTTGATGGCTGGTTTCAGTGGGAGAATGGTAAGATAAAAATTCCCCTTTGTAATCTTCCAGTGACAAGAGTTTATAATTTTAGCATTTCTGCTAAGCTTTGTCATTTGAGCACTGTGCTGATTCACTGAATTTTAGAATTAGGAGATGAAATATAAAAGCAAGAGCAGTAAGCAAGTGCGTCTGAACAGTAGCTAAGCAGGAACACTCTAAAGGCTGGTGCACACTGTGCGATTTTGACCACGATTTGGTCGTCTGAGACAAATTTTGCAAATCCTTAAAGATTCCTATTATCCTAGCCTAAAATCTGTAGTCTTTGATTGCTAGTTTGACGTTCACCGACAGCCGATTAATGACCGTTGTGATCAAATTTTACCTCCAACGAAATTCTGGCAGTGTCAGAAGATTTGGCGCACAGACCTGCAGTGTGACTTCTTCTACAATGAATGTAAAATAGTCTTTGTTTTTCAAGACAAGCCATTATCAAAATTAACAGTAGATTTCTTTGTTAGCCACCATTTCAGTCCTGCTTGTAATGCAGCTCACTGTCACCGAATGTATATGGGTTGAGGATGTAATACTCTGGACAAGTTTTCATGTGTACGGCCATTTTTAACGTGTCTTGACTGTCGTACAGTCTGACATAAATGACAACTGAGATCCCACTGTCACAGAAACGCCAGGCTCCACTGTCACCCAATCACAATGCACCCTGTACGCCATCAGCACACTCATCACCAGCAGTATAAAGGACTCTCTCACACACACACTCATTGTCCGGTCTCGTTAGAATCTTACTTGTATGCTAACCTCAAGGACTCCGTTGGATTACTTAACGTTCTCCAGTCTGTCTCCTAGTCTTCTCCTGTGTGTTCCTTCGTCATGTGTGAAGTCCAACGTCTTAGTTTCGTCTGGAAAGACTCAACCCAAGACAAGCACGATGGGCACTTTTCTTCACTAGATTCAACTTCACTATCTCCTATCATCCTGGTCCAAAGAACGTCAAAGCTGATGCTCTGTCCCATCTGTACAGTCCCGAAGAGAACTCTGAAGAATTTGAACCCATCCTACCCGAAAAATTCATAGTAAGTCCCATAACCTGGACCGAAGAGACCTTACCCTCCTCCAATGCCTCCGCCAACACTCCGCCGGGTTGTCCACCAGGTTTGCTGTACATCACCCGGACAAGGCACACTCCTCTCATCCACTCCACCCACACGTCACTGGGCACTGGCCACCCTGGGGTCAATGAAACCCTCTCGCTGCTAAAGGAGCATCTGGTGGCCGAATATGGCATCTGACGTCAGAAGGTACATGCAGGGATGCAAGGAATGCGCCATCTCTAAAAGCCCTCATCATCTTCCCTCTGGAAAACTCCATCCTCTGCACATTCTAGACCCTGGTCACACCTAGGAGTGGATTTTATCACTGACTTACCTGTTTCCAATGACTGTACCTGTGTGTTTGTGGTTGTAGACAGATTCTCTAAATCTGTACGTCTGATTCCTTTAAAGGGACTACCCACTGCCATGGAGACCACTGAGCTCATATTCAACCATATCTTCAGGTACTACTGAATCCCGGAGGACATCGTGTCAGATAGAGGGCCCCAATTCATCTCCAAAGTATGGAAAGCCTTCTTCTCTCTCCTAGGTGTGACTGTAAACCTCTCGTCTAGATACCACCCTCAGACGAACGGGCAGACGGAGCGGAAAATCCAGGAGATTGGTCGCTTCCTCCGTACCTTCTGTCACGGCACCCAGGACTCTTGGAACCAGTTCTGGGGTTGGGCCGAGTACGCACAGAATTCCCTGCGGCAGTCCATCACTCATCTCACACCCTTCCAGTGCGTACTCGGATACCAACCCCCACTGTTCCCCTGGTCCTGGGAACCATCGGACATCCCTGCTGTCGACTACTGGTTCCGAGAGAGCGAGAGGGTCTGGGACTCTGCTCATCACCAACTCCAGCGGGCACTGCGCAGATGCAGGATGACAGCCAACCTTCGTTGTTCCAATGCTCCCAACTACCAACCTGGATAGAAGGTCTGGCTGTCTACCAGGGACATCAGGCTGCATCTGCCGTGCAAGAAGTTAGGTCCCAGATTAATTGGCCCCTTTTCAATCATGAAGCAGATCACTTACCAACTCCAGCTCCCCCCTGAGTACAGGATTCACCCTACCTTCCATGTTTCACTCCTCAAGCCTCACCAGCCCTCTATTTCCACAGAGCCTGGCACTGATGCTGAACCCCCTTCCTCTCATCCTTGAAGATGCCGCCGCCTACCAAGTGCAAGACATCTTGGACTCCTGGCGTTGTGTTTGTCTTCTGGAGTATCTGGTGGACTGGGAAGGTTACGGCCCTCAGGAGCGGGTCATGGAGGGGGGGAGACAGACGGGAGAACTTTCCGTTCTCCCGTCTGTTTCCTAGTCTTCTCCTGTGTGCTCCTTTGTCGTGTGTGAAGTCCTACGTTTTCGTTTTGTCTGGAAACCCACATTCTGCCATCCTCCGTCACCTTCAGTTCAAAGGATAGTATTACCATTCCATTCATTATCATTCTTCTGAAGATTTGCCATTCTCTCAACTGCTTAAGTGTTGTTCATCTGGTTGTGAAAATAAACACCGTTCTTATATACGTTCAGTGTCTCTGCCTTTCTGTGATTGCAACACCCACAGTGTGATGAGGATCATGTTCGTACAGTCTGACAAGCAACAAACATAAAGGACTAATATAAATCGCACAGTGTGCACCCATCTTAAGCAGTGCATGACAAGAATACTATATCAACAGACTTTAATAACACTCTTTAGCGGTCACAGGAGAACTCACAAGAATAAACAAACACAACCATGCATAATACTGATGACACAGAACAAATAACTGAATTAACTGAGGGCTAATATACACAAAGATACTTAACATAACAAGGAACACCTGCATAACTCAATCAGCAACCAGAGAGACAAATTAGCAAAGAAAACACTGGCAAACAGGAACTGGACACAGTGAACACAAAACTCACTATACATGTTGCAGAAGGATTACAGTGTCAGGTTTATCAGTAGTTAGATGCACTTGTTACACTTTATTTTAAGATGGCATTGTTACAGTGTATTATATAAATAAGTACTGATTAGTATGGATTAACTACATGTACTTAGTGGGTTAAGGTTAGGTTTTTTTTTTTTTTGTGTGTGTCAGTTACTTGTAATTGTAATTTACTGTTATTACTACAGTAACTACATAACTATGTCACCTTAAAACAAAGTGTTACCGATGCACTTTAAAGCTGCTTAATTGCATTTAAAGCCATTAATATGTGATGTGTGAAATATGCCTTTTTGGTTTTTGTTTGCTTTTTCTGCATGAAACATATAACAGAATACAAATTTAATTCAATAACTGGTGAAATGGGAAATACTCAAATATTCAATTAAAAAAGAAAATAATGTTAGTGGTAACAGCCATAGTGCCATATTATTATAATAACTAAATTTATTAAAATTAAGAACTCGATTATACGATTATGCATATTTAATAAGGTTTGAATAAAATACCCCTGGAAATCAGTTTATAGGGGGACATACCACCTCCAAATAGAAAAGTTTGTGTCTGTTGCTGTCAACATTCTTTTGGAAGTTACATTTAAATAAATAAATAAATAAATAAATAAATAAATATGATGCAGTTGGCTCAAAAATCTGAGGGCCACCACTCTAAGCTTGATTGCTGATGTCTGAGGTAAAACTTGCCCTCCTCATTAGCATACAGACAAATAAATGTAGAAATAAATAAATGTAGAAATATACAAAATGTGGAAATAAATGTAGACATAAATGCATAAATAAATGTGGAAATAAATACAATTATACATAAATAAGGAAATAAATGTATGAATACTTAAAAATCTAAAAAATCTAAAAATAGCAGCTTTTTGTTAGGTTTCTTTTTTTTTTTCTTTTTTTTTTTTTTTTACATTCTATGGACAGAAATGTATACTCAGTTTCAGTTTGAATATATATTGAATAACTTGATAGATCTGGACAAAAAATTAATTAATAAATAATATACTAAACTGAAAATGATCTAATCTCAGAGCAACCCCGAAGACTGCTTTTTTCCAGGAAATACCTCAATGTGTATTATTAAATTATTGATTGAAATCATTGACATTTAAAAGTTCTTTTTAATAAGAACCTCTAAACGTCATTTGTGTCTGAATTGATTTCAGTTCGTATTATTCCAGTAAAACACACACAGCTTATATGTTAAATGGTGATATGCTATACAATGAGATGTGTGGAATAGAGTTTTGACTGTGGAGAGCTGTAAGGTCTCATAAAATACAACCCTCTCTTCCTCTCGCCCTGGACAGATAATGACCTCAGGGAGGTGTCTGCTGTGGATTTGGCTTAGATTGAGTGATGGTGATGAGTTGGCTTTACTGTGTGTAATCCAACGATTTGTTTGCCTTTTATGCTTGCATTTCAACAGAGGCCACCCAGGAGAATCTCCCGGTCTCTCTCTCTTTGTCAGTTTGGGTCACAGAAACGCAGCCTCTGCCCAGAAAACTTTTTGGCAGGAGCTGCTGCATGTCCTGTCTTACCACTGATTCTCTGTTTACTCTACAGGGTTCCTGAACTCTGAAATTACAGATATAAGTCATATCGTCTCTTCCTCAGCAGACCACCGCTCTCTCTCCCTCTCTCTCTCTGCCATGAGCAACAGCAGTTTTTGCATCACACTATTGCTGCTTTCTTGGCACTGCATTTCCACCATCTTTAGAACATAGTTTTCATGTCTGGAGTGAAAGAATCAAAGCTATGTCTAGGAAAAACTACAGTGTGTCTCTCCAGTGTGTGTTCTGTTGCCCAAACACTGTTTTTATAAGGCATCCCCAGTCATTCTCCTGCATTTGCAGGAGGACACGCTAATCTGATTTATTGAGCTGCTCACAAGTATCTTAAAAGTTGTTTAACTCCTGTTGTAATGCCAAATTAAAACACTCATAAGTCATTTTTCAGCAGTCTGCACATTCCTGCATTTATCTGCATTATATTTGTAGATAATTATTATGGTTGTGCAAGTGTTTCTGTAATGCAGGGACTGTCTATCATGATGTGACCTTTCAGCGCATTTTGAGAAACATGTTGTTTATAAACATGTGAGGTCATGTTCAACTCAACATGGATGATTTCTAATGAGTGTGAACCCTGATCTGTTATGAAACACGACTAAAGATTTATATAACTGATTTGTCTTATAATTACACTGTGTGGAATCTTCTCTTTCATGTTATTTTGAATGCTGAAAATGAAGATTTATTTGTGAGCGAGTAGAAGTATATTAAATTTAAATTTTATTTAATTGTATTTCTAATCAATGCACAATTGTAATAATTTCTATTTTATATAAAATTTGGTTTCCTTGGTTTCATTGGTTCCCTGAAAAGGAATGATGCTGTGGGAATGCTCTGCGTGATTGTGCTGTGAAGCACATGTGAAATTAGTCCAATGGTGTGACGAGATGTCAGAGTCGGGTGACATCATGACCAGGAAACTATAAAACATCCCTAAACAGTGCAGTGCTAACTTCTAATAGGCTGAAGTTAGCCGCTGACAAGCACACCGGAAATATGGCAGGACGATGCAGTGTCTTCTTCCCTCTACAGGGAACGTCTAGGTTACTATTGTAACCCCCGTTCCCAGAAGGAGGGAACGGAGACGTTACGTCGATACTGACGTAATGGGGTCTCGCTAGGGAGCCCAATCACCTCCAAGGATACAAAACAAGCCAATGGGAATTGGCCTGTGAGATTTACATGCCGGGCCCCTCCCCCGGCATCCGGGTATAAATAGGGCCGGCATACTCACCTTCATTCATATTTTTGCTGAGGAGCCGAGACAGGAATCTGGCCGCTCAGCGGTGGCTCAAAGCTATGGCAGGGGAACGTAACGTCTCCGTTCCCTCCTTCTGGGAACGGGGGTTACAATAGTAACCTAGACGTTCCCATTCAGTCAGTCACGTTCGACGTTACGTCGATACTGACGTAATGGGGTCCCGTGGAAAACGCCATAGCAACTAAACCACGTTACGAGTGTTAGGGAGGCAGGTGCTGGCAGGCTAAGGCGTGCCAAATGCAAATGCGGCCCATACTCGCAACCCTCCAGCGCCCAGAGCAAGCCCAGGAATGTCTTCCATACCGGTGGGATGGAGAGGACAGGGCGTTACCATGGAGAAGTCGAAGCTGCTGTTCCTACCCCACAGGGAAGAGTGCTTCGGAACTCAATCCCTTGTTTTTCAGCAACGACAAAAACGCCAGGAAAGCATTCCCCGAGGAGGGGAAAGCTACGGAGACCACACCCTGCCCGAAGGGAGGTAACGTGTGGAAGACACATATGGACTGGTCTGAGAACAGTAACGCATATGGAAGATCTCTGATGTATGTCCTACCTTTCGGGAGAACGACTAGCAATCAGAGACGGGGCAAAAGCGAAGCTGCCCAGGGAAAGACACGGGTTTACCGTCAGGGAAACCTTACCGTGGACAAACACATATGGGATTACCCGAGGGGAATCACAGCATATGGGCATCTAGCCCAGTACAAGGGTAGACCAACTGGGCATACACATGAATACTGGGCCTGGCGCCAGACGCCTCCGCCGCGTCTGGCTGCCGCAGGATGCAGGAGGAACTCCACAGGGTTCACCGTTCCGGGGAACTGAACTGAGGAGCGAATCAAGTGCTCGCATTCCCTCTCCCGAGGGAAATGGCACAGCAAGCGAACACCCATGGCTAACTACGAGTAGAAAGCACACGGGTGGACACCGGTTCCACTCAGAGGTTATAATACCTCGCGAATGTGTTTGGTGTCGCCCAGCCTGCAGCTCTGCAGATGTCTGCAACAGAGGCGCCAGGAGGAAGCAACACCTTGAGTGGAGTGAGCTCGCAACCCGAGAGGGCACGGCTCGCCTTGGGACTGGTACGCCAAGGCGACGGCATCCACTATCCAGTGGGCCAACCTCTGTTTGGAGACAGCCTTTCCCTTCTGCTGACCTCCAAAACAGACAAAGAGCTGCTCAGAGCTTCTGAAGCTCTGCGTGCGGTCCACGTAAACGCACAGAGCACGAACGGGACACAGCAACGCAAGGGCTGGGTCTGCCTCCTCCGGGGGCAGTGCTTGCAGGTTCACAACCTGGTCCCTGAAGGGAGTGGTGGGAACCTTGGGCACATATCCAGGCCGGGGTCTCAAGATGACTTGAGAGTAGTCCGGCCCGAATTCCAGGCACGAATCGCTGACCGAAAATGCTTGCAGGTCCCCAACCCTCTTGACCAGGTCCGGTTGGGCCAGTACGGCACAACTAGCAGGACCTGCTCCTCGTCCTCCCTGATCTTGCACAGTGTCTGTGCAAGGAGGCTCACTGGGGGAAACGCATACTTGCGTAGGCCCCGGGGCCAGCTGTGTGCCAGTGCATCCATGCCGAGGGTCCCCTCGGTCAGCGAATAAAACAACTGGCAATGGGCGGATTCCAGAGAAGCGAACAGGTCTACCGTGCTTCCCTGAACCGGCTCCATATCAGCTGGACCACCTGGGGGTGGAGTCTCCATTCCCCCGGGAGCGTGAGCTGTCGTGAGAGCGCGTCGCCCGCACGATTGAGCTCGCCCGGGATGTAGGAGGCGCGCAGCGACCTGAGTCAGCGCTGACTCCACAGAAGGAGTAGCGGGCGAGTTGCAACCTGCGACGGGAGCGTAGACCACCCTGGTGGTTGATATACGCTACCGCCGATGTGTTGTCCGTCCGGACCAGTACATGCTTGCCCTGCAGCAGCGGTCGAAACCGGCGCAGCGCAAGGAGTACTGCCAGCAACTCGAGGCAGTTGATATGCCACTGGCGATGGGGTCCTGTCCAGGAGCCCGACGCCGACTGGCCACTGCATATGGCACCCCAGCCGGTGGTGGAGGCATCTGTTGTAACAACAACATGCCTGGACACTCGGCGGCACTCCGGTGTGATGACCACACGGAGTGAGCCACGGTGCCATGCCCACCTCGGGACCCGGTCGTGAAGCCAGTGCTGAAGCGGTCTCATATGAAGCAATCCGAGCGGCGTGACCGCGGCTGCGGATGCCATATGCCCCAGGAGCCTCTGAAATTGTTTCAGTGGGACCGCTGTTTTCCGCGAGAACGAGTTCAGGCAGTTCAGCACCGACTGTGCACGCTCGTTGGTGAGACGTGCTGTCATGTTGACCGAGTCCAGCTCCACACCGAGAAAAGAGATGCTCTGCATGGGGCAGAGCTTGCTCTTCTCCCGGTTGACCCGAAGCCCCAACTGGCTGAGGTGCCTGAGCACCAGGTCCCTGTGTTCGCACAACTGCTCTCGCGACTGGGCCAAAATGAGCCAGTCGTCGAGGTAGTTGAGGATGCGAACGCCCACTTCCCTGAGCGGGGCAAGGGCCCCCTCTGTGACTTTGGTAAAGACGCGAGGAGACAGGGACAGCCTGAAGGGTAGGACTCTGTACTGATATGCCCGCCCCTTGAACGCAAACCGTAGGAACGGTCTGTGTCGAGGAAGGATCGAGACATGAAAGTACGCGTCCTTCAGGTCGATGGCTGCAAACCAATCCTGGGCGCGAACGCACGTGAGAATGCGTTTCAACGTGAGCATCTTGAACGGGAGCCTGTGAAGGGCCCGATTCAAGACACGCAGGTCCAGGATTGGTTGTAACCCCCCGCCTTTCTTGGGTACTATGAAGTAAGGGCTGTAAAGCCCAGACTCCATCACGGCTGCAGGGACAGGCTCTATTGCATCCTTCCCCAAAAGAACCGCAATCTCCGCCCGCAGGACAGAGGCGTTGGGACCTGTCACCAAGGTGAACAGAACGCCGCTGAACCTGGGGGGACGCCTGGCGAACTGAATCGCATAGCCGAGTCTGATTGTCCGAATGAGCCAACGGGACGGGTTGGGAAGGCGTAGCCACGCCCCAAGCTCTGTACGAGTGGAACCATTCGGACAACAGAAGTACCCACGGGGCGGCAGCATGGAGCACTGTGGCCCAACTCGGGAGGTAGTGCGTCCCGAAGTCGAGGCTGTGAGTGGGGTCCACTCACATGGCTCCGAGTGGGCAGGGTGGTGTGGGAAGGCATTGCGTTCCCGGGGCGCCAAGACCCCGCCCGTGGCGAAGGAAGGAATGGCTGAGAGAGAGGGAGCGAAAGCTCGCTCACCCCCAGCGCAGACCTTCTTATATGACCCAGAGGTTTCAGAAATTGCTCTTTTATTGAAGGGGTGGGTACAGAAAAAAACAACACAGGATTTTCCCCCGGGCCCGCAGAGCGGTCCCCGTCTCCTGAGCAGCCTTCAAAACCTCCGGGTCTCCCGTCTCAGGGACGCTTTTTAGCCTTCTTCTTTTTGGAAGGAGGCTTGGCGGTCTGGGCAGGGGGCGTGGCCTTCCTGCGGGTGGCTCGAGGAGGGTGGGAGGGTTCCGATCTCACAGGAGCCTGAGCCGCAGGGGGACGCCCTCGGCGAGGAGCAGACAGAGGCACGGCCCGAGGCGGATTGGTGGCATCATCACGCCTGGGAAGATGTGTTTGATGGCCTCCGTCTGCTTCTGCACCGCCGAGAACTGCTGGGCAAAGTCCTCGACGGTGTCGCCGAAGAGGCCGGCCTGGGAGATGGGGGCGTCAAGAAAGCGAGCTTTGTCGACTTCCCTCATCTCAGCCAGGTCCAACCAAAAATACAGTTCCTGGACCACCAGGGTGGACATCGTTTGACCCAGGGTGCGTGTCGTGACCTTCGTCGCCCGGAGGGCGAGGTCGGTCGCGGCGCGCAGCTCTTGAAGCACCCCTGGATCAGCACTACCCTCGTGCAGTTCCTTCAGGGCTTTAGCCTGATGGACCTGCAGAATCGCCATGGCGTGCAGGGCAGAAGCCGCCTGTCCAGCGGCGGAGTAAGCCTTGGCAGCGAGAGCGGCCGTGGTCTTACCCGCCTTGGACGGGAGCCGCGGACGATTCCGCCAAGTGGCTGCGGACTGCGGGCACAAGTGCACCGCAATCGCACGTTCCACCTGCGGAATGTCCGCGTACCCCTTGGCGGCTCCCCCATCGAGGGTAGTGAGAGTGGAGGAGGCAGAGGACCTTAGTCTGGCAGTGTGAGGTGCCAACCAGGTCTTCTGGAGCTCCTCATGCACCTCCGGGAAGAATGGCACTGGGGCGGGACGCGGCTGGGAGCTGCGCCCCGAACCCAGGAACCAATCATCCAGCCGCGAGTGCTCGGGACACGGTGGAGGGTTCCACTCGAGCCCGATGCCCGCGGCGGCCCGGGCAAGCATGGCTGTTAGCTCAGAGTCCGCCTCCGACTGAGCAACCATCCCAGAGGATGGAAGCTCGGAGTCATCGTCGGACTCTGAACCGTTCAACCCACTCCCCGATGCAGCGATCGACATCCGATCCTCTTCTGGGGCGCCAAAAGTGACGTGGGGCACCCCCGAAGAGGGCCCCGCGACAGCAGGCGGCATCTGCACGGCACATGGTGTTGATGAGGGGTGGGAGGTTCGTGGGGAAGGACCCGACGAAGTGGCTCCCACCGTAATCCTCAGATCTCCCAGAGCACTAGCCTGGCCAGCAGCCGCTACAGCCGCTGACGGTAGGGTAGTGACAGAGGGGCCTCTCACCTCCGTATCAAAGAAGGAGAGGCGCGATCTCAACACCAACATGGACATGCCCTCGCAGTGAGGGCATGTACCATCCACGAGCGCCGACTCAGCGTGCGGTCTACCCAGACACGTGAGGCAGTGATCGTGGCCGTCAGAAGAAGTCAGAAAACGACCGCATCCAGAAACACACGGACGAAAAGACATCTTGAAAAAGACGCTGATCGCCCGTGCTTGCTCTTTCAGAAAACCTCACCAGCCGAAGCACCCAGGGATGGGCGTAGCGCCGTCCTGTGGGCGGCGGGCTGTCACCCCCACCGCTGAATGTGCCTTCCCACCAGCTGGAGAGACTCGAGCAGGCCACCTGAACAAAGAACAGCGAGATAGCAATTAAAATTGCTGTTTTCAGGAACGTGTCCTTGTAGCAATTATAATTGCTGTTTTTTGCTCTTAGAAATTCACTCTTTCTTGGAGATGAAGTGCGCAGATCCGATGTGATCGGCTCCGAAGCAAAAGTATGAATGAAGGTGAGTATGCCGGCCCTATTTATACCCGGATGCCGGGGGAGGGGCCTGGCATGTAAATCTCACAAGCCAATTCCCATTGGCTTGTTTTGTATCCTTGGAGATGATTGGGCTCCCTAGCGAGACCCCATTACGTCAGTATCGACGTAACGTCGAACGTGAGTGACTGAATGGGAACCAAGGTTACAATCGTAACCAAGACATTCCCTTTCAAGAGAACTCACGCTGTGCTGAATAATGCTGTGGGAATGTTTATATCCACGCCGCCATAATGATCAGTGCCTGTCTTGTGTGAAATTGCACAAAGCACTAGGATGAGAGCACCTGAGCCTCTGGTGTAGAGCTCAAGTCCAGGTCATAGAACCTCACAAATGTGTGGAAAAAATGGAAAAAATGTCATTACACTGTAATCAGCACAAACTAAACTACAATAATATGTGAGGAACATGTATGTACATGTTTGTGTTTTTGAAGGAATAACGTTTATGCATGGTTATTGAAAAAAAAACAACATAAGACTGAAATAAAGCAAAAAATAAACAAATAAAATAAATCTGTGTTCACAAGACTTCTGGGTATTGGAGGTTGTAGACTAGAGTTTTTGCTTCAAAATGATGTAAAAATTATCCTGTCTACTCGTTCATATAAAACAATATATTGATTTAGTTTTTGTAAGACACTTTTTGTCAAGAAACATAGTATGCGTGGAGGCGAGAATCTTCATGAATAATGAGGTGATTCACACCTGAGAAGACAAAAGATTTGCATAATGACCTTTAAGGACCTGCATATCAATGAGCTCTTTCAGTCAGGTAGGCTGTGAAAAAAAACCCTCTGTGATCATGTCTCAAGCTCAACACAGTGTATATCAAACATACAGAAAAAAAAAAAACAGCAATACTGTGAAATATTATTACAATTTAAAATAATGGTATTCTATTATATACATTAAAATATAATGTATTTCTGTGATGCAAAGCGTCTGAACATTCATGTTACCTCTATGGCATTTCATATACACTTTTAGCTTAAAAGCATGCACATTTGGAGAAATATTGATGGATTATCATATGTTTATGTCAATTTTCTATACAGAAGAGTTATATTTATTTAATATTTATTGTCATAACTATGAACGCTGGATACTGTGTTTTCAATTCATACTTGCAGCCGGAGCCTCTTTGCACATTTAGTCCACAAATTAATCTAAAGAAGAACAGGACATTCAGGAACGGCATGTCTTCCAGAGGTCGCTAACCCTGGCTTTATCATACAAATAAACACTTTTCAAGACAATAAATACACGATTGCGACGATGTATACATGTATTGCCTCAGAATTAGCGTCTGAATAGCGCTAGCTTCGTGGGCGTGGCTGCATTAGCAGATAATAAGCTGAATCACGGGCATCGGACGTGTCTCTTTTCATACAGATTACATAAAAACAGAATTTTTGTTTTTGATTTGACTTACACAATTTAAAACCTGACTTTTCAACATTTCTTTAGACATAAGTCTATTTTTTTGTGATTAGTATTCACTAAGTTACAGTTCATTTTCTGAGAACTATCAGATTGGACTTTGTTCAGAGGGAGACGACAGATCACGCATCATGTTAGTTTTCTTTATTTTGCAAAAAGTACAACATTTTGTTTTTACTCTGAGTGTACACAAATAAAAGAAGATATTCCACAGATTAAAATGGTGTATAACTCTTAATAATATTTGCAACATTGACAGAGTATTTTGAGTCTCTTTCACACTGGTAAGAAAAAAACTGAGGTGGTATTGCCGGCATGACCACCGACCCGACGGAGTTAACTATGTGCTAATTTATTTTTCTTCATTCCCTTAAATCTGTTTAATCCTTTAATTAATTTATTTAAATAACAGTACCATTAAAACTATGAATATAAAAAGAAAAAACACCCAGGAGGATGATGAGGGGCTGGAGAAGGTGGTGACCAGGGTGGCTTTGGCAGGACTGGAAGCCTCCTGGGCAGTACTGGCAATATAGGAAGCCAGGGAGGCATTGGCAGTTCAGGGGCCCAGGGAGGATCTGCCTCCTTGGCCTTGACCCGTAAGCTTGGCTTGCCCACTATGGCCAGGGATGTATACCCACCCCCCCTTCTTGGGAGGAGCTATGGAGTTATGAACTGGAGCGGACTCAAGGGCTGGAAGAGGTTCATGGGCTAACTGCTTGCTATCATATCTGGCTCTTATTTTGCGCTGGTGTTGATGAACCCGTGCCTGGGCTGAAGTGTTCACTGGGAGCTGACAAGGTGGGCACAGCCTGGTCAATGGTAATTCCAGCTCCCTGTCGAGCATGATACTGGCATACTCCTGTAGTGGCATGCTGAGTGGCACGATAATGCAAGAGTGTCTGGGAGAGAGCAGCCTTAAATGGAAAACCTTGGGCAAGGTGTGCACTTAAGCCATTTTTCACTTTGATTTGACTTTAATGAAATCTTTCCACTCCACCATTAGCTTGGGGATATTAGTAGGCAGTACGTATGTGGGCTATTCCCTTAGCCGACAGGTAGGAGGAAAAGTCACTGGAAATGAACTGCGCCCCATTGTCTGTGGTAATGACCCACGGGATGCCAGCAGCCATATCACACTGTAGCCCAAGACTGGTTGCCTACTGAAGCTAAGCAGGGCTGAGCCTGGTTAGTACCTGGATGGGAGATCTCCTGGGAAAACTAGGTTGCTGCTGGAAGAGGTGTTATTGAGGCCAGCAGGCGGTGCTCACCCTGTGGTCTGTGTGGGTCTTAACACCCCAGTATAGTGATGGGGACACTATACTGTCGAAAAGCACTCCACCAATAAGCTGGTGTGTGGTGGGCGATCTGGTGCAATATGACTGCTGTTGCATCATATAGGTGGATGCCGCACATTGGTGGCGGTTGAGGAGATCCCCCCTTCCATATGTAAACGCTTTGAGTACCTAGAAAAGTGCTATATAAATGAAAGGAAATATTATCATTATTATTATTATTATTATTATTATTATTATTATGCCCCAAAGGGAAAAGAGCTGCTCCAGGAAATCAATCATTGCAGAGGCTGTAACTGAGCCCATAGGCACAACCTCAGGTCACTTTGTGTGGAGGTCATACACCATGACTAGGAACCACTGATGCCCATCTGGAGATGCTCCCATGGCTTGGTGGGTCAGTTGACAGGCTGCAAGGGTGGAGGAGCTGGGGTTCCTGTTTTGCCAGTACCCTACCATGGGAATTTAATCATTTTTGACTTTTCAGTCTGAGTTAAATCTCTTTTTTGGCTCATTTTGCCTGTAAAAGAAAACCTGCCTAATAACTTAGCACACTTGAATATAAGGCATTTTTTCATTTCCAGTCTTCCTGAACAATTATATATCACTTATAAATTATTGAATACAAAATTAATAGTAGTTATTAAGATTGATGTGGTTTGGAATTGGTAAAATGTGACTGGGGGAAAAAAAATTATCAGAAAATCAACTGGCTTAATATTTCTGCACACGGTGAACACCCATCTCATTCCTTTCCATGTACAACAATGGCCCAATCCCAATTCTACCCCTTCCCCTTTCCCTTTCCCTTTCCCTTTCCCTTTCCCCTTTGTTTCGCGCATTCACGTGATGGGGTAGGGGTGTCCCAATTCTCATTTGGTTGGAGGGGAAGGGGTAGGGGGAAGGGCCAGGTAGCCCTTAAAACGAAGATTTCTCGGGACCACACTTCAGACGAAGGGGTATGATAAATTTCCAACATGGCCGACCGAGCGAGCAGAGAGACCCATACATGTAAGTATTTTTTTACGGTAAACAGTATTTTAGTAATAAATAATCTCTTGTTTTATGTTGCCTTTAATCTTGTGTTCATGTATACGGTTATGTTCTCCAAAAAAAGATTTGTTAAAATCGCTATGAAAAAAGTTTGCTAATGTTTTTTTTTACTTTATGATAGTTCCACAGCATATTTTTTTTTATATTTTATTGAAACCCGCATTGATTTGACAACATAAATTCAAATCCGGTGGCAGCTAACTTGTCTTTTTGCTGCATGCCTGATTAATGTATTGTTTTGTTGTGGTTACGTCCATAAATACGTGTACGTTACATGAAATAAACAAAAAGTGCATTCAGTTTGCTTGCTTATTCATCAGTATTGTATTGTATGTTCTGTATCAACCAGGGACTCCTGAGGAAACACGCAGGCTCATACGTTTTTCGTGCAGAAAACGAGCAGCGTTTCTTGAAATCGAAATACACAGCAAAACAACTTTGGGAGTGAGTTATCTGTTAAACGTTTATGTTGCTTGTGCCTCATTACTGTGAGATATGTGCGCTACTGTTCATTTTGGTTAAATGTTACAGGACACTTATAAAAGACTTTGGTTCAGAGGGAAAGGTGACTGGCCAACAGGCATCCAAGAAGTGGGAAAATTTAAAGAAGAAATACAAGGTAAGCAGTGTGGTTCTATAAAAATCAGTAACACAATAAGATTATTTTGTGAACTACATTAGTTAACTAATGTTTAATAAGTTAATAATGAACTGCACTTATACAACATTAATCTTTGTTCATTTCAACATTTACTAATACATTATTAAAATCTTGTTAAAATTATGTACTGTGAACTAACATGAACAACGGTATTTTCATTAACAAAGATTAGTAAATACAGTATCAAATGTATTGCTCATGGTTAGTTAATACATTAACTAATGTTCAACTAATGAACCTTATTGTAAAGTGTTGCCTAAAAATCTAGGCAGTCCATTTCAGTACATGTTGTGTTATTGTAAAATGCACATACACATAATTGAGTGAAATGTAAAATAGTAAAGACATTTCCAGTATTATATTATTATGAATATTCTGCTTGTGTCTTCCTTCAGGACCTAAAAACACCAAAAACTGGCTCAGGAACAGTTGCTGGAGAGGTAACTGTTTCTATGTGGCAGTATTTTGAAGAAATGCATGAAGTGTTGGGTTCCAGGCCTTCTGTAGATCCTCCTGTGGTGGTTTCTTCATTCACTGAAGAGGAACCCATAACAATATCCATGGTAATGTTTTGAATACAATTACCTAATCTTGCTATATTTTTTGTCAGGAATTAGATAATTTTAACATTGTTGTTTTGATGATAATGTACAGAATGACTTATTACGCATTTCTGTACTTGTGTATATCATCTTTTTGTCCTAGGAAAGTGTTGACTTCAGTGAAATTACTGCTGTCAGGACCATAGGAACCACCATAGGACCATTGCAAAATTCATCAGAAGAGACAGCCTCTTCTAGCACAGCATCCTCCATGGTGGTAGCAAGCCCCCCAACTCCATCACCCAAAAAAAGGAAAAGAAAAAGTAATCCAACTTTGGATTTTTTAGCTGAAGAGTCCATCAAGGAACAGAAACGCCATGAAGAGAGTGAGGCCAAAACTGAGAGGTTTTTGAATCTGTTTGAAAAAATGATTGACAAATTATAGTTATCTTTTATACGCGTTTACATTTCGCACAGTTCTTTAAAAGTTCACAGTTTAAAAATGTGCACTGTGGTTGTTTATGTTGTTTCTAAAATTTTAATTTAGTATATTCTGTTATTATTATTTACAGATTATTTTTATTTATTAAAGTGCAATATTTTTGTTTCTTATGATTACACATTCTCCTACCTCATTTTTTTGTATATATATATATATATATATATATATATATATATATATATATATTTGAGTCAATAAAAAGCTATATTGTTGTTTATCAAATGAAGGTGTTTGTGTTTCAATATCAGTAATATACCTGAAAAAAGAAAAATACCATGCAATATGTATGAAAACACTTTATTGCAAACAATACACAGATATAAAATGTCAGAATAACATCTACAATACTACAACTACTATGAAAACTGTTTTAAAATAGGCAACTTATATAATTTTATTTTTAAAAAAAAAAAACTGTATGAAACAACTGTATGAAAAGTACAACTCTATGTATGGATGTTTACGGGGCTTACACAATGCCTGAAACTAGGGCAGCCAGCCCTTGTAGCATTTCCAGATGTTTCATTGGGTGCCAGGCATTCACGGGGAAGGTGGGAGTCAAAATTGTCCCTTGAGATGTCACCATCAGGTTCAAGCATGTCTCCATTATCCATACATACGTTGTCAAGTCAAGTCAAGTCACCCTCATTTATATAACGCTTTTTACAATTCAGATTGTGTCAAAGCAGCTTTACATTGATAGTTGGAATATAATTTTTCCTTTTAAAGAATAGTGTCAGTGCAGGCAGATCAAAAGCACTGTTGAATAAATGTCAAGGATACTGTTGAATATCAAATGTCAAGTCAAATTAAATTAAATTAGGGCTGCATGATTAATCATAATTTATCACGATAACGATATCTGCTTCGCTCGATTGATTTTAAATAATCAACACAATATTGGCCCGCTCTATGAAAATGAACATAATTTGGAAATATTGGAAGTAATATTAGGAATTTCGCTGTTTTATCTTTTGAAGTTCCTAAAGGTTTTACCAGTTTTCATAATGTTGATCAGCTAAAAATGATTTTTCTTTGCTTTACGAATTTGCCGGGCAATTTGAATCTGGTTTGTCTTATTGCAAACGAATTGTGTTGCTTTAAAATCTAATGTGAATACATATTACAAAGCTCTCACCAAAACCATGTTTTGTATTGATTTACCATCTAACGAAGTTATCATAGTTGGTTAAATTTAAGTCTTTGTGCCACCTACAGGCCTATGGGTGAAGTGTAGGTTGGTAAAGAACTTGCAAAATAGCCATAGTTACATTACTCTTTTGATAGAATAAACATGATTAATAATCGTGATTATAATTTTGAGGAAACTGTGGCACTGGCTGTCGTGTTGATGATGTCTTCACAATGGATGATCTAGTCGACTCGATCTCTGCTGATACAGGGCTGCATTGTGGTCGTGTCAAGGCACCGGTCCTCTGTCTCATCTGGAAACGGCCCCGAACCCGGTTGACTACGGTAAACCTCGGGATAAACACAAAGACTAATATTAGCGTAGATGCCATTCTTTTTCTGAAGTAATTAACCAGATTTTAAAATTTATACGATGTTTAACAGGAAGCCAATGCAGTGATGACAGAACTGGGCTAATATGGTCATACATTCTAGTTCTAGTAAAGACTCTAGCTGCTGCATTTTGTACGAGCTGTAGTTTATTTATCAAGCGG
Organism: Chanodichthys erythropterus; assembly: GCF_024489055.1. Classification (NCBI taxonomy): domain Eukaryota; kingdom Metazoa; phylum Chordata; class Actinopteri; order Cypriniformes; family Xenocyprididae; genus Chanodichthys; species Chanodichthys erythropterus. Next base: position 15,044,208 of record NC_090227.1, on the reverse strand, counting down.
GAGGAACAACCACCCAGTAGAGCGTTACAGTAATCTAACCTTGAGGTCATGAACGCATGAACTAACTGTTCTACATTCTTCATTTAGAGCATATGTCATAGTTTAGAGATATTTTTAAGATGGAAGAATGCGGTTTTACAGATGCTAGTAACATGGCCTTCAAATGAAATATTGGTATCAAAGAGCACACCCAGGTTCCTAGCTGACGACGAAGACTTAACAGAGCAGCCATCAAGTGTTTAGACAATATTCTAGGTTATTACGTGAAGACGTTTTTGGTCCAAAAATTAGAATCTCTGTTTTTTCTGAATTTAGTAGTAGGAAATTACTGGTCATCCAGTTTTTTTTTTTATATCAGCTATGCATTCTGTTAATTTTGTGAATTGGTAAGTTTCGTCAGGGCATGAAGAAATATAGAGCTGAGTATCATCAGCGTAACAATGAAAACTAACGTCATGCTTCCTATTGATATCTCCCAAGGGTAGCATGTACAGAGTGAAAAGCAATGGTCCTAGTACTGAGCCTTGCGGTACTCCATATTTAACTTGTGATCGATATGATATCTCATTGTTTACTACTACAAACTGATAACGGTCAGATAAGTATAATTTGAACCATGCCAATGCAATTCCACTAATGCCAACATAATTTTCAAGTCTATTTAAGAGAATATTGTGATCGATAGTGTCAAATGCAGCACTAAGATCCAGTAACACTAATAGAGAGATACAACCACGATCTGATGATAAGAGCAAATCATTAGTAACTCTAATGAGAGCAGTCTCAGTACTATGGTACGGTCTAAATCCTGACTGGAAATCCTTACAGATATTATTTCTTTCTAAAAAGGAACATAGTTGCGATGAAACTGCCTTTTCTAGTATTTTTGACAGAAAAGTAAGATTTGAGATTGGCCTATAATTGACTAATTTTTTAGGATCTAGTTGTGTTTTTTTAATAAGAGGTTTAATAACAGCCAGCTTAAAAGTTTTTGGTATGTATCCTAATGACAAAGATGAATTAACAATATTAAGAAGGGGAACTATGACTTCTGGAAGCATCTCTTTCAATAGCTTAGTTGGTATAGGGTCTAACATACATGTTGTTGATTTTGATGATTTAACAAGTTTAGATAATTCTTCCTCTCATAAAGCAGTAAATGAAATAATTTTTTCCTCAGGGACACTACAATGCAATGTCTGACACGATACTGTAGTAGACAGTTGCATGGTTATAATTTTCTCTCTAATATTATCAATCTTGCAAGTAAAGAAGTTCATAAAGTCGTTACTGCTGTGCTTTTTGGAAACATCAGAAGTTGAAGCTTTATTTCTTGTTAATTTAGCCACTGTATCAAATAAATACCTAGGGTTGTGTTTATTTTCTTCTAAGAGTTTTGAAAAATAGGCAGATCTAGCATTTTTTAAGGCCTTTCTGTACTCAATCATTTTCTCTCTCCACGAAATGCGAAATACTTCCAGGTACGCTCCATTTTTCTGGCTGCAGTTTTTAGGGCCCGAGTCTGCTCACCGTACCATGGCATTGGATTAAATTCCTTAATCTTTTTTAAACGCAAAGGAGCGACTGAATCTAATGTGCTGGAAAAGACAGAGGCAATAGTTTCTGTTGCAACATTGAGGTTTTCTAAGCTGTCTGGTATGCTAAGGCGATGAAACTGATCAGGAAGGTTATTTATAAAGCGATCTTTAGTGGTAAAAGTGATGGTTCTACCATATTTATGGCAGGGAGGCAGTTTAGCCTCTTTAACTAAATGTAGTATACACGAGACTAGATAATGATCTGAGATGTCGTCACTCTGCTGCAGAATTTCAACGGCGTCAATATCGATTCCATGTGACAATATTAGATCTAAAGTATGAATACGACAATGAGTGGGTCCTGACACGTGTTGTCTAACACCAATAGAATTTAGAATGTCTGTAAATGCCAATCCCAATGAGTCTTTTTTATTATCTACATGGATATTAAAATCACCAACAACAAGGACTTTATCTGCAGCTAGTACTAACTCTCATAGAAAATCAGCAAATTCTTTAATAAAGTCTGTATGGTGTCCTGGTGGCCTGTATACAGTAGCCAACACAAATGTCAACTTACATAATGTTATGTAAAGCACCATCACTTCGAAGGAATTATATTTGAAAGACTTTTGACTAATACTGTAAATATTACTATAAATTACAGCAACACCTCCCCCTTTGCCTTTCCGTCGAGGATTGTGTCGATAATCATAACCTTGAGGGCTGGACTCATTTAAAGTAATGTAATCATCCGGTTTTAGCCAGGTTTATGTCAAACACAGCACATCTAGATTATTGTCTGTGATAATATCGTTTACAATAAGTGCTTTTGAAGAAAGTGATCTAATATTTAACAATCCAAGCTTTATCATTTGTTTATCATTATTATCTCGATTTTTTATTTGTTGAACATCAATTAACCCTTAGGGGACTAAGCCCTTTTTGGTCCGTTTTCTCTATTTTTACATTTCGGCTTATAAACCATATGTAATGATGATGGACCACCATGTATTTGGTATCAATGGATTCAGAAGACCCTAAGCTACAATAAGCATGCATGCAATATGTTTATAATGGAAGTATGAGTGAAAAATTGTACAATAAACTAGAGAATTTCAAAAACGAAAATGATTTTTCTCATTTATTACTGAAAATCCTACCTCACACAACAATAGTGAAAAGTTTTTGACCCAAAAATATATTTTTCTAACCCTTTTCTTGACAGAAATTGGTTAATGTTCAATCAAATGTGTAAAGAACAGTTAAATAATTAACTTTATTTACAAACAGTCCTAGGCGTTTTTTTTTATTTTTGGGACTAAGCCCTTTTTGGTCTGTTTTCTCTATTTTTATATTTGGGCTTATAAATCATATGTAAAGGAGATGGTACACCCTGTGTTTGGTATCTATGGATTCATAAGAGACCCTAAGCTACCATAAGCATGCATGTAATGTGTTTATAAAGGAAGTATGAGTGAAAGAAAATGTACAGTAAACTAGAGAATTTCAAAAACGAAAATTAGATTTTTGTCATTTATTACTGAAAATCACACATCACAGAATATAGAACAAAAAAAATATATTTTTTTCAAACTCTTTGCTTGACAGAAATGTGTTATTGTTTAATCAAATGTGTAAAGAACAATTAAATGATTAACTTTTTTTTACAAACAGCCTAGGCATGCAAGTGAGCAAAGCGAGGCCTCTCCATCGGTGTAAAAGCGGTCTGCTCCAGATTTCTCCTCGTCACTTTCCAGTAATTGTTCCAGAGCTTATTCTGCCGTAAATCTTTTACTGCTTGCCATTTTAATAAAACAAATCTGTAATAATGCTATATCTCTCTCGAATTTATCTCTTTGTGCTCGCTAATACTCAGATCACTCTCTGTAACACTCCGATCGCTTTCTGCTTTCTCCACCTGATGCTGATTCTCCGATCGCTTATTGATTACACCCGGCTGCCGGTCTTTTACTATTGGCCAGCGAGCTTTTACAAGGCTACAGCAGAGCTACAGAGTCCTCTGAATGGCTAGAATACATCATGGTAACCTTCCTCTGATTGGGTTAGAAAAATATTCCTCCCAGCGGCAATTTTTACATTGGTTGTTGCGTGTTGAATCTGCCTAACATAATCGTTTTCATTGGCCTGTTTACGCAGTGGTATTGCGCAATAACGGAAGCGCGTTTAATATACAAACTGGATACCACTGTTTTCAGTGGAATCTGAGGAAGACGGCAAAAAAGACCGCATCTCTCTAGCGTTAATAGTTTTTGAGATAACTACACATTTGTAAAAGTATGCCATTTTGGGCGGTACCGCCCAATCCGTCCCTCAAGGGTTAAATTTTTTACCATTAAATGGGTTTGGAAGTTTTTTGTTTTTACTAATTCGGGGTACAGACACAGTCTCTATGTGATAATATCTAGGTGTAAGAGTTTCTATGTGTTGGGATTTATCTGACTTCTGTAATGTGAGGCAGCCAGCAGACGGTTGGTTTAGCCAGTCTCTCTGCTTCCTGACCTGGGCCGTAGTTTGTCATGTTTCAGCTCTAAGACTATGTGCCATATTACTAGAGAGAAGAGCAGCACCATCCCGGGAGGGATGAATACCATCTCTTTTCAACAGGTCAGGTCTGCCCCAAAAACTTTTCCAATTATCTATGAAACCTATATTATTCTGCGGACACCACTTAGACAGCCAGCCATTGAGTGATGATAATCTGCTAACTATCTCATCACTCCGATGAGATAATAATAATTTTAGAGTATTTACGATTAGCATTAGCCAGCACTTTTAAATTTGCTTTGATGTCAGGTGCTCTGGCTCCCGGCAAATGTGACTATGGTGGCTGGTGTCTCTATTTTCACGTTCCGTGTACTGATCCGAGTTGCCACAGCTGTTTGATGAACGCGTTGGAAGAGGAGCGCGCGAGACTGATGACAAGTTAAACAAGCTAGCGAGATGCAAACGCGTTGTAACAGCAATTTAGATTCAAAGATTACAAGCTGGCGACGTCAGATTAATGTGGTGGGCAATAGTTTATATATAAAGTAATGATAATATAAGCAACAAAAAGTACGAGATTCAATAAAAGTAAGAGAAAACAAAGCTATACGGAGATACAAAACACTGAGCAGCGAGGCAGAGAGGCAGACAGGGAATGCAAAAATGCACAGGACGCAATAACCTGGGGAGCAAATGTAGGTTTGACTTCCAGGGCTCTGAAAAGTGTGGACCTCCATCTTGTCTTCATCATGCCGAAAGCCCTTTCAATTATGCTGTGGGCCCTTGAGCTGTAGTAGTTGAAGCGGCCCTGAACTTGTCTATTTACTGCCTCTTTGTAGGGTGTGATCAAGCATATTGGGGTTTCTAAAAAGGGATAGCGCCATCACCCAGAATAATGTAATCTGAAGGTGGATAACGTTGTGCCCTATAAAAAGAACTGTTTTTCGATATCCATGTGTCGTGAACTGACCCCGGATAGCCCACAAAAATGTCCAGGAAACGTCCACTGGAGTCACACATTGCTTGCATGTTAATGGAATAAAAGCTCTTGTAGTTCAAATAGTCAATTTGGTGCCGCTTCGGGGGTTTGATCCTCATGTGGGTGCCATCTATTGCTCAAACAACGTTTTTAAAGGCATGGGTTCTTGACAGTTGCCCCACTGCCTGTAGTTCCTCTGCTTGTGGGAAGGAGACGGCTTTCTTCAGGTTTACCCATATATTCTGTGCCACTCTTTGGATAACGCGGTGGACTGTAGCTTTTGGCACATTAAAAACACTGGAGACTACCCGATACGACAGTCCATGTGCAAGCCAGTAAACGTAGATAAGAGTTTCCAACTGATGACCCCAGCCATGGTCCGTTTCTCTGTGTAAGAGCCTTTGCAAAGCATTCATTGCTGTTCTGCTCAGGCGGAAATCCTGCTTCAGCTCTAACTCCTCATCAAGCCACAACTGCAAGATGGGCACGTTATGATTTACCATGCAGTATGTTACTGGACTGCCAGCCTAGGGAAAAAAAAAAGTTCACATCGTTATTGTGAATAGTAAAAACTTGTACTACATCTGGTGACATGTCCTCTCCCCCCCAACAAAAACTCACAGCCCTTAAGAAATCTCACCACGGTTTTATTATAGCCCATTTAAAACATTTCTTTTTGTTTTACGTGTTGATTAACATTACCACACAAATACCATAGTTTAACTATAGTTTAGTAGGAAAAAAACAAAAAAACATTTGTTTTAATGTTTAACATGGCATAACGTCTTGGGTTACGAGTGTAACCCTTGTTCCCTGAGTAAGGGAACGAGACGCTACGTCAGTGACGTGATGGGAATCCTCTGCATTTTTGTGTTCGTGAAGCACTATTGTATCCAACCAATGAGAGAACGTGACGTCAGAGGCGGGCGACGTTGCGGACCGGAACCTATAAAGCATGCCCAGAAACAAAGAACGCTAGCTTCTGTGATATGTCTGAAGTAAGCGCTCCAGGCATGCTGGAGGTACGGCAACGTGACGTAGGGTCTCGTTCCCTTACTCAGGGAACAAGGGTTACACTCGTAACCCAAGACGTTCCCTTTCGTGGGAACTATCGACGCTACGTCAGTGACGTGATGGGAACGCTGTCCCCACTACGCCGTGCCTCCGAGTGCCTGGCTGCTATCTTGTAACACCAAAGCACCCGGAGTACTACTCACATGTAAGAACTGTGGACGAACCAGACAAATGAATCATTTAGATGATTCTTTCAAAACATAATTCTAATTCAGAATTGAGGTTCCGGCTCCGAACCGTCTGCAGATAAAGCCAGGCTGATTACTTTTACGACACATGCTTCCTGATAGCAGAAGCGACATACCAAAGGGTCACCCAAGAAGACAGAGAGACAATCCAGACCCTTTTGTTTCCTTACTTCACAGGAGAGCCAAAGAGACTGTTGAACAAATAAATCTGCTTCAAAATTGTTCCAACAATTTTAACGGACTTATCAAACATCTTTTAACTACATACATTTTGCATTATGTGTCCACAAGTACTACCTGTAAACAGTTAGGCTTTAGAAACACTCACAATTCATGTAAATGTGTTAACTCTTGACTGAATGACTGAAAGTATGCCTTATTTGGACTTAATTTGATTCTTTCCCCCTTTCCTATATCCTGACTTGAATGAAATCTGTTTAAAATGTATTGTATCCCATTTAACAGCAATTATGTTAAAATGGCAATCTGCTAAAGCAGAGACAGACCGGGATGTGACACTTATGTTTTATTGGGGGCAGAGGAAGGCCCTCTTGAAACAGGACAATGTCTGATTGGCCAAGACTCCTCAGAGGTGTGACAAACAACTAAGTTTAAATGATCATATTGCAAGATAGTGAATGGAGAGAAGTTGGTTAGTAAACGAACTGGAGTTGGTTAGTTCTGGTAAGAGAAACCATGACCAGAGTACCAAGAACAATGGAGTAACAAGAAGAACAGACCAGCCGCTCATTCAAGCCATCCAACCTTCACTCACTTTTCTTTTCTTTACTTAATTTTCCTTTACCGCTGAAAGTCTCGTGTCCTACGTTTCGCCGCAAAGTTCAACCAACGACTTTTGCCGCTTCAACTCCAGCGACAAAGAGACTTCCTTCATTGTTCCACACGGACCTGATCTGGACCAATCATCGACTTGGGAAACCCCTCTCTGCACGACGAGGGAAATTCACCTTTAAGTCAATGCAAGCAAGTACCTCCAGACCAAAACTGAACTGGTGCATAAATGAATGATTCATGGTTCGTTCTGGTCCTTGAAATGCATTGATAAGAATTCGGTTAATCAGATCTCTCTCTCTCTCTCTCTCTCTCTCTCTCTCTCTCTCTCTCTCTTTCAAAACTCTTTCTCTCTCATTTCCTTCTTACTGCAACGCGTATGAATGTGTGTGTGTGTGTATGTGCGTGCCTTTGTGTTAGATTAGTTTGTGTTAGAATAAATAAAATCTCTTGTAGATTTTAAAAGGAAAGTGTCTTGTATTATGTGCTTTATGATTTAATGTCTTAAACTGTGATCAAGTTACCGTGCTCTAATCAGTGTTTTCACGATTGTTGGATATTTATATCCGTTACAAGAGCTTATTACGGCTCGAGCAAATGAACGCTGGACGAATCAGTTGCTCGGTCGTAATCTAAACAACTCTTTATAATTCCCTAAATATTTCATTTGAGCTAATTTTACTTCCTAGGGTGTTTTCCCTACACACATTAAGATTATAAAATCTGATGAAGGTGTGCTGGGATGACCCTCCAGCAGCGCCACAAATATCCGCCAAGGAAACTCCTGACATGTGAGCTCTTGAAGCAGCCATACCTCTAGTTGAGTGTGCCCTAACATCCAAGGGGCATGGACGCCCCAGGGCTTTATATGACAATGAGATGGCCTCAACCACCCATTTACTCATCCTCTGCTTAGACGCTGGGCCCCCTCGACTCGGGGACCCATAACATACAAATAGTTGGTCTGATTTTCTCCACAGGGCAGCTCTGTGAACATAAGCGTCCAATGCCCTCACAGGACACAGCAGATTAAGTTTTTCCTGATCTGGATTAGTAAACGGAGGGGGATAAAAAGCCTCCAAAACAATAGGACCTGGGACCCTAGTGGGGACCTTAGGAATGTAACCAGGCCTTGTATGTAGAAAGGCCTTAACCATGCCTGGTGCAAACTCTAAACATGATGGTGAAACCGAAAGAGTTTGAAGGTCACCTATCCTTTTCAAGTATGAGATGGCCAGTAAAAACACAGTCTTCAATGTGAGCATTTTATCCCGGAGCAGCCCAAGCCCGCTGCCGTCCCGGAGCAGCCCGAGCCCGCTGCCGTCCCGGAGCAGCCCGAGCCCGCTGCCGTCCCGGAGCAGCCCGAGCCCGCTGCCGTCTCGGAGCTGTCTGCTCTCCCTGATACGGCCATGGAGGCCGTCACCGAACTGCCCGCTCTCCTTGATATGGCCATGGAGGCCGTCACCGAACTGCCCGCTCTCCTTGATAAGGCCACAGAGCAGCCTTGGTCGGCCCTGCCACCACCGCCTGGACCATTTGCTCTACCGCTGCCGCTCAGGCCATCTGCCCTGCTGGCGCCACCCGAGCTCCTTGCCCATGAACCCGCCAATGCCTCCCTTGATTTCCCCAAGAACTTTTTTGGGGGGGGCAGTATACCTAGGGGTGGGGAGCTTGTGGGTGGGGACCCTGCTCAACCATGGCCTTTAAGGGCCTCTGAACTACTATGGCCATTCATGGACTGTAGGCCACTAGGGCCATGTATGGACTCTGTCCTGCCGTGGCCGTCCAAGCCACCTGACCTGCCGTGGCTGTCCGAATCACCTGACCTGCCGTGGCCGCCCGAGCCACCTGACCTGCTGTGGCTGTCCGAACCACCTGACCTGCCGTGGTTGCCTGAACCACCCGACCTGCCGTGGCCGCCCAGGCCACCTAACCTGCCGTGGCCGCCCGAGCCACCTGACCTACCGTGGCTGCCTGAGTCCCTGGGGCTGCATTGGAGATCCCGTTCCCGGCTACTGTTAGATCTCCAATGCACCCACCCCCCCCTCCCTAGCTGTTCCTTTAGGTCGCGAGGACGCGCCTTCCGGGAGGGGGGCGTTATGTCATGATCACCGTCTGTTCCTGTCAGTTCCCGGACTACATCTCCCATCATCCTCTCTGCCACTCACCTGCACACACTTAACACTAATCACTAATCACCACACCCAGCTGCTGCTCATTATCAGGACTATAAAGGACTTCCACTCACACCACCTCACCGCGAAGTATTGTTAACTGTTGTTGCAATTCCGAGCGGTCCCCTATGTTTTCTGTCTGCCTGTTTTGCTGTTTCCGGTCCTGCTTGTTCCCTGTTTATTGACCCGTTGCTGCCTGTCCTGACCCCTGCTTTGTATACCGACCTGTGAGTGATATCTGCCAGTCCCGACCTCTGCCTGTACCTGGATTACGATTCTGTCTACCCTCTGCTGTACCTGCTTGCTCCTGATTGACCCTGCCTGTACGACCACGCTTACATTTAATAAAACGCTGCACTTGGATCCCCTGCCTGAGTCTCCATTCACAACAATACTATTATTATACCTAGATGTTGCACACAATAAATAACAAATAAAAACGAACTTACTGACATTAGCTTTACAATAATTATCAGTAATGCTCGATGAACACACAAACTGTATATATAATCACTTTAAGTTGCTATTTAATTCTGTATGACTTTATGACTCTCTTCAACAGCATCGCAATAGTCACCAAACAATCACATAAATGCCTTAATAAGCAAATGTTACTCAGCTCTTTTTACAAACAACACTGAGTGCACTGTAGGCTAATTACAATCTCTGACGATATCAAGCTTTCTGTCATGTTGCAATCCTATGGAACGCGAACGGGGCCAAATGTTTTTAAACGAAACGCGTGACTTTTGACCGTGTCATCACTGTTTGTTCACGTTAACGTGGCAATTTTTTACGTGTTTCTTTTGTGTGTGTAGATATGCACATTCTGGTCATGTTAAGGCATCAGTCGTCGCGTTACTTTAGTACATGAAAAGACGCACAGTTTTACCATGTTAAGACCACAAATTTGAACATGTTTCTTAACGCGCACATTCTGTACATGTCTAAGTGTAATTATATATATATATATATATATATATATATATATAAATATATATATAGTTTTTTTAAAGCAGGCTTACCTTTAGATGTAGCCTAGGCTACATACATATTAATATAAAATATTAATTAATTGCTTAGCTGACTACTGTGCTAGCGTAAAGTAGCCTTATGTTACAATGTATATTAAGGAGGCTAAATTCTCAATATTATACAATTATTATAATTTATCTATATGGGTTATTGTTTTTGTTTTTTTTAAATTAGGCTATATATAATTTCTAAGTGTATGAAGGCTAATTTACACAGCACATATTTAGAACTGAACACACAAACACAGTGAACAAAGTGAACTTTATTCATAATAATGATAATAATATTTTTGTAATTTGGTGTTTAGTTGGTTGTATAGTTTGTTTATACTGTTCTGTCTCTGTTTTGTTTCCAGGAACATCATATTGGCTGCTGCAGGCTGATGAGTTCTATAATAAAATGACTTCATTATATTTAAAATATGCTTTGATATTCATTTTATTTGTATTATTAATATTTTATTTACCCATAAACATATCTTTAGGAATCCATAAGTTATAGAGACAAGAATAACTTTTTGAAACCTTTAGGGGCAGTTTCCCAGACAGGGTTTAAATTAAGACAGGAGTAGGCCTTAATCTGCTTAATCGTGTTTTTAAAAATAAAATGGCTTTCTGAAACACAGATTAAGTACAGATTACTAACAAATAGAAACTGAAACTTATGTGTGAATTTTTTTTATTTATTTTTTGCATTCAAATAATTGTCTTTTGGGTCTTTTTTGCTGCCATTTATGCTTCTCGGTCCCATGCAATTTTAAGATTTTCTTGGTTCATTCCATATAGGCAACCTCTGTCACAGTTTGTTTTGCAGTTTTTTCAAATTGCTTAGACACTAAAAGTGTGACTTGAGGCTCACTCACTGAAACCATTCACTTGTGTACAGAATCTTAAGACCAAGTCTGCAAAACTAAAAGCACATTATATGCTTTACACACAGTTTGTAATTGAAAAACAACCTTTTTGCAAAACTCTAAAAACAGTTCTCTACATTAGATATGTCATTCAAAACTAACAAAACCTTTTTTTTTGCTGGGAGTGGTGCATTGTCATTTACTGATGACCTATACAGCCAATGATCATGTGTGAAAACACTTATACATAAATTGATCACTTAGAAATCAAAAAGGTTTAAGAAAGAAAGAATATGCATACAAGCTACAATATATATTGTTTCATAGTAGCTTCAGTAACAAATTCAAAACAAATTCTGCTGCAAAGCGGATCTAACAACCCAATATAGTGTCAATATTCAGCTCAAGTGATTTCAGTGTTGATTCAGTTCAGTTGATTTCAGTTCAACTGTAAAATTCCTCAGTTGTGCATATTTGTGTGTAGTTATACTCAAAAACAACATTTTTGGAAGAGTTAAAATTTCTAAGAGCCATGATGGTTTCAGCTGTTGACTTTTGTATCGGAGAAAGAATGCAGGACAACTTAAAAGGGCATGACAAATCATGACATAAGGCTGACATCACACACAAAACGTACCAATGTTCCCTCAATGTTTGTATACGTGCATAGCAGCATACCATTTACAGTAGACATCCTTCATGAATAAACATGACGTATATACCAACCAGGCCATACGTACCATCTCGTCACATATGCAAATATAGTCTCAAATACAACAATTTCATTGACTGCTGTGTGTGTTGTCGCGTTGACGCGGACAAACAGTGCGTGTTGACACGGTCAAAAGTCACGCGTTTCGTTTAAAGACATTTGGCCCCGTTCCTGTTCCATACAATCCCTCACGCAGCATCGGATCCGCGAGCGTGCGCAGAGTTGGGCTCATTCCAGCCGCGGGTGCGCTGATGCGGTTATTTTTACTGTTTTAAAATACATCAAACAAACACATCGAATTCACAGTTCAGTCTTTTGAAATTGTAGGCTTTGCTTGTCAAGTAGGCCTACTTTACTACAGAGCAAACAGGAAGGCTGCCCATCTCGCTCATTAACAACAAACTGATTCTTCCATTCTTTTTACCTTTACTGCTGATGCTGCGACTCTTCTTGTTTGCATGCACGGGCGGACTGGCCATCTGGCATACCGGGCACTTTCCCGGTGGGCCGACGTGCTTTTTGGGGCCGACGGTCACCGACCGAAAAAAAAAATGAAAGTGAAAGTGGTAGGCCTAGATCGGCGGCCCAATACTTTTTCAATTGACACTGGGCTGCTGGCCCAAAACAGTTTAGTCAAAATATCACATGGGCTGGTTTTTTTTTTTCTTCTGACAGATGCGGCTCATGAAACATGTAGCTCAACGGCCCATTGGTTGTTTTCTTGATTGATGATAGAATGATAGAAACATTTTGAGTCACCCCTCCCTTGCCTCACAGTGGTTTGGTCCACCGCGCACGTCACACTCGCTTGTGTGTAGATTCTGTAGAAATCCGGTGGCGCTGGCGGGACAGAACAGTTCTACAGACAGATGAGTTCCAAGTCGGCTGTCAAGGCTATTTTATTCAAAAACATCGGATGAAGTGATTATTTTCTTTTTAATTAGTCATAACAACAACAACAAAAAAAGAAATGATAACTGATTATTTTTTTCCTGTGAGTCCGCTATTTTAGCGATTATAATGTTACCTAGCTTGTTTACCATAGCTTGTTGGATATAAGTCACACACCCACACCAACAACAATTTACATTGTGATAAGAATATGTAAACTGTAATAAGGCTAATAGATTTACTGTTGTGTGTTGGGTTATGCTCAGTGTGTATTCATCGTATTTTGGTGACTTGGTTGTAAACAACTTAAAAAAAATAAATAAATAAATACATATATATAATGAAATTATATAATTAGTAATATATAACTATATAGTCATGAAATATTGCAGGCCGCATTTACATTTGTGATGAGCCGCAGGTTGAGAACCACTGCTCCACACCCATTCAAACGCTTACTGCGGGGAAGTGTCGCGTCACGTGACTCGCACCCAATTACGTCAAAAGTATACACTCACTGGATGTCATGGCAACTGAATCACGGAGGAAAACTTTAAATATCTCGCCTTCGCTTTAATTTTTCGGACCATCTCCAAAAAGACATAAAACACTAAACAAATGATTTTGACATGCGTTTATCAAAGTAGGAAATCCAGACTTTTAATCCCTTACACACAATTACTGTTGTTGAAATACGAAATGGAGGCGGTCCGGATTGAATTCCCTCCGGGTCTGGATCCGGACCGGAGTCCGGACTTTGAGAAGTGCTGCTGTAAACGCATATATGAATACAAACATAGGTCGGTAACTCCAACGGGTTCATACAACACCACAGATTACAAGACCACAAGTTTTATATATTCCAGCTTTTACCATTACCGAGTTGTGCAGTTAGCTAATGTTGTGTTAAATAAAACAAAACATTTGTGCAGCCATTGTACATACCATAAACTGATCCTCCAGCAAACACAGGCGTCAAACACATTGTCGTCTCCTTTGTCTTATGCGAAGAACTGAAGACAAATGCAAAAAAATAGCTGTCGCCCAAGCAACAGAGATCACTACAGCTATCGATGGCATCTTAGAAGTGTGTGATAAACATCGGCACATCTATGACGTAGGAGCTAGCGACGACTTATGATGACGTGTAACGGTCTAGTAGTGGTGTCCCATTTCTTAGGGGAATATTTTCAGCCCTACCCCTTGACACTCTGTTTCAAGGGGCAAGGGGAAGGGGAAGGGGAAGGGGAAGGGGAAGGGGTAGGCGTAGGGGGAAGGGGAAGGGGGAGGGGAAGGGGTATAAAATAGAATTGGGATTGGGCCAATATCATCTAAGTACATAGCCATACCTGGGAGCCCAGCTAGGAGAGTAGCCATGATTTTCTGAAAGCAGCTAGGTGCTGAACTAAGGCCAAAAGAGATCCTCTTGAAATGGATAGCGAGAGGCACTCATCATAGTGGCTGGATGACGGGCAGAACATCCATTTTTTAAATACAGAGATAGCATATTAAAAGCACATTTTAGTTCATATTTCATGGTGTCTCAAAATAGCACAATTGAGTACACTTAGATGTTCTTAAGATGATTTAAGAAGAACTAAAGAAGAATTTTTTGTATATTAAGTACAAAATTAGTGCACTAAAATAGAACACTAAGTATATTATAGAAATGTACTTTTTTTCACCTGGGAGACCATACTGTTCTGGGGTCTCATTTATAAAGCGGGGCTCGAAACGTGCGTTCACCAGTTCCCAAGCAAAGGTTGTGATCTATAAAAACAAACTTGACGGGAGAATTTGCGCACCTTTAAGCAAACTTTGAGCCATGCGTACGCACATTCTGGAGACAAAAGTGATATGAATTGAGATAGTAGATGTGCTACTTTCGATCACTTTTCCAGTGACACACTGTTTTAATGACAGCGCGGAGCGCTGAGACTACAATAATTCCTGTTTAAACTAAACTGCAGATGTTATGACTAAATATTTTTTCGAGAATGACGATCAGTGATGCACACTTAACTTAGATATTATGGAAGACACTGCTGGATTCGGTGGTCGAACGGTCCGTTGTCCAGTTTGAATAGGTCCAATAATATCTTACTTTACAGCCACAGCTGCAGGAGGTGTTGATGTCGTGTGAAGGATTTTCAACCAATTACCATTTGAAGGATATAATTTGAGGAAAATGGTAAGATTTGCATGTTTTCTTTTAAAATAGTTTGTCAGTGACGCGCAGAGTCAGACAATTGTATTTACACTGCAATAAATAAGTAGTCCAATCTGTTTCCACTAAAAATAGCCTATAAACCTCTTAAAAGATATGTTCACCTGATTTGAATTGTTTAAAACTATTAAAATGCTATCTGGCCAGTGGAAATGAATGAATCAACTCAAACCTTAATCTGAAGTATTTTATACAATTTTGTTTTTATGGATATTTTGATATATTTATTCTAATAATTCTAATCTTTATTAATATAATTTGTGGCACAAATGGCATTTATAGTCCATATCTAATATTTTCCATTGTCTTTTACCTTTGACGGTGTTAACCATGGTGTCACGTGGTTGGGAACGTGTATGGAAATGATATGCAGATGAGGTTATGCATAGTAAAACTAGGTGTCATAAGCTCCATATATGGTTATTTCGGGGAGGAGACAGGGTGGATAAAACAGCATAAAGCATTAATAAAGGAGTATGTTGTCATATCTATTTCGATATGCACAGCACGAGAGCACAACCAGGTTAAAAGTAGGCCATATCTATACACACACTCCTTCCCCGTTTAACAAGGAATGGTCCAAAACAGTCCATGCCGGTGTATATGAATGGAGGTGATGGATTCACTTGTTCTAATGGCAAATCAGCCATTTTCTGTATCTCAGTAGGTCTCCTAAGTTTACTACACGCAACACATCTTCTGATGTAGGAAGCAACAGATTTACAGATTCCTGGAATCCAGTATCTATGAGATCTAATCTCGTTAATGGTGAATACTTTTCCTTGATGTCTGACTTTTTCATGATAATGTGCAATAATCATTTTAGTAACAGAGTGACTCTTTGGAATAATGGCAGGATGTTTTAAGGACTCTGGATAATCCGAATGATGAAGCCTCCCTAACCTTGAGCACCCCATCTTCATCTATGAACGAGTCAAGAGGATACAATTCAGAGTGAGATGAAACCCTTAGTCCCTTTTTTAATCTCTTCAATTTATCTTTATAAACACGACTTTGCAAACATTTAATGATGTGCAATTCAGCTTTTTGTCGTTCGAATACAGAATTTTTTATTTATTTATTTATTTATTTTATATAGCACTTTTTACAATGCAGATTGTGACAAAGCAGCTTTACATTGATAACTGGTACATAATTTTTGCTGCACAGCAGCTCTTAAAGAATAGTGTAAATGCAGGCAGATCAAAGCACTGTTGAATAAATGTCAAGAATACTGTTGAATATCAAAAGTCAAGTCAAATGTTAAGTGTCCCCAACTAAGCAAGCCAAAGGCGACAGCGGCAAGGAACCCAAACTCCAAAAGGTGACATCAGGTGGCAAACAAGTGGCAAATAGGTGTTCAAATGGAAAAAAAAAAAAACCTTGGGAGAAACCAGGCTTCGTCAGGGAGCCAGTTCTCCTCTGGCGAACAGTGCTTTGTTACGAATCAGGTTGCTATCATAAGTCTGATAGGATCGCAACAATCAAAGTATTTATTTCAGTTCCATCCAGTTGAGGATCGTATTCATCACGCCGGTATGGACGGTTTGTTGAGGAACTGTGGCACTGGCTGTCGTGTCGATGAGGCCTTCACAACGGATGATCTAGTTGACTCGATCTCTGCTGATACTTCAGGGCTGCGTTGTGGTTGTGTCCAGTTGAGGATCGTATTCATCACGCCAGTATGGTTGGTCTGTTGAGGAACTGTGGCACTGGCTGTCATGTTCATGATGTCTTCACAAGAGATGATCTAGTTGACTCGATCTCTGCTGATACTTCAGGGCTGCGTTGTGGTCGTGTCAAGGCACAGGTCCTTGGTCTCAGCTGGATACGGCCCGGATCCGGTTGACTACAGTAAACCTCGGGATAAACAGAAAAACTAATATTAGCGTAGATGCCATTCTTTTTCTGATGTAACGAGTATATCTGGTGTTATAGAAAGTGTTCCCGGTTCCGGAGTATGGAGGACCCAACCTGCAGAAATTAAAAATGAATAAATGAATAAATAAATGAATTAATAAATAAATATATAGATGAATAAAGAGATAAATAGGTAAATAAATGTGATAATAGGAAAATAAATTAATGAATAAATGACAAAAAATAAATATAATTCATTTTTAATAAAATCCATTTTTTTAATTTTTCCCCCTTAATTTATTATTTTCTGCGTTTATACATTTTTAAAACTTTTTTTAATTTATTTTTATATTTATATATTATTTTTACATTTATTTTTAGATTTATTTATGTATGTATGCATTCATTTATTTTTAGATTTATTTATTCCCACATGTATTTATTTTTAGATTTATTTATTTATTGATTCATTTATTTTTACTTTTCCGTATGTAACATGGAAATGAGGAAGGCGGTCCTTCTGTAGCTTCAGTGCATCATTGGTTAAGAGCTCACGCACAGAATCGTCAGGCCAGCTAAACAATAGAGATCGTAGTTTGCAACGAAAATGGCGGCAGCCGTAGAGTTATTTTCACCTACTGTTATTCGCGTTATGCCGAAATATGTAAACTATTTTCCAGAAATAAAAACACAAAGCTGAAGCTACTTATGTGATCCCCCACAGCATCATCGTCATCGAGTCTGGAACCGTCGACATCAGACGCTAGGGTGATGACGCCTAGAGTCAGACACTCAGTGGACGATTGGTTAGATTATTGATAGCTATAACTTTAGCAAAATGACAAATAACGTTAATGCAGTAAATGTTTTAAATTGGGAGCACGGAGAAAACTTTATACGACGATCAGATGGTCTCATATCGACATTGTTAACGTGGGTAGACGATATGAAGAAGTGGCCAGAGGAAACCATGGGACTGTCAGGAGTTGATGGAGCAGCATGTAGAGGGTGTAGGTGAAGAAGACTGGAATTATTTTAAATCAGCTTTGTAAAACAAGAGATAACTTTGTGATTTGTTTTAGAAAATGTATCATTTAATACAAGTTGTATAAAATCAGTTGTAAGAACTTTTACTGATCTTCATGTAATATTTCACCATTTAATTTTCATATGCAATAAACCAAGATGGAATTTATTTGCAAACTTGACATGACTTATTCCATTTAAATCAGTAGACTTCATTCCTTCCAGTTTTAAGGGGAATCTACAGAGCTTACATTATATGGTTTTATAAGAAATTACTGACAGCTAACATCTGGCCACATTGTAAAGATTAAAACAAAACTTCACAAAAGATAACATTATCATATTGTAAAGGTTTATAGAAATAACTTTACAGATAAGTAACATAGTAAAGGTTTATAAAAAATAACTGCATACACTATTTACACTGATTAGTTAAATCAAAACTACAGCACAGACAGAAGTGGAACGCACTTACAAATTAACACATTCCTCCTCTACATCAGAAATTATGTTGCTTAGGTAACACAGGACAAATTCTCTAAATGATCAATTTTAGGGGTGAGTTTAACCTGTTAACTGTCATGGGCCCACCGGTGGGCCCACAGCCATTACATATTTAAAACAGTAATATTCTATACTAAACCTAAACTAATCTTGACAAACTATATATCATTTGAAAGCTTAGAATCTGTAGTTTACATATTTGGAGACTGATTTTCAAAATAAATTACAGAGGAGCAGTAATTTATCAATTTGCAACAAGCATATTTTCATACTCATAAGGCATGTTCAGACCTTTATTTTGAAATAGCGATGAACATGAAAAATCATTAAAGATTGGTTGAAACATGTTTGTTTTCATGCCAAAAGATAACATCCATTCAATTTTTTGAGAAAAAAAGGTCTAAAAATGTTTTTAATAGAAAAAAAAAATGCATTTATGATTGTGGCGGAGATCTATAACCCACATACATGTATTTTTTATGTTTATTAGAGGCTAAACTCATATCAAATTCTGCCAAACTTCCCATACTACTTCTATATAGGATGTATACTTCATAAATTGTATGAAAATAATGGAAATATATGGTTCAGATCACTCAAACCATATATGGAAATGGAGGCGCCTTTATATGGTCAGTAATGGAGCTTGGTTGTCATCTAGTGAAAAAGTGTGGTACTGCGCCCAAACAAAATCTTACTGAAAGCTCATTTTTTGAGATATCAACCTGAAATTTGGAACACAAGGCGGTGGGTGTTGAATTGTAAAGTGCAGCGCAACACTCCGACCGCTTAATATAATCTACCGTTACAGTTATAGGATTACGGCTAGAGACTAGCATTAGGTCCCTCTCAACCAGAAGTAAGATAACTAAACGAACGCAATGGTGTCACCCTTGTTGTCGTGAAAATAACGTGCAAGAGCTACAACCTGTCACTACACAGCCAGCCAGAGTAATCGAGCAAGCGCTTCAATCAATGATGAACCAATGGTAAGCAAGACCAACCCACCTAATTATCATACATGACAAAGAAATGTAAAAATAAATACGAAAATAAATTTAAAAAGTTGAAATAAATAAATGTTACAATAAATAAATCTGGAAATAAATACATATTGGAATAAATAAATATAAAAATAAATGAATGCATAAAATAAGTAAATATAAAATAAATGAAAAAAATAAATAAAATAATAAATAAATAATATTAGAAATAATTAAAACATAAAAGCAGAAAATAATAAATTAAGGGGGGGAAATGAATTTTATTAAAAATAAATAATATTTATTTTATCATGTTGTTTATTAATTAATTTATTTTCCTATTATCACATTATTTATCTATTTATTCATTTATTTATTCATTTATTCATTTTTAATTTCTGCAGGTTTGGTCCTCCATACCGGAGGACCTAATTTATGCAGCCTAATAATCCTTTAATGGATTTGAAAATATAAATTGATAATGTGTTATGTGTATGCTAGGTTAAAGAGATGTGTTTTTAGCCTAGATTTAAACTGACAGAGTGTGTCTGCATCCCGAACAATGCTAGGAAGATTGTTCCAGAGTTTGGGTGCCAAATAGGAGAAGGATCTACTGCCTGCAGTTGATTTTGATATTATCAGCTGGCCTGAATTCTGAGATCGCAATAAACGTGAAGGATTATAATGATTTAAGAGCTTGCTTAGGTACTGGGGAGCTAAACCATTTAGTGCTTGGTAAGTAATTAGCAAGATTTTAAAATCTATATGATTATTTAACAGGAAGCCAATGCAGTGATGACTGAACTGGGCTAATATGGTCATACTTCCTAGTTCTAGCAAGAACTCTAGCTCCTGCATTTTGTACGAGCTGTAGTTTATTTATCAAGCGGGAGGAACAACCACCCAGTAGAGCGTTACAGTAATCTAGCCTTGAGGTCATGAACGCATGAACTAACTGTTCTGCATTTTTCTTTGAGAGCATATGTCATAGTTTAGATATATTTTTAAGATAGAAGAATGTGGTTTTGCAGATGCTAGTAACATGGCCTTCAAATGAAATATTGGTATCAAAGAGCACACCCAGGTTCCTAACTGATGACGAAGACTTAACAGAGCAGCCATCAAGTGTTAGACAGTATTGTAGGTTATTGCGTGAAGTAGTTTTTGGTCCAAAAATTAGAATCTCTGTTTTTTCTGAATTTAGTAGTAGGAAATTACTGGTCATCCAGTTTTTTATATCAGCTACACATTCTGTTAATTTAGCAAATTAGTAAGTTTCGTCAGGGCGTGAAGAAATATAGAGCTGAGTATCATCAGCGTAACAATGAAAACTAATGCCATGCTTCCTAATGATATCTCCCAAGGGTAGCATGTACAGAGTGAAAAGCAATGGTCCTAGTACTGAGCCTTGCGGTACTCAATATTTAACTTGTGATTGATATGACATCTCATCGTTTAATACTACAAACTGATAACGGTAAGATAAGTATGATTTGAACCATGCCAATGCAATTACACTAATGCCAACATAGTTTGAGTCTATTTAGAAGAATATTGTGATCAATAGTGTCAAATGCAGCACTAAGATCTAGTAACACTAATAGAGAGATACAACCACGATCTGATGATAAGAGCAAATCATTAGTAACTCTAATGAGAGCAGTCTCAGTACTATGGTACGGTCTAAGCACAGTGAACATTCCCATCCTCGTTACTACCTTTGAATCCGTTGATCTTGAGGAATCATTCTGGACATACTCTAGTTCTCTTTTAAGCACATTGCTTATTTCAACAGAAATGACTGCAGCCGTTAATTCTAGTCTGGGAATTGCTATGACCTTCAGAGGTAAAACTCTTGACTTTGCCATTACTAAAGCACAGTGAACTTTCCCATCCTCGTTACAGAGTCTCAAGTAGGAGCACTGACCGTAGCCGTGAGTGCTTGCATCTGAGAAATTATGCAATTCAGCCTTGACAATTTTCCAGAAGTTGTTAGGTGCATATGTTCTTGGTATGCTTATTTCTTGCAACTCAGAAAGATTCTGCTTCCACTGCTCCCACCGTAACTGAAGTTCCGTTGACAAGAAATCATCCTATCCAGGACCACGCTTCCATACTTCCTGCAGAATTCTCTTTCCATTAAGCAGAACAGGCACTACGAATCCTAACGGATCATACAAACCCGATTCCAAAAAAGTTGGGACACTGCACAAATTGTGAATAAAAAAAGAATGCAATAATTTACAAATCTCATAAACTTATATTTTATTCACAATAGAATATAGATAACATATCAAATGTTGAAAGTGAGACATTTTGAAATGTCTTGCCAAATATTGGCTCATTTTGGATATCATGAGAGCTACACATTCCAAAAAAGTTGGGACAGGTAGCAATAAGAGGCCGGAAAAGTTAAATGTACATACAAGGAACAGCTGGAGGACCAATTTGCAACTTATTAGGTCAATTGGCAACATGATTGGGTAAACAAAGAGCCTCTCAGAGTGGCAGTGTTTCTCAGAAGTCACCGATTCCCCCAATGCTGCGGTGGAAAATAGTGGAGCAATATCAGAAAGGAGTTTTTCCAGACAAAAATTGCAAAGAGTGTGAAGTTATCATCATCATCTACAGTGCATAATATCATCCAAACATTCAGAGAATCTAAAACAATCTCTGTGCGTAAGGGTCAAGGCCGGAAAACCATACTGGATGCCCGTGATCTTCGGGCCATTATATGGCACTGCATCACATACAGGAATGATACTGTAATGGAAATCACAACATGGGCTCAGGAATACTTCCAGAAAACATTGTCGGTGAACACAATCCACCGTGCCATTCGCCGTTGCCGGCTAAAACTCAATAGGTCAAAAAAGAAGCCATATCTAAACATGATCCAGAAGCGCAGGCATTTTCTCTGGGCCAAGGCTCATTTAAAATGGACTGTGGCAAAGTGGAAAACTGTTCTGTGGTCAGACAAATCAAAATTTTAAGTTCTTTTTGGAAAACTGGGACAACATGTCATCCGGACTAAAGAGGACAGGGACAACACAAGTTGTTATCAGCGCTCAGTTCATAAGCCTGCATCTCTGATGGTATGGGGTTGCATGAGTGCGTGTGGCATGGGCAGCTTAAATATCTGGATAGGCACCATCAATGCTGAAAGGTATATCCAAGTTCTAGAACAACATATGCTCCCATCCAGACATCGTTTCTTTCAGGGAAGACCTTGCATTTTCCAACATGACAATGCCAGACCACATACTGCCTCAATTACAACATCATGGTTGCGTAGAAGGATCCTGCCTGCAGTCCAGATCTTTCACCCATAGAAAACATTTGGCGCAGGAAGAAGCGACAAAGAAGACCTAAGACAGTTGAGCAACTAGAAGCCTGTATTAGACAAGTATGGGACAACATTCCTATTCCTAAACTTGAGCAACTTGTCTCCTCAGTCCCCAGACGTTTGCAGACTGTTATAAAAAGAAGAGGGGATGCCACACAGTGGTAAACATGGCCTTGTCCTTTTTTGAGATGTGTTAATGCCATGAAATGTAGAATCAACTTATTTTTCCCCTTAAAATGATACATTTTCTCAGTTTTAAACATTTGATATATCATCTATGTTGTATTCTGAATAAAATATTGAAATTTGAAACTTCCACATTATTGCATTCTGTTTTTATTCACAATTTGTACAGTGTCCCAACTTTTTTGAAATCGGGTTTGTACACTGAAGCAACTGTAGATAAAATTCCACGACGAGTAGCATGTTGTTGCTGCAACTTGATCTTGAACTGGAACCAATCTAAATCCTTTTGCCGCTATATTCCAAGGGCTCTTTCAAATGGCAAATCAAATGCAAAATCTTTAGCATCAGATGCGAGTTCAGAGGC
Organism: Chanodichthys erythropterus; assembly: GCF_024489055.1. Taxonomy (NCBI): domain Eukaryota; kingdom Metazoa; phylum Chordata; class Actinopteri; order Cypriniformes; family Xenocyprididae; genus Chanodichthys; species Chanodichthys erythropterus. Next base: position 15,020,968 of record NC_090227.1, on the reverse strand, counting down.
AGGAATACCATTCAAAACAGCTCCATCATTTGACATGAATTTGTGTAGTCGCAAACCTTTGTGCAATGGGTGTTTTCTTGCTTCATCAGCAACCTTAATTGCAGTCTCTGTGTCTTCCAAACTAGTTACTCCATGATCCACATACAAAATTCCTCAATATAAACTCTGTACCTAGAGGATATAAATGGCTGTTCTTGTTTGCAATATGCTTTAGGCCAAAGTTGGTAACGCTTTAGATTACAGCCCGGAAATTACTGCGTAATTACAACGAATTTACAGCGTAACTATCTGTAATTATTTTGTACCTATAAAGTACCTATATGTAGATATAGGGTAACAATACAAAAAGTTTGGTTAATAAAAAGGTAACAACAAATAAAAATTAAAAACAATTATACTGCAATTATTTTTTTAAATAAGGGTTAATTATTTTAATGTTATAGGGTATATGCTAAACAACACTGGAAATTACAGATAGTTATAAAATATGTACAGTGTAACTAAGGGCTAAATATTGTAATATAACGTGGTATGTATGATCTAATATGCTAACAACATGGGAAATTACAAATAATTATACAGTAACAATTTTATAACTAATGGCTAGCTACTCTCATATTATTACCTAATATGCTAAACAACATGGACCAGTCGCAAATAATTATACTGTAACTATTTTATAACTAAAGGATATTCTAATACTACGTGTTATGCATGACCTTGGGGGCTATGACTAATATTCACAAAATATTATCGAAGTATTGATCTGATGAAAACACAACTGAATTGAGCTGAATAATTACCCTCGAGTTGCTTTATAGCTGATAATCTTTTTTAATGATTTATGCTTCATTTTTTTTTTCTGTTGTGAAGCTGATTTGAAACAATCTGTAGCCTATACTATAAAGTGCTCTACATGTGATTTGACTTCTTTAGACTACGTGGTATATATCACTAAAGAATACATGATGTGGGTTTTGGTGATGGTTTATAGAAATTTTAATCAAAGCTTATGACCTGATAAAAGTGTTACAGATAGTTGTTCTGTTTTAATGGCATTGTAGTCCATCGAGGTGCAATGCAGTGGAACGTAAGCTTACCTCTTTCCAGCTATTCCCCGAAAATAAAACATAACATAATACAACAACACCAGCATTTTACTACATACAGTACCCTATAATTGATATATTCCGCTAGAAAAGGGCTTCTGACTCTTCGTCTTCTTGATCCACCTTCTTGTTCCACGTAGTTACAGGGTAAGTACATCATCTGCGGACCATAAATTAAAGTGGAGCTTGTTACCCCCTTGTTCCACGTAGTTACAGGGTAAGTACATCACCTGCGGGCCGTAAATTAAAGTGAAGCTTATTACCCCCTTATTCCACGTAGTTACAGGGTAACTACATCACCTGCGGGCCGTAAATTAAAGTGAAGCTTATTACCCCCTTATTCCACGTAGTTACAGGGTAACTACATCATCTGCGGGCCGTAAATTAAAGTGGAGCTTGTTACCCCCTTGTTCCACGTAGTTACAGGGTAACTACATCATCTGCGGGCCGTAAATTAAAGTGGAGCTTGTTACCCCCTTGTTCCACGTAGTTACAGGGTAACTACATCATCTGCGGGCCGTAAATTAAAGTGGAGCTTGTTACCCCCTTGTTCCACGTAGTTACAGGGTAACTACATCATCTGCGGGCCGTAAATTAAAGTGAAGCTTGTTACCCCCTTGTTCCACGTAGTTACAGGGTAACTACATCACCTGCGGGCCGTAAATTAAAGTGGAGCTTGTTACCCCCTTGTTCCACGTAGTTACAGGGTCACTACATCATCTGCGGGCCGTAAATTAAAGTGGAGCTTGTTACCCCCTTGTTCCACGTAGTTACAGGGTAACTACATCATCTGCGGGCCGTAAATTAAAGTGGAGCTTGTTACCCCCTTGTTCCACGTAGTTACAGGGTACATAGGTGCAACAAATATACATACACAAAATGTCATATCCTTTATGTCAAAATATTTATTTTAATATTATTTTAATAACAGTAATAATTATGAACAACAATAATAGTAATATAAATTAAACTTATTTCAAAAAAGATTATCAACCATTATTTTAATGATGTTAACATGACAACAAATTATCATTGTTATTTTTTCCCCCTTTTTTTGTGTCTCTTGCTTGGCTTCTTAATTTTCTTCTTCTTTTTCGCTTGGGACTCTGATGCTGAGGAGCTGATGGAATCCCAGGAGTCTTGCTGTTCTGCAATATATATAAATAAAAACACACTCTTTAGTCCAGAAACAGATCGCTTTAAATGAGTCAGTTACTGTGGTATTGTTAACTGTATGTGGCTAATCTGCTTTGTAGGAACTGTGGACGAACCAGACAAATGAATCATTCAGATGATTCTTTCAAAACATAATTCTAATTCAGAATTGAGGTTCCGGCTCCGGCCCGTCTGTGGATAAAGCCAGGCTGATTACTTTTACGACACATGCTTCCTGATAGCAGAAGCGACATACCAAAGGGTCACCCAAGAAGACAGAGAGACAATCCAGACCCTTTTGTTTCCTTACTTCACAGGAAAGCCAAAGAGACTGTTGAACAAATAAATCTGCTTCAAAATTGTTCCAACAATTTTAACGGACTTATCAAACATCTTTTAACTACATACATTTTGCACTATGTGTCCACAAGTACTACCTGTAAACAGTTAGGCTTTAGAACACTCACAATTCATGTAAATGTGTTAACTCTTGACTGAATGACTGAAAGTATGCCTTATTTGGACTTAATTTGATTCTTTCCCCCTTTCCTATATCCTGACTTGAATGAAATCTGTTTAAAATGTATTGTATTCCATTTAATAGCAATTATGTTAAAATGGCACTCTGCTAAAGCAGAGGCAGACCGGGATGTGACACTTATGTTTTATTGGGGGCAGATGAAGGCCCTCTTGAAACAGGACAATGTCTAATTGGCCAAGACTCCTCAGAGGTGTGACAAACAACTAAGTTTAAATGATCATATTGCAAGATAGTGAAGGAGAGAAGTTGGTTAGTAAACGAGAAAGGAGTTGGTTCTGTTCTGGGAAAAGAAGCCAAGACAAGTACCAAGAACAATGGAGTGACAAGAAGAACAGACCAGCCGCTCATTCAAGCCATCCAACCATCACTCACTTTTCTTTTCTTTACTTAATTTTCCTTTACCGCTGAAAGTGTTGTGTCCTAAGTTTCGCCGCAAAGTTCAACCAACGACTTTTGTCGCTTCAACTCCAGCGACAAAGAGACTTCCTTCATTGTTCCACACGGACCTGATCTGGACCAATCATCGAATTGGGAAATCCCTCTCTGCACGACGAGGGAAATTCACCTTAGTCAACGCAAGCAAGTACCTCCAGATGAAAACTGAACTGGTGCATTTAAATGAATGATTCATGGTTCGTTCTGGTCTTTGAAATGCATTGATAGGAATTCGGTTAATCAGATCTCTCTCTCTCTCTCTCTCTCTCTCTCTTTCAAAACTCTTTCTCATTTCCTTCTTACTGCAACGCGTATGAATGTGTGTATGTGTGTATGTGCGTACCTTTGTGTTAGATTAGTTTGTTTTAGAATAAATAAAATCTCTTGTAGATTTTAAAAGGAAAGTGTCTTGTATTATGTGCTTTATGATTTAATGTCTTAAACTGTGATCAAGTTACCGTGCTCTAATCAGTGTTTTCACGATTGTTGGATATTTATATCCGTTACCACAGCTTAATTACGGCTCAAACAAATGAACGCTGGACGAATCAGTTGCTCGGTCGTAATCTAAACAACTCTTTATAATTCCCTATAAATATTTCATTTGAGCTAATTTTACTTCCTAGGGTGTTTTCCCTACAGTAATGGTGGAGTATAATTCGGGCAGTTTAATCTAAATTTGGAGCACATATCAAGTCATTTTTCTTTTTATCAACGCAAATTATTAAACCCCTCAGTGTTTGTGTGACGTATGCAGCGCGCTCGGCGCAGTCCGTAACCCCAGTCTGCTGACTTGTCTCTAAACTCCAGTCTGCAGTAAATTTCAGATCTATATCACACATAATATAAGGTAAGAATTAAGCGTGTTCCTTAAATTCTAGAATGCCTTGTTTATAGCTATTCTGATGTCTGCGTGTTCCAGCGTCATTCAAATAGCTATAATAACGTTATTGTGTATCAGAGAGCTGAATTGAAACTAAACTGCAATAGTTAAAATACTCTGTGCAGGACGAATACTCTCCACACAGAACTGCAAGATCGAGCGTGTTCCTAGATCTGTTTCTAAAACTTTATTTATAGCTAAAGTGTCAGTGCGTGTTCCACTGTACTAAATCTGCTATATTCTCCCTTTGTAAAACAGTAACGCTATACGCTTGCTTGTTTTATATTTATAGCCAAACTGATTATAGTGCGTGTTCCACTGCTTTCAGTGTGCTATATTCTCCCGTTTGCTAAACGCTAACGTACATGCTTGCTTGTTTGAGCTCGTGTAATACGTGTCCGAGCGCAATTTAAGTGATTTGAAACTGATCAAGTGAAGCTTTTGAAACTGTTATATTTTGCGTGCATAGAGACCCGCCGAGGTCGCGATTTTTCCATCTATTACAGCAGAAAGCTATCACTTTAAGTTTAAGCCCTACGTCGTAAAACAGCTACGAGTGGTGTCTCTTATTTATAGAGTTGAAATGCGCCGACATTTCACGTAACGCTTGATTGTACATGCATGTGTCTTTCATTTGTACAGTTACATGTATTTGATGTAATTCACATGTTCGCCACTATCATTTTGTTTGGTCACCATAGTTACAGTCGTGGCACGGAAGTCTTAACCAATGCTTCCGGAAGAACGTCATTGTAAACAAGCTAACCTCTGCAGTTGTTTACATTGAAGTTCATATGCTAAAGCCTTTAGCCTCGAAGCTAAGCTAGTTAACATCATTGTGTGAAAGCAGTGTCTGTGTGAGCAACTATAAAGTGATTTAACCACTTAAAACACTTCAATTGTATGTACACTTGTTGGTCTTTCCTTCTTATTTTCCCCTTTACTTTCTCACTTATTACTTTACCTATATTTTACTTGAAAAGAAAAATATTGGTTTACAATTATTAATCTTTTTACCTACATTTGACTTGAAAAAGAAATACTGGCTTACAATTTTTAATTGTCAAATTTGAATTTAATAAAACTAATTAAATTTAAATTAAAATCCTACGTTTTCCTAAAAAGTAATTTTAAATGATCTCTACATTTCCAAATTTCCATTATTTCTAATTTCATAATTTTCACAACTCTAAAATTCTATTTTAGATCGAATTACTTTAGGTCTGAATAAGCCTTGAACTTTAGAAGTTTAAGCAAACTTATTCCACCAAAGTTTTTCCTAATTTTGACTCACATTTGCTCATTGTTTTATTGCGTTATATCTTTCGTTTCCCTTTCTTGGTTATTCACTTAGCCACTCTATTTTATTTATTTATTTACCTCTTTGTTTAATTCCCTTTTTCTTATCTCATCCCATTATTTTCATTTATTTTCTCTTTCTTACCTTTTTCCTTTCCTCTTCGTATTCTAGCTTAGGAACGACACACCTGAGCCTCAATAGGAGACATTGATATCTTACGAGTTTCAAATCAATCAGGGATAACCCTCTCTTTACTAAAAAAAATTATTCTCATGTGTTTAGTTGTTCATCAACTACCAATTCTATACTCGTAATTAGACAAAGGCTTCAGAGCCATTTGTGGATCTGCTCTCCTCCCCTTTCCTTTTCCTCACGTCTTTTTTGTTCTATCCTCCTTTCTTCCATCTTATTCTTCAGATTTGTAGGGATCAAGCTTGGACGAACCATCAATCGATTCTAAAGAAAGAGAAACACAATCTTTCCAAAGATATAATTCATTAGGTATTTGATCTTAATCAAACCCTTTTGTGTTCTCCATACTCCCTGCATTTGTAAACGCAATTTAAATTTTGACATTTCCTCCAAGAACATTTAACAGAGACAAGTGTTGAGCAACCGTTGCTTTCACAGCATCCCTGGTAAGCAGTTCAACTGAAGGTGTGTGGTGTCAATCCTGTCAAACTAAGAAAAGAGGTATCAGCATTATTATTGTATTATTGTCCTTGCGAACATAAACAATAATATATATTTTTTTTTTTTCTTTTATTTTTGGAAACAGCTTTTCTCTAAATTGAAAAAAACTCTCTTTTTCCTTACTCAGTCGAGTGACAAAGTCCTCACATCACGAGTTGAAAACAGTTTTTCATTGATAGAAAATATTTATAGGAAATATTTTGTCTATTGAAATTTGTTTTAACTTTTTCTCTTTCTCTCTCAGTTGAGTGACAAAGCCTTCTCATCACTAGCCTACCTGTCTACACTCTGAGACCAACACGTAGCCATCACACTTCATGATTGGTGTACATTCACCGAAACGACACTTAGCTGTTCCACCACATAGGCTTACACCCCACACAGATCTGTGTCAGTCTCTTCTCCCCAGCGTGCCAACATGTTGCAGACGGAAATCCCCACTGCCCAAGATGTGGACGCCTGGCTCAGCGGCATTACAAACTGCCTCATGCCAAAGACAATTGAACTGTTATTATTTTTAATAATAATCATAATTCTGAGAAGATTCCCGACACATGATTCAAGCCAGAACCAAGACCACACTGAAGTAGGCAAGATAACCAATTCTCTAAGCATTGCCTTCACAGCCCAGCTGAAACTAAGCGACAAGCACATCACCCACCTACAGGAGGAGCTGACACGTGCCCAGAGCCGCATAGACAAGCTGGAAGTGAAAGTCAAAGACGACTTCAAGCGTCAGACCACTGAGTTCCTGAGAGAGCTGATGCACATCCAACGCTGCACAGACCAGCACAAGGTGAAAGCTCAAGACAAACTTGTGGAGCAAAAAACAAAGGAACAAGTTTACAAGCTCCAAGAAGCCCTTGCAGTTGTGGAACGTGACACGCAAGAATTAAAGACTGTCCAATGTCACCTGGTAAACCAACTAGAAAATGCCAATTCTGACATTAAAGATAAGAACTTTAAAATCAATGCTCTGGAAGACCATTTGAAATGGTACAGCACTGAAATGGACCATCTAAACCAACAATTAGATGATGCCAACGGCAAGCTCTACATGGTTAGAAATGAACTTAAACATGTTCACACCCAGAAACCAGAGTCAAGAAGGGAGGGGCCTCCCTCAGCATCACCACAGCTGAGCACAACAGAGTCCCCCATCCAAGAACTGCCATGCAACGGAAGAAGTGAGTGGCCACCACCCACAACATCACCGGCCTTCACTACAGAATTCTTCCCTATCAACCAAAGAGAGCTCATCCATGCAGACCCCAAAGTTGCACACGAGATGACCCTTAAAGACCTTAACAAGCTGGCTAAGAATATCACACAGTTCAACCCGAACTCCATGGAGAACCACAACATCCAGACTTACCTCCGAGATATTGACTTCTACCTACAGGTGAGACCCAATGTGACTGACAGAGACAGGTTGTATCTCCTCAGGTCCACATCTAGCCCAGAGGTACGAAGCTTCTTAGATCGACAACCTGTTCACGTTAAGCACAACTACCAGCTATCACGTGAGTCACTGATTTGAAGAATTTACAGGCCCAGAGTCTGAACATGGACTATTAGTCGCCTTGGAAACCAAACAAGGTCGACAAGAGATGCCCCAAGCTTACTACAACCGTTTCCGACAAGCCTACTTAGGTGCACATCATGAACCTGAACTTGAAGAGGATGTGAACTTCAAAACCCTCTTCCTGAGAAACCTGCACCCTGGACTAAGTCACTATCTAGGCGTCATGGCCTGCCCAAACACAATGCCAATCCAACAGCTACGTGACTTGACACACAAGGCCTACGTCAAACAGAAGATGGCCTCAAAGAAAGGTTTGAAAACGGCCACAATTTCAAACTCCGGCAGCCAAGATCCAAGCCGTGTACTGCGAGACAGCCAGTGGCATGACAATGCCACAGCCTGTCATAAAGGACACAGAGAACGTGACCCCCATGCCACTGACAGCTTCCACACCGACAGCTGGAAAATGCCACGGGACCACCCACACTTCTCAAGAAACCCACCAGAAAGAAACATCTGGGACCCAAACTGGACAGCCCAAGTCCACCAACCAACACATTCAAATGCATCCACTGTGGGTAAGCGACGGCGATACCCACCTCTGCATCAATCAGTTAAACACAGCACTGAGAACAAGAACGCCCAAGAACAAGACAGTTCCACCTCAGAAGACATGGAACAACTGATGAGACAAATTACAGCGTTCGTTGCAAACAACAATGTAGTGAAGCGAGTGCCAATACTCGCTTTGGGGGAGGGGAAGAGTAACGGGAGTCCGTGAGAGAAAAAAAATAATAAAAATAAATGATGGCTTACTCGCACAGCACTTCCGTGCAGGGTGTACTTTATTTACAGTGCCAGAAATAAAGCAGTCCACAGTGAACTCTATGTACAGGTGCACACAAAAACCCAAAAGTACCAAAACAATAAAACAAAAAAATAAAGACGAAAACTGTATCCACAATATACAATGGTTTTGGGGTTTTGCTTGAGGTTCCACCACAACACTCTCGCCGACTTGGTTAACAAGTCATGAATGTGAGTCTAGCCTCCCCTTTTATATGACAGACTCCACCCCCTTTTGGCATAATTCATTAAAAGGGTAAGTATTATACATTGGACATTTTAAATCTTTCATAAGACTCACTAAATCAACCTTAAACATTAATTCTCACGGGTAATTCAAATAAATATATTCATTGTCCTCAATAACACAAAAACACGTTATCTTTCAACACATATTTTACACATAATCTCCCTACCCCACACAAGACAATGGTTTAGCCGGCTTCCGGTTGCGCTGCGCCGGCGCGACCATCCGTTACGTCATAAACAGGCGCCCTCCGTGTGCTCTGTTTGGCAGACACAGCGTTTACCCACCGAAAGACCGACTAAACCCAGACAAACAAACAATTGAATGAAGACAAAACACAAGACAAAGACGATGTGTGTGTGTATAAGGATCGGGCATGAAACTGTGTTAAAGGGAAATGTGATGTGGAGGAATGTCCATGGGCCATCGGCCCGGCGTGTGCACCCGCTTTGCCGACGGCAGAAACAGCCGGTAAGGAGAGGGAAATGGAGCGTGAATGGGGTATGTATTTAGGTGCGTGTGTGTGTGCGTGCGCGCCCAGCGGGGAATATCTACTTTATCACAAACATAAACAGCGATGATCACAAGGATGAGTCACCCTTGTTATGACTAGAGGCGGAACGGAAGGTCAGTGATCATCTGATCCACCTTCCAAATGGAGATGACTGCCACCCGTTCTACAACAGCACAGAACGAAGCGGTCTCTTCCAGCCAAACACCGCTGAAAACTCAATAGTATCAGAGAACACAGTTCTGGTTACTCATCACCCACCAATAAACCCAACGAGTTCCTATCTCAAGAACCATGCTTGTGCAACAGTAACAACAGTAAGCACAGAAGGCCAGACAGTCTGTCACAACCAGAAGGCATTACAAAAGGAATGCAACGTAGGAGACAAAGTTTTGCACCACAGCTCAACACAGCCATGTCAAACTTCCTCCTACCTTCTGCCAAAGAACTTCCTGCCTCACTGGACTGACTCCCATCAAATTAGGGATGATCTCTTGCCCTGCACCAGTATAGTGGTCATTCATGGAGGTGTTGTTTTGTTGTTGCTTTGGGTGTGTCTGCTTCTGTCCATTTGTCTACAGTGTCCGCCGATGTCTTCATCTCAACACATCGCCGAACCAAGGGGGGATATGTATGAACTGTGGACGAACCAGACAAATGAATCATTCAGATGATTCTTTCAAAACATAATTCTAATTCAGAATTGAGGTTCCGGCTCAGGAAAACAACACAAAAACGAAATTTAAAGCTATGTTCATTCATAATTTAGCGGGCAAATCATTCTAAGATGATGTAAGAAAAGCCGGCAGGGTAACGTTTTGTTTCCTCATAGGGCGATTTCAGCATTACTAGTAAAAGCTGAGGTAAAATAAAGTGACTTACCTTTGTTAGATGAGTTGAGAATGTGTTGAATAAAACGAATGCTTCTGTATGTTTTCACTCTTCCAGTCGGGATGAAAAAGGCGACTTCAAATTTCCCGGGGGTGCCAAAACACGGAAGAGCGCCACGAGAGCGTTGTTGCCCGAAAGAATATTGCATCTGTAGTGGTTTAGCACTACCATAGAGAATGAATGGGAAACGGTTTATGGTCTCGTGAATAATTGTTATAATACATTATAACCTTTATAAAGTATAATGCATTAAAACAACCAATTTGAGATGTAACAAAGATTATGTGAATATTAATGCATTTTAACTTTAGTTACAATTATTCATGAAAAGATATAATGCATTATAATGTACATTATGAATACCTTTTAGAATGAAATGTACATATATGTATGTATGTACATACAGACATAATATATATAACATGCATATTGCTTTTTCTGTCTTGCAGGTCAACATGCACAAAAAATGGCATGTTTTTCCCTGGAAAACTCAAGGTTGTGTTCCATCTCTGGAATGCTTCCTGTACCTTCTTTCTACTTATTTCATGGTGCCCATTCAGAGTTTCAGTCAGAGCAAGGTAAAATCTTGACAGATGAACAACATCATTTACAAATGTCCTTTGTTCTTTATTATACTGAGATGAATATTGTGAAGATCAGAGTTTAGAGAAAGAAGGACAAAAGAAGTAAGATATTTGCAGAATAAAAGGAGAGGTTGAAGAGAAGAAGCAGAAGTGAAGAGCAAAATAAGAGCAACACACACACACACACACACACACACACACACATATATATATATACACATACTTACATCCTCTTAAGCTTATGCTTTAGTCTAATAAGAAGAGGTCAAACGGACTTATCCATTTTGTCATAGTTGGTGTACTAGGTTGGAGTGACTTGTCAAATGTCAAGGATAGATGAAAATAGATATACAAGGTGTTGTTTAAACACCTTTAAGAGAATATTGCAGATCTTGCATTATCTCATGTCTGCAGAGATGGAAACAGACATATTTTGATACAAAAATACATCACCTAATCATTTCTGATGGAAAATACACCTATTCAATCTTACAGCACAGACGAGACACCAAATGTCTTACATTTGTAAATAATCAAACATATCAGAGCATATAGTAGAAAATATAGTTATAAATTATTAAAGAAATCTATAACATGTGAAAGAATAATAATATATAAAGAATAATTAGTAAAAGACATTAATAAAAAGAATAAGCTGAATAAATTTTAATGGAAATAATTTTGCATACTCCAACACATAAAACTAAATGTTCGACTTTTTGCAGCAATCACTGGTACTCTTCCTGAGCTCTCGCTGTCCTCAGCTCATGATGCCCACGTGGAGCCTCAGTCAGAGCCAGGTAAGCTTTTGACAGACATGCAAATGCTGTTACAAATTTTCAGAATGCAGACATCAATTAAATCCTTTTTCCTCTGTGTAGAAACTACATAAACACCACATCTGCCCATGCTGGCCTCATCTGTGAGCAGCCGTACTGGACCTGTGAAGACTGGTGGCAGGGTGTTTTAGCTGGACCACAAACACTGGACATCTATAATGAAGGAGGCCATTGACAACTTGCTTAATAAACACCATGGGAAGAAGGACACGCTTAAAGGGTTAGCTCACCCAAAAATGAAATTTCTGTCATTAATTATTCACCCTCATATCGTTCCAAAATCGTAAGACCTTCGTTCATCTTCAGAACACAAATTAAGATAGTTTTGATGAAATACGAGAGCTTTCAGACCCCTCTATAGACAGCAACACAACAACCACTTTCAAGGCCCAGAAAGGTAGTAAAGACATCTTTAAAATAGTCCACGAGACTGCAGTGGTTCAACCTTAATTTTGTAAATTGACGAGAATACTTTTTGTGAACAAATAAAAACAACAACAAAAATAATAACTTTACTCAACAATCTTGTCTCTGTCAGTCTCTGACGTTATTTATTTTATGCACAAAGTATTCTTGTCACTTCATAAAATAAAGGTTGAACCACTGTAAAAATCTAAAAATGATTCATATCTGTATCCGGATAAAACTGGAAGTGTGCAGCGCTTTACACAGACATTTGGACTGTTAATTGAGAAGAGTTATGTCTGTGGTTTGACAGCCTGTCTGTTTTACCACTGAACAAATATGCCTTGTATAACAGACATATATATTTTCCTGATTATAGCATTTAGCCTATTTAAATATTTAAATATCTACTTAAATATTAGCCTATTTAAATATTAGCCTATTTAAATATCATCTAACTGTCGGAGCCAATAGCCAATATTGAGAATGTTTTCTTTATAGTTATTCGTGGTTTCACGACAGTAAAATTACTACAGCAACAATATTTAGTACTAGAATCTCAATAACCATCTGTTTTCCATTGTTGTTAATGTAGTAACTATGTTTTAAAGTTAAAACCATGGTATTACAAATATCTACTCTCTCTCAATATCATTATAAAATATACAATATCATTATAAAATATCTACGTCATATTGACAGTGCTTCCAGATTTAGGTTTAGTGATCATAATTGTCAAACATGACTGAATGAAAGGCACACATATTTTTATTTGGTAAAAGTGTTATTCTTTAACATTAAATGAGTCACTTCCACAAACAATGGATAAAAGAGCAAATGTGTAAGCCTTTTAGTAAATGTGTATAAATAGGCTATATAATATAATAGTATATTGATTATTGGGCTACTCTTGGAACGCAGCTGTTTGTTATAAAAAGGTATTCGGCTTCGGACACACCACTAGTCTTTACTAACTTTATGGGCCTTTACTAACTTTCTGCAGTTTATCAAAAATATCTTAATTTCTGTTTCAAAGATGAACTAAGGTCTCACAGGTTTGGAACGAGTAATTAATGACACAATTTTCATTTTGGGGTAAACTAACCCTTTAAGCTTGTGGATCAGGAATATGCAGCAATGGTCCACAACTCCTGAATTGATCCCAACAGCATGCTCCATCCGACCACAAGACTGCACATTTCAAAGTATGTCAAACAACTGGCCAAACTCCAGTTCTTCATTAAACACAACTCCAGAGAAACTCTTTGAAAGACAGCAACCCTCTGTCTACTTCTTGACAAAGGGTCGTGAAACCACCAGTGTACCAGGCGTAACAATGAAACCTGCAGTTGTAAACCCAGCAGCACCTGCTCTGACTACACCCTGGACTCATGAGACCATTGAGAGAATTGTGGAGGGTGGAAAACAGAGATGGGTGACAGAAAAAAAGAAATTAATATTTCCTGATAGTTTGCCTCAAAGGAATATTTAACATTACTATTTATGTTTTTATTTTATTATTCGGTGTGAGATTGCATTATGTATATATTGTCAGAGTTCTGTCTATATTTTTCTTTCTATATTATTATTTTGTATTAATATTTACTATTCTTAGAAAGTGCTTAGAGCATTTAATAAAACAATTGAAAATCACTGTGATGAGTGCTGTGTGTTCCTGTTTGTAGAACTCATTTTACAGTTTCTATGGTTTTGGAAACATTTAATTGATCATATAACTTAAGTGTGACTTAAACTATTCATTCAAACAATTTTCATTCAATACATGAATATTACTGAGTTCAGTTTAAATGTTTTTTATTTACATTGCAAAAACAACTTGATATTAATAACAATGAATGTTTTTAATACTCAAATTTCTTTTATTTTTTTTTAAAGATTTCAATTAATAGTAAAATTCCATGAAATTGAATTGAATAATCCTTACATATTTTAATTGAATAATTCTTTATCAGTTATTCAATAAAAAATAAGGATTATTCAATTCAATTTCATGGAATTTTACTATTAATTTAAATGCATAAATCTTAAAGACGTATATAAGCATTTACTATTATTTCACTGTATGTATTTTAATATTAATAATTTATTCAGCACATTGTCTGTGATCCAATAGAGAAAAAAATACATTTAAAACACTTTGCAAATGTATTGCATTGTTGAATTGTATAATTTTGTTCAAAGCTGTGTGAAATAATAATGGTTTAGATTTGCATGAGTGGGATTCGAACCCTGGTCCAAGTAAAAAGCAAAAAAAATGTGTGAAAAAACCTGATTGGCCGTGACCTCATTTACGCTTTTAGACCAGCAGTTGAAATGCTTCAATTTGATTGGCTGGTAATCCATTACAGCTATTCGCGACTGGCCCCCGCGAGCTACTTGAGGATGTACATTCAACAGGCTGTGGAAGAGAACTTTTAGTGTAAGAAAGAATTTACAAAAAAGCATTACTTAGCATGCTAACCATATTAGCATGCTAAGCTAACTTAATGCTAATGAAGCTCATGGTTAACTTGATAACTGAAGAGCCACATTAAAGTGAATGACAACTGGTTAGCATGCTAAGCAATCAGCATGCTAAGCTAACTAGCATAAGACAACAAACACAAGCAAGGTCACATTCAGAGATGAATATCTCGGGAATGGTAGCGAATATCAAAAATCCGTTATAGCAGTCATTTCTGTGTGGCTCGGTCCAAAGATCATCTGAGCTGATTTTGGACAAAATTGACCAACATTTGTGGGAGGAGTAGCGAAAAAAACTGTTTCTGATTTACTTCAATATGGCAGACAGGTACATTTAAGGAAAATGACAAATCACACAATGTCGGAATCGGCATAAGCCAGGGAATAAAATGACATAAAGCAGACAAATTTTGGATAATGTTTTCAAAAGTTATAAGCAATTTTGCAAAAATCATTATATCTGTGGAATACTAGGTGGCGCTATGCTGAAACTTTTCATGTACCTTCAGGACTCTCTGATGGTCATATGTACCAATTTTTGTGATGATATGTCGAATTGTTTAAAAGTTATTGCAATTTATGACAAAATTCAAAATGGCAGACACGTGGTTCATCCGATGTTGAATTCGATATCCTCGGATTCGGCATGGCACAGGGAATCTATAGACACCAAGATCTTGATTTTCTAACAAAGTGTTCAAAAGTTATTGGCCAAAATAGCCATCTTTCAGATCTCATGACCTGTAGGTGGCGCTGTTCCCAAATTTGGCATGGAACCTCAGATCATGGTCTTGATCAAGTGTACCAATTTTTGTTTCGATTGCTCAAAGTTTGGCCGAGATACAGCCTCTATAGCAATTTTGGGTCAACCTCGTTAACTTTGTGACATCATAACATTTGAACAAAGATGAATAAAAAAAATTCTGTTCAGTCATTTCTGTGCGTCTCAGACCAAAGATCATCTGATCAAAGATTGGACAAAATTGGACAAATTTTGAAGGAGGAGTAGCGAAAAAACAGAACACTGTACTTTTCAAAATGGCTGCTACTGTAATGGGCGGAGACTTAATGTAAGAAGTTGAATAGCATCAGCATGAAGAGACAAATCAGATGTACTAAATTGTATTTTTCTAGAGCAAATGGATCAAAAGTTATAATCTTTAGAATGTTTAAATTTTTAACTGGTGGTGGCGCTATAGAGTTGGCCCTAGAGACTCCAAAATTGGTCAGATTTCTAGACATGACCATCTCTACAAGTATGCCAAATTTCATCATTTTCTCATGTTCCGTTGATAGGGCTGCCATAGACTCCCATTCGGAAGAATAATAATAAAAGGGAAAACGTACAATTACAATAGGGGCTACAGCCCCTTCGGGGCTTGGCCCCTAAAAACGATATTTAACAAGTTATGAAGTAAAATATGTAATTTCTGCCTAAAATAGAAAAGAAAAAAAAGTTGTAAAATAAAAGTGCTGCTAACTGTCTGTGAATGCCAGAGTATGTGTGAGTAGTGGGCGTTGTTTGTGTGTGTGTTTGGATTTATGGGGACACAAATTTGTATAATGACATGCACTCTTAGCCCATATTTTATATTTACTTAAAAATATAATTACAATATACTTAAAATATTTAAATTTGGTTGCATTACTTATAAAATATAAGTATTGTAACAAATCATCACTCTGGCAGGGATCCATTTGCATGCTTTATTTACAATAATTGTAGTAGTACAGGTAGGATCAGACAGGAGCAAACTGGTGCAAAAGGGACAGGCAGAATCATAGTCAATGAACCGGCAGAAAGTCAGGGCTGGCAGATATCACTCACAGAATCAGGTACACAGGCAGAAGTCAGGGGTAGGCAGCAACAGGTCGATAATGGATAACAGGCAGAAACAGCAACAGGTAATCAGACAGATGAAGTAACGCTCAGAATTGTTCACCACGGCAAAACAAGACTTTGCGATCAACTGAAGTGTATGGCAGTCTTTTATAGTCCTGGTAATGAGTATCAGCTGTGAGGTGATTAGTCCAAGGCACGGGCTTGTGGGAAATGTAGTGTGAAAGGGGAGTTTCAGTATTCGGGTGAGGGCTCCCTCCGATGGTCAGAGGAGGGAACCACAGAGTTCGTCTCCATGAGCTCTGTGGTTCCCCCCCCGCGCGAGCGCCTCCTGGCGCGAAGAGGCAACCGACGCCGAGGTCTTCCACAAGGCCGAGGGGCCAGCTTCTCCAGGTGTGCAGTGTGGAATTCTTCCACCAAGTTGGGGTCCAGGATATCATCCGCGTTGACCCAAGATTGTTCCTCCGGACCGAACCCCTGCCAGTCTACCAGATACTGGAGTACTCTTCCTCGGCGTCTGGAGTCCAGAAGTTCACGGACCTGGTAGACCTCCTCATTCTCCACCAAGATAGGCGGTGGGCCCTGGTCACAAGACACCTCCTCTACCTCCTCGCCGGGACCATCGGTAGGTTTGAGCAGGGAAGCATGAAATGTAGGAGAGTTGCGGAAATGGTTAGGCAAAGTCAAACGTAATGAGACAGTTGTAATCTGATGAATAATCTAGAAAGGTAATAACGTACCTTGGACTGAGCTTTTTACAGGGGAGTCTGAGGCGTAGATCTCTGGTGGATAGCCATACCCACTGGCCGGGTTGATAGTCGGGACCGGGACGGCGGTGGCAATCAGCCTGTTCTCTCTAGCGGCGCACAGCGCGTTGCAGGTGAATATGTGCCCTATCCCAGGTCTCCTCACTCCGGTTCATCCAGTCGTTGATGGCCAGGACATCGGTGGGTTTGCCTGACCAGTGAAACAATGGAGGCTGGAACCCCAGGATGCATTGGAATGGAGTCATGCCAGTGGCGGGCTTGCGGATAGAATTCTGCGCGTATTCGCCCCAAATGAGATAACAGGACCAGTCATTTTGGTTACAGTTGCAATAACTACGGAGGAATCAGGTCAATTCTTGGTTAAGCCTCTCCACCTGACCATTAGACTGAGGATGGTAGCCGGAAGTTAGACTGACGTTGATGCTTAGGGCATGACAGAATGCTGACCACAGATGGGAGGTGAATTGAGGACCCTGGTCAGACACAATGTCCTCGGGTAACCCATAGATCCTGAAGACCCAGTTGCAGAGATGTTCGGCCGTTTGCATGGCAGTGGGAAGTTTGGGTAGTGGGATCAGACGGCAAGCTTTGGAAAAGCGGTCGATGACTGTCAGAATGGTGGTATACCCATTTGAGACGGGTAGGTCAGTGACGAAATCGATGGCAATGTGGGACCATGGGCGGCGTGGTAATGGAAGGGGCTGTAATAGACCTGCGGGAAGCTGATGTGATGCTTTGTCAAATCCTGTCACACTTGCAACACTAACATACTGTGTGGTATCTTTGGGAAGTGATGACCACCAAAACCGGTTTTGCAGAAGTTTTAAGGTGGCAGCAATACCTGGATGCCCAGAAGCCGGTGAAGTGTGGACCATCTCAAGGACACGATTGCGGTAATTCTCGGGCACATAAACCTTGTCAGGTGGACAGTTGGCGGGAACCTCGCCTTTGGCGTCGACTTGCTCCAGTTCAGACATGATATCCCATTGAATGGGTGCGACAATAAGAGAGGGAGGTAAGACAGTTTCAGGGCTTACAGGATTGGTCTCACCTTCATAGTTCTGTTCAGCAGCCGAGAGTTTCCTGGAATGATAAGCACATGGATACAGTTTAGGTGGATTACCATGATGTTGAGATAGGATTGCTCCAAGCCTGGTGTTAGAAGCGTTGACCTCGACTGTGAACAGGAGAGAGGGGTCAGGATGATGCAGGACAGGAGCAGTAGTAAAGCATTCCTTCAGGTGCTGGAATGCGTTTATGGATGCAAGAGACCACTTGAGACAGGACTGACCTTTCTTGACCATCGAAGTGAGCGGGCAAGCTACGGTGCTGAAGTTGCGAATTAATCGCCTGTAGAAATTAGCGAAGCCAAGGAAACGCTGTAATTCTTTGATCGTGTTAGGTTGTGGCCAGTTTAGGATGGTTGATACCTTCTTCTCGTCCATAGCCACACCCTTTCGGCTGATGATGTAACCCAGGAAAGAGGTAAGAGATTTATGAAATTCACACTTTTCGGCTTTGGCATAAAGTTGGTATTGAAACAATCGTTTTAAGACTTGTCTGACCTGCTGTACATGTTCCTCCAGGGTCTCAGAGTAGATCAGGATGTCATCGATGTAGACAATGACGAACCGGTTGAGCAGGTCTCTGAACACATCATTGATGAAGGTTTGGAAAACTGACGGACTATTGACAAGGCCGAAGGGCATGACGAGATATTCTTAGTGCCCAGTAGCGGTTGAGAATGCGGTTTTCCACTCGTCTCCCTCCCTGATGTGAATGAAATTATAAGCACTGCATAGATCGAGCTTAGTGAAGTATCGAGCAGTGTGTAGCTGTTCCAAAGCTGCAGGGACCAGAGGTAGTGGGTAGTGGAACTTGACAGTTATTTCGTTCAGACCTCGGTAATCAATGCAGGGACAGAGACCACCATCCTTCTTGCCCATGAAGAAACCGGAAGAAGCTGGTGAGGTGGAAGGATGAATGAAACCCTTGGCCAACTCCTCTATGTACTTCCTCATTGCCTCTGATTCAGGTTGTGAGAGTGGGAAAATGCTATCCTTTGGAGGTGTGGTTCCTGGATTCAGATCAATTGCACAGTCATAAGGGTGATGAGGTGGCAGTTGAGAAGCACGTATCTTGCTGAAAGTGAGAGCAAGATCATGATATTCCTCTGGAAGTGGCAGCTCAGGTATGGGTTTGACAGGTTCGCTGGTCTCGTCTGTTTGAATGGTTCTTATATGCAGAGGAGATGAGTTTGACAGACATTTAGATAAACAGTTATTATTCCAATGAATAATTTGACCCTCTCTCCAGCATACATGTGGATTGTGGTTGCGGAGCCAGGGTAACCCCAGGATGATAGATGTAGATGTGGGTAGCACATGAAATTGTATGTTCTCAGTGTGTGTTATGAGCAGAAGTTATTTATTCATTCATCCCATCCTTTTGTCCTGTGTGTTTTTTTTTTTGTTTTTTTTAATCTCTGTGTATGTGCCTGCATGTTTGTATTACAGATGGGCGTGGCTTGTGATAACCTGTTGGAGGCTGCGATTGGTTCTCCTCCTCACCTGATCTGAATATAAAGACCGCCCCAAACACACTGAAGAGGCCATCATTGTGCCATCGTGTCGTTGATCGTAACCTATCTCATCATTACTTCGTATCGTTTGTTAGTCTAGAGTGTCGTGCCAGAGAGATTGATTGTGAGTGATTATTTGGAGTTTGTATTTGCGAGTGTGACTGACTGTAGTATTTTGTTTGTTGTTATTTCTTGTTTATTCGACCCACGCCTGTTTGACTACCGATTACTGGATACTGATTCTGCTTTGTTCGCTACTGACTTCTGTAAATATTACCTGTAAATACTTTTGTATATATCTTTGCCCAGTCGAGGGATGTAGGGGGTTGGACGCCATTTTATTTTGTACACATTTTTTTTATATTGTTTTTGGTTAGGGAGATAGGTAAGTTTAAACTGTATTTTGTTTTCTTTATTTTCAACTAGGAATTGTAGAGGTTTAAAAAAAGGATTCTTTTGTTTATTATTTTGGCCTTGTCTGCCCCTGACGCTAACCCTCTGTAAGAAATAAAATCTTTTCTATTTGGAATCTCTCTGGTAGTGAGACTCATTTCTTCCTCTTCCTGTTGCGGCCGACCCCTAGACGGTCGTAACAGAAATTGGGGGCTCGTCTTAAAAAGTTTATTTTTTCCCTAGGAAAACCAATTGGATACTTCGTTGCGTGTGAGGAAAATAAAAGGTAAGAAACTCATGAAATTTGCTTTGTATGTCGTCGTTTGCTTAGTGGTTTTCACTTTAAGGGGAAGGGAATTCGGAATGGCTTCGAAGTTTGAACTTGAGAAGTTTGCGATTCAACCTACATCACAACAATTGGATATCTGCCGCAAAGATGATTTGTTTTCGATTGCGGAATTGTATCAAATTAAAGTTTCTCGTGGTGCAGTGAAAAGGGAGATTAAGCATGTGATTTATAGACACTTGGTGGAGCACGGAGTTTTGCCAGAGGAGAGTGAGGCGGCGGGTGTTGCAGCTCTGTTGCCGGTTTCCGTGGGTGAGGGTGAGCAACCCAAGCCTGAGGAGCTGGCCAGCATAGATCCCGTCGATCTACCTTCTCCGAGAGATCCTTTACTGGCGATCAAATTAAAAGAGTTAGAGGTGGAGCTGGGCAGGCAACGATACCAGAGCCAGCTGTTGCATGTGCGCACAGTTGAGCTGGAGATCAAGCGAGATATCAAGCTCAAGGAGCTGGAACTTGAACTCAAAACTAGATCACCTGTTCCCCCTCCGCTGCTGATGCGCCTGACGTGAGCGTGAGAGTGCCCGTGTCATCACCCATCACTGCTTCTACTCCGAGTCCTATTCCTGCACCTCGACGCAGCCCACAAGTAAGTCAACCTGATTTTGATATAAGTCGTCAAATTGCATTAGTCCCACTGTTTCGAGAGAGCGAGGTTGACACCTATTTTACCGTGTTTGAGCGAATCGCCGCCACATTAAAATGGCCGCGGAATGTTTGGCCACTGTTATTGCAGTGCAAACTCGTCGGTAAAGCCCAAGAAGTTTGTTCAGCACTAACGCTTGAACAAAGCTTAGACTACGATGTAATGAAGAGTGCTGTTTTGCGCGCTTATGAGTTGGTTCCCGAAGCATACCGGCAAAAGTTCCGCAGTCTTGTGAAAACCTCTAGTCAAACGTTTGTCGAATTCGCGAGAGACAAAGCAAATTTGTTTGAAAAATGGTGCGCTGCAAACAAAGTCGGAACGTTTGAACAGCTTAAAGAGCTAATACTGTTGGAGGAGTTTAAAAATTGTTTGCCAGAAAAAATTGTAGTCTACTTAAATGAGCAGAAAGTTTCCTCTCTTTCTGAGGCTGCAGTATTTTCTGATGAGTTTGTGCTTACTCATAGAGTAGTGTTTTCGTCCGGAAAACGTAATCTCCCTGATCGGTCTCGCAGTTCTAAGGATACAGTAACGGCACCGAAGAACGTTTCTGGTGTAGAGAGTGAAAGTCGTGAGTGTTTTTATTGTCATGAGGTGGGTCACCTCATTGCTGCTTGTCCCGCTCTAAAACGCAAAGTTAGTAGAAAAGCGATTCCTTCGAAGAGCGTTTCATTGATTGAACGACAGACTTTGTCACCCAAACATGTATCTTTGAGTGCGGTGACTGAGTCTACTTTTGAACCATTTATTTGTGATGGTATTGTGTCACTGAGTGAGGATGAGACAGAAACGAAGTGCATCCGTATCCTACGTGATACTGGCGCTGCGCAATCGTTTATCTTAGAAAGTGTGTTACCATTTTCTCAACAGTCAAGTTGTGATTCCGATGTACTTGTGCAGGGCATTGATCTTGCAGTAGTTAAGGTTCCTTTGCACAATGTGTTTTTGCGATCTGGATTAATTACAGGAAACGTTAAGCTGGCGGTCCAAGCTGAACTACCTGTGAAGGGTGTATCACTCATTCTCGGGAACGATTTAGCAGGTAAAAAAGTTTTCTGTCTACCTGAGGTAATAAATGTTCCAGATGTGTACAATGAAGATGTGTTGCAGGAAGAATTTCCAGATGTGTTTGGCACATGTGTTGTGACCCGAGCTCAAGCTCGTAAACTACTGGACACAGTGGATCTGTCTAATTCCTTTATGTGTGCTGATGATTTTGTCCAGTCAGAGAATGATGCCGATGCAATGGAGATGGATGTGTGTGCGCTCCCCAATGTCGATTTATCCTTTAGTAAGCCACAGTTAATTGAAGCACAACGTGCTGATGAAACTTTGAGTCACTGTATAGCGGTTACTGTTGAGCCATCTGTTTTGTTAGAGCATCCTGTTGCATATTACCTGGACGATGGTGTCCTGATGCGTAAGTGGACTCCACGTCACGCAGAGAATGAGTGGAGCGCTGTCTTTCAAGTTGTTGTCCCAAAACCTTACAGGGAGCAGGTAATGTGTGTTGCGCATGATCATGAACTTTCTGGTCATGTTGGTATTCGAAAGACTTATGATAGTTTATTGAAGCATTTCTTTTGGCCGTCGATGAAATCAGATGTAGCCAAATTTTGTAGATCCTGCCATGCGTGTCAAATGGCAGGTAAACCAAATCAAGTGATTCCTCCTGCCCCACTGAAGCCCATACCAGTCCTCTGCGAACCGTTTGAACGAATTCTGATTGATTGTGTTGGTCCGTTGCCCAGAACAAAGTCTGGAAACACTTATCTATTAACGCTAATGTGTGCGTCAACCAGGTTTCCCGAGGCAATACCGCTCCGTTCTCTCAAAGCCCCTACGATTGTCAAAGCAATTGTTAAGTTCTGTACTACATTTGGAATGCCTAAATTCATTCAGTCTGATCAAGGCACGAATTTTATGTCCAGAGTGTTCGCGAAGGTAATGAAACAGCTAAATATCAAACATCAGGTATCCAGTGCCTACCATCCTCAGTCGCAAGGCGCTATTGAACGCTTTCATCAAACATTGAAATCGATGCTTCGAACCTACTGTGTTGAGCGTGAAAAAGAATGGGACGAGCAGATCCCGCTCTTGTTGTTTGCAGTTCGCAATACTACCCAAGCGTCACTTGGATTCAGTCCCTCTGAATTAATCTTTGGACACACCGTTCGTGGTCCACTGAAAATTTTGCAAGGGCAAATTCTTTCTCCTGTGTATCCGTCTCAAACTACCAATGTCCTAGATTATGTCAGTGCATTCCGTGAGCGACTACATACTATGTGGGAGTTGGCTAGACGCTCACTTGGTTCAGTGCAGACACAAATGAAAACTCGCTATGATCAAAAGGCAGTACAACGTTCATTTCAGACTGGAGATAAAGTTCTCATTTTGTTACCAGTGCCAGGTTCAGCTCTTCAAGCGAAATTCGCTGGTCCTTATGAGATTAAGGAGAAGCTAGGAGATACTGACTATGTTGTTGATACCCCTGACCGTAAAAGGAAGTCGTGGGTTTGTCACATTAATATGCTTAAAGCATACGTGTCCCGTTCGGATTCGAAAGATGTTAACATGCCTGTTGCTACTGTTGTTCCAGTTACTGTGCCACTGTCAGAATACTCACCTGAAAGTGATGATTTAAAGATGAATAGTGCCTCGTTCTTGTCTGCTCGTTTACCAAATTCTGAAACCTTGTCGAACTTGCCAGAAAAGCTGTCCCACTTATCAGTACCTGCTCAGGCTGACATTACTAATCTTATTAGTAAGTATCCGACCTTGTTCAATGATTTTCCCTCGACCACTCATGTAATAAAACACGATATAGATGTTGGTTGGCACACTCCAGTTAAACAGAATGCTTATCGTGTTAACCCAGTTAAAAGAGAGCTAATGAAGCAAGAAACTCAGTACTTACTAGAGCACAATCTAGCAGTTCCTAGTGCTAGTCCATGGTGTTCGCCATGTCTACTTGTCCCTAAGTCAGATGGTACCTCAAGGTTTTGTACGGACTACAGAAAAGTTAACGCTTTAACAAAAGCTGACTCCTTTCCACTTCCTCGCATGGAAGATTGCGTTGATCGTGTAGGTAATGCTAAATTTGTGACTAAACTTGATCTGCTCAAAGGATACTGGCAGGTGCCCCTCACGGAGCGAGCATCTGAGATCTCTGCTTTTGCCACCCCTGATGTGTTTTTACAGTATCGAGTTATGGCTTTTGGCCTTCGTAATGCTGGAGCTACCTTTCAGCGACTAATGTCCATGGTATTGTCTAATGTGTCTAATTGTGAGGCTTATCTTGACGACGTTGTATGCTATGCAGATACATGGGAAGACCACCTCAAAACCTTGGAGGATGTCTTCAAGCACCTGAGAGATGCTAATCTCACCTTAAACTTGTCAAAATGCGAATTTGGCTGTGCCACTGTTACTTACCTAGGAAAAGAGGTTGGTAATGGTCAGGTTTGTCCACTTAACTCAAAAATACAAGCCATCCTTGATTTCCCAGTTCCCAAGACTAGGAAAGAACTTCGCCGATTCCTCGGAATGACTGGTTACTACCGCTGTTTTTGCAAGAACTTTTCTGATGTTGCCAGTCCCCTCACTGGATTGTTACGTAAGGCAGTCTCATTTAAGTGGTCTTCAGGATGTCAATTCGCCTTTGAAGCCTTAAAGTCTTTACTTTGTAGTGCCCCTGTGCTTGCCGCGCCCTGCTTTGAAAAGTCGTTCATATTAGAAGTGGATGCTAGTGGTACAGGTGCGGGTGCCGTTCTACTTCAGACTGATGGTGCTGGTTTGAATCACCCAATTAGCTTCTTTTCAAAAAAATTCCACAAACATCAGCTTAACTACAGTACCATAGAAAAGGAAGCGCTTGCTTTGATTCTGGCTCTCCAACATTTTGAGGTCTATGTTGGTTCGAGCTCACAACCTGTTACTGTTTACACCGACCATAACCCTCTTATATTTCTTCAACGTATGTCTAATGCTAATCATCGTCTAATGCGTTGGTCACTAATCTGTCAAAGCTACAATCTGGAGATCTATCATAAAAAGGGTACCGACAATGTAATTGCTGATTCATTGTCCCGTGTTAATCAGTAAAACAGTATGTTTTATTTTGTGGGTGGGGGTGTTATGAGCAGAAGTTATTTATTCATTCATCCCATCCTTTTGTCCTGTGTGTTTTTTTTTTGTTTTTTTTAATCTCTGTGTATGTGCCTGCATGTTTGTATTACAGATGGGCGTGGCTTGTGATAACCTGTTGGAGGCTGCGATTGGTTCTCCTCCTCACCTGATCTGAATATAAAGACCGCCCCAAACACACTGAAGAGGCCATCATTGTGCCATCGTGTCGTTGATCGTAACCTATCTCATCATTACTTCGTATCGTTTGTTAGTCTAGAGTGTCGTGCCAGAGAGATTGATTGTGAGTGATTATTTGGAGTTTGTATTTGCGAGTGTGACTGACTGTAGTATTTTGTTTGTTGTTATTTCTTGTTTATTCGACCCACGCCTGTTTGACTACCGATTACTGGATACTGATTCTGCTTTGTTCGCTACTGACTTCTGTAAATATTACCTGTAAATACTTTTGTATATATCTTTGCCCAGTCGAGGGATGTAGGGGGTTGGACGCCATTTTATTTTGTACACATTTTTTTTATATTGTTTTTGGTTAGGGAGA
The DNA here is from genome assembly GCF_024489055.1 of Chanodichthys erythropterus. Taxonomy (NCBI): domain Eukaryota; kingdom Metazoa; phylum Chordata; class Actinopteri; order Cypriniformes; family Xenocyprididae; genus Chanodichthys; species Chanodichthys erythropterus. The sequence continues at coordinate 14,995,266 of NC_090227.1, read as the reverse complement.
TAGGTAAGTTTAAACTGTATTTTGTTTTCTTTATTTTCAACTAGGAATTGTAGAGGTTTAAAAAAAGGATTCTTTTGTTTATTATTTTGGCCTTGTCTGCCCCTGACGCTAACCCTCTGTAAGAAATAAAATCTTTTCTATTTGGAATCTCTCTGGTAGTGAGACTCATTTCTTCCTCTTCCTGTTGCGGCCGACCCCTAGACGGTCGTAACAGTGTGGAATAAACCGGTTTGCATGGTGATGGTATCGACGCGTCTTGTATCCAGAGGCCGTCCATCTATCGCTTCCACTGTCAGGGGAGAAGAGCATTTAATTAATGAAATCTGGTGTTGTACAGCGAAATGGTGGGACATAAAAGTTTCCCGCAGCCCCGGAATCCAGGTTTCAAGACGTTCATCATTGAATATTAAAGTAATGGGTACAGTGACACATGTAAAGTAGGTGGACAACCAAAATGGGTATTACCGCCGCGCATACCGCCGCCACAGGGCCGTTGCGTTAACTGAAATTCAGTCGCGTGCAAAAAACTACCGCCAGGTGCTGCAAAGGGATGGATTGGAAAGTGACTGTAATAATAAAATGTCGGTTTGTAAATTGAGATGAAAGGACGAAGTAAAACAACAATAACATTATAATATAACCTTTTAACATCCTTAAAAACCATTAGAAAATTTAAAGTGAGAGTTAATTTCAAAACGTGGGATAGTCTTAGGCTACTCTTGTTACAGATCCCGTGTTCCCCTGGACTCTATTTCCCAAGATCCTCCTGTTCTCCACACCTGCACTCACTTCCCTCGTCAGCTCCTCATCGTCACTCATCACCTGCACCTGGACTCTATTGTCAGCACTCCCCATATATTGCACTCACTCCCTTCACTCCTCGTCCGTTCTCTGTTTATGTTAGGTGCTTGTTTGGTGTACTCTGCCTTTGGTTATATTAAAGTGTTATATGTTTGTGGAAATCCGTTATCTGCCTCATCTCTACACCACCAGCCGTAACAACTCTATGCATCAAATTAAAAGAAAGGCCTTTACAAAAAGTCCTACTGTATGCTAATGTCATTAAACAGTAATAAGGCATAGGTATATATATATATATATATATATATATATATATATATATATATATATATATATATATATATATATATATATATATATATATATATATATATATATATATGTGTGTGTGTGTGTGTAGGGCCTCGCTCGACAGAACTTACCAATGACTTTATCAATGAACAACACAATTGAACAAAGCTTCATTTGGTCCAAAAGATCCATTTCCTGACAAGAAACACCTAGCCTTAACAGAAGTGATGACGTGACTTCTTTTAACAAAGGACTCTGTCTAAAGGACTTCTTAGCTCATCAGCAATAAACTAATCAGAACCCATCACGTGGATCTGATCACATTAAATCTATTGATTCTCTCACAAAACCCTCTTGTATTATCGGACGGAACAGGAAAACACCCATCAACGGATTTAAAGACGAATCTGTCCTATCAATACCTCCCTTGTGTGAGCAGTCCATCCTGACCCGGTCACTCGTGACTCCGGTCAAAGTGTAAACTATGCTTAAGGACTCAATCTTGAATCTCAAAAGGGGACAATTTTTTATCTGTTAAAATATTAACTATATCTAGAATAACACATGATATGATGGGATTACTAATATGTTGGAGTCAGTGCATTATATGTTTGTATTCCCGTATGCATTTTCTTTCTCTTGTAATCATTGTTTTAATTAGGTCAGTCTAGTAATATGTGTGTAAGAAGTGTGTCATGTTTGAGCTCTAAATACAGAGTTTATAATTCTCTGTAATTCTGTGTGAATGAAACATTGAAATTCAGTATCAGGAAAATATTAAGAAACTTTATAAAGTTGTTAATAAAACAGAAGAATGTTCTGCAGATATCACGTGTAATGTACCTTAGGTCATTTATTAGCTCAATTTAATTGTTAAAGGGAATAAGAATTGAATCAACTTCATCAATTATTCGTCCAAAATTGAGGTTAGAGTATTTTACCAATTCTGGATAAAATATTATTCTGCGGCCAACAGTAACAATATTTTATTATGATTATTGTTATTATTGTAATTATTATACCAAAGCAAGAGGTAACTTGATCTTTTACGTTTAAGGCAGTAATTTGACACACAACACAAGAAACTCGTATATGTGAAAATAAAACAAAATTTATTGACTACTTCTAATGATTACAGGAAACTAAGGCTAAACACACACACACACACACACACACACACACACACACACACACATACATACATGGAAAATCACAAAAGCAGAGCTTTGGCTTGATTCTTTAGGTTTAAAGGAGTTTCACCAGTTTCCAGCAAAAGAGAGAGAAGTTTGCTTGTACCTGCGTTTGCACTGACAGCTGAAGTAGTCGGGTTGTTCCGTGACTCGTGTACAGCGGAATCCCGTTCTGGATTGGCTCTCTTTCAGGTGACGTCTTCTCGGGAAAGCCCTGTAGGTTGCGCGGAAGCTTTGAAGGATGTTGCTGTTCTGATCTGAGCGTCTGGCTTGAGCGGCTCTCTTCTTGGGAGACTTTGGTCAGATATTTCACAGAGGGTTTTGGAGTCTGGATGTGACGGCTGTTGAATGATCAGCGGCGTGGCTCGTAGTTGAAATCGGCGGCTGTTAGATGGAAAATCAGCCCCGATAAAGGATCTTCTCAACTTCTTCTGTTCAGCATGACCCAAGCAACTTTTCAGCTGTGGTCAAAGTATTTCTGACCGACTTCTGACTTCCAGCTTCTGACTCTAAAACTATGCTGTCCGAACAAGCTAAAGTCAAAGGAGCAATTCTGGCTCCATCCTTCAGATGCGATCCTCCAATGAGACGTTGCTACGGAGATTAGACACGCCGCGTCTATTGTCTATTGATCACATTGCGTGATATCTGCAGAACATTCTCCTGTTTTATTAACAACTTTATAAAGTTTTTTAATATTTTCCTGATACTGAATTTCAATGTTTCATTCACACAGAATTACAGAGAATTATAAATTCTGCATTTTGAGCTCAAACACGACACACTTCTTACACACATATTACTAGACTGACCTCATTAAAACAATGATTATAAGAGAAAGAAGATGCATACAGGAATACAAACATATAATGCATTGAATCCAACATGTTAGTAATCACATCATATCAAGTGTTATTCTGGATATAGTTAATACTTTAAGTAATCGACAATTGTCCCTTTTGAGATTCAAGATTGAGTCCTTAAGCATAGTTTAAACTTTGACCGGAGTCACGAGTGACCGGGTCAGGATGGATTGCTCACACAAGGGAGGTATTGATAGGACAGATTCGTCTTTAAATCCGTTGATGGGTGTTTTTGTCACAGATCCCTTGTTCCCCGGACTCCATTTCCCATGATCCTCCTGTTTCTTGATCCGCTCCAGCCGCCGCCGCCGAGCAATCCGCTCCAGCCGCTTCAGTCTCAGCCGCCGAGCCAGCCGCTTCAGTCTCAGCCGCCGAGCCAGCCGCTTCCCGCTGCAACTGACCCGCCATGGCTGCCCGCGGCTCCAGACCCGCCATGGCAGCCCGCTGCACCTGACCCTCCATGGGAGCCCACTGCAACTGACCCGCCATAGCTGCCCACGGCTCCGGACCCGCCATGGCTGCCCACGGCTCCAGACCCGCCATGGCAGCCCACTGCTCCAGACCCGCCATGGCTGCCCACGGCTCCAGACCCGCCATGGCTGCCCACGGCTCCAGACCCTCCATGGCAGCCCACTGCTCCAGACCCGCCATGGCTGCCCACGGCTCCAGACCCGCCATGGCAGCCCACTGCTCCAGACCCGCCATGGCAGCCCACTGCTCCAGACCCGCCATGGCTGCCCACGGCTCCAGACCTGCCATGGTTCATGGATTTGCCTTGGAGACCTCCGTTCCTGTCCGCTGCTCTCCCTGCACCTGCATGAGGTCTCCAGGGTGCCCGCCACAGATCCCTTGTTCCCCGAACTCCATTTCCCATGATCCTCCTGTTTCTTCACCTGCACTCACTTCCCTCGTCAGCTCCTCATCATCATGGATCACCTGCACCTGGACTCTATCATCTGCACTCCCTTTATAATGCACTCACTCCCTGCACTCCTTGTCCGTTCTCTGTTGTGTTATGTGTATGTTTGGTGATTCCCTGCATTGGTTTATTAAAGTACCTTATACTATTGTGGAAATCCGTATCTGCCTCATCTCTACACCAGCTACCTTAACAGTTTTCCTGTTCCGTCCGATAATACAAGAGGGTTTTGTGAGAGAATCAATAGATTTAATGTGATCAGACCCACGTGACAGGTTCTGATTAGTTTACTGCTGATGAGCAAAGAAGTCCTTTAGACAGAGTCCTTTGTTAAAAGAAGTCGCGTCATCACTTCTGTTAAGGCTAGGTTTTTCCTGTCAGGAAATGGATCTTTTGGACCAAATGAAGCTTTGTTCAATCATGCCTCTGGCTGATAAAGCCATTTGGTAACGTCTGTCGAACGGGTCCCAACAACGCGATGTGATCAATAGACAATAGACGAGGCGTGTCTAATCTCCGTAGCAACATCTCATTGGAGGATCGCATCTGAAGGATGGAGCCGAAATTGCTCCTTTAAAACTATGCTGTCCGAACAAGCTAATGTCAGAAGTCGGTCAGAAATCGCTCGAAATCGGTCAGAAGCCGGACTGAAGCACAGTCGTTGAAGCCCGGTAGGCGAAGCAGCGCTACTTTGACCACAGCGGAAAAGTCGCATGGGTCATTGAGAACTGATTGACCGGGGCTGATTTTCCATCTAACAGTCGCTGACTTCAAACACGAGCTGCGCCGCTGATCATTCAACAGCCGTCACATCCAGACTCCGCAACCCTCTGTGAAATATCTGACCAAAGTCTCCCAAGAAGAGAGCCGCTCAAGCCAGACGCTCAGAACAGCGCGTTGCACCAGCCAGCAGCATCCTTCAAAGCTTCCGCGCAACCCACAGGGCTTTCCCGAGAAGACGTCACCTGAAAGACAGCCAATCCAGAACGGGATTCCGCTGTACACGAGTCACGGAACAACCCGACTACCTCAGAGCAAATGCAGGTACAAGCAAACTTCTCTCTCTTGCTGGAAACTGGTGAAACTCCTTTAAACCTAAAGAATCAAGCCAAAGCTCTGCTTTTGTGATTTTCCTCAGGTTATGAGTTAAGTTAGCACTGAACTTGGGACTTTTCATAACTCATCAACTCCGCGAATGTGTGTGCATGTATGTGTGTGTGTGTGTGTGTGTGTTTAGCCTTAGTTTCCTGTAATCATTAGAAGTAGTCAATAAATCTTGTTTTGATTTTCACATATAGAAGTTTCTTGTGCTGTGTGTCAAATTACTGCCTTAAACGTAAAAGATCAAGTTACCTCTTGCTTATAATAATATAATAATTACAATAATAAGAATAATAATCATAATAAAATATTGTTACTGTTAGCCACAGAATAATATTTTATCTAGAATTGGTAAAATACTCTAACCTCAACTTTCGCTGGACGAATAATATATTTAATATAAACTGTGAATCATTCACAGTGAATCATTTACAGTTGATTCAATTCTTATTCCCTGTAACAATTAAATTGAGCTAATAAATGACCTAAGGTCCGTACATATATATATATACATATACATATACATATATATATACATACATATATATACATACAATATATATATTTATTAGGAGCACACACACACGGATTATAAATGTAATATTTTCATTCTGGTTTGCTCAAGTTCCACATGCGGAGCGAAATGAGAACGGTCCAGCATTAAGACTGCATTAAGAGCAATAATTCTTATTAACTGCTATTGTTCTTGATTTTTTTAATTGTTCTTGATTATTATTATTAGTATTATTATTATTTTTTTTTTTTTTTTGGCTATTATGCTATATAATGTTTAGTGATTTTGATATCGCAGACTAAAATACCGGCAGGAATAAATATTTAGGCAAATTTACTCATTAAAAACAAAGGTGTTCATCAGTGATTGTACATCAAGAGCAAGGACACGTTGTGTGCATTTTGTTTTGTGCTTTTACCAGACCGAAACACTCGATTGTCTGTGTGAACAGAATTGCGCGTGTGCACGAGCGCAAAGAGAACTGATAACAGCAGCAACGAGCACTGGCCATGATTTCAGAAACAACACGTTCCAGCGGATAGATCGGCTCTTATTTAACACAGACCTATATCTTATCGAATTGAATATTTCTTTCTTTTTAGGTACAATTATTCGCAGAGTTTAAGTTCACTTTTGAGACGTTTCAGATTCTCGCAGAGAGACAGCTGAAAGCGCACCCCGTTTTTTATTTTATTATTCAAAAGTACAAGGTTTTGTTGTTATTGTGACCGTACACAAATAAAAGTAGACCATTTGTAGTCTTGCATCAATCTGTAAGCTATCGCCAAAAATGACAGAAGGCCTGTTTAAATTTGTTTCAGCTGTCATGAGGGAAATAATCCATCAGAACGTGCCAGCGCTTTCGTCGGCCAGAGGGATAAAAATGTAACCAATTTAGTTTCATATTTATATTTAAATATTGGGCTATTGCCTATTATTTTTAAATTAATAAATTCCACCTATGTTCATTATGGAAAGGGAATAGCATGACGGAAGCGCAATGTCGGGAGACATGCAGTGGGTCAGACATAAGTTTGACCACTTCATTAAGTTTTGTTTTATAGTAAGTCTTTCTTTAAAGTGAATTTCGTTTTGTAGAAATTGTATCTTAATTTCAATCAATGTTTCATCAACCAATTGCCTATATTTAATAAATAGGAAGAAAACCAAGAACGTCGGGTGTGGAATGGAAACGAAACCATGTTTCCGCAGCCTTTGAATAAGGCTGAAGCAATAGACGTCTTTCTGTTTTAATTAAATTTATTTATTACTTTATTACATATCTTTATTACTTAAATAATTGATAAGATGTTTTTGGTCGACCAATATATTTTAGCTGGTCTACTTTGACACACATTTACGTAGTAGCTTATTGTACAAACTTTTTTTTTTTTCCTACCACACGCCAAACTCATAATATTTCTTGCAGATTAAAAAAAAAAAAAAAACTTCGCACACTCTGCTCGGCAGCAGCAGACGCCGGCAAACGCGCGGGGGGAGGGTTGATCCCATTCGTAACTTCTGGAGTGGAGCGTGAAACGCAAAACACTGCAAACCTCCATAACACAAACAAATAAAGAAACTTACTGCAAATACTCATAACAGAGTCTAACAATTGTCTATTTTGACAGCTTATTTCATATGATCAGATCATTATGTTAAAACTAACAAAAAGCACTAAGATTGCAAAAATGTCTGTCACGCGCATAGCTTAGGTTAATATTTTGAGTCTCCCACCCTCTGCATTAATGGCTTTGGTGACAAACATTTTAAACAAAGCGCCCTTCCCCCTATCTCAAACTTGTCAAGCACTGTTAGGTTGGGCGAGTGCTTTTTATACACACAAGATAATGTAAAAATTATACATTGATATATAAATGGAACACAATCGGTTTGTTGTTTTTGTTTGTTTTTCTTTAACATTTTTATTTTATTTTGTTGTCTTTTAGGAACATTGGATGGCAGTAAAGATTCTGTACATTTATTGTTCTAATAATACGGAGCCATAATGTTACACATCTTGGTCAATTCTTTCGAGCTGCTTTACAGCTTAACCACAGTTTGCAACATCAGCAGTTATTGAAATGAACTGAATCAACACAGATCTGCTGATATAAATAAATAGGCCTAAATAAACAGCAAAAACAAGATTGGGTTTGTACAGTTCATCTGAGCTATAATTTAATGATTTATGTTATGATGTTATAGAAGTACAATGTACAGATGCCTATATGTTTTGCATAAAGTAAGAATATTTAATAAAGAATCTTAAACTTTCAATGTTAAACATGTTCTCGTAATTTTGCTATTAACTGCAGTCAAAATACAAATAGGCCTATAAAATATTCATATGCATTGTGTAGTCCATTGTGGAGAGTCAGATTAGGCGCAAACTCTACAGCAGAAACTTTTTTTTTTATCTTAATAGCCTAGCACTTGTTGAATAACAAAATGTTGATTATTGGGATAACGTTTTTCTTTTTTTGTTTGTTTGTTTTGTTTGTAATTGTGTAGCTTATGTCATGACATTTCTTTTTGTAATGTTTATGAGCGTGTTAATGGATACAAACTGCACAATTGCAGTTTAACAGATTGTTACATAGCTAAAACTGCACGATATAGTTGAAACATTAACGCTTTAAAATCGTCTTATACAGTAGTTAACATGAACCCATTGTAAGCGATGTATTACCATTACATCATGGGCATACGGGACAGCCCCCACCCTATGATGGGCCCCGTCACAGATAATTTACTATTTAGCCTTTGCTTTTTTTTTTTTTTTAGAACTAAACTCAATTGACTAAAGATAAAAATAAAGCATCCAACTGAAGCCCAAAAGTGCAAGCAGAATACCATAGAAACTAGTGCTAAATTACCACAAAAGGGGGCAAATTCACTGTTGTTTCCATCGCCGTTTGTAAGGTATAGCCAAGACAACAGCAAGCTTTGATGCGCTGTGTTACTGTGTTACTGTTAGTGGTCGTGTGCCGAGACAAATAAATATGTTCGGTCTTTGCTGAGATATTATTATTATTATTATTATTATATTGCCCAAACGTAAATAGCATAGCCAATAAGTCTAGAGTTAGGCTATTTCTTTATTCTTTTACTGTAAATACATGAATTTAGTTTAGGCCTACATCATTTGATGCACCGATCGAAATTACTGAAAATTTGCGGCCGAAACAGCAATTTACGTGCTTGGAAGGGAACCTTATATAGCCTAGCCTATGCGCAAATTTGTGTCTAACTTAGAATTTAGAGCAGCTAAAATATATTGTTAGACTAGAAAATCTTATTAATTAATTAAGTAATAAAGACATGTATTCAAGAAATTTAATAAAAACAGAAAGACGTCTATTGCTTCAGCCTTTTTTAAAGGCCGCGGAAACATGGTTTCGTTTCCAGTCCACACCCGACGTTCATGGTTTTCTTCCTAATTAAATATAGGCAATTGGTTGATGAAACATTGATTGAAATTAAGATACAATTTCTACAAAACGAAATTCATTTTAAAGAAAGACTTACTATAAAACAAAACTTAATGAAGTGGTCGAACTCATGTCTGACCCGCTGCATGTCTCCCAACATTGCTCATCCGTCACGCTGCATGTCTCCCATCATTGCTCATCCGTCATGCTATTCCCTTTTCATAATCAACATTGGTGACATCTTTAAAAAAATATATTAGGCTATAGCCCAATATTTAAATATAAATATGAAACTAAATCGATTACTGTAATAAAAGGAGGCCAGACAGTAGTCATCAGAACTGTGAAAGCTTTACTCTGTCACTCTCGTTAGCATAACAACACAGAACATTCTACATTACTCTGCAGTCACTTCTTCTCTATGCAACGCACATGCACACCCTTAAAGGGGCCGCATAACATAAACTAATACCTTCCTTAAAGGTACAATAACCCATTATCATAACATCTCTCCCCCCTAAGAATCAACGTTACCAACCCCACACAGTCCAATCAGAACATCCCTTTTTTTTTTTTTTTTCAGCAACCCATTAGGCTATTTAACTGTGAGTCCCATTATAATCTAAAGATTAAGCCTTTTAGGTGCTTTCTTTTGACGTTGTGATCTCCTTAAAGTTTCTGAAGTTTCCCCTGAGGAGATTGGTACACTTTCCAGAGGCACAGGAACCCCTTGCGGTACAGAGACATCCGTTACCTCCGAGCTCTGTGTGGATGGCAGTTGTTGAGGAACCCAGCTTTCTCCTAAGTCAGAACTTTCCCTTTTCTCAGCCCCTCGAGCTTGACCGAGACAAGCCCACGGCTCTGCCACGTGACGGCTCCTCACATGATCTTGATGACGACGGACATCACGTCCATCTGACAGCCTCACTACACATGAGCGGGGACCACTTTTTTCACAATAGCTCCCGGTAACCAATGCTGACCTCTAGCAAAGTTCCTGACAAAGACGGTCTCTCCTCGCCCAAAACTCCGTTCTCTCGCATGCTTGTCATGCCTAGCTTTCTGCTTCTCTTGCTGGACTCTCACTCTCTCCCCAACATCGGGATGCAGCAAATCCAGGTGAGATTTTGGTTTCCGACCCAGCAACATCTCTGCGGGCGCCAGGCCTGTGGTAGTCTGTGGTGTAATTCTATACTGAAACAGAAAAGGTGAGAGATTAGTTTCAACATTTGCCCCTGACATTTTCTTTAAACCATCCTTCAATGTCTGCACTGCTCTCTCGGCCAGCCCGTTCGATGCAGGATGGAAAGGCGCTGTACGAATATGTCTAATTCCATTCCGCTTGACAAATTCTTGAAACAGCTCTCCCGTAAAAGTCGGTCTATTATCCGTTACAACTACATCAGGCAACCCATGTATGGAAAACACTTGACGCAGTGTATCAATTGTCATGGCAGCTGTAATGTTTTTCAAGATGTGTGCTTCCAGCCACTTGGTACGGGCATCCACCATGACCAAGAACATCCGACCCATGAACGGACCTGCGAAATCCAAATGCAGCCTGGACCAAGGCCTGTCAGGCCACTCCCAAGGCTGAAGGGAAACTGGCGGGGGCATTTTCTGGTTTTCTTGGCACTCCTTGCAGTGTTGGACCTTGTTTTCGAGATCACGATCCATATTAGGCCACCATACGTATGCCCTCGCCAAGCTTTTCATGCGTGATACCCTAGGATGGGCCATGTGGACTTCTTCTAACACTTTGGCCCGTCCTGGCAGAGGTACCACCACTCTTGAACCCCACAAGATACAGCCATCCTGAACTGAGAGCTCATCTTTCCTTTTCTCAAAAGGTTTCATCTCAGGGTCCACAACAATGGATGGCCAACCCTGTAGCACAAATCTTTTGACTTTTGACAAGACCCTGTCTCTCTCCGTCCAAGCTTTAATCTGCTTTGCGCCCACTGGTGAGTCACTCAGTTTTTCCAGCAGGAAAACAGTTTCAGGAGGTAACGGAGTGGACGCAGGGGTGTCAGGAAGTGGCAACCTGCTTAGTCCATCCACATTTGCATTTTCCTTCCCTGCTCTGTATAATATACGATATTGATAGGCAGACAATGCAAATGCAATGGGTTTCTCTGAGCCCTCCTCCATCACATGCGACAGTACTGCCCCAATGCCATATGGAGAGGCATCACATGACACTGTCAGCTCTTTCTCAGGGTCAAAATGGACTAGCACGCTGGCTGACTGAAGCAGATTTTTGACTTTGGAGAAGGTAGCTGTTTGCACAGCTCCCCACTTCCACTGGCAATTATGTTGCAATAACTGGTACAACGGCACTAGGACAGTTGATAGATCAGGCAAGAACTTCCCATAACATGTTACCATGCCCAGGAATGACTTAAGCTCTGACACATTTCCTGGCTTGGGGGCATCATTGATGGCTCTGACTTTTTCTGGCACTGGAAATAGGCCCTGGGCTGATATTTGATGTCCAAGGTAGGTTACACTCTCTGCTTGGAACGTACATTTGCATTGTTTTAGCCGCAGCCCTGCATCTGACATCCTCTTGAGCACCTGGTCCAGGTTACTGAGGTGCTCCTCTTCCGTTTTCCCTGTGACCAGAATGTCGCCGAGGTACACTGCCACACGTGGAATCCCCTGCAACAGGTTTTCCATTGTCCTTTGAAAAATGGCCGGGCTGGACGCCACCCCAAACACTAGCCTGTTATATTTAAACAGCCCTTTATGAGTGTTGATCGTGACATATTGCTTTGACTCCTCGTCCAGCAACAACTGCTGATACGCGTGACTCATATCAAGCTTAGTAAAAGTTTTGCCTCCAGCAAGCATTGAGAACAAGTCCTCCACCCTTGGAATGGGGTATGTCTCCACCTTCGCTGCCTGATTGATTGTCAGCTTATAGTCTCCACAAATGCGGACTGTACCATCCTCTTTCAGCACAGGAACGATTGGGGCTGCCCAATTAGAAAACTGAATTGACTCAATGACACCCAGCTGCTGCAGCCTCTCAAGCTCCTTTTCCACTTTATACTTCATTGCATATCGTTAGCCTCATAGCATAGTTGCCTAAGTCATTTTTTGGCCAAATTGAGATATCTGCCTAACTTTACTGTCCTACCACTGCTGCATCATCCTGCCTTTCTGCCTATGTCCTTAGCCAATCACAACACTTATTAGAATCCAAAAACACTATCTGCCTAAGTCATCTCTTTGACTTAGGCAGTTTTGATACAAACAAAATGGCAGAAAACATGGGAAGACAGATGTCCAGAAGTGATGTATTAGCTCTTCTGTTTGATTCATTTTCATCTGGTAAGAGTTCATATTTCTTAAATTTTCTAGACACTAAATGTAATTTCAGTCAATCAAAGGGATTATAAACTGTGTATTTAAACTTGACTGTTTTTGCTACAAGATATGATGAAGTAGCTAGCCAACACTAGCAAAATATAACCTCATTTTTGGTCAGAACAAATCTTTACAGTTAAGAAACATCACCATAAAAAGACATTTAGGCAACTGAAGTAATTTTTCAAGCATTTACTTTTTATTTTAAGTGCAAATAAAAGTAAAAAATAGTAAAATAAAAACGTAAAATAGTTTTTTGTTTTTTTTTTATAAATTAGATATTTTGACTAGACATAAGAAGTATTTGGTAAGATTTAGATTTTTTTTGCAGTGAACCTATGAATTTAACATGATTTACTGAGTTAAAATACTCAACAGGAAATAAAGTTGATACCCATGTAGTGGAGTTAGAGGATTTAGATGAGAGCAGACCTTAGAAAGAAGGTAATGACGTAGACATGGGGCAACAGATAGAAGAGGAAACAGCCAGTAAAGTCTCCAGAACTGAATCAGATCCTGATTTATCATCAAATAGTGAAATCGATGACACTGTCTTGGATGAGGACTATAGACCTGAGAAAGATGACAGCCCAGATAATGGTAGTGATACAGACACAGCTCAAGGAGCTGTCAGTGAAGGAGATGCAGGAGATGTACTTGAAACTTCTGCTGTTCAACATCATAGGCGCCCAAGGCCAGATATGTGGAAGCGAGAGCTGATAAAGGAGAAGCATCTTAAGGGGGAGAATTACAAGAATCCAATGGGACAGGAGAGACCACCAAAAACCATGGGCCCACCCTGCACATCACAGCACTGCTTAAAGTCAGAGAAACGAAGTTGTGAACTACTGACTGAAGAGCATAGAACAGATATCTTCAACAATTTCTGGTCCATGCCTTTCTGGGAGACACGCAAGCTGTATATCCAGACTCTAGTCCAAAATGTGCCCATAAAACAGAAGAAAGGTGGTGTTGCATCAAGGAGAACAACGTCCCTATTATACCACCTGCAACTGGCAGATAGACGTAAACTACCTGTGTGTAAGAATCTTTTCTGTTCAACACTTGGCATCGCCCCCAGAACCATCGGATCATGGTTAAAATCCAAAACTGATCCGTGTTAACCCAAGATCAACAAGACTGGCCCATGTGTGCCCATATCAGATGTTGACCAGACCTTCCTGAAAGAATGGCTCTCTGGACTGCCTACAGTCCCATCCCATTACTGCCATCAGGTTCCCTCCTATCAGGAAAAGAAGTTCCTGGAGCCGGGAACAGTTCTAAGTGATCTTCACAAGGAATATCAGAAAGCTGCTGGTGAAAATGGAGTGCGTGCTGTGAGTGAGACATATTTTCGAAATGTGTTCAGTGAGCAGAATTACTCCGTGTTCATACAAGAAAAAGACCAGTGTGATGTATGTGTCAGCACCAAGGTAGGAAATACAGATCAGGATACCCTTACTACTCACTTGAAATTAAAGGCTCAGGCTCAAGCCGAAAAAGCTAAGGATAAAAAGGAATCCAGTGACAAACTTTCAGTGTGGACAATGGACCTTCAATGCATTCTTCTGTGCCCCAAGACAAAAGCAAGTACAATGTATTACAAAACTAAATTACAGATGCACAACTTTACTTGCTTCAACATGAACAACAAAGATGGATATTGTTACGCTTGGGAAGAGCATGAAGGCTCCCTCAGCAGTGAGGTTTTTGCCCATCTGCAGTCCAAACACTTCGAATCAATCCTAGAGGCCAACGGAAACATTGAGAAAGTCATTGTCTGGAGTGATGGCTGTGGATATCAAAATCGGTGTGGTGCCATCAGCAACACCTACCTTCATCTGGCCATGAAGCATGGTGTCACCATAGAGCAAAAGTTTCAGGTTGCTGGCCACACACAAATGGAGTGTGACTCCATGCATAGCTTCATTGAACGGCGCATCGTCAAAGATATTCACACTCCACGTGATTACATTGTCATCTTTGAGACTGCACGAATACATCCTTCCCCATACAAGGTGACCCAGCTATACCACAATGACTTCATGAAGGTGTCTGGGGCCTACGTCACCAATATTCGACCAGGTAAAAAAGTTGGTGACCCCACAGTCCATGGCCTCCGGGCTCTCCAGTACTTGGCTGATGGTCGAATCCGGTACAAGTTGGATTTTGAGTCTGAATGGGAGGACCTGCCTCAGCGAATCAACATCCCCAAAGAACCATTCCACTGGGTCCCACTCTTTCCTGCCCAACTGCCAATTACTCTCATGAAATTCAATGACTTGCAGGCAATGAAACCAGTACTACCAAGAGTAGCCCACCAGTACTATGACAACCTCCCTCATCAATAGACAGTGTGAAAATGAGTGTGCACAACACCTGAGTGGAACTTGGTGGGAAAGAAAAACAGTGGTTAAGGTTAAACATTAAGAAACAACTTGGTTAGGGTTGACAAGTTACACATCTTGGTTATATTTAGGAGAATAAAAAAACGTTGGTTATGTTTGCATTGCACCTAAGTGGAACTTTGATTAAGGGTGGAAAAGGAAAACAGTGGTTAAGGTTAGACATTAATAAGAAACAACTTGGTTAGGGTTCACAAGTTACACATCTTGGTTATATTTAGGAGAGTAAAACAACTTTTGTTATGTTATGTTTGCATTTTTTATGTAAGAGAAAAAATGCCTAAGTCATGGCATATTCTGCCTAAGTCACTTTTATTGGTTAGGCAATTGATGATGGATCTTTTTCTTTTTGCATACTTGTTCACACATCTGGTTGAATGTACTGTTATAATATCAATAAAAAATAACAATGTGAATTCTTAAAAATGTGTTTTTTCTTGTTTACCAAAAACATTGAAATATGACTTAGGCAATTATGCTATGAGGCTAACGATATGGGACAGACCGGGGTTTAAAAAAATCGAAGTGTAGCATTGGGCTCCACACACAGTTTCACCGTGGTGCCCCTCAGGGTGCCCAATTCATCCTTAATCCTTTGAGCGGTACGGTCCCACATATGGGATTTTTATTTCTGTGCCCCTGGGTGTACGGTACCACATATGGGATTTCGAACGTTCAGCGACGTCACATAACTGCCAGATTCAAACTGTGCTTTCGTGCTCTGGCTGCGAGACGGACGCGCGCAGCTCTTGTCATATATCACAGCTATGCAGTGTTTTCAGGCACATAATGTTTATTTTAAGGTTTCAGACATTTAAATATGCATAAGCACCATTAAAACAATACATTAAGAGTTTTATAAAATACACACTGATGTCCGACATCAGTGGAAGCAGCAATAACAAATATAATTTACCGACATTTATTCATATCAGACGCACATAATGGGCCTAAGTAACTATAAAGTTTACTCTATTATTCTTCCAGTTCACCAGCCACTTGCATATATTTCGGGAGAAATTGATGAATTAACCTGCTGTAAATCCGACTGACAGGACTCTGTGAACTGCAGCGCAAACTAAGATGGCGGCGCCCATCTCACATTATAGATCAAGATAAAGATAATTTATAAAGGTTTTAAAACGACAAAGCACACTCACTTACACATATTTGAGAATCGGAATATCATATAGTTGATGACATAGTAAGCAATTTTGCGAATATTTTAAATATAAAAGAAAAAACTAAATAATAGCGATCCATCTGTCATACAGTGTTATTGTTGCTGCGTTCAGCGCTCGTGACACGCAAGACGCGTCGCCATGGAAACATTAAAGGCAAACGTTCTAAAATAACGGTCGCCTTAAAAAAACTCACTCTGGGGGGACAGTTAGAATATTTTAAAGTCACGATCGAAAGGGTTAAACACTTCTGGATACCTCACGACCACCTCCCCTGCACAAAGTCCTTTAATGAGCTTAATCTCACCCCAGTTCAACTGAATCTTACTGAGCCAGTCCCGACCCAGCAGGTTTTGGCCTTTTCCCTTGACCACGAGCGAGCGAGCTTCAGCCACCTGACTGCCATAAGCGATGTTCACTTTCACCGCCCCCACTACTGGAATAATCTCTCCAGTATACGTTCTCAGTTTAACAGAAGACTCACATAATGTTGGTGTCTGGTCATTAGTCCATAACTTCCCATGAGTCTCCTCACTGATGATCGATGCTGAAGCTCCCGTGTCTATTTCCATCTTAAGGCGTGCTCCATTAACGTGAATTGTTGCATAAAGTGGGTCTGAACGAATTTCACTCACGTTAAACATTGAATAGGAACAGGTCTCTTCTTGTTCCATTTCCACAATATGATGTGCTTTTGAGTGAAGTTTAACCCCATCCTTTGAGTTTTTCATTTTAAATTTGCTGCCTCTGCATTTCTTTGCCAAATGTCCCTTCTTGCCACAATTATGGCACACTGTGTCTTTGAATTTACAAACAGTTGCATAGTGAGCTCCCCCACATCTGTAACAGTCCACTGCTTCACTTTAACAGTATTAGTCACATGAAAGACATCACTCTTTGCACTGCCACTTGCTTTTTGAATATCTTTTGCATGTAGTGCAGCCGACTCCATACCTTGTGCGATCTCCATCGCTTTTGTAAAAGAGAGCATCGCTTCCCCTAGCAGTCTGCGCTGAATTACATCGTCGTTAATGCCGCACACAAGACTATCACACAGCATGTCCTCCAGTACCGCCCAAAATTCGCAATGTTCAGACAACTGCCGCAGCTTGAGTCTCCAGACTTACGAAAATGGCTGTGGAACTTAAAGCGCTGCACAATCACTGAAGTTTTCGGGCTGTGGTGGTTCTGAATCAGGTCGATTAAATCTTTGTAAGCCAATTCTCCCAGCTTTCACGGTGTTGCCAAGTTCCTCATGAGCTTATACGTCTTTGCTCCGCATACACTTAACAAGATAGAACGCTTCTTATCTTCGTCCTCGATCTCATTCGCAGCAAAAAAATGCTCCAGACGCTCCGTATACTCCAGCCAGTCACCATTTTCTTCCACGAACTCCCCCACAGTTCCAAACATCGCCATTTTGTCAATATAATCCGTGCGTTCAGGGCTTTTCAATCATGCCAACCCATACGATTCGTCAGCAGAAGTGCGTTGTTTATCCTCGTCGCCAAATATGTAATAAAAGGAGGCCAGACAGTAGTCATCAGAACTGTGAAAGCTTTACTCTGTCACTCTCGTTAGCATAACAACACAGAACATTCTACATTACTCTGCAGTCACTTCTTCTCTATGCAACGCACATGCACACCCTTAAAGGGGCCGCATAACATAAACTAATACCTTCCTTAAAGGTACAATAACCCATTATCATAACAATTACATTTTTATACCTCTGGCCGATGAAAGCGCCGGCGCGTTCTGATGGATTTTCTCCTCATGACAGCTGAAACAACTGAAAACAGGCCTTCCGTCATTTTTGGCGATAGCTTACAGATTAGTGCAAGACTACAAATGGTCTATTTTTATTTGTGTGCGCTCACGATAACAACAAAACCTTGTGCTTTAGTAAAATAAGATATAAAAAAAACAGGGTGAGCTTTTAGCTGTCTCTCTGCGAGAAACTGAAACGTCTCAAATGAACTCAAACTCAGCGAATAATTGTACCCAAAAAGAAAGAAATATCTCAATTCGATAATAAATTCGTAGTTCTGTGTTAAATAAGAGGCGATCTATCCGCTTGAATGTGTTGTTTCTGAATTTGATATTTTAAGGAATAGAATACACTCTTGCATTTAAATGCAGCTGCAGGAGTTGCAGTTTTTTTATGATGTTTTATTAATCCGTCCATTCTTTTTCGTTTCAATGATTTGGATGGGAAAGTTATTCCTCACATGCCCAGGATTGCCACAGTATAAGCACAAATGATGCGTCAGGCGACGACTTCTCTCCTCTTCAGATAAATGATAAGCATTCACTTGCATGGGTTCAGAGGTTTCAAGATCAACAGGTGACTGAATGCGTACATGACGTCTCTGTGCTGTTTACGAGAGCGGATAAGGTTGTCAACTTGAATTGCAAGCTCAATGAATTGATCCAGACTCTTTCCATCATCTTGGCAGGCCAGTTCTGTCTGTAACTCATGCGTTAGACCTCTTCTGAAGCATGTCTTTAAAGTGTCACTCACCCAGTCTGTTTGCGCTGCGAGTGTTCGAAAGGCGAGAGCATACTCAGCCGCAGTTTGGCGTCCCTGAGTCAATTACATCAAGCGGTCGCCGGCTCCCTTCCCGTCTCTCGGGTGATCGAACACTTCTTTAAATCTCTGTAGGAAATAGTCCTAACTTGGGAAAGCAGATCCGTCATTATTCCATACTGCCGTTATCCAATCCAACGCCCTCCCCGTAAACAATGAACAAACTAGAGCGATATTACCAGCGTCTGTGGGATACATAGCAGGTTTTTGGTTAATGAAAAGAGAACATTGCAGAATGAAGCCCTTGCATTTGGTAGGATCTCCATCAAATTTTTTTTAGTAGAGAGAGGCGGGGATTCATTGTCGACGGCGTGCCTGACGCGTGGTTAATGGCGGTCGCGGCAGGTGGAACAGGTGTCACAGGCACTGTGTGTTGGATACCTTGAAGTGCTTTGACCAGTTCCTCAGTGAGATTAGTTAGACGATTGAGCTGGTGCTGGTGGGTAGTGAGTTGACTTGCTTGGGCAGAGATGGAAGCACACAGGTGAGTGAAAGCAGCTGGATCTTGGGTCGGCAAAGTCTTCTGTAATGAATCATCACTCTGGCAGGGATCCATTTGCATGCTTTATTTACAATAATCATAGTAGTACAGGCTGGACAGGACAGGAGCAAAACAGGAGCAAACTGGTGCAAAAGGGACAGGCAGAATCGTAGGTAGAAAGTCAGGGCTGGCAGATATCACTCACAGAATCAGGTACACAGGCAGAAGTCAGGGGAAGGCAGCAATGGGTCGATAACAGATAACAGGCAGAAACAGCAACAGGTAATCAGACAGATGAAATAACGCTCAGAATTGTTCACCACGGGCAAAAAAAAAAAGATTTCGCGATCAAATGAAGTGTATGGCAGTCTTTTATAGTCCTGGTAATGAATATCAGCTGTGAGGTGATTAGTCCAAGGCATGGGCTTGTGGAAAATGTAGTGTGAAAGGGAAGTGAGAGTATCAGTATTTGGGTGAGGGCTCCCTCCGATGGTCAGAGGAGGGAACTACGGAGTTCGTCTCCATGACAAGTATATTCTACTAATGTGGGTGTATTTGAATGTGTTAATAAATGTAAGTTAAATGCCATTGACGCCAGGTGTGTGTGAATTCAAGGAGCTGTTGATGAGCAGTTGGAACATTTGTTTTGGCTGTTCTACAGACATTTTTTCCAAACATTTACCTTTTTATAGTTTTTCACCAAAGGAGTAAATCACAGTTTTTAAGTTACCATCATCGAGGTCAGGGTTTGTTTTAGTTGAGCTCTTGACCCTTGACTTTTTAATATTAGATTTTGTTTGGGCAGTTTTAACTGCATTAAAACCAACCAGACAAGCAAAGTGAAAAGATGATGATGATGATGATGATGTGGATGTGGTGTTGATTATGTTTTCACATAATCATTATTTGATCTGAATTCCAAACTCATTTGGAGCCCAATCTCTGAGTTAGATTTACATTATTGATTACAGCAGCACTGTGATTCTACAGCGGAAGATCAACTTTTACAATACATTTTTTTTTTTTTAGTTGTCCTTATCACAAAAAAAAAAAAATAAATAAATAAATAAATATTTTAGGCACACACAGACATCAAGAATCAGCATATGAATCTCAACAACGGTGACAAGCAACATATTCTGATAAACAGATCAACTCTGAACATTAGAAAACAAGCTACTAAAAAGTCACAGAAAAACAGCAAAATTTAAATAGTGAGAATAAAGAAAATTTCTAAGACAATTCAGCTAATAATTTATTCATGCAGAAATGCATGATGGGAGGCATGGATGAATTTTAATTGGTGGCAAGTTAACTTGCTTAGTACATTGAACTTAAATATACTAGGTGTAATAACTACAAAGTAATTAATATTACAAAACATTTTAAGTTAAATGAACTCGAATTATTAAGTTAACATTACTTATTTTTTTTAGGGCAACCAGTTTCCTCAATTTTTTTAAGTAAATTGAACTTATCCGGGATAACAGTGTGGGTATTGCATTGGTATTACGACGTAAACATGAAATATGAAGACAGTCCTCCTATATAAAATATCTTTAAAAACATACTAAACAATGTTTTATTAAAAATGTAAAAATGCAGAATGTTTACTGTGATGGGTACACTCTAAAAACTCCTGGGTTATTTATTAAACCCATTTTCTGGGTTATTTGTGTTGGGTTAAAATTATGGGTTATTTTTCTGGGTTATAGGGCTAATATTTTGACCCAATTCCTGGGTTGTTTAGGTTTCTGGGTTATTTTTCAAAGAGTAACCCATGTTCTGTGGTGAGCATGTAGCCGCCTGCGGATATCACGACAACATCTAACTAGTATAAAGTCTGTGTAAAGTCAAAATAAATATGTGTTTTGAGTTTGTCTAAATAAGAAAGTGTTATTAACCACCCAGCCAAATTTGAATGATTAAAAATAACGATAAGTTCATGAAATTAGGTGTCAAAATGGTTGAAATGCTTTTTACACATCGTTGAGAAACGTATGACCTATTTAATGTGTTTAGAAGAAAATGACTTAATTTACTTTACACGGTCTTTAAATTCTATTTTTCATAAACTGTGCTGTACTTATCTCATTGTTATAATACTGGTAATAATACGATAAGTAGAGTGCAGCTAGTGGCGTCTTCATGCCGCGTTAAGGGGGTCGAACACCGGACGAGAAGCGCCGCGTCCAGGACAACTCAAGGTATCGTGTACTTTCTCAGTTTATGGCCAGCAATATTGTTATGTTTTAGGACATTGTGGAATTAAGATAATGTCAGTAACGTACTATGTTTGAACAAGGTCCTGAACCGTTGCTGGGCGCCGCCAACAGACGCCGGATGGCGCCGCCGGTGTGTGTACACTCATAGAGAATAATTTGTTTGAATTTTAAATAAGCTTCTCTTCCGGTGTGGGACCCCCTTTAGCCGCGGCTAGAGCGACAAGGCAACACAATAATTGAGTTATGTTAACCAGCTGCGCTGTGCTTATCATATTATACAGTGCTCTACGGGCTTAAGTAGTGAGAGTTAAAGAAGCGTGTCAAGTCTTCAAATTGTTGCTAACCTCTATTGTTTTCTCCAGATCATTTTAAATGGACAGCTTTGTCGCTGATAAGCTAACTGAGTGGCGTATGTCTGAGCTGATAGAGAATTTTAGAGGTGAGCGTTTTACTCTTTTAAGGGATAGTTCACCCAAAAATGAAAATTTGATGTTTATCTGCTTACCCCCAGGGCATCCAAGATGTAGGTGACTTTGTTACTTCAGTCGAATACAAATGAGGATTTTTAACTCCAACATTTGCCGTCTGTCAGTCTTATAATGCGAGTGAATGGTAACACAATTTATAAGAGTCAAAAAATATGCTTAGACAAATCCAAACTGAACCCTGCGGCGCGTGACGACACATTAATGTCCTAAGACACGAAACAATCGGTTTGTGCGAGAAACCTAAGCAATTGCTGAATGCAGTTGGACATAGTGGTTTTTTAGAAGTAAAAAATGATATAAATAATTTTCGGTTTCTTGCACAAACGTGTCTTAGGACATCAATGTGTCGTCACGAGCCACAGGGTTTAATTTGGATTTGTCTAAGCATATTTTTTGACTCTTATAAATTGTGTTACCATTCATTCGCATTATAAGACTGATAGACGGCAAATGTTGGAGTTAAAAATCATCATTTGTGTTCTACTGAAGAAACAAAGACACCTACATCTTGGATGCCCTGGGGGTAAGCAGATAAACATCACATTTTCATTTTTGGGTGAACTATTCCTTTAACTGCCCTCATATCATCTCTCTATACCTAAATATTTTTCTTTAATATGGCTTAAATGTGTCAGTGCAAGATTTTGTGACAGTCACAACTTCTTTGACAGTCTCTATAATAACTCTTATAGTTAAAAGATACTTGTGTTTTGTCTTTAAGCTGTTATGCATAATAATAGGCCAGATATTCACCTTTGCATTAATGTAATTATTACACTTGTTAATAAAAGAAAAAATGGGTAATGCTGCAAAAGAACCACATTAGTTAACTAGCAAATTGGGACACATTTTTTTTTTTTTTTTACAAAAAACAAAAAAACAACAACAGCATTCCCTTAAAAGTGATTATTTGTTAGCTTGATAATCAAAGAGTGTCCGGTGAGTGGTTCACAATTGTCTCGACTTATTAACAATACTCATGTTGTCTTGTTTTCTGTCTTTCAGGTGAAGACAGAGATGAGGAGGCCTTTCTTCTCTTAGATGAGGACACTATCAAAACTCTTGTCCCTCAAGTTCAATCCATTTATTGAATGTTGTCAAATGTTTGAGAGAGAATGAGTTGTTTATTTTTCTATTTTTTTCTAATGTCTAATGTTATTACAGTGTGACCTAAGATAAATAGGTCCAAGTGTGTAGAGTCTATGTAGAGTTTAATTTAATTTAATGCAATACAAATGTAAAAGTGCTTGAAGTGTATAAGTGCCTGAAGTTTTATTTTCTGAAATAAGGCATACTGGCATTGTAACCCAAGTTAGGTTATTTTTGACCTTTGACCTTTGGTTAAAAAGGGACCTACTAATTTCTGGGTTATTCCAACCCAGATATTGGGGTTGTTCTTTTGACCCAGAAGTTGGGTTATATTAACTACAATTTTGGGTTATTTTAAGTTGGGTCAAAAAGAATAACCCATTTGTCTGGGTTGAAATAACCCAAAAATTAGTTGGTTCCTTTTTTTCACCCAGGAGTTTTTAGTGTGTAGGTTTAGAAAGTACAGTTTATACAGTACGAAAACCATTATGCTGATGCAATGTCCTCACTTTGATAGCAAAACAAACCTGTGTGTGTTTGATGCTGTTGCAGCAGGAGCAGGCTTCATTTATCTCTCTTAATGTGATCTTCAGGCTGTCCAGTCGTTCACCCCATGGGATCAGCACCATGCGCAGGAGTTCTCGGGTTGGTGGGGAAACAGCACAGGGAATTTTAGGACCCAGGGTCTCAGCTCCTGGCTTCCTGAGTCACTCCGCAAATGCTCGAAATAAACCCTCTCTATCAGCGGCTCACAAGGTTAACACAAGACAATTACCAAAACAGTTAAGGTGGAGACAGGAAATACAATATTTACCAAATGACTGCCAGAGTGATGTTCCACACAGAACAGAGTGCTTTGGGCTAATTCAATTCAATTCAATTCAAAATTGCTTTATTGGCATGACTGTAAATCATACAATATTTGCCAAAGCATACATAAAACGATAATAAAAACATCTGTATAATAGAAGAAAATAATATCAAATATTATAACGCTAACAAATGTGACCTGATCCAACAAAATGAGTCACAGTGACCCAAATTTCAAAATTGAGATTTTGGTATCAATGGAAAGATGAGACAATAAGCTTTAAGATGATATCATAGTCAACGTCATACCTTGAATGGTTTTAAAGATATACCCATTTAAATTATGGTCGTCTGCCCTCTTTTTCCAATTGAAAACCTGAGAAAATCGCTTTTAAAGTTTTTTGCCCGTTTTTTTGTTGACATTTTTCAAAATCCATTGCATTTAAAGGGATAAACTATTTATTTTACAGCTTAATTTGACCAAAGACATTTATATATATATATAATGCTATTAAACCATGCTGAAGCTCAAATTATTTTAAAGTATTTATTTGAATTAACCCTTTAAGACCTGAAGGCTTTTTTGGAGTTCTTTTTTTTTTTTTTCTTTTTTTTTTTCTGAGCGACACACACAAAAGTAAAGACTCATAACTCCAAAACTTTAGCAAGGAAAGTCAAAAGGTAGGTATCATTTGATAGAAAACATTTTAAAATTTAAGAAAATATAAATTACATTACATTTGGACATTATCTTGCTGAGAAACAGAAACAGCTAATAAAAGACAAAAAATATATATAATTTTTTAAAAATTATTTTTCTTTTTTTATTTGACATGGAATAACTCAGGAACACAATAAGATCGCTAAAAAAATCTTTTTTGGTGATGCTCTCCTATATGTGAGCTGCATCTGGTTCAAATTTCGTGGTGATATTATAAAGAATAGTTTAAAAAATTGTTGTTCATTTTTTCCGCAGCCAGGTGGCGCCAACGGGCGGTAAACTCCGGTTTAGAGGCACTTCTCAGCACTCGTTAGGAGTTTTTCAAAATGGTTAGATGCATTAAAAAGATGAGATTCTAAGCTTTAACATTATATCTATTATGTGTTATTCCACGTTGGAAAACGAACATGGATGGGTCCGGGAACATTGGATACACACTGCATCCTGGAGAGATGAGAGACATGTTTTTAGCCAAGTATGTTAAATCATTTCGTGAGTAATATCTTGTGATCAACGCAATATATTATATTGATTTTGGATTCATTTTAATCTTGAGAATCTGCTTTAAATATTGTTGTGCGATTTTTATGATCTGTGCATTTTTCATGAAGTTGTGAGCCCAGCTAACACACGACGTAACAGTTACGTAATGTATTCCTACTTTTTGGTAATTTCATGACTTACTAACTGACAACGTAACTATGACGTTGCATGCCAGTAATTTCATTACCTTCAGATTAACATCTACCAACGTCGTCAGTACGACCCCCTAACGTTATAAGATTACCAAGGACGTTCCAGATACGTACTCTATACGTAATATATTGGTAATTCCTAACGTAACTACAACGTTGTATGCCCATAATATTATTACCATCAAATTACCATATCACAACATCGTCAGTACGATCTCCTAACGTTATAAGAAAACCAAGGACGTTCCAGATACGTCCTCTATTCGTAATATAATGGTCATTCCATGACTTACTGGCAACGTTATAGCAACGTCATGTGCTGGTAATTTCATTACCATCATTTACACATTCTTTATATGTTATTATTATCAGAATTTGCCATTTAAAATGTGTAATTAAACGTCAGACACAAGACTGAAATGTCCCTTAAGAAAAAAAAAAAATGTTTCTTTTCACCAAGTCAGAATATGGATAACTGCTTTTTTGTGACGTGACATACAGCGCGCGCCTCCACAAATGGAGCGCGCGCACAGTATGTTGACAAGAGAGTAAAGTTAATTTTTCTGAGAGAAGAATTTATTTTTCCGAGGTGACAACGAATAAATGGCTTTTATAAAAATGTATAAAGTTAACTTTGGAAAGACGCAAAACCTTTTTTTATTGTTATGTTTACGTTAGTGCTGGTGGCTGTTAGTGTTGCCATGGCAACCGGGTAAACATTCAAGCTGCTGGAGAGGACAGCGTCGGTGTTTCTCCTCAGTTTTATAGCAATAAAGTTCAACAACTGCGTCAGATTGGTTAAGTAACATTACCCACAGTCTACTTTAAGTACTTTTGTTAATATTTTTACCTCTGTGATTGAACGTCTGAAATATATGTTAGCAAAATGTTACACTAGCATATGTTTTTAATGCTACTGAGTGCAAAACGTCTTGAATGCTTTTAGTTTATGTTTCGCTGTAGGCGGTATGTTTTTACTTATAGTTTGGGTGTATTTCATTATTTTTATTTGGATTTTTGTTCATGTTCTGTGTGTTTTTCAAAATAAATGAATTGAATTCATTTTGAGCTCTGCATTCATTGTTCACAGCTGTTGGAATAGCCTTTAAATTAGTTTGGGCAAATGAGGACATAAATTAGGTTAAACTACTGCATGTCCGCCCATGGAAAAATAAATAAGTATAAAAATTACCAACTGATTACCAACACACAACCATTGATACACAACGTTGCTACGACGTCGCAGTTACTAACTGGCAACGTCACAAAGTTACGTTGTGGCAACGTATCCGGGAATTTCACTTTTCCGGTTGCCACAACGTAACTAGTTACGTCGCCATGACGAAAGTTTGGTCACCAAATTACGTTGCAGTTACGTAACAGTCACGTATTTTGGTTAGCTGGGAGCACGTGAAACATACTTGTATTCAGTTAGCGGCTGTGCTGTTTTTGTTGTAAACGCATATTTCACAGACTCATTAGAGGGTGAAAACAACGCAACAGAAGCATGTTGGAGGCTTGATATGAAAGCTTAAGTCTCTGGTTTTGTATGCAAAAATAATTTTTGTGCTACCTATATGGATTCAATTTTTATTGGCTTTTAAAGAGAGATACGCAAATGGGAGTTTTATTTTATAAGGCGCGCTAGTCTGAGGATGGCTGGACCGATCGTGTACCTGTCAGTCGAAACGGGGCTTCCCATTGTTAAAAATCAGCATTTAGGTCAGTGTGTTTATATTTCTAAGCTTTTTGATTGGTTCTATACAACGTGTAACACCATATTTGTAGAGCAGAGATAATGACGTTTCAGGGGATACCGGGAAATGCTCATAAGTGACGAGAGGAGTTGAGAAGTTCATTTCCAGCGAATTTAGTAAAACCATGTCAAATTTAATAGCCATTTAAATACCTTTACTCAATTATCTGGACTACGAAACTTTGGGAGATTATTTTTGAAAGTCTGTTCTTTGAAATTACCTTAAAAAAAAAAAAAATCGATTTTTTCATTGTTTTTCCACATTATCGGCCCATATCTTAAAATAGAACGTTGCGACTTCCGACTCATTTCGCCAGATCGGGTCACAAATATTATAACATAACTTAAACTTAAATTAACAGTGTAACACATTAGAACATGACTGACCTAAAAAAAGTATTTGTTCTCTTCTTAAACTTTGGAGGAAAAAGAGAGAGAGCACACACTGTCCTGATCGCAGCAGTTTTACAGATAGCAGCAGCCTTCAAAGATGTGATTAGTGTATTTGCAAATGTAAAGCGAAGATACACTGTAAAACCCAATAAGTTGTAACCTAATAATATAACCTGTAATAATATAACCTCAAAACATTTAAGTAAACTAACAAATTTTTTTAAAGTTGGTAGAACTTAAAATTTTTGTGACAAGGGGCGGGGCTGAGAGCCATGGAAGCGGATCAAGTCCAGTGTGGTGCACAGGTGTCTCTCACTAACAATCCCATCACCAGCATCCCTTTCCCAACTCATCATAATGTTAATTACATACAGTTCATTTACATAAACATCACATTCAGATCTTGGTTAAATGTTACATAACAACTGACACATGCTATTATAACTACCAGAGAGACTGTCATTACATACTTACATATATGTAATCAAACAACATATGTAGTTTTAAATGTTTTGCAGCTCATCCTCAACCTAACCACAGGCTCTACTCTTCACCACAGTGGTAACCCTACAAAACTAACATAACAGAACCACCCTGAATCCCAACATAACACAACATTAAACATTAACTTATATCTCCATATGTTAATCTTGTGCAAAAATACACAAAATAACACTTAATTTTAACAGTTATTTATATGGTCTGACACAAAGCATGCTGGGAATTAGAAATCTGCTGCAGCTCAGCTCAATCATATTAAGTTCAGCTTACTACAATGAAATTTTGAGTTAATGCAACTTTTTCCTATTAAGTACAATGAACTTTCATTATAATTTGAGTGAAACAAACTCATTTAATTAATTTCACTGTTTGGTTTTACAGTGTAATAAGAGCTCTGCATTTTTTTGCTGCAATTTACAATATCTGTTTGCTCAAATCATTTAGTCTACATAAATGTGCTTGTGATGTCTCCTGATTGAAATTAATCTTTAAATTTTAACAGTAAATTAAAGATCATTAAAGATTTTGTCAAAAGTAATTCAGGATTGATCACGGTTTTGTTGGGGTGTCAATCAGAGAGGAAGAAAATAAAATGCCAGAGGGAGTATTGTCATGGCTCACTTAGGTTTGAACATATAATAATGCAAGGAGGGATTAGGAAACCCCAGAGGGTGTAACCCTGTCTCTCTTAATGTCTGCAGAAGGGCTTTTAGAGAGCAAACGGGTCACACTGATTAAAACCAGAGATGAGTCTGGGAGACCTGGTAGGGTTTGGGGGGAGGGAGGGTTCTGACTGGGCCCTGTCATGTCATGAGACTCTTAGTTTCCCTTTTATCCTTTTAGCCTGTGCATTATGTCTCTATAAACTGTCTCAATTCATTCTGTCTCTCCCTCAAAGAAAATTTATACCATGTAAGTTTTGTAGGTACGATTATTTTTTGCAGTTTATGTGTGTTACGTTTATGTTTGGGGTTATGTTTAAGTCAAGGCAATATAAAATATCATTAACCAGATTTCCAAACAATGGAAATCTATGAGATGTCCTCACTAATATGGCAAAACAAACATATGTGTGTGTACATCTATGGTTCAGGTATCCCCTACATTGTGGGGACAAAATGTCCCCAAAAAGGATGGCAATACCAGAAATCTTTGACCTTGTGGGGACGTTTTTTGTTTGTTTGTTTGTTTGTTTTAGTCCCCAGTTAATTTATATATATTTTTAAATGTATTTATTTATTTATTTATTTATTTTTTGAAAATATAAAAATGCACAAAGTTTTCTGTGAGGGTTGTGTTTAGGGATGGGGTAAGGGTAGGGGTAAAATTATTATGTCTTTGGAAATTCTCCATAAAGCATTGAAATTCAACGTGTGTGTGTGTGTGTCTGTGTGTGTGTGTGTGTGTGTGTGTGTGTGTGTGTGTGTGTGTGTATTTTGCAGGAGTGATTTAGACAGACGCTGTTTGGACAGCCTGGTGTGTGTGTGGGTGGGTGGCCATACAGTGACGAAGAGGAAATGTCTTTTGAATATGAAGTCTGAGCTGAAGTGAACTGTTGAAAGTGGTTGGAAAGGCTGGGGAAATCACAACACTCCCCCTTTCTAACACCCCTCTGTAAGCTATTGGGTGAGATATGAGGCAAATGGCCTTGCTAGCCTTTTGGTTGAGACATTTGACCAGTTCCGCAGAGACCCCTTTTGCTCACAAAGCCCTGCATTCAGGGACAAGCACATAGTTGTATTACTGGCTTTCTTATAAACTTTCACAAGTTCACATGCCCATCCAGTCTTTATAGTTAATGGTAAACAAACTTGGCTTGCTGTCCTCAAAAGAGACTAGAACCAAAGGCTCCACTCAAGCTCTGAGCTAAACACCCTTATAACGGTGCTATGTATGGGAAGAATAGGAGAAACATAGGAGGAGAAGGGGAGGTGGAATGATGCCGGAAGAATTGAATTGTTGCCTGAATGGTGCAATGACTGCTACTTATGCACAGTATGCTCATTATGATGATTGACTCCTGTTCGCCTGCCCGTCCAGTCTTAATAGTTAATGATAAACTGTTACATATGTGGACTCTAACTCTAACACTAACCCATCGTGGGAGGAGTCGAGAAGTCCTTTACCTTTTGCACTCTTCCTGTTAGTTCTGATATTTTCATGTTGATTTCTAATCTGGGTGATTAAGGTGGAATGTCTAATTCTGATAAATTGGATGTAAAGTGAGATGAGGTGGGTGCTATTAATAAATTGGCTCCCTCTGCTTTACACACATGAGAGAAGTTTGTACTATTTCCTGAGGCAGATCTAGCCAACCATGCCACAAAGCACATGGTCAATAAAATTGGTTGTTAATGGTTGTTATAGTTGCCACGGGGATGCATCTGTAATAAGAAGGAAAATAAATTCTTCTTCCTTGATGCTTTTATCTCATAGCTGTGAGTCTCAGTCAGCAGCTTCCAGGATATATGTCCCTCCCTAGTGGTTTGTGAGGGTATTAATCCCCCCAATGCTGAGGTTGGGATTTGCCTTCATGGGCCTGCATGATAGGTGTGGTGATGTTGTTATGGATGTTACTATGTGTACTAGTTTGATGATGTTATATGATGTCACTAGAGGGCGACTGGGAAAGTAACAGTGAGTTGTATGTATGGCGTTGCCTGAAAAAAAGTAAAAAGGAAAACACGTTAATACAGTTCGAATCCAGAGTCTTTATTTAAGAGACACGACATGGTGTCAGAAGTGCTGTAATTAGACGCATTACCTGCTGCAGTTGACTCGTGAAGCCCGTGTATACTGGGAAGAATGCTCGAGCTGAAATGGATGGCGGTGATGCGGTCGCTGCATCGAGAGCAGCGGGACCGAGCGCTACATTCAGCATAAGGCCGCCCGAGCTGTTCGACTAAACCACAAGACTGGGCGAAATGGATCCGGCGGTTTGAACGGTTCCGATTGGCGAGCTACTTGCACGAAAACTCGGAAGAGAACCAGGTGAATACTTTCATTTACTGCATGGGAGATGACGCAGATGATATTCTCCGTGGGTTACCGCTGGCGGACGCCGACAGAACAAAGTATGACGCTGTAAAAGCTGGTTTTGAAAGACATTTCGTTGGGAAGAGAAATGTAATATACGAACGTGAATGTTTCAATATGCGTAAACAGGTGGAAAATGAGACTGTTGATTAATTTGTGACAGCTTTGTATGCTCTGGCTGAACATTGCAATTATTCTGCATTGCACGATGAGTTGATTAGAGACAGACTCGTCGTGGGATTGGCGGACAGAAGGCTTTCTGAGCGTATGCAGTTGGATCATGAACTGACCTTGGAAAGAGCAATTGCAATGGCAAGACAAAGCGAGGAGGTGAAACGACAGCAAGCTGCGCTGAGAAGTGCAACAGACGCTGTGAGTATGGATGCTGGTGCTGTTGACAGAGTGTACAAAGGAAAGCATAATATGGGGAGAGCTCAAAAAGGAAATTGTGCTAAACAAAAACCACAGATACTACACTTTAGTAAGAGGAATAGCAACCAGTGCCACAAGTGTGGTAGCTCCCCAGCACATGCAAAGCGTGACTGTCCAGCAAATGATGTAAAATGTCACTCCTGTGGGAAAAAAGGCCATTATAAGCGGATGTGTGCATCATCTAAAACTGTGCGTGAAGTGTGTGAGGGCGATCCTATATTTCTTGGCAGCATCACAGAAACTGGTGAACCATGGATGGTGGACTTAGACATTGGACATAAACGCGTACCATTTAAGATTGATACCAGCGCGGATGTCACTATCATGCCAGTAGAAGTGTTTAAGGAGATTTTCAAGAAAGACTTACCAGCCCTCAAGAACGCGACAAGGCCATTGCTTGGTCCGGGACAACTTCCTTTGGATGTCGTCGGAGTAGCAAATCTGTTGTTAAAGAGAGGGGACAAACAGTCTGAGAAAGATGTGTACGTCATCAGAAATCTACACACTGCACTTCTGGGCAGACCGGCTATCGCAAAACTCGAGCTTGTGGCACGATTAGACAACATCGATATGGAAACACTAAAGTCAAGTTATCCAAAACTGTGCAGCGGTCTGGGTGAAGTTCGACAGCCATACGTTATCAGGCTTAAACCAGGAGCTATTCCATTCTCACTTAAAACCCCGAGATGAATCCCATTACCTTTAATAGGCAAAGTTAAAGAAGAGCTGGGTCGCATGGAGTCGTTGGGAGTAATCAGCAGAGTGGAGGAACCAACAGACTGGTGTGCTGGCATGGTTGTAGTCCCAAAGAAGTCTGGCGCTGTTAGAATATGTGTAGACCTCTCTAAGTTGAACGAGTCAGTTCGCAGGGAAAAATACATCCTGCCATCTGTGGAACAGACGTTAGGAATGCTGGCTGGAGTGCAGATCTTCAGTAAGTTAGATGCCAATATGGGATTCTGGCAGATACCGTTGTCAGAGGATTCTGCACGTTACACAACGTTCATAACTCCATTTGGCCGATATTTCTTCAAACGGCTACCTTTCGGGATAACCTCCGCTCCAGAACACTTTCAGAATAGGATGGCTACAGAGGTCACTGAAGGGCTGGAAGGCACAGTGTGTCACATTGATGATGTTCTGGTGTGGGGGAGAACAAAGGAGGAGCATGACATTCGTCTGCATACAGTGTTGCAGAAAATGCAAAAGGCAGGCATGACACTCAATGTTGAGAAGTGTGAGTTGTCAAAGCAGAAAGTTCACTTCTTAGGGCACATTATCTCTGTTGATGGCATAAGTCCTGATCCAATGAAAACGGCAGCCATCAGGGATATGAAAGAGCCTTCAAATGTGAGTGAATTGCGGAGCTTCTTGGGGATGGTGAATCAGCTTGGGAAGTTTATCCCCCAGTTGGCAGAAAAAGACAAAGCTCTCCGTGATCTGTTGTCGAAAAAGAGCTGTTGGATTTGGGGAGTTGAACAAGTCAAGGCGTTTCAAACTCTGAAAGATGCTCTGTCGTCCCCACCTGTTCTAGCTATCTATGACTCAAACAGAGACTGTAAAGTGTCAGCTGATGCTTCGTCTTATGGACTGGGTTCTGTTCTTATGCAGAAATGGTCAGAAGGGTGGAAGCCAATAGCTTATGCATCAAGATCTCTTACTCAGACAGAGCAGAGATACGCTCAAGTGGAGAAAGAAGCCTTGGGTGTCACATGGGCGTGTGAAAGATTCAAGGATTTTCTCATCGGTAAGCATTTTGAATTGGAAACTGACCATAAGCCGCTACTGAGTCTCTTGGGCTCACAAGCTTTGGATGCACTTCCACCTCGTATTCAAAGGTTTAGAATGCGACTGATGCGTTACTCTTACTCCATTGTTCATGTACCGGGAAAGAGTTTGTGGGTGGCTGACACTCTCTCGCGCGCTCCGGTGAAGCGGAGCGAGTTACAAGAGGAAGAGAGAGAGTTTTGGGAAGACACTAACATATATGTAGACTCTATTATGGAAAATATACCGGCGAGCACAACGTACCTGGAACAGCTGAGAAAAGAGCTGAAGAGTGACAATGTATGTTCTACTGTGATGAAGCTGTGTGTTGAAGGATGGTCAGAATACAGCAAGCGTGATCCAGTGCTGAAATGATACTGGGCAGAACGTGCTCTCCTAACTGTGCAGGACAACCTGTTGTTGAGAGGCACGAGGTTGGTCATTCCAGCAGCCATGAGAAACAGCGTCCTTACCACATTGCATGAGGGGCATTTAGGACTTGTGAAATGCAGGGAGCGATCAAGACAATCAGTGTGGTGGCCAGGGTTAAGTCATCAGCTGAAAGAAGTGGTGTTCAACTGCAGAACATGCCTCAAGGAGAGACAAAACCCTAAAGAACCACTCATGCCTACTCAACTACCTGACAGGCCCTGGCAAAGGCTAGGAGTGGATTTGTTCATGCTGGGAACTAGAACGTATCTGCTAGTTGTAGATTACTATTCTAGATATGTGGAGATTGCTCAGTTATTACCTACTAGGTCCACTGATGTCATTGTTCACATGAAGTCCATATTCGCACGGCATGGAGTTCCAGAAACTTTGGTAACAGATAATGGGCCCCAATTCTCTGGGCGTTTGTTTGAATTCTTTGCTGCTTCATATGGATTTCAGCATGTTACCAGCAGCCCGAAATTTCCCCAGAGCAATGGTGAAGCGGAACGTGCGGTTAAAACCATGAAGGCAATTCTCAAGAAAGCCAAAGACCCTTATCTTGCTCTTTTAGCATATCGAGCTACACCTTTGCAGAATGGGTACAGTCCAGCTCAGCTTCTTATGGGCAGAAGGCTGCGAACAACCGTGCCCATGCTCTCGTCATTGCTAGATCCAGCACTTCCCGATTGTGTTGCAGTTTTCTCAAAGGAAAAGGAAAGAAAGCGTGCAGATGCAGAGCGCTTTAATGAACGACACAGAGCTAGAAAACTTAGCACATTACGGCCAGGAGAGCAAGTCTGGGTGTCAGATGCTAAAGAATCAGGAACAGTTGTAACTAGCCATTTTGCCACACGGTCCTACATTGTGAATATGCCACATGGATCTGTGAGATGTAACCGTCACCATTTGATACCAATGCAAACAGTGTCAAAGGATGACAACAGTGAAACACCAGATCAGTCCTTGGACACATCCACTGAGCCACACCATGCCTCTCAGGAATCAGAGAAGCAAGACTTTCCTGAGATGGTGTCTACTCCAAGATCAAAGTATGGGAGAAGAATTGTGAAACCAGTAAGGCTGAACCTGTAAATCGATTGTTTTACAGTTGCATAAGAGTTTAGAAAGCCCAACCACTGAATGTACATAATTAAAGTGAAAAAGAAAAAAAGAATGGAAAGGACAATTGTTCTAATTGCTTGTTTTGTTTAAAGAATTAGATAGGAGCAGACCTTCCAGCAAAAGAGGCAGAATAATCCTCTAAGATCTGTTGAGACAAAGGTAGTCTACCCTTTGTTCTCTAGAAAGGGGAGATGTGGTGATGTTGTTATGGATGTTACTGTGCTGACAAACTGCCTGGGAGCTCCTCAGTGGTGAAACTCCTCCTCCTTCAATCAGTGGTGAAACTCCTCCTCCTTCAATCAGTGGTGAACCAGGTGGAACAAATCTTCCAGATGATCTGAGCGTGTCAGTATCTGGCTCTGTTGTCTTTAGACTGCAGTCAAAGGAGCATTGAATGCACTACAAGACTAAGGAAACTATCTTTGTCATCAAGGTGACTGTGCAAGATTAAGCCTTCTACAATACTGTGAAGGACAGCTGGTAAGCATCATATTGGCCATGTTTGACTAGATTGACTTAAGCAGTGCAGTGCTAATGGTACTCTGGAAAACACAAACTCTGAACTCTTGTTGACTTTGATTGGACTTTTGCAGTGGTATTTGTAAATTCAATTGTTGTTTGTGGGGTATAAAGGAAAAGTAAGAAAAGCCAAAATTCATTGTTTGACAAAGAATGGGTTTGAAATGGTTAAAAGTAATTTCAACTTTGTAGAAATCTCCAAGTTCTGAATTCAGTTAAAAATGTATAGTCTAAAATTATTTGGCTAAAGATACTTGGTTAAAAGATAAGAATTCTATAAAAGTGAAATAACAATTGATTGTTTCGTAGAGGATACATAGTTGTGTGGCTACAATGGTGCTTTAGAATAGTTCTTTACTATGAAAGTACTTGTTAAAAGTGGAAAAGTATTTTGTAATGACGGTACTGTGTTTATCTGAGGTGAATGTAAAAAATGTTTAATTTGGCTGTGTTGGAAATCTCAGAAGCATAGACCAGGAGACTTTGGGATCTCTTGAAGTAGAAGTTACTCTTTATTGAGAAACACGCTGTGCGTCGCTGTGGTCATCCAAAATCTAACTAAAGCAGTGACTTGGTAGTTCATATACATTCAAGGGGGAGGGATACATAGAGTACAGGTGTGGACAATCTAAACAAAGGATGCAAATGCAGTACAGGAATCAGATCATTGCTTACATTTCCCAGTCATTCAAATGTATAGGTGCTAATCCAATCAGTCTGGCAGTATCACCTATACCTTTACATTATCATAGAGACAAAAGCACTGCTGTATCTTGAGCTTGTCCTGCCAAATGGTCAGGATGTAGGATCTGCAGATTTTAAACAGATTCTTAAATTTGTAATTCCACAGTTCCCCCTTTGAGAGTTCTAATAACTCTCACATAATACAAATTTAAACCTTCTTAAATCCCTTCTATAACATATGTTTGTTAACATAAGTTCCATCTTTCAGTCATGCAACTTGTAACAGTTACAGGCACATACATCTTATTCTGTGTCGTGTCCAACATTTACATAAGTGTTGTTCTTTAACTTGAGTATACTGTTGACACACATATACAACGCAGGGTGGTAACATGTTGTATTAACTACATGATGACACAGAAAAACCATGTAGCATAAGCGTAGAAGTCCTAAAAGTCCATGGTGCCTCAATAGCTGTGGAGTCTGTTCCCTGTAGAGTCCATTTCCATGTTTGTCCCAAGATGATTCTTTGTCGTTGTGCAACTCCGAGTTGCTCAGATGACTCCGTCATCATGAAGGTTGTTCATGGTTATCTGAGGTGATGCTTTACACCAGGTGCTGTTTGAGACGTCATGGCATATACACATACCTGCACACAAGAAAACAAGATGGACAAGTGAATGGAGTGTGCTGTAGCATAACATTTAAGGCTGTGAGTGTACTTAACCTGTGTCCCCAAATGGTGGAAGTGATAGTCAACTTTCTTTTGTTCAGAATGAGTCTTTAAGCTTTCTTGTAAATGACTGGGGAAATTAAGCACTCACAGCCCAAATGGTTAGCATGTCAGCAAGCTGCTGCTCCAAGAGTTTGGAGAAGAGGGGAGGGGCAGTTTCAGTGTAGCAAGTAGACTGAGTAGGAGCTGAGTAAAGCTGTTCATTTCTTTTAATGTCTTTTTGTTTTTCCTACACTCTTTCATCCAATGTCCAGGTTTACCACAGTAATGACATCTGCCTTCTCTCTTAGGACATTTACGTTTCTGTCGATTCTCTGTGTTGACCTTAAAGGATGCTGCTGCAATCTTTACTCTTGTCTTGACATCTGAGTCTCTTTCCCAAATAGCTAACCTATCCAAGTTGTTTTGCAGGGTTCCATTGGACCATGTGAGGTCTAAGAAAGGCAATGCATTTCTGTATTCTGATGAAAGCCCATCAAACCACATGCGGAC
Source organism: Chanodichthys erythropterus (assembly GCF_024489055.1). Classification (NCBI taxonomy): domain Eukaryota; kingdom Metazoa; phylum Chordata; class Actinopteri; order Cypriniformes; family Xenocyprididae; genus Chanodichthys; species Chanodichthys erythropterus. The sequence goes on along the minus strand of NC_090227.1, from coordinate 14,958,229 downwards.
CAGTGGTCCATTATCCTCTAACACCTTCTCTGGAGTGTCAACTATTCCACTGTATGCTGCCGCTGACTGACAAAATCTTTCAGTGTACTCACTTACAGTTTCATCCTTCTGTACACAACTAGTGATCTTTGACCAGTCTACCTTTGGTCCAACAAGGTTCTGTAACACTCTCAGAACTCCTTCTCTCAATTCGCCTTTGCTGGAATGCTGAAACTCAGAATTATTTACAGCACTTTCAAAATCATTGAATTCTGATTCTTTCAGGATTTGTGACATTAGCTGTGTGACTTCAGCTAGGGACATATCATAGAGCTTCATTTTTCTGGACAACTCTGTCCTAAACTCAGAAAAATTTCTATGCACTGATGGCAAATTCTCAGCAATTCTTTCTATGTCTTCAGGACCTATAGCGGTACTGACTGCTTGTAACTGCAGTATGGGGGTTACAGATGGAACTGTGTCAACCCCTTTTGCCCTACTCTGAGCCTTTTGTCTCACTCCACACACTTCAACTGCTTTTACATCTCTATCCATGAATCCAGTATTGCTATTGCCCTCTAGTCTACAGAAAGACTGTAAGTCAGGATAGCTTTCATCTGACTGTTGGTCTTTTGAGTCACATTTGGTTGAGGCTTTGTTAAGGCCCAACTTCTGAGTGAGACGAGACACTCTAGTGTGCAACTGTTTGTTCTGCTCTTCTAACTTAGCAATATGTTGGATTTGTTCTTGTGCAATGGATAGAGTAAATTCTCTGTGGCAGCAGATAATGCCCTTCATATTTTTCTTCCGAATACAAGCACCAAGTACCTTTTTGCATTCTTCAATGGACCAAACTTTTTCTGGATGAATCCCAAATTTCTTTGTCAAATCCAATCTGACTGACTCAGTCACTATTGAGTCCATGTGCTTTCCTAACACTGATTTGAACTCACTATCTGTCCATAAAGGAGTAGCTAGTCCACCTTTCTCAGTTGTTGGAATAAGTCTAGCGTTCTTTCTCAACATTGTGTAATGTCTTTCTGGTACAACAATACACTTCAACACTTCCCTGACAGAGCAGAGGTTAACCTAGTTAATACACATTGTAATGTATTCAACCTTCTCTGGTGAGCAGAGTAGAACCAACTTGCTAACACACTGTAACAACTGTAACCTTCCCTGAATTAACAGAGGATGAACCTTCTTCTCTAGCAAAGTAGAGGATGGCTATTCTGTTAAAACACCACTTTCTATGATAAAACCGAGGACAACACAAATTATTAGCACTTTACACTAATTCTTCCCTGCCTGAACAGAGGATACCTAATTATTAGCATGTGATGCTAAACTTCCCTGCCTAAACAGAGGATAAACTTCATCTCTAAAAGAACATTTTTAGAGGATAACTTAGTTAACCAAACCCTACAGCTGTCTGTTAACTCTTCTCTGACGGCGCAGAGGATAACACATTAGTACTGGTCTTAATGGTTCTTTTGGATAGAGTATCACTCACCAACCCTTGGGTGAACAGGAAAATTCAGCCTGGATCTTCCTTTGGATCAGATCTTTGTTGTGCTTGAAGTTTCAATCTGGATTGAGATGAGAAGCTCTATCCGGGTCACGGCACCAAAACTGTTGGAAATCTCAGAAGCATAGACCAGGAGACTTTGGGATCTCTTGAAGCAGAAGTTACTCTTTATTGAGAAACACGCTGTGCGTCGCTGTGGTCATCCAAAATCTAACTAAAGCAGTGACTTGGTAGTTCATATACATTCAAGGGGGAGGGATACATTGAGTACAGGTGTGGACAATCTAAACAAAGGATGCAAATGCAGTACAGGAATCAGATCATTGCTTACATTTCCCAGTCATTCAAATGCATAGGTGCTAATCCAATCAGTCTGGCAGTATCACCTATACCTTTACATTATCATAGAGACAAAAGCACTGCTGTATCTTGAGCTTGTCCTGCCAAATGGTCAGGATGTAGGATCTGCAGATTTTAAACAGATTCTTAAATTTGTAATTCCACAGCTGTCAGCTCAAATAATAACTGGTATGTCATTTCTTTTGAGGTTTTTCACCTGTTTACTGCTATCAAGGAATGGTAAATAAAAGACAAGCAACTGTTCCCATTGCTGTTTATTGAGTGAAATCCAGTTAAAAGCTTCATGTGGAGGGATTGTCCTTTTCAAGTGGGGAATTGCACAAGGAAAGAGTCAAGACTTGACAGTGAAAAACCGTCACTGAAGACTGGAGAAAAGTGACCACACGTGTCCAAAGAGACAAATAAAGACTGTTTCGTCCTGTTGCTGTGATTTGAAATGGCTGATTCATTGCTGGTAGAACAGCTAAAGACCGCAAGGACATCAGCGAAACATCAGTTTTCCAGGTTGGCCAATAATGTGCTAAGAATGCATACAATGATGTCGGAAGAGGAGCTTCGAGACAATTTTAAGAAGATCTCTGAAGAAGCTGGCAAAGTCCTGGAAGCCAATGATGATGTAGAGGGGCAATATATTGAAGGCTCTGATGCAGAGGAGTTGAGTGAGCAGCAAAAGAGGGACTTGGTCAAAACGGCTAATGAGTGTGAGAAGAAATTGCAAGAGATAAAGGACCTTATACAAAAGACATTGTGGGCCAGTTTCGGGGAATATGAACTGACACAATCAATTACAACCGCAGAGTCGCAAGCAGAAAATGTGGGAGCTGTGGACCCAAGTAAAAACCCAGATGCATATCGCTTCATGATCGGACAACTAGAGAAATTTGTGAAGACTGCGAAGGAGGTGCATAAACATTGGAAGTGCTGGGCTCCTCCAGCAGAGCAGCAGCAGTTCCAGATTCGTATTCAAGGCCTTGAGACTATCCTGCCAAAACTCTCAATAAGACAAGCAGACTTTACAGGGGCACACGTCCGAGAAGAAACCAGCAAATTGAGTACTACTTCAATCAGTTGTGTGGCCACACCAGCAATTAAACTAAAGCCAGCTGCCCTCCCAAAGTTTTCTGGCATCCGCCGAGAGTTTCACCGGTGGAAAAAAGATTGGGAAGCGCTCCAGAGGCAAGGAGAACCTACTGGATCCAAAGAGGTTAAAAAGTTCCAACTTCTTAACAGTGTGGATGAGAAGATAATACGAGACCTCCGCCTTACAGCTTGCATAACTGCTGAGGACATGTTCCGGGTCTTGGAGAACCGCTTTGGTAATAAGACAACTATAGCCCTTGAAATAGTAGAAGAGCTCCAAAGACTCCAAGCAGTTAAAGGTAACCAGCCAAGGAGGATTGTTGAGCTAATTCAATCTGTAGAAAAAAGCCCTGGTCGATTTGAATGAGCTTGGCAAGACTGGCGCAATAAAGAACCCTCTTGTAACAAAAACGATAGAGCGTAAACTCCCTGATGGTCTGAAGAAGGAATGGCTTCTTCATATAGCTGGCAAAGATGATGAAGCAGAGGAGGAGAAAGGATTTGACTACCTCCTCAAGTTTCTTCAAGGTCAAGAAGCCATCTATGAGAAGCTGGACCAACTGAGAGAGGAAGAACCAAAACCAAAGTCTGAACCTCGGCAAGCTTGAACCAGAACCTCCACTCAATTAAGCAACCAGGTTCAAGGATGTGTGGTCTGCGGAGATGGCAAGCATAAGAAAAGGCTATATTTCTGCCAAAAGTTTCGCACTCTTAAGTTGTCACAAAAAATAAATGCTGTCAGGAAGCTGGGAGCCTGCAAAAAATGCCTGGAGATTCACAATGAGGGTGACTACTGTAAATCAGAGTTTCTGTGCAGGAGGCCAGACTGCATAGAACAGCGTGCTGCAGAACACCACTATAACCTTTGCCCAAGAGCTGGTACGTTCAAAGGGAATGTTGTCCAGGGGTCCAATAATGACGGCAAAGTGAGAGGTGACACGAGAGTGTTACACCCAAGCTCAAGAAGAATTTGTTAAAAGTCTCCCACCTGAACTTGCAGAGAAGTGCCGCAATGCCTTTTGCAACACTGTAGTCAGTACCTCTCACTTGTCCAACCAAAGTAGTCTTCTAGCAGAGAATGGAATAGTGGAGTGGCCAGTCATCATGATGCTCTTAGAGGTCACGGCCAATGCAGGACAAAAAGTTGGGACTTTGATCGACCTGGCATCGGATACGAACTATATAACTCATGATGCAGCTGATCGTTTGAAGCTTAGAAGTGAAGCCGTAACCCTTGTTGTCCATGGCGTGGGAGGAATGAAAGTTCAAGTTACCACAAAACGGTACCTCCTAAAGATCCGGATCCGTACAGAGCAGGGCAACTTCAGATCCCACCAACTCCTCTGCTATGGTTTGGACAGCATTGCAGATATCCATAAACATGTGACAGCTAAAAGACTCCAAAAGTTCTTTCCAGATGTCCCCCAAAATGAACTGGTGAGACCAAGACAGATATAGCTTTTGATAAGCCATAAGGAAGGGCGATTGGTCCCACAGAAAATACGCACTATTGGGGACCTTGTACTATGGGATGGGCCATTGGGAAAGACAATTGCAGGGACACACCCTGGTCTGTTTGAAGAGGTTACAGTTACAGCACATCAGTCCAGAGCACACTTCGCCAGGTCTATGAGAACAGCAGCATTGATGTATGAAGAACATATCTGCACCAAACCTACCATCAAGTCATCTTATTCTGCTATTACCACTCAGGATTTTATTGAGTGGTGGCGATGGGATAGCATTGGCGCCCCCTGCACTCCAAAATGTGGAGGATGTCGCTGTGGCAGTTGTCAACCTGGTGGCAAAGAAATCACTCTGGCTGAAGAAAGGGAGCTGGAAGTTGTAAGGGGTGGCCTGACTTATGTTGGTGCTGATGACCACAGTGATAGTCCACACTGGCATGCAAGATATCCTTGGCTCATGGATCCATCTAAATTGCCAAACAACAGAAAAGCAGTGGAGGCAATCTTCCTTAGAACAGAGAAACAGCTCGCCAAAGAACCGCAGTGGAAAAAAGCCTATGGAGCTCAAGTCCACGAAATGGTTGATCGTCGAGCTGCAAAGAAGTTGACCAAGGAGGATCTAACAAATTGGAAGGGACCTGTCTGGTATATTAGTCATCTTAATCGCACCCAATCCCCACTCTGTTACAACTCCGGTAAGACTTGTTTGGAACAGCAGTCAGAAGTACAAAGGCCAAAGTCTTAATGACCTTTTGATGAAAGGTCCTGACGTTCTCAACTCTATTCGAGCTGTCCTCCTCAAGTTCCGCCAAGGCTCCTTTGCCGCTCTAGGAGACGTCAGAAAGATGTATAATTCTGTGTGGCTTGAGGAGAGGGAAGTCCATCTGCACCGATTCTTGTGGCGAGATTCAGAGGGCGATGAGCTAGAACAATATGCCATAACCAGGGTGAATATCGGGGACAAGCCAGCAGGATGTATAGCTCAACTTGCTATGAGGGAGACGGCTAATCTGCCTCAATTTAGCCACCTCATAGAAGAATGTCAAATATTACATGAACACAGCTACGTCGACGACATCTTGACTTCCCACAACTGTTGTGAAAGACTCAAAGTCATTACAAAGAATGTGGAGCTGATTCTAAAAGCAGGAGGGTTTGAATTGAAGCCTTGGGTCTTCTCAGGTCAAAGTAAAGGAGAAGGAGAAAAGGCATCACCAAATATTGTTGTCCTGCCGAACCAGCTTAAGGAGGAAGAGAATAAGGCGCTTGGTTTCGGATACATTGTGGATGAAGACATGTTGCATGTCATGGTGAGAGTCAATTTCTCTAGGCGGAGGAAAAAGATGAGACTTGGACAAGACCTGCTGCTAGGAGAAGTACGAGCACGGACACCAGAACCGCTGACAAGACGTGAACTGCTGAGTCAAGTCGCTGGGTTGTATGACCCAGTTGGCCTTACAACACCATTAAAGCAAAAAGGGGCTATCTTGGTTCGAAGGGCATTCCAAGAGGTAAAACCAAAGTGCAGCATCGTCAAGGACACATGGGACCTTCCCTTGTCGGAAGAGCTCGGCAGAGATGCAATTGGAATTTTTGAGGAGTACGTCCAGCTAAGCAAAGTGATGTTCCCAAGAGCCCTTACTCCCCCAAATGCAATAACGGAACCAGTGGCTGTCACTTTTTCAGATGGCATTGAAAGCTCCTATGGTGCTGTCCTTTACCTGCGGTGGAACTGCAACAAACAATTAACAATTCGACTAGTGGAGTCAAAAGCAAAGCTGACACCTCTAGACCAGAAGGGGGAGGCGGTCAAAGCAGAACTTTGTGGTGCAGTTTTTGCAAGTCGCCTGAAAAAGCACTTTGAACAGCATGTCCGAATTCAGATAAAAAGGTGGTACCATTTGTTAGACAGTCAGACTGTTCTTGGAGCTATCCAGCGTGAAAGCTATGGATTTCAGACTTTCTTCGCTAATAGAATTGGAGAGATCCAAGAGAGCACACGGCTACAGGATTGGTGGTGGATCCCTGGACCACTTAACATAGCTGACATTATCACTCGAGGAGCTGGGCCAAAGGAACTTGATGCGCATTCAGAGTGGCAGCAAGGGCCAGAGTTTTTACATCGTCCAGAGAGCGAGTGGCCAATTATGTCGTCAAAAGATGTGTCTGGAACAGCTCGAGAAAGCATTAACAATATGCAAAATAAGTCATTCGTGGCTGCACTCACTAGAGCTCAAGAGAAAAGTATTCCAAGTCTTTCAGGAAGACTTCCTGCTGGTGCAGCTGTCCTAAATTTAGTAGATGAGAGGCGCTTTAGTAGTCTAAAGTGTCTAATCAAGACTGTTGCTTTTATCTGGAGAGCTGCCAAAAGGTTTATGTATGCAACAAAGATCATTGAAACCCCAAAGTGGGAGGTGATTACCACAAGAGGAGTTATCACCGCCACAGAACGTCAAGAGGCAATAAGAGACATCTATCTTGCAGCTCAAGAAGGGGTAACATTTCCAGCCACAACTACGGACCGTTTGGTTGTGTACAGAGAGCCAGAATCTGGGCTACTAGTCTGTGGTGGGAGAATTCATGGCTTCAGGGAGGATGGCGCTGCAGTTCCCCTTCTGCCTTTCAATGCATGGGTCTCTACTTTAGTGGCACGGGAGGCGCACAATGAGGGTCATGAAGGTGTGGCTGCAACCTTGCTGAAAATGAGGAGGAAAGCCTGGGTTATCCAAGGGAGGAAAATTGCCCAAAACGTAGTGGAGAACTGCCTTTTCTGCAAAAAGTCAAGGGCAAGAAGGTGTAAACAGGTAATGGCTGACCTACCTCCTGAAAGAACCACACCTGCAGCTCCGTTCGAGTTCACTACAATCGACCTCTTTGGACCGTACCTTGTCAAAGATGACATCAAGAAACTGGTCTCCATGAAAGTGTGGGGTGTCGTCTTCAGTTGTATGGCCAGTAGGGCAATTCATGCAGACCTGGTCAACACAATGTGGACAGAGAGCTTTTTGATGGCTTATCAACGCTTTACTGCAATAAGAGGGCACCCAAGAAAGATCTGGTCCGACCCAGGGACAAACTTCATCGGTGCCAAACCTGTCCTAAGAGAGATGTACCAGTTCCTGGATGCTCAGAATAGAACTTCGATAGAAGAGGTGTCAGCTCAAAAAGGTACCAATTGGGAGTGGACTATTCACCCCGCCGACTCACCTCACCGCAATGGGGCTGCTGAAGCCGCTGTCCGCATTCTCAAGAAGGCACTGCAGAGCCTGGGCAACAACACTGGCCTCAGCTACAGCGAGCTTCAGACAACATTACAACTTGCTGCAAACCTTGCCAATGAACGCCCAATAGATGCCAGGGTGCAGAGCCATGAAGAAAGTATGCAGTATGCGTCACCCAACGCACTTCTCCTGGGCCGAGCCTCTTCAAGCGGTGAGATCAAAACATTTGACTTTGCAAACTACCCTTACAAGAGACTTGCAGAATCAGGTCAAATTGTTCTGGAGGTCTTGGAGCCAGCTTGCCGGCCCAAATTTATTTCTGAGAAGTAAATTGCATACTTCACATCGCAATATTGCTGTCGGAGATATTGTTTGGTTGTGCGATCAAAATGCAGTGAGGGGCCAATTTAAGCTAGGATGGGTGGTTAGCGTCAATCCAGTTGCTAAAGGCATTGTTCGAGACGCGATCGTCAAAGTGGTCCAAAGCTCCTGCCTTCCTGTCACAAAACCTACACTAAACCGTCCATCAGTCAAAGTTCTAAAGGAAGCTTTCCAAACCACAGTCCTGCACAGAGATGTTCGACGCCTGGTTGTCTTGCTACCAGTTGAGGACCAAACTCGGAGCTGACTGGCAGTAAGAAAGGGCTGATTTGCGATCTTTCCATCAGTTCCCGTGGGAAGATCGAGTGGGAGGTGTGCTGACAAACTGCCTGGGAGCTCCTCAGTGGTGAAACTCCTCCTCCTTCAATCAGTGGTGAAACTCCTCCTCCTTCAATCAGTGGTGAACCAGGTGGAACAAATCTTCCAGATGATCTGAGCGTGTCAGTATCTGGCTCTGTCGTCTTTAGACTGCAGTCAAAGGAGCATTGAATGCACTACAAGACTAAGGAAACTATCTTTGTCATCAAGGTGACTGTGCAAGATTAAGCCTTCTACAATACTGTGAAGGACAGCCGGTAAGCATCATATTGGCCATGTTTGACTAGATTGACTTAAGCAGTGCAGTGCTAATGGTACTCTGGAAAACACAAACTCTGAACTCTTGTTGACTTTGATAGGACTTTTGTAGTGGTATTTGTAAATTCAATTGTTGTTTGTGGGGTATAAAGGAAAAGTAAGAAAAGCCAAAATTCATTGTTTGACAAAGAATGGGTTTGAAATGGTTAAAACTAATTTCAACTTTGTAGAAATCTTAATAAACCAAGTTCTGAATTCAGTTAAAAATGTATAGTCTAAAATTATTTGGCTAAAGATACTTGGTTAAAAGATAAGAATTCTAAAAAAGTGAAATAACAATTGATTGTTTTGTAGAGGATACATGTGTACATGTCTACTAGTTTGATGATGTTATATGATGTCACTAGAGGGCGACTGGGAAAGTAACAGTGAGTTGTATGTATGGCATTGCCTGAAAAAAAGTAAAAAGGAAAACACGTTAATACAGTTCGAATCCAGAGTCTTTATTTAAGAGACACGACAATAGGCAGATTATTGATGGATGATATTAATGACAGAGTATTTTTACTAATATGTTCTACCTTCTGATAAGTTTGAAAAAAGTGTTTAACACATCTAGTTTTGATATGGTTCAATTTTCAAGTTGAGGATGTTTGCCTTTTCAAATGGTGTCTCTTCTGTTTTTTTTTTTTTTGTTTTTTTTACATATTAGCTGATGCTAAAGTCCAGGTAGCACCAGCTATATCAGAATAGATGGTGTTTAAGGTTAATATGCCTCCACCATAGACTGGGGTCCCTTAAGCAAGAAGCTCCCTTATGCTAACAACAGTTGAAGCTGCCTCCCCCACAGACTGGGGTCCCCTAAGCAGGAAGCTCCTTTTGTGTTCATTAAGTTGAAGCTGCCTACCCAAGATATTGGGTTTTTTCTCTCAGGACTCTCACCAGAGTTTTTTTTTAATGATTTTTAAGTGGTGTCATCTTCTCCCCTTAGAGCTTCATCCCATCTCTAGAGCCCAACGAAAAGTGGCTTTCGCCCCAGATTTGCTAACACTTTCTGTTTTCGGGCACCTTTAGGGAGTGCTGGAGTCTTAAGATCTTGGCACAGGACTGCAATAATTTGAGTGGTTGCAGCTAGCTCTCCGCTGGCTCCCCTTGATCAGCAGTTCTTCAAGGTTGAGTGTAGAGTTCCCTTCCCTACTGTTCAAGGTTTCTAATTAGGGTCCTTCACTCCCTGGTATGAGCTCAGTCAGATTTCTGGAATAACATTCTCTAGACAGCGCTATTGAGTGGTAGTAGCTCATGCTTTAGAGCTCCCCTTGGTAGACATGTTTTTAGGGGTGAGTGGTCTCACTACAGAGGGTCAAAATGCTGAGTCCTCCACTTCCTGTAGCTACCCTTCTCTGAGCCCCAATGAGAAGTGTTTTTTTTTTTTCTCCCTTTGCCTCCCAAAGCATCCTTTGCCTTTTACCATTCCCATTCCCTTTTTTTTTTTTTTTTTTTTTTTTAGCATCCCTTCTGATTGGCAATCCCCTTTAGGAGTGCTTGTCTCTTGATAATCCAATGATTTTAGTTCCTCTGGGGTGTCTAGGTGTAGAACTTGCTCCCCTAGTGATAGGGAATATTTAATCAATCCACTAGCTTGTCACTGAGGCAGTATTCCCTTAAAGGTAATGTCTAGGATATAGGGCTATCATTACCAGACATTTGAGCCAGACACTGGCATCTGGTATGGTATGGAAGGGAGGAAGGTTAAAAGGCTAGGAATTTCCTCCTGAATGGGGTATGATGCTTGGTTGGTGGCCGTACAGAATATTGTGACTGACAGTCCACTGTTGGACTTGGTGAATTTTTCACAGCACGAATTCCCATTTGAAAAAGAAACATCTCCGTTACAAACTTAACCCTGGTTCCATGAGAAGGGGAACAAGACACTGGATTTCATTGTCATGTTTTGGGCTTGCCTGTTTACATCTCCTTCAGACAAAGAAAATAATGACGTGGACTACAGGTGCCCTCATATACTCACGGTCACACCGGTAGTGATGTCACACGTGACTGTTGTCGACTAATGACATTGTTGTATTTAACACTCAGAGGTCGGTGGTCACGCCGGCGATACCACCTAATTTTTTTCTTAACAGTGCGAAAGGCAATTACTCTGGCAATTTTGGACCTACAAATAGGAGTTATATATTATTAAAAACTGTGGAATGTCTTCTTTTATTTGTATACACTCACAGTAAAAACAAAATGTTGTGCTTTTTGCAAAGAAAACTAACATGATGCATGATCTGTCGTCTCTCTCTAAATGAAGTCCATTCTGATAATCCTCAGTGAATACTTATCACACAAACATGAGACATATATCTAAAGAAACATTGAAATGTCAGGTTTTAAATCATGTACGTCAAATCGAAAACTAATATTCTCTGTTTATGTAATCTGTTTGAAAACAGAGAGATGTCAGTCATTCATGAGTCAGCTCATTATTCACTAATGTGGCCATGCCCACGGAGTGCACAGAGCTTTCAAATGCAAATTCTGAGGTAATACATGCAACAGAGAGTGAAAAGAGCATAAGCCTGCATTAGTCAGATTCATGTACATCGTTTTGAGATGCGGTGAGGAATAATTCTGGAAGAATTTACCTCAGAGGAAGAGCAATTTCAATTTAATTTTGATCGAGGATCAACTTGATCAAGCTGATGATTGTGAATGGTAAGTTTTATTCTTAAGTTCTTTATTCTAATTGCAATATAGTGTCTGTGAATATTAAATGGAATATTAAAAAAGACCATTTAAATATGAATTCTGCATGTACTGTGTGTCTCTGTATGAATTGTGCAGACACCTGTTTAATTTACTACACATAACTTACATTAGTAATGTTAGACATATTGGCTATTCCTAAACTAAATTGCTATACTGAGATGAGTGAAATAGACTAAAATATGTAATAAATACTGAAATGAATTGTGTTAGCAACTTATTAAACTGCAAATTAACATTCAGGCTCTATAATACAACAAATATAATAAATAAAATTTCATAGAGGTAATATTAATGTTTAGATGATTTCTTTGGCCTGTTTTGAACAGATTGTGAAGTGTTGTGAACTAGTCTAGTGCCATATCAATGAAGCTTCTGTTCACAAAGAAAAATGAAAATTCAGCTTTGCATCATAGAAATGCATTATATATTTAAGTATATTAAAATAAATTAAAAATAAAATATTTTAAAAGGCAATAATATTTCACAGTATTGCTGTTTTCTTCTGTATTTTTGATCAAATAAATGCAGGCTTGATGAGCATGAGACTTCTTTCAAAAACATTAAAAATAGTAATATGTGTCCAATCTTTTGAGCGGTACTGTAATTTAAAATAATAGACCTATACAAAATGTTCTTCACATGATGTGCAATAATACATGCATGCACAAGATCACAAAATGTTTTCTGTTAAGAGTGGACATTATATTAACGTTAATACAATAGCTGATATGATCCTGTTATCAGCATTCTCAGATATTTTTTCATTTATCTCACTGATTTGAGAATCATAGTGATCAGATATTTGCCCACATTGGACTGCATGCATATAATACTGAGATCACTGACAGGAAGCAGGAAAGTGTTTTTTTTTTCTCCAGTGCAGAAACACCAAATGCCAGGTATGTGATGTCCACTTATATCTTTGAACAGTATTTATTTCCAGGTATAACTGTGTACTCAAAATGTTTAGGGTAAAACCCATTGTGTCTATGGAATGTTCCCATAAAACATGAAAACCCAATGTGTGTGTGTGTGTGTGTGTGTGTGTGTGAGAGAGAGAGAGAGAGAGAGAGAGAGTGTGTTTATGTATGAAGATGGTAAGCTGCTCTGGCAGAGACACAAGTTAGAGGCTGCAGGGTCATTTACTCAGCAATGGCTTCCAGATGCCAGTTAATTACACCGCCTGCATCTCACTGCTGCAGGACACATGCACACACACACGTGCATATGCATTTGGATGGCATCCTACCTCCCTCCTCTGCCCCTCAGGTTTCCCTCTCTGATGCGCAGCTCTTCCCACGCCTGGCTGTTGTGGTACAATAGCTGCAGTGTTCAGACGCGTCTGCATGGTCATGCTGAACACTGGTGAATGAGACAACCAATAAAACCAGGCACTGCAACAAGGGTCACAGCCAATGGCACGCAGCCTCTGTCTCTCTCTCATCCTCTTGCGCGTGTGTGGGTGGATGCATGTATGGGCTTGTGTGTATGGATGTGTTGGTGGGTGCAGGTGTGTGCGTGTGTGTGTGTGTGTGTGTGTGTGGGTGGGTGTGAATCAAGTATCAGTCTGTCTAAATGGTTGTGGGTTGAACGTAGTGAAGTTCTTTTTTTTTATTTTAGTCTATGACTCTCTCCTCACCCCAGAGAGTGACAGGAAGAGCAGAAAGACATGGTGCCATATTTCATCACTTTCATTCCTCTTGCCTCACATCCTCCAATAATACACCAATTATGTCTAGAAGGGACTTGGACTTGTCACAGATGTTGACTACGATTTATGAAAGTCGTCATTTTAGTAGCTGGAGTCAGGTTGTTGTATCTTGTCTTGGCTACTTTGTTATGATGATGTGCAATTACAGATACATTTGTAAATCACATGTGAGGAAAACCTCTGGAGAAACTGATGTATAAATTAAAATCAAAAGCCTGTCATATATATCCTGTATTTTTGTTGACATGGATACTCCTGTACACAGATAATATTAGTCTTTATAATTTACCCAATTGAGTTTCATTCTGACATCTAATCATCCATGTGTAGAGGAACTCCATTTTTCATCCCTTCATTATGAAAATGTATGTATTTCCCTTGTTTTACAATCCTTCAATAATTTGGATTTCATCTGTACTTTAGCTTGATGGGTTGATGAGAAACTAAAGTGACTCTGAAAGTATAGTGGTTTGAAAGGTTACCGGTAACAAGAAACAGGTAACAAGAAACAGGTAACAAGTATAATATGATTGCATTTGATAGCATTTGCATATGTATTCTGACTGGTCAATTTACAAATTAGAGAAGCATTTAGTCTCTCAGACTCCTGTGGAGTCCAGGCATGAAATAAATTACATCTTATATGCATCTATGTTATGTATGTTAGTAGCATATTAAAGATGTTACGTTTACAAAAAAATTCTGTGAAGGCTCAGTTGGACCAATTTGTCAGCTTTTATTGGTTGTTGTTATATAACTTAAGATATTCAAGAGCATATATGCAGATGTAATTTACATATGTTAAATCTCTGTATAAAATATTTTGTCAAATTAAACCTATAAACATTTGATAAGCAAACTTCAAAGGCCTTTCAATTCTTTCTAAACTGGAAAAAAAAAAAAAAAAACTGTTGTACAGAATCTTCTACATGCTTTCTGCCATCTGATTGATAGGCTATACTATTTTAGCAAGTAAAATACCTTTTAGTGTAATTCTAAAAATGTCCACCTTCAGGTCGTTTACTGATTTTAAATAAATGTAAGAAATATTGACCGTGTGAAGAGAAATATTCTAAACTAAATGAATGAAAATGTGCGCAGCGCAAACTGCTGCGTTCCAGCTTCTGTAGCCTATTGCAAGTCTTTCAGAAATCAGAGCTTGTCAAGAGTAACATCAACTAAGATGCTGAGTCATATACATTTTCTACTGGTTAATGTCTCTATTTAAATATATAAATCCAAGAGAGAAATAAAATGTGTTACTTTTCTGTCTTACTCGCCCCCGGAGCCAGTGAGCATAATGGATTCATAGGACAATGAAATTCCCAGTAGATTATATTTTGTTATTGTAGTACAAGTGTTTGTATAAGTAAGTTGTTCCTGCAGATTAAGTTTTTTCCCCACATATTTACATTGCTAAATTATCTATGCATATACTATTTAAACACATATTTCTCAGATTCACTCAATGTATGTTCTCCTACTGTATTTACAGTAGTGGCCAAAAGTGATGTCTGGCCTAGGAAAATCAACATCTTCACCCTTATTTCAATTATTATTCCTTATTATTAAGAATTTGTAAAGACTTTGAAGCATATTTCGTAGTTGTGCTTAGAATCCTTTCATTTGTGATAAGGCAATGAAACATGCTAAATTGTGCGTACAGAATTTTTTGGCCAGGCTGTCATACAAAGGAAAAAAAAAAACACACACACACACACACACACACACATGCAAAATCAAGAGAGAACCAAAAAAAAAAAAAATATCTGATTGTGTTGTTGTTACGGCACACAGGAGTCGGACACAGATGTAAACGGGTAATGGTCTTTTATTGACACCAGTAGAGCGAATAGCAGTGATCAGGTAAGCAGCAATGGATTAGTAGATGGATATGTGAGATGAATGGAGATAGTTACTGTCCTTTTCTTTTCAGATGTGGGAATCCATGAACACGCTGGAGCTGGAGATCGCTGGAGAAGGGTACAGCACTCACAGGAGACGAGGCACACAGAGGAAAGGAGCGGGGAATCCTTGAGGTAAGCATTAACGTGAGTATCTGCAAACAAGACCGGACGTGGAGTGCTGTGTGTGCGTGCTCTTTGTAGTGCTGTTGATTGGTGCAATGATGAGGTGCAGGTAGCGGTGATCAGTACTCTGGAGATGGAGTGCGCTGTGATTGGTGGATGTTGGAGCCTGACGTGTCTGTGACAGTTGTATGATTTGTTGTTGTTGTTTTTGTTTTTTCCTGCTAGCAGTTCGTTTTTCTATGCATTTAAAATACAACCTGTTGCGGTAGTTTACCCTTGTTTGCCAAAAAATTTGGCAGATAAACCTTAACCAAGTTTAGCGTTTTGTTCTTCCCTCATAATAAAAATGTATTTTTAAAAAATAAATACATAAAATGCATTCCTCATATTGTAATGGTTTAATCAAACTTTAATGGCCATTAAAAACAAATAATTCTGACACCACTTTTGGCCACTACTGTAACTTTAGTTTAATGTGTCTTGTAATAGATCTTTCCTGAAAAAATATATATTTTAATTTATATATATATAAAATTTATTTGGAATAAAATAATTATTCAAGGTATTACTCTTTTAAACAGAGATAAATGGATAATAACAAAGTTAAACTATAGCAAATAACAATGCACCACACATTATTATTATTGTTATTATTATTATTTATTATTACTACTACTACTACTGCTACTACCACTGCTACTACTACTACTATGAGGCCACAAGTGTAATTGTATTTTTTATCTTAATATAAAATGGTGATAAAAACTGGAAGAAAAAAATCAGTTTAAACCATGCAATATTTTGTCATTTCACTCCATTAAATATAATGTTAGAAAGAACCAATTATTTCAAGGGGAAGCTGTCAAACATAAGGGGTGAACAGAAAGTAAGGGATAAAGACAAATTTACAGAAAGTGCATAAAGCATTTTAGAAAAACAAAAAAAACAAAAAACAAAAAAAAAACACAGACAGTGAACGCATTTGAATTTCAATAAAAGCAAAATGATTACTTCCATTATTAATTATTATTACAATAAATGTTTCATATTACAGTTTTTTTCGATTGCTAAACCACAGTGAGCACAACTGGAGCTACATGTGCAAAACTCTAACCACAGTCTGCACTACCAACAGTCACCTGAGCTAAACAGTTAACACATGGCTCAAAACAGGCTCAGTGCAGCCAAACACTATGCACAACCCTCACTGAGATAACACACACTGTCACTCAGAACACACTGAGAGTAAAAACACTAGCATCAAACTCCAACACAGAAATTACTTTTCATTCACAGCAGTGTGTTAGCATTTGAACAAAGTGCTGTAAATCCACAGTGTTGTGCAGGTTGTGGTTAAAGTCATAGGATAAGTGTGTAGAGTTTTGAAAACTGTGTTCAAGCAATGACAAACGAACGTACTCGGTTACTAACGTAACCTCGGTTCCCTGAGATACGGAACGAGTACTGCGTATGGGGAAAGGTCTCCCTTTTTCCCCGCTGCTGAAGCCTTTTTCAATAACACAGTGTAACTGCACCGTCATTGGTTCACTCATAGACAAGTTGTTGAACTAATGGCGGCGCGGCATAGCTGCGCGGCCTATGGCGACAAAGCGCGTGAATATTCCCGCCGAAATGGGCGGGGTATAGGGCTATATAAGCAGGCGTTTCGCCATAGGATTTCAGTGTCAATCGACTGAAGCGACGACCCTGAGCCGCAGCCTCGTGGCATACTGCGTATGGGGAACGAATTCAACCACGCCGTGCCACGGCTGGGAACGATATAGCTTGCATTTGGCCAACCCAGAGGGGGGCCAAAAGGACAAGCGGAGGCAAAGCCTAACCGAACCCATGGTTACACTGAAGGAAGATACTTCCTATGGTGGCCGCTAATCACACCGACAGGACCCGAGCTTGTAAGGTCGGGACATCGAGGTGATAGAACCTGACAAAGGTGGACGGCGAAGACCAGCCGGCCGCCTCACAGATGTCTTGGATGGAAACTCTGTTGGACCAAGCCCACGAGGAAGCCATTCCTCTAGTGGAGTGGGCCCTGACTCCTATGGGGCAATTAGTGCCCAGTGAGGAGTAGCACAGGTTAATAGCATCCACTATCCAACGGGAAATGCGTTGTTTCGAGACCGGAGACCCTTTGGTGCGGCCGCCAAAACAAACAAAAAGTTGATCCGACTGTCTGAAAGACTGTGATCGGTCTATGTAGGTCCTCAATGCCCTGAGTGGGCAGAGTAGCTGTAGCTCTGGTTCGTCCGCCGAGGGAGGAAGAGCAGAGAGCGAGACGACCTGAGCTCTAAACCGAGTTGAGAGCACTTTAGGGACGTAGCCATGCCTAGGTTTCAGAACGACCTTAGAGTCACCAGGCCCGAATTCGAGGCATGCAGGGTTCACGGAGAGGGCCTGCAAATCGCCAACACGCTTTACCGATGCTAGTGCTAGTAGCAGAGCGTTTTTTAGCGTTAGGGGCCTGAGGTCGGCTGAACCCATTGGTTCAAATGGGGCTCCTTTCAAGGCCCTGAGGACCAACGAGAGGTCCCAGGAGGGAATAGTGAGAGGGCGAGGAGGATTCAAACGCCTAGCGCCTCTCAAAAAACGGATCACAAGCCCGTTTCGTCCCACCGATTGGCCAGCAACAGGAGCGTGGAACGCTGCAATGGCTGCTACGTAAACCTTAAGCGTGGAAGGGGAGCGCCCCATTTCCAAGCGTTCTTGGAGGAAAGACAGTATGGAAGATACGTCACTCTCCACAGGGTCTATGTTGCGTGTTGAACACCAATCAACAAAGACTGACCACTTCTGGTCGTAGAGGCGCCTCGTAGACGGGGCTCTAGCCTGAGAAATGGTATTTAGGACGTCCTCGGGGAGGCTAGTCGGCTCCCATCGAGGGACCAGAGGTGCAGAGCCCAGAGCTGCGGCTGTGGGTGCCAGATTGTTCTGTTTGCCTGAGAGAGGAGGTCCCGTCTCAGGGGAATCGGCCACGGGGCTCTCAGAGAGAGCCTGAATAGCTCTGAGGACCAAACCTGGTTCCTCCAGAGCGGGGCCACCAGAAGGACTCTGTGCTGGTCTTCTCTGATACGCCTGATGACCTGGGGGATCAGTGCGATCGGAGGGAAGGCATAAAGGAGCGTGCTGGGCCATGTGTGGGCCAGAGCATCTACTTCCTTCGAGAAAAATGTTGGGCAATGAGAGTTGTCTTCTGAGGCGAAGAGGTCTACCTCTGCCTTCCCGAAGAGCTCCCAGATCGTGAGGACCACTTGGGGGTGGAGCATCCACTCGTCGGAGGGGATGTTGCTCTGTGACAACATGTCCGCACCCAGATTGTTCCTGCCAGGAACATGAGTCGCTCTGAGCGACTGAAGCCTCGGAAGAGCCCATTCCAGCAGACGTTTCGCCAGAGCGCATAAGCGGCTGGACGAAAGACCGCCTTGGTGGTTTAGGTATGACACCACCGTCATACTGTCTGACCGAACTAGAACATGACGTCCCGTCAAGTAAGCCTGAAAGAACTGAAGAAACGAGATTCGTTGAGTGGGGCATAGCGAGCTCTTGGCTAAGTTGACCCTGAGACATAGGCATTGTAGATGGCTGAGGAGCACGGATCTGTGGCGTTCCAGCTCGACTCGCGAACGGGCTAAGATGAGCCAGTCGTCGAGATAATTCAGAACCCGGATTCCCATCTGTCTCAGAGGGGAAAGCGCCGCGTCCATGCACTTGGTGAAAGTGCGGGGAGCCAGAGACAGCCCGAAGGGCAGGACCGTATATTGGTATGCCACCCCTTCGTAAGCGAATCTCAAGAATCGTCTGTGACGGGGGGCTATCTGGATGTGAAAATACGCATCCTTCAGGTCCAGCGAGCAGAACCAGTCCTCGGGGCAAATGTGCGCGAGGATCTGCTTCAGCGTCAGCATTTTGAACTTCCGTCTCATGAGGGAGTGATTCAAAAGCCTGAGGTCTAGGATGGGTCTGAGACTGCCATCCTTTTTGGGGACCAGAAAGTAGCGACTGTAAAAGCCTGTCTCGCTCTCTGACGGAGGAACCGTTTCCACAGCTCCTTTTTCCAGCAACGACATGACTTCGGCCCGGAGGACATGAGCGTCGTCTGGATTGACCGACGTTTGAAGCACCCCGGCGAAGCGGGGGGGCCGTCGTGCAAACTGGAGCGAGTAGCCCTGGTTTACAATCCCCATGACCCATTCTGACACATCGGGGATGGCCTGCCAGGCCTCGGCCCGAGTGGCTAGGGGTTGAATAATGTTGGGTGACAGACCGCCGTTGAGAGGGTTGTACACCACGAGGGGTGGAAGAGGAAATTTGCTCTTTTTGTGATGAGGTAAAAATTTGTTTGCCGTGAAAACGGCGTTTGGAGTGGGCGCAACAGGTGTGGGCCCAGCTGTCACTTGGAGTATGTTTCCCACGCCCGGAAATAAACGAGGCGGAGAGGAAATTACTCGTGGGAGCTTTTGGGGTGGTCCGGTCGTAACGGGACGGTCCCCCATCCTCTTCCTGTCCGACGAATCAGGACGACTTCGGAGGCACCGGGTCCAGCACAATCCTGGGCCGGGGTCCCTGGCGCCTCGGGAAGGGAGGGCGCTTCGCAGGGCGCGAGCGCTGGCGATGCTCCTGGGGCGGCGCTGCCTGTTTTGCAGGTGGGGCTGGATTGTTCTGCTGAGCCGGCGCAGTCCTGGGGCGGCTAGACGCAGAAGCGGAGCTGGAGCGCTTAGGCAAGAAATGCCTCATAGCCTGAGACGATTTCTGCGCGGCAGTACAGCGCTCAGTGAAGCCATCCACTGCAGGCCCGAAGAGACCGGAAGGCGAGACCGGGGCGTCTAAGAAGGCCGTCTTGTCTAGGTCTTTGATCTCCGTTAGGTTGAGCCACAGGTGGCCCTCCAACACGACCAGGCTAGCCATGGAACGACGATGGCCTGGGCCGCAGCCTTCGTAGCTCGCAGGGCAAGATCCGTGGCGCTGCGGAGATCTTTGAAGGCTGGCGCGTCGATTCCAGACTCATCCAGAGAGCGGAGGAGTTTGGCCTGGAATACTTGAAATATGGCCATGGTGTGGAGCGCAGAGGCAGCTTGGCCCGCCGAGGTGTAAGCCCGACCAGCCAGAGTAGAGGTGGTCCGACAGGGCTTGGAAGGAAGGGCCCTCTTCGTCTTCCAACCCACAGCCGCGGGAGGACAGAGGTGAGCAGCCACCGCTTCATCTAGGGGTGGCAAGCGCTCGTATCCCTTCTCCTCGGCGCCGTCGACGGCGGTGAGGGCGGAGCGGTGCGTAGTGTGGAGGCGGGCAGAGTAAGGAGCGCGCCACGACTTCGTCAGCTCTTCGTGGACCTCAGGAAAGAAGGGCGCTGAACGCTGGCGAGGTGCTTGGTGGCGGCCTGGCAGAAACCATTCGTCCAGGCGGCTGCGAGACGGCTCCTCTGGAGGGGCCCACTCGAGGTCCAGCTCTTCAACGGCCCTAGACAGGATGCGGAAGAGCTCGGCATCCATGCCCTGGCCATGCTCGATGGGTTCCAAGGGAGGCGGTGGAGCGGGGTCTTCCGGCTCGCCAGCCCAACCTTCCGCTTCGGAAGCCGCAAGAGACATGGAGTCGTCTTGTTCGTCGTCTGTTCCCCCGAATGAGACGAGGTCACTCGCTTCTGCGGAGGGACGCTGCTCAGGGCGAGAGAACAGAACGGGAGAGAGTTCCCTGGGAGGAGAGGGCGAGGCACGCGGGGGCTGGGCTGGCGTGAGCTCGCTCAACTCCTGGCGCTGAGTCGCTCTACCCTGCCTTCTTTTCCTCACCGGCTCGCGGGAGGAAGGAGACGGGAGGGCGCGAGCGGCGAGATCGCCCTCAGTGAAGAAGGCGACCCGCGAGCGCAGGGAAGCGAGACTCATACACTCGCAGTGCGGGCATGAGTCTCCAGCGAGCGCGCCGTCTGCGTGGGGCTTGCCCAGGCAAGCGACACACTCGCTGTGTCCATCGTCGTCGTGCAGGGGGGCCCTGCAAGTACCACATGAGTGGCGGGGCATCGTGAGACGCCGCTGCCGTGAAAACGGCAATTGGGTGGCTCTTTTAGAGCGGCGAGGGCCGCGGAAGCTCTTAGAGCGGTGAAAACCGCTGAAATTCGCTCTTTTAGAGCGGCGTTTAAGCCGCGGATGAAGCTCTCAGGCGGCGCGCCGGATGGCGGCAGGGAACACACAGGAAGCGGCCGGAAGCGGGAAGCGGGAGGCGGCGGCTCGGCGACGGCGCTAGAAGCTGCAGTCCGCGAGGGCGCCGGCGCTTTCTTCCACCGGCGAGTCCAGGCAAGTCCGCTGCGGGAGCCTCTTCAGACGGTGGCGAGAGCAGAAGGCGGCGAGCTTCTTCGGCTTCAGGCGGAGATCAGCGAAGAGAAGTAGATGTCGTCGCTGAAGGAGAAAACACTGAAATCCTATGGCGAAACGCCTGCTTATATAGCCCTATACCCCGCCCATTTCGGCGGGAATATTTGCGCGCTTTGTCGCCATAGGCCACGCAGCTATGCCGCGCCGCCATTGGTTCAACAACTTGTCTATGAGTGAACCAATGACGGTGCAGTTACCCTGCGTTATTGAAAAAGGCTTCAGCAGCGGGGAAAAAGGGAGACCTTTCCCCATACGCAGTACGAGTGAAGTATCGAAACGGAACTAGAGTTTGGTCCACATGAACTTCTGCTGTCCAGACTGTAGTTAGAGTTTTGCACACCCACTGTCGTTTAGCAATCGAAAAAAAATGTTTTTGTTTTTTTTTATTAGACACTAAACAGAGTTAAATCTGCCAATTACAGTTTTTTTCGATTGTTAACGACAGTGAGCACAACTGGAGCTACATGTGCAAAACTCTAACTACAGTCTGCACTACCAACAGTCACCTGAGCTAAACAGTTAACACTGCTTAGCCGTTCAGCTGAAATTGCAGTGTTTGAAAGGCACAAGTCTGAAATCTATTCTGTTTTGAATGTGTGGTTCACAGTTTTGACAGCAGTGTGTTAGCATTTGAACAAAGTGCTGTAAATCCACAGTGTTGTGCAGGTTGTGGTTAAAGTAATGGGATAAGTGTGTAGAGTTTTGAAAACTGTGTTCAAGCAATGAAAAACGAACTAGAGTTTGGTCCACATGAACTGCTGCTGTGCAGACTGTAGTTAGAGTTTTGCACATGTGACTCCAGTTGTGCCCACTGTCATTTAGCAATCGAAAAAAACTGTAATGTGACACTAAGTCCAAAGAAGAACCAATGTAAATTATACGTCAGATAATGTGCCTGTCCTTACCAATGTATAGTATGTTTCTTGCAGCATTTGTTGATGTGTACAGCAGACACTGTAGTGAGTGTGTGTGTGTGTGTGTGTGTGTGTGTGTTCGTGTGTGTGTGTGTGTGTGTGTGTGTGTGTGTGTGTGTGTGTGTGTGTGTGTGTGTGTGATTGAAACATCTGGTTTACATAAGGGCTAAAAAGTCTGAGTGCTGGAGAGAGGGTATTAGAGGTAATTTACTTATTTAGAGAAAAAAAGAAAAAATATATCACAGAAGCTGTGATTGTAAATAGATCTGAAGCTTATCAGAGCTCTAATCGAGTTTCCTGCAAGGGAAAACATGAGAGCATGTTGTTTTCAGAGAAACTGCATAAAAGGAAATGTAGTAACCCTTCACTTTACCAAGGGAAATTACTGTACATTCAGGCAAGCAAAGTGGTTGTTTCATATGTCAGGTCTGCTTTAGCTCTGTGCTGTGCTGGTTGTGGATGAATGAGAGGTACCCAGAACAGCGGCTGCCCCTACAGTCACTTGACTCATGCTGCTAACTGGCAAAAGCCAATGATTACTTCTGTGTGGGATTTTTCATGTTGTGATGACACTGGTGTAATAAAATGATGATTATTTTCTCAACTATTCCGAACATGCGTCATCCAGTGCTGAGAAGGATGGAAATTAAACAGTTGTGTTTAGTTGTGTGTGTGTGTGTGTGTGTGTGTGTGTGTGTGTGTGTGTGTGTGTGTGTGTTTTACAGGAGGGTAAGGAAGCATTTTTACCTTGCTTTTTGGTTTTCAACATTCATGCTGTCCAGTTGTCTAGAAAGAGATATTTAGCTATTTTAATTGGAGTGTTTAAGATGTTGGTGATGGTTTGTTATGATGATAATGGTTTTTCAGGTTTATTTCTGAACCACCCACTCAATCTGACCAGTTATATTGTGAGATGTGAGTACTCACAACAGGATCCATTAACTTACCAGCTAATCATGTTTTCAATCACCCTGAAGACAGCTTGACAGAAAAGCTGCAAAAGACTGCTCAGTTTTGTCAACATTATGCCCATGTCGGTGCCATTTCATTTCAATGTTTATTTCACAGATGATGTCCCTGATCTCACACAGATACGATTGTGGAGTCAAAAGGCCTGTGTTGGACCTCACCTCACCACCTCACTCCCCCCAGTGGAGACCCTAAATTAAACCAGGGTCCGGTCCGATAATAAATTACTTGTGTTTTCCATCGTTATGCCTGTTACATGAAACACTCACCCCTGACCCTCGTCCCACACATGCAGACGTTGAGTCAAACTGGAAGTTTCTTCCATTAGATGACGAAGGACATCTGCACAGACAAGCCACTCTGATCCATATACACACAAACACTCCGTATTTTCAATGACACATCACTCCCACATTTGCGTGTAGCCAGAGACAGTCACAAATACTTGAGAATATATTTAAAATAATTTTTTTAAATACCTCTGTTTAAACACATCTTTTAAAACACAAAATACTGTGTAGAAAAAAAAAATGTGTCAAAATACAAATAAGCATCACTATTAGGCTGAACTTTATCTGGACCTATTCTGAACATTTTACAACTTCTTTGTTTTAATTTTACCTAACTCTTCCCCTGCCCAGTAAGAAATAATTTATTGAAAACAAAACAAAACAAAAAAAATAATTTTTTATATATATATATATATATATATATATATATATATATATATATATATATATATATATATATATATATATATATAATAGATCCTAGCTAACTTGATATTTTAAATAAAATTAAATAACAGCTTTTTTTTTTTTTTTAAACAAGTAGAATTAACCATCACATGATCCCCTTATCATCCAGATATTTTGTAATCAACTCAGTTCCAGATTCGATTCCATCAATTCCAAGAAACGATTCCAAAGTAATATTTCCAATTCTTATTGCACTGAAAATACACTGAAAATAAAAAAAGGGGCTGATTCTTCAATTCTGAGGCATTCGGAATTGAGAGTTAATTAAAAAGGCCAGCCTTGTGATTCTGCAATAAATAAATTAATTAATTAAAATTGAGATCTCCAGTGTTTCTAACAAAAATCGCAAATTATTTGAGCTACTATACACATTATTTTAGCTCTGTACTCATATGGTATTATAACCTCTAAGTAATTTTAGAAAAAAATTAAGTGTGTTTGTGTGTGTGTGTGTGATCTCTCTCTCTTTCTCTCTCTGTTTGTGTGTGTGTGTGTGTGTGTGTTTGTGGTATGTAGGCTATTGGTGGGCATTGTGTGTGTGTACTTGTTTTTGTGAAATATCAGGACATAAATGTGTATAATGACATGGGTATGACATAGGTATTACAAAAAGAGGTGAAATATGAGGACATTCAGCATGTCCCCACTTTTCAAAAGGCTTATAAATCACACAGAATGAGTTTTTGTGACAAAGTAAAAGTGTGCACAGTTTCCTGTGAGGGTTAGGTTTAGGGGTAGGGGTAGTGTAGGGGGATAGAAAATACGGTTTGTACAGTATAAAAACCATTACGCCTATGGAATGTCCCCACATTTCACAAAAACAAGTATGTGTGTGTGTGTGTGTGTGTAGGTGTGTGTGCAGGGGAGGTAGTTCACTGCTAATCCTGTGATTGATGGTGCTGGACTGAGCATGACTTGGTTTCGTTCTCCCACAACCTCCATATATCATGAGCATTAAATGCATCAGTCGCATACCCATATACACTGCAGATCTGCTCTTGTCAAATCATATCATATCTGAATCAACACTGAACTAACTTAAACTGAATAATTACTATCTTTTTAGAGCTGCTTTACAGCAGATTTGATTTCTGTTTGCATCATTGATTTTCCTGTTTATGACTGTAAAGCTGCTTTGAAACAATTTGTTGTGTATCAAGAGCTATATAAATAAAGGTGACTTGACTTGATCAAATCAAATGCGTCAAATGTTCACATGGAATTTATTTACATTTAGATACAACAGATATTCTGGCACAAAACTTGGACATTCTACTCTTCCACACTGCGGTCTGTCTGACTTTATGTGTGTGTATTTGAGACAGTGACCAGACCACCAGGTTGTCTGTGTGGCCTGTTCTGTTGCTGTTTCTTGACTCTCTCCTGGTTTCCAAGGAAAGTTCAGTGTGTCTCTGTTTATCTTTGCTGATCCCTCTTATTTGTTTTCAGAGATATGCAGGAGGGAAGACCCATAAAATGATACCTGTTTTTATTCATTTGAACACAAAACACTAAGGAGGGTGCTTTCCACTTTTAGTTCTAATAAAACTTTGTTTGTTTTGTTTTCTAGAGCTTTGTTATGAAGTCTTCTATGTTCATGTGTAATTTTTATTTTATTTTATTTTTTAAACTTGTTTTCTTGTCTTTTACATGTATGACTGTAGTTTAATTTCTCAGCGGATTTCACAGAGTTTGCTTTTTTCAAACTTATAAGACTTAATGGAATTCTCAGTTATCAATTTTGTCTTAGTTGTTTCTTTCTAAAAAAAACCCCTGATAGTTCCATTTATATTATTTCAGGTTAATAATATATTATATCGCCTAACATAACCACAAATATAACACTCACAATCTGGTGCAAAAACACTAGATTTAAACAAAAACATGTTTTGGACTAGTCCTCACTAGTCGGTTATAATAATAATTAACAACAAGAATGAGGACATTTGTTCCTCACAAGTATAGACAAACCTATACACACATAGTTGTATAATTCTAAAAACATGACAATGTTATATGTATTTCTGTATTTATTTCCAAATGTATTCACAACAAAATATTTATATTTATAAATAATTTGATATTTGACCACAGTAAATTCATGGACAAAATAACTATGTTTTCTATTATTATGGGGCTTGTTTTGTTACGGCAGTTTAGGGACAAGCAGAAACAAAATGTTAAAACACTTCCCAACCTCCCTTACATTTTGGGAGTCCCATATATAATTTTTAAATCACAATTTATACTATTGAATTATAGGCCAGTTGTAGAAGGAATATTTTTAGAGGTTAGCAGATGGATTGGTTTCTATCCAAACCCCTAGAGCTCCACTACTATAAGAACAATATTATATTATACAGATAGATTTTAATTAATTCCACTTCATACTGGTGTAACTTTGCGTAGAATGCCACCTACTGGAATGAAGCAGTACTGGCCCACTGCTGTCAAAAAATGGTTAAGCCAAATCCTGACCAAATACAGGTTTAGCTGGGTTTAGCTGTGGAAAAAGGCAGACACAAACAAACAAAACAGAGGATCTAAGATTCAGTGAACAGTGTTCAGCAGGTGGTTGATGTTCCAGTTCCAGGAATTGTCTCCAGACCTGGACAGACACACTGATGCAAAATGAACAACAATAAAATCACTCTGGAAAAGAAAAGCTCTGTCAAAGCGTGACATACTGTAGGCTAAGAGACAGGGTGTAGAATTTCATTAGTCAAATTTATATTGAATTAATTAACCCCCCCTTTCTTTCCTGTCAGCTAAAGTATTGCTGTCATCAAAGGAAATATTCCTTAAAACATTATGTGCATTTTCAAGTAAATTGGTCATTCAAATAATAATAATAATAATAATAAACAGAAACTATTTTGACAAAATTATTGAAAATTAGATATTTTCCCCTTTTTTTCTATCCTTTAAAGGAAAATCCCAGTAGTTATATTTATAGTTTTGTAATAGATGTTGGTTGAACAAGTTATCACAATTAAACCAAAGCGATATACATTGAGACAACTGTAAGAGTCAACTGTATAATAAAGATTTAAACTGGAAGGTTGAACTGTGTTCCCAGGCAAGGGTATTATAATGATGGGGTCAAGTAAGGCTGGTCTAAACATTGGAATTAGATACTATAAAATACAATTATAAATCAATGGGTTCCACAGTTGCTGTTTCTTGGAGCATTTATTATTATTATTTTTTTTTTTTTCTGAAAAGATTAAACACCTACAGTATAACTATTGCAAAACCTATATATATAATATATATAGTAAAGAAAAAAGTAAAGTGAAACAAACTGTAAAACAACTAATAAAAAAATAATATATATATATATTATATATATATATATATATATATATATATATATATATATATATATATATATATATATATATTTTTTTTTTTTTTTTTTTTTTTTTTAAAGGGGGGGTTGCATGCGATTTCACTTTTTTAAATTTAGTTAATGTGTAATGTTGCTGCTTGAGCATAAACAGTATCTGCAAAGTTACAGCGCTGAAAGTTCAATGCACACGGAGATATTGTCTTTTAAAGTTATGGCATTTTATTGCCTACTAAAAACGGGTGGTGTGGACTACAACGAGCTTCTTCCCGGGTTGGTGCCATCATAAACCCTTGCTATTAACATAAACACTGCCCCCGGGAACACGCAACAAAGTGGGCGAGGCCATGTGCAGCATAATGAAAGAGTTGTTTACACCGAACGCGAGCTGTGCGACGCGACGCATGAGAAGATATAGAACCCATTATTATCTGTGATATTTTCTACACTGGATGCGGTGCTGAAGACAGATTCCAGAATCTACACGAGTTCAATGCTGGATTTACACAAAGACTTTTACTGAAAGATGAAGCAGTTCCCACTTTAAAAGCAGAAGCTGCTGTTTATCAGCCCCAAACTGTAAACTTTTTATTGTTTGTCTTTTAAACGTAATGTTATAGTTCTGTTGCTATTTTTAATGCATCTAGGACGTATACAAAGAGCAACTCGTTTTTGCTAGCCAGTTAGCTAAATTCTAGTGCAACAAACACTAACAAACTTCTATGTTCATAGACAAACAGTTGTTCATGCTATAAATTAAAAGATACCTTTACAAAAATGCGACTACTCAGGCATGTATTTACTACAGGAAAGCTTTAATCAGGATAAAACTGTACATTGAAAGCTAACAAACAGCAGTGACAGCTTATCTAAACACTTTGACACAAATACTAAATGAAATACCATTCATAAACATCCTTCAAAAGCCGCGATTGGAGAGGTTCTACTTTTTCCTCTTCATCTGGGTCTGATTCGGCTCAATTTGATACAGCAATGTAGGCGCTATTATTTACTTTCCACCTAAGCGCGTAACTACGAATGGTAAGGGGCGTGGCGTGTCCGGACGCTTCAGCGAATCACGACAGACTGGGCCAGTAACCAACCTGCTGACCAATCTGAGCACATTGCGTATGTCGGAGGGAGTGGCTTCATAGAAGCAGGAAGTCAAACGAGCCGTTCATATGACAGTGGAGACAGAGGTGTAGAATTAAGATAAAATATATGAAAAATACAGCATTAAAAAAAAAAACGAAGCATTAAGACATGTTAAACTGTGCCCCCAAAACACAATCAAGCCTAGAAAAAAAACATGTAACCACCCCTTTAATGCCTTAAATTAAAAATCACTAGCAATCCCAGTCATCTTTGCTCTCTTACCTGATCGGAATAATAAATGTGGAGTTGGTCACTAAATCAGAAGAAAATTTGAAACTTAGATAAATGCCTTTTAATGATTTCATTTGAGCATGTGACTTCAAATCCTTAAGAGGTAAAGAGAAACTGCATAGAACTTTAGAACCATCCATTTCTTCCAATTATCTCTGCAATTTTCAAGCATCCGTGTTTGTGTGGAATGCAGAGAAGTTTAGAGATACACTGTCAGCTCAGCGTTGAGTGTTGCCCAAAAATCACATCTTTCCTGCTGCTCACTGGGGTTAAATTAATAAGAGGAAAGGCAGTTTATACGCAGATTTGATAGATGACTTGCACAGTGGCAAGAACTTAAAAATGATTGTCTATTTATATAGGATATTTCAGCAATACAACTTTGTATTTTAGATGTGTTCATTTACACTCTCACAGTCATGTTGTCTGTGTTAAATAGGGGAGAGTGGGGCACAACCTAAATTTTTTTTACAACCTCACATGGGGTTTAGAGCAGTGGTGTAGTCTACGTGATACGCAGGTATACGCCGTATACCCACTAGGAAAGATCAAGGATTTCCGTATACCCACTTAAAAAAGCACAAGGATACGTAACCATCCAATAAATCACAATAAGACTTGTGGTTTGTTGCTTTTGACATGAAACAAAGTTTCATATTTCAAATTCTGCCCATTTTACAACGAAAAAAAAACAAAAAACATAAATACCGTTTTGGCGCTCTTTGATGTGTAACGCCTTCAGTTCAAGAGAAGCGGTAGCGTAAAGCACACATGAACTGACCCTCTACTCCGTTTTCATACCAGTTTCAGCGTTGAATAAACATGAATGAACTTCTAAAGGTATGTTAAAAGATACAGAACAACTTAATGAAATCCATATCATGTCTTGTGTATTCGCATAATCGGTGTTTCAACTGCGGAAAGACGTTAATAACAGCTTGTAAACAATGTCACGTAACGTCAAATTTAGGCTAATGTTCAGGCATGAAAATCCCTCACCTTTCGGCGAAATTCGCCGTTTTGAAACCAAAATAGGTGACCTACTTGAATCGTGTAGATTCGATGAGAATTTTTTTTTTAAAGGGGGGGGGGGGGTGTTCATATTCAGTGAACTGCGAACAGGTGCGCGTGCCAGAAGGGAGCGCGAGATTCGGTGAACTGCGACCTGCGATTCAGTGAACTGTGAACAGATGCGCGTGCCAGAAGGGCGCCCGAGTGCATGGAAATATTCACGCGAAGGGCCTTGCATCACAGACCACCATCAGAAGATGAAAGCACGCCTGGCCTCTGCGATTTACCTGACTGAATTTGGTGAGTGATGGCAGGGCTCGACAGGACTGCCCGATGGCCCGGGGCCAGTGTGAACGACGCTCGGGACAGTAGACGCACCGGTCACTTGCCCGATCAGGCCAGTGCTGTAGGGTGTGCGTTATATGTCATCTATAATATCGTAGGCTAATTGTTGATTTAACGATCTGAAATTATCGAGTATGTCCCTCACTTTACAAAAACAGTCTAACGTTACTAGACACAGCATAGTTATTGTTACCTACGGTTAGAGTAGTGTGTGCTTACATTAAAGTGTATGCTTTCACTGCGTGATTTAGTCTATTAAAATGCCCCAAAAATTCAAGATAAGGGGCAAAAATGGCCCTGTATATATTTCATATATAATTTAATAAAGTTAATCAATATTACACAAAGAGCTCCGTTTTTCTCCAAATATTAGCATGATTACAAATGTGATATTGATTTTATTCAGCATACATTTTTATGAACAAGAACTTAATATCAAGTGACTTACATTTTAGACACCAAATCGTCTGTTTCGCTGTATTTCACCAACAAAAATAGTTCCAAAGTCCACCGAATTGTTTTGCGTCTCTGAGCAACACTTCCTAAATGAATCAGCCGCTTGAATGAATCGGTTGAATCTCAATGATTCGCTGCCACCTACTGGCGGGTTAAATTTCACATTTAAAGTGTCTTCATTTTAAAAAATTTAAAATAACAGTATTTAACGTTTTATATTTTGAACATTAAAAACATTTGTATGCATCTGCAACTGCTCTTGATTAACTTTAATAAAGTTATCTATTCTATAGTTATACATTTAGATTACAATTTCTGTACCAGAAAATCTTCTGTTTAAACCTACATGAAAAACTTGAAAAGCACCATTTAATTTATATGTTTGTTCTGTTGTATTTATTTGTGCTATTACTTGTAATTTGATTATTTGTTACTATTTTACTACTTACTGTTTATTCGTCTAATAATATTTAAAATAAATCTAGTAGCTTTTGGTGTCATAACCTTATGTATTGAGGTTAAATTTATCAAAAACAATGAAAACAATAACTATGCTTATTTTATAGGACCATTTTCTTGTCTTTTACTTTTATTATTTTTTTTGTTGTGGGGCCCGGAAGATTTCGGCGGGTCAAGTAAAAATTTGAACTACTGGTCCAACTGGGCCAGCAGAAAAAATCCTTAGCGTTGAGCCCTGAATGGTTTCAATAATTTGAATATTTTCTGGTATATAAGTTACCCAGGAGCTCTGTTGACATAGACTTAGCTAACGTTAGCTACAGCTTGATGAATTGAGTCACTGAACACAGTAGGAGAGAACACAACGTTAACCAGCTAGCTAAAGCTCCGGTGGAAATTTATTAGCTAATGCTACTGTTTTTGAGGAGTTAGATTTTGAGTTGAGGGGACTGACAAGGCAGAAGGTAAAGTGGTCCACTGTTCTAATAAGCAGACCCGCCAACCTGTAAGCAATTTACGTAGTGGCATTTTGACTTCAAAGTACGCTGGTACGATTTGTAACTCTAAGCTACGCAAAAACCTGATGACGCCTCTGTGCACGTCCACAAATCAAGCAACAGCAAAAGAAGAAGAGTTCGACCAATCATAGCGTTAGGTTCTTCCCCCAAATATACTGTAAATGTTAGACCCAGTGACAGGCTGGCATGAAATGGCTTGCATAATACTTAGTAAGGAGGTCATAATCATTTTTGACTCATGGCTGAAGTGGCTCAAAATGCATCAGATTGATGCTTTAAAATGTGGAATATTTAAATTTTTCTTCCAGGGGAGCATGCGCCCGGACCCCCCTAGAGGGGTAATATCCTTTTCACAGTATACTCACTACAAAAAACTAGACTACACCACTGGTTTAGAGTATCCTTTTTTTCCCACATTAACTTGTCTAGTACAAATATGTGGTTTTGTTTCATTATTACAGTGTATACTTTTTCTTTATTTACCCAGAAAGAACTGAAATGAAATGTGACATTGTAACATGACCATAAGACAGCTTAAAATGTAATTTAATCTAATTTATATATATATACAAAACAAACTAAACTATTTTGTCAATAAAATAAAATTATACAATTTTTCAAATTAAATTTTTTTTTTTTTTTTTTTTTTTTTTTTTTTTTTTAAGAATTAATAAATAAACTAAATTTGGAGTTTGACAATTAACACATTGCAACCATGCTTGGGACCGCCCTGACCACAACACAGCTATACAGCATAGTTCAAAACAATGTGGGAAAATAGATGAAGAAACACATTCAGAAAATCACAGAGACGAACACAACACTCGCCTCCCTCCACACACTGCTCTCACAGAACAGGAGACAAATAGACGAGATGGAATGCTTTACATTTCGTGAAATACAAATTTCTGAACATTGAACATTGACTCTCAGTCTTTATTGACCAGTTTCTCATTAAAATGAAAGTAATATAATATAAATTACATTGCAAATGTCATAGAAAAGCATAGTTCTAACAGCTGGGCATATTGTAACCATTGTTACAGCATTCCCCATCTGTGCAGCTGGCATTTAAACCCAGCTAGTGTCTTCTGCTAGATATTGAAGCATGAAAGAACTATCTAAACTGCTAAATAACAGATTAAAATATTAAAATAATATCAGATTTGTCTCATTCAAATAAACATGAAAAACAGAAATGAAATATTAACTTTAGCCAGAAATTTACTTTTGCTATGGTTAAATAAATGTTCAGTGATTACAGTGACTTCCATATATTTGAATTTTGGCACAATTTTTCTCTATATAGTGTTGATATGGCAACTAGTAAATACCATAAGTTTTGTTATGCTAGCATGTGTGTAAATGTTTAAACCATATGTGTTACAACAAACCCCACGTTAGCCCCGCTCACACAGCTAACCCCTATATAGCATTTCCTCTACATATTTAACATGAACACTCTGCACTGCTCTCTGACTGTTCTCTGATGGCCAGGCCTGCAGATAGAGATAGATATGTCTTGCATCGACAACATTCTAATCAAAACTGCAAGCAGCGATAAATGGGCCCTTGCACCCGTGCCACCACTGTATTTTTTCTCAAATGCAGAAACAGCAAATGCCAAGTATGTGATGTTCACTTATCTTTGAACAGGATTTATTTCCAGGTATAACTGTGTACTCAAAATGTGTCTTTGACTCTCATTTATATAGTTAACTATATTCTAGATAAACTACAAACAAAAAATGATATATTTCTTTTGTCTTTGCATTCTTAGTTCACTCAGTCACATTCCTGACTGAATGGCTCATTATGCAGCTCATTAGGGGCATGGTCTAAATCTCCTCAGGTGTGAATCATAGCATTATTCATGAAGATTCATGCCTCCCCGTATATGGCCTTTCTAAACAAAAAGTGTTTTAGAAATTTAAAATCAATAAATTTTTTTTTATGTGTCCGGAAGAATTTTAATATCATTTTGAATCAAAAAGCCTAGACTAAAATATACAGTTCCCAAAAGCCTTGTGAAAAAAAAATGTTTAGCATGTGTTTTGAGGCCTTACTTCAGTGACTTTTTTATTATTATTATTATTTTTATTTATTTATTTATTTATTTTTTAAAACATGCATATGCATAATTCTCTCAAAAATACAAACATGTGCATACTTTTTGCTCACATATTATTGTAGCCTAATTTGTGCTGAATGCAGTGTAATGAGATTTTTGTCAATTTTTTGCTCAAATGTCAGGGCATGTCAAAACTACTCCAGGGCCCCAAATTAGCAAAACATTGAATTTTGTCAGGCTGTCATGGACACCCGAAAACTCAAGATCTTCGCAATTTAACATCGCCAAGGCCTTTAAATTAGACTAACCAAATATGATTTTGATCTGATTAAAGCTCTAGGAGGAGTTTGTTAAAGTGCAATGTCTGGAAATGGCAAAAAC
The DNA here is from genome assembly GCF_024489055.1 of Chanodichthys erythropterus. Lineage (NCBI taxonomy): Eukaryota > Metazoa > Chordata > Actinopteri > Cypriniformes > Xenocyprididae > Chanodichthys > Chanodichthys erythropterus. The sequence goes on along the minus strand of NC_090227.1, from coordinate 14,924,134 downwards.
TGCAAAACAATGGCAGAGAAAATTCAAAATATCACACTTCCTGTTGGGTTTTCAGATTTTGCATCAAGGGACCCTTTGCACCCTGTGCTTGTCTAGTACAGTTTAGGGATAAGCAGAAACAAAATGTAAAAAACACTTCCCAACCTCCCTTACATTTTGGGAGTCCCATATGTAATTTTTAAATCACAATTTATACTGTTGAATTATAGGCCAGTTGTAGAAGGATAATTTTTAAAGGTTAGCGGATGGATTGGTTTCTATCCAAACTTCACTACTATAAGAACAATATTATATTATACAAATAGATTTTAATTAATTCCACTTCATACTGGTGTAACTTTGCGTAGAATGCCACCTACTGGACTGAAGCAGTACTGGCCCACTGCTGTCAAAAAATGGTTAAGCCAAATCCTGACCAAATACAGGTTTAGCTGGGTATAGCCGTGGAAATGGGCAGACACAAACAAACAAAGCTGTTCACTGAATCTTTCATCCTGTGTTCAGCAGGTGGTTGATGTTCCAGTTCCAGGAATTGTCTCCAGACCTGGACAGACAGAATGATCCGAAAATGAATAAAAAATAAATAAATATATAAAAAAATCACTCTGGAAAAGAAAAGCAGCCTTTTAACAGCAAGCTCTGTCAAAGCGTGACATACTGTAGGCTGAGACACGGGGTGTAGAATTTCATTAGGGATATTTAAATTGAATGAATGAATCCCCCTTCTTTCCTGTCAGCTAAAGTATTGCTGTCATTAAAGGAAATGTTCTTTAAAACATTGTGCATTTTCAAGTAAATCTGTCATTCAAATAATAATAATAAACAGAAACTATTTTGACCAAATTGAAAATTAGAATTTTTTTTTTTTCTGTCCTTTAAAGGAAAATCCCAGTAGCTATATTTATAGTTTTGTAAAAGATGTTGGTTGAATAAGTTATCACAATTAAACCGCAGCGATATACATTAAGACAACTATTAGAGTCAATTATATAATAAAGATAGATTTGAACTGTAAGTTTGAACTGTGTCCCCAGGCAAGGGTATTATAATGGTTGGGTCAAGTAAGGCTGATCTATACATTGGAACTAGATACTATAAAATACAATTATATATCAGTGGGTTCCACAGTTGCTGTTTCTTGAAACTTTTTTTTTTTTTCTCTCTCTGAAAAGATCAAAAACCTACAGTATAACTATTGCAAAAACTGCAGTTTCAAGATGGAGTGTGTGTGTGTTTTGGTTGTACAGATTATTAATTAAATCTTGTGTAGAAAAAAGTGATGTGAAACTAACTGAAAAACAATTAATAAAAAAAATAAATAAAATAATGATAATAATAATAATAATTATATATATATATATATATATATATATATATATAATAATATATATATACTTTCCTGCTGCTCACTGGGGTTAAATCAAATGATGTTATGGTAACACTTTACAATAACAGTACATGAATAACCATGAACTAATACCTAAATTAATAGTTACTTCAACATGAACTCATGATTATTTAAGATATGAACCAATGAAGAGTGATCTTTAACTACGATAGGAGTCATAGGGATTCATGCATGAAAACAGCAGCCTTAACTACGCGTTAATACATGTTTGATAATTAATGCATTAATTAACATTTAGGGGTAAACTAAATAAATCAGCCTCCATAAGAGTAAACAAGAAGTACTCTGAATTTTAATTAAACGTGAATTAATACTGTCATAATTTACACTGTAATATCATAATCTGCCATATGCAGCTTTGTGATAAATAATTGCAATGGTACATGATTATTTAGCCATTAACTGCATAGATCTGTCTAATCAAATGTGGAAAATAGACTAACTACCACTAATAAATTTAATTTGATCTAAACTGTTTTCTGATTTTTATAGTTCATTTACATTTAGTCATAGCTAAATAGTCATAGGCCTAGTTTATTCCCGAAACTAAAGTATGAAGGGTTTGTTTCTGGCGGGACACTCATTAGTGGCGCACACTAGGTGTTCTCTTGGTGCGTTTGTTGTGTTGCTGGCATTTTAAACTAATAAATGTTGACTGCTTTGGTAAGCCGAATCAATAATTAAAGACATATTTACATGTATGTTTTATTGGGGTTTTCAGGAGGTTATGTGCAGTTATTAAGTGTATTTGTATTTTTGTCGTTTAAATGTATATGCTTTGATTAGCATTAGCTTGTGGACGCGCGCTATTTTACATGTAAATGTGCCTTATGTGTGTCTTTACAGGTATGTTTATGGCTTGCTTTCAAGTCCATATATGTTTAATTATATAAATAAAAATAAAATACAAATACTTTTTATTTTAGTTTTTTTGTACCCGGGTGTAAAGGAATAAGGATGGCACTCTATAGTATTTATTCATATATTAGTTAATGATGTGTGATATGTGCATCATGTCATGACTTTACTTGAGGGGGCACAATCATAATTAACTCATTATTAACTAACCATATACTAACATCAACTAATGGTTTGTTAATGTATACTTATGTCATGACTTTACTTGAGGGGGCACAATCATAATTAATTCACTGTTAACTACTTACCAAATTCAGCTCATGATTATCATTAATTTACAATCAAATACACTTGTACTAACACAACTATATAAGTATTCAGCCGAGTTAAGTGATGTTGTGTGACTTTTCAAAAAGTCAGAGAATGGAGGTACAGTATGATCACGGCCTGCGTCTGGATGGAGAGTGAACTTCTGAATCTGATCCCAGCAAATGCTCCCTGACCTTAGTTCATGTTTCCTGTTTGGTTATTTTTTTGGGAACCGATTCCTCAGGAACTGATATAAGTCACAGTAGTTTAGTTTGATAGGAAAGAATATCACAAAACAGATTAGGACCTTTTTAGATGTTCATTTACACTCTCAAAGTCATGTTCTCTGTGTTAAGTTGGGGAGAATGGGACACAACCTAAAACTTTTTGACAACCCCACATGGGGTTTAGAGTATCAATTTTTTTTTTTTTTTCATAACTTGTCTAGTACAAATATGTGGTTTTGTTTCATTATTACAGTGTATACTATTTTCTTTATTTACCTTGAAAGAACTTAAATGAAATGTGACATTGTAACATGACCATAAGACAGCTTAAAATGTTATCTGATCTGGGGCCATATTCACAAAACATCTTAAGGCTAAAAGTAGCTCCTAACTTGCAGATTTAGGAGAAACTCTTAAAAATAATGGGCGTGTCAGTCGTAATTTTTTCTAAATTTTTGCTCTAAGAGTATTTCACAAAGCATTTTAGCACTAAAACTACCTCCTAAATCTGTGAGACGTTAGAAGTAGTCAAGAGGACTCCTAAATCACTAAGACCAAATCACAAACAGTCCTAATCCACCCAAAGACACTGCACCAGAGATGGGAAGTCCAGGGGTCAGAGAGTAAAAGTCCTGCCATATTTTTATTCCACCCACTGAAGATAACAAGCAGAATCACCAAAGGAGAAAATCACTATTTTTAAGTTACCATCATCGAGGTCAGGGTTTGTTTTAGTTGAGCTCTTGACTCTTGACTTTTTAATATTAGATTTTGTTTGGGCAGTTTTAGTTGCATTAAAACCAACCAGACAAGCAAAGTTAAAAGATGATCAGGTGGCATTTGTTATGTTTTCACATAATCATTATTTGAAAAGAATCACTGAACTCATTTAGAGCCCAATCTTAGTTAGATTTTCATTACTGGTTATAGCAGCACTGTGATTCTACAGTACTGCTGTATTTGGTGTGCTGTCCAAGATTGAGGGCTCCGAGCTTGGAATTCAGCCCAAACCCAGAGTTCTCCCCATATCCCCACCTGAGAGTGAGTAGCGGGGTAACATTTTTATTAAAAAAAAAATATTTATTTGAATAGGGCAACATTTGTATTTTAAAACCTTTATTTTAATATGGAAACATGACACCTCATTCTACAATATTTCTATGATTACAACTAACCCCATGTTAGCCCCACTCACACAGCTAGCCCCTATGTAGCATTTCCTCTACATATTTAACATGAGCACTCTGCACTGCTCTCTGACTGTTCTCTGATGGCCAGGCCTGCAGATAAATATAGATATGTCTTCTAATTAAAGCTGCAAGCAGCGATAAAAGGGCCCTCGCGCCCGTGCCACCGCTGTATTTTTTCTCAAATGCAGAAACAACAAATGCCAAGTATGTGATGTTCACTTATATATTTGAACAGGATTTATTTCCAGGTATAACTGTGTACTCAAAATGTGTCTTTGAATCTCATTTATATAGTTAACTATATTCTAAATAAACTTCAAACAATAAATTATATAATTATTTTGTCAGTGCATTCTTAGTTCACTCAGTCACATTCCTGACTGAATGGCTCATTATGCGGCTCATTAGGGGCAGGGTCCTAATCTCCTCAGGTGTGAATCACAGTATTATTCATGAAGATTCACGCCTCCCAGCATATGGCGTTTTTTAAACAAAAAGTGTCTTTGAAATTTAAAATCAATATATATTTTTTATTTGTCCGAGTAGGAAGAATGATTTTAAGCAAAAACCCTAGACTAAAATATACAGTTTCCAAAAGCCCTGTGAAAAAATTTTTAGTATGTGTTTTGAGGCCTTACTTCAGTGACTGTAACTGAATATTGGCATGCAGATGTCTTCAGACCAGGACTCTAATAAAACATGTGAAGTTTGGGACAGATCGGACAATGTATGCCCGAGTTACAACAACTTCCTATTTCATGGCAAAACATTGAATTTTGTCAGGCCATCCATGGAAACCCCAAAACTCAAGACCTTCGCAATTTAATGTCACCAAGGCCTTTAAATTAGACTGACCAAATATGATGTTGGTCTGATTAAAGCTCTAGGAGGAGTTTGTTAAAGTACAACGTCTGGAAATGGCAAAAACTTGCTGAGAAAAAATTCAAAATATCTCAAATCCTGTTGGGTTTTCAGATTTTGCGACTTTTTTTGTAGGTACTGGACTGTTACATCTGTCTACTGAATTTCATACCTGTACATTAAGCATAGGGTGAAGTGCCCTTAATTAAAATTTTGTAAGTGGCACTATTGAGCCATTTTGCCACACCTAATTCAGAAATCCATGATGTAATGTTGTTTTTTTTTAAAGTTATATTTATGGGCTTTTTGTGCCTTTTTATTCAGATAGGACAGTAGAGAGCAGACAGGAAAGCTTTGGGCAGAGAGAGGGGGCAGGATCGGCAAAGGACCTCAAGACGGGTATCGAACTCGGGTCGCCGTGAACACATTTGCGCCATGTGTCGGCGCACTAGCAACGATTCATTTCGGAAAAGAAGAAGAATTGACTAAGCAATTACAATAATAATAAATATAGGCTGCAAGCAGTGATGGCGGGCCCAAGCCCGGTGGCACTGCCACTTCTGTGGTTTTAGGGCAACTGCGCACGGCGGGCAATATGAATTTAAACTAGGTAAATGGAAAAGAACTTAAGAACCAGTTGGAGACTGACCAGTTAGTTGAGTCAGATTATTCAATAACATTTTAAACAATAAGAATAAAATCTATACTGTGACAGAAATTAGTCTTTGATAATCTCTTAATATATTCATTCAAATGTACTAACTAAAAGCATTTATAGCAAAGTTATCATTAGCAGCTATACATTCAGATTAATTTATATTAAGGTCTTGTTAAACCTGCAAGACTGTAAAACACACAACACACACACACACACAGAGAGAGAGAGAGAGAGAGAGAGACTCTTTTTTCAGTAAGTTTCCTCAGAAGATTCATTGATTTAAATAATAAATAAAATCTACACTCTGACAGAAATTAGTCTTTGATAATGTCTTAATATATGCATCCAAATAAAATACCCACTAAATATAATTATACCTAAAACAGCGGTTTTCTCAACCGTTTAAATATAGGTATATGCTGCCCTCTAGTGATTATTCTATATATGACATCTGAATATTATTTAAATTATTTTAACCAAAGAGCAGTTATCTGCCTAATTTTAACTTACACATACTTCTTGAAATTAAAAAAATAAATAAATTAAAATGTCTTTATTAATAATATTTTTATAATAATATAGTATTATTGGTAAATATGAGACTTTTCCTGTTTCCCATTTTGTTCTTACTTTAAACCCTTGCAATGGCAAAACCATTCAAGATATCCTATAATCGTTCACAATTTAGCATTTTCAGTGTCCTGTCATCATGTTCAGAAAGTTTGGTGGCCATTGCATGAATCCCCTAAAGGCCAATTCACACCGCACCAACAAACGCCAACAATCACCGACAAATGGCAATGAACAAGTTGGCAGTTGGATTTAGAATTCTATGAGAAAAAACGAGACAAATGAGTTACAGAGTCTGACTGGGAAAAATTGAGATCTATAACTACATACGTGTAACCATGTTTACAATATTGTCAGGCAGTTCTATTAAGCAGAGCAGTTAAGATATATGGGGCTTGAATGATTAATAATCAGTATCCAACCTGACGAAAAAATATTTATCAAATGTTATCCACATTATATTTCAACAGCATTGTGAACTTTTATAACGATGCGTTTGGTCATTAACTTTTAAATGCATCATTATGCAAAGATGAGGAGAGTTCTCTGCATGAAAGACCCACGACTGGCAGATAAATGTCTGACTACATTTCTCTCCGAAACGGTAGGAAATTAAATTTAATTGAATGTGTGTGCTCAGCAGCGCTCACTTTGTACCCTTGAAGTGGTCTTCCGCCAAGCCCGCATAGATGCAGGCTCCGCGCACTTTAACTACCCAGGAATCCTTGCAAAATGCCAATCAGACAACGGATGGGAGAAGATTTCGCTCAAAAGTAATCGATGACATGGCTGAGAAGAAAATATTTAAAGGTGCTACAGAGGATCTTTTCGTCAACTGAGAAACCAAAGACTGTTGGTAAGAACAACCCCCCTCCTTCACAGCTCATTTCGAGGGAACGCCTCCCAAAACTCATGCAGGAGTATTGTAACACGAGTGTTTGTTTACCACCGGCATTCGCTGTGTCGTGTAAGTGGATTCATTATGTCGGACTCTGCTGTTGTAATCGGATGTCCCATTTTGTACAAAGTGAAGAGGAAATTATGCTTGTTTTGTTGTATTTCAGCTGCGGGTCCAGAGCCCCTCAGATAGATTGCAAATCAATCATCTGTGGCTAATATCCACCCTAGCTCCACTTAGCACTGGCCTCAGCAAGATCAGCTTTCATATTGTTTAAATAGTAAATAGACCAAATTTTATGAGCACTCATTGTTTAGTGATGACCATATTTCTGTCACAGACACGTCAGGCTCTAACATCCACCAATCACAGCGCACTCCATCTCCAGAGTACTGATCACCGCCACCTGCACCTCATCATTGCACCAATCAACAGCACTACAAGAGCACGCACACACAGCACTCCACGTCAGGTCTCGTTTGCAGATACTCACGTTAATGCTTACCTCAAGGACTCCCCGCTCTATACTTACCTGTCTCCAGCGTGTCTCCTGTGTGTAAGTGCTCTACCCTTCCCCATTTCCGATTACAGATTCATCTGCTGGTGAGAAACTTTACAATCTTAAACAAGGATCTATGTCTATTTATGATTTTGCTTTGCACTTCAGAATGCTTGCTGCTGTTAGCGTATGGAACGAACAGGCTTTGATAACCACATACCGTCAAGGACTGGAACCTCGGGTACGGCTGCATCTCACTGCATACGAGGATTCCATCGGCCTCAAAAAGTTCATCCAGCTTTCCATCCGCTGCGCCACTCATATGCAGGTGTGCCTCCAAGAGCACCAGGACCAGTCTCTTCCCAACATGCTCCTCTGCCGATCCAAACCCGTCAACTCCCCAGAACCAGCCAACGAACCCATGGATGTAGAGAACTCTCGTTTGACTCCCTCTTATCCATCCCGGAGGAGAAGGCCATGGAGGATTACATCAAGGAGGCCCTCGCTCAAGGATACATCCGGCCGTCTACTTCCCCTGCTGCTTCCAGCTTCTTCTTTGTGGCTAAAAAGGACGGAGGCTTGCGGCCCTGTATCGACTACCACTCACTCAACAAGATTACCGTAAAGATCAGATATCCCCTTCCTCTTGTCCCAGTGGCCCTGGAACATCTCCGTGGTGCCACTGTGTTCGCGAAGCTGGACCTCCGCAGCGCGTACAACCACATCCAGATACGTGAGGGGGACTAGTGGAAGACTGCCTTCATTACACCTACTGGTCAATATGAGTACCCCGTGATGCCGTATGGCCTGGTCAACGCCCCCTCTGTATTCCAGGACTTCATCCACGCCCCCTCCTTATTCCAGGACTTCATCCATGAGGTGCTCCGGGAGTTTCTCCGTTGGTTCGTCCTAGTATACATCGACGATATACTCATCTACTCCCGGAGCCAGGCCGAACATCGCCAACACTTTGTGGAGGTCCTCACCCCGCCTTCGTCAATTCCACCTGTTCCTCAAAGCAGAAAAGTGCTCCTTCCATCAGTCTACAGTATCATTCCTGGGATATATCATCGACCACAGTGGCATCCGGATGGACGAGAGGAAGGTGGAATCCATCACCACCTGGCCAGAACCCACAACCATCAAAGAACTACAATGCTTCCTTGGATTCGCTAACTTCTACCGCCGGTTTATCAAGAACTACAACTCCATCACTCATCCTCTCCCCAGGCTGCCATGCAATCTTCGTCCTCCACCCAATTTGCAGAACTCATCGCATCCCTCACGGTCCCGCATCAGGAACAACACCAGGCCCTGCTGGACCTGCGAACCAACCAAGAACGGCGGTTCCAAGCCATCGTGCAGGCCCAGCAGGAGGACCGCGAGAGATTCCGGAGCTGGATTGACCAGGAGGTTCAGCAGGAGACCATTGTGCAGCCGGCTGCGCCTACCCACCTGCCACTGAACAAAATGGGGCCATATGACGACCCTGAGGCCTTCCTCAATCTTTTTGAGCGGTCAGCCGAGGCAATCAAGATAATTTTGGGTACGAATTGGCCTGCATTTAATAAATTATTGGGGAGCTTATGCTCGGATGCCTCTTGGGGGGAAAAATTGAGGGATAAGGAGGTGCGAGTGCAGGTGGGAGAGACTGATCAGAGACCAGTGAGTTCAGCTTCGGGGGAACAGAGCGAAATTGGAAGACTTATTCTTTCGGATCGCGATGACTTTCCCCTGGAGCAGTCTCACGATGAGACGCTAAAACACGCATTTGAAAAGGTCAGTACCATCGATGGTCAGCCTCTCCAGCCTGGATGTCCACTTTCTAATCCGTATTTTGCGATCATAAAAGATAGGTTGTATCGAGTGACCCAAGACACTCGAAGAAGATACGACACAATTGTTAGTTCCAAAGAGCCGCAGGGAAATGCTTTTCCCCGCGGCTCATTCTAATCCAATGGCTGGGCATCTAGGACAAACGGCAACACTAAATCGCCTCATGACCCGATTCTTTTGGCCGGGCATTCACGAGAATGTGCGCAGGTGGTGCGCGTCTTGTCGGGAATGTCAGTTGGTTAACCCATCGGCCACCCCAAAAGCGACGTTGCGCCCCTCCCATTAATGCAGGTCCCCTTCGAAAGAATTGGTATGGACCTCATCGGGCCATTAGAGCAATCAGCAAGAGGGCATCGCTTTGCATTAGTCATTGTGGATTATGCAACGCGATATCCTGAAGCAGTGCCGCTCCGCAACATTTCCGCTAAAAGTGTTGCGGATGCACTGTTTAGTTTAATCTCCCGAGTGGGGATTCCGAAAGAAATCCTCACTGATCAAGGCACGGCGTTTATGTCACGCACGTTACACGAACTGTTGGGCATTAAATCCGTTCGTACCAGCTTCTTTCACTTCTTTTTTGCCCCTTCGAGCTTTTTTAAGGACGCCAGCCCCGCGGGGTATTAGACGTCCTAAGAGAGACTTGGGAGGACGTACCATCTTGAGAACAAAACTCCACACGTTGGGGCGGCTGTCTATGGAGAATTTGTTACAAGCCCAGCACAGACAGAGCCAGCTGTATGACAGAGAAACTAACTTAAGCAAATTTTCACCAGGAGATAAAGTACTTGTATTGCTTCCCACTTCAAGCTTGAAATTACTTGCAAAGTGGCAAGGACCATTTGTGGTTACACGGCAAGTGGGCAAGTTCGATTATGAGGTTGTGAGTTCCGATAGAAGGGGAGCACGTCAGATTTGCCACCTCAATCTCCTTAACCCTCATGTTGTGTTCGGGTCAATTTGACCCGAACACCAATTTTCTTTTTCCCGAAAATACTAGCTAATGTTATCGCTTTGGACTGAAACTTAGTGACTTTGTTCCCAAAGGGTATAACTAAATCTCAATATTTTTTTGGACATTTTCTTAATTTTTTGTGGGGGTTTTGTTACTCGTGGTGTTCCCGGTCAAAAATGACCGGCCCATAAAAAATAGCTTATAAATCACTCATTATACCATATTTTCACCCAATCTTGGATTCAATCTTTTTGTCAACTTGTTCTCTTTCAATTAGGACTGGTTTTATATTTCTGTTTGCATCTGATTAATCGTGGGCCTCATTTATCTGAGAGTAGGCATCTCATTTTTTGAGTAAATTTTTTAAAATTTTTGAATAATTTTGGAAATATTAAATAAAATCTGAAGAAAATTGGTATTGTTGATCACACTAGTCTACTCTAATGTTTCACCAGGAATTTTGTTTTGAAACTTTTGTTTTGTAAAAAATATGGCACATAGTCACACTTGTGGTGTTATTTTGAACACAACCTGAGGGTTAAAAAATGGAATGAGGCGGAATCAGTGATGCTGGCGACGGTGATTAGCGGAGAGGATGATCTCGGGCCAGAGGCGAATATCAAAAAACAGTCCCTCGCTCTGGCCCCCGGGGGAGATCACCTCTCGCCCTCACAGCTCACTGATTTACAAGTTACAAGCAGAATTTGCCGACGTGTTTTCTCCCCTACCGGGCCTTATTTCAGCACCACATCGAGACAGAGCCAGGCGTGGTGCTTCGCAGCCGGCCGTATAGATTGCCTGAACACAAGAAAAACATAGTTCAGGCAGAATTAGGGGCTATACTGGGCAAGCCCAATAGTGTTGGTTCCCAAGACGGACGGCTCAGTTCGGTTCTTTGTGGACTACTGCAAGGTGAACGCAGTGTCGAAATTCGATGCGTATCCAATGCCTCGGGTGGACGAGTTGCTTGACCGGCTAGGTACGGCTCGATTTTATTTGACACTGGACATAACGAAAGGGTATTGGCAGATCCCCTTGTCGCCATTATCCAAAGAAAAGACAGCTTTCCCGACGCCGTTTGGATTGCACCAATTCGTTACTCTTCCGTTCGGGCTGTTCGAGGCACCGGCTACCTTTCAGTGTCTCATGGATAAAATTTTGCGGCCCCATGGTGCATATGCTGCTGCCTATCTGAATTATATTATTATCTTCAGTAATGACTGGCAGCGGCATATGCAGCATTTGAGGGCCGTCCTGAGAACTGAGACAGATATTATAGGAGGTTTGTTCCTAATTATTCGGCCCTCACCAGCTCGTTGACTGATCTAACTAAAAAGGATGCGCCAGATACGGTCCAGTGGACGGAGCTGTGCCAGCAGGCCTTTACCCAGGTGAAGGCTGCTCTTTGTGGTGAGCCATTGCTTCACTCTCCTGATTTTTCTCCACGCTCCCCTGCAGTGGCTCCACCGCATGAAGGATACCAATGCGCGGATCACTCGTTGGTATCTGGCATTACAGCCTTTTAAGTTCAAGGTGGTCCACAGGCGGGGTGTTCAGATGGCTGTGGCCGGCGGGGGGAAATCTCCCCGGCCTGAGTCGGGCGGAGGGGGTATGTGGCGAGGGGGCGTGGTTCAGCGAGGTCTGCAGCGGGAGAGAGCATCGGGAGATCTTTGGTGAGTGAGCGGGTTAAATGTAAATCACAAACACCTGTTTCTCATTTCAGTAATTTGCGCGGAGACAGGTTAAAACGCCGCAAGAAGCAGGAGTCGGTGAGAGAGAGGGGAACTGCTGACTGAGCCACTGGTGCACGACAACATTGCTGGAGTGAAGCCCATTGTGGATTGTATATGCCAAGACTGGAGTGAAGCCCTTTGTGCATTATTTTGTTTTACTGTTGTGCGTTGCACAGTTTTTGTTTGACATTTGAATTTACTGAAATAAAGCTCTGTCAGCAGTTGAACGCCGACCCTGTCCCCTTCCTTCCTACACCTAAGAACATTGTCATTACTACACCATTCCCTCCTCCAATGCCTCCACGAACCCTCTTCCGGGCTGTCCACCTGGCTTGCTTTACATCACCCGGACACGACGCACTCCAACTATCTACTCAGCTAACACGACACTAGGCACTGGTCACCCGGGGGTCAATGAAACCCTCTCGTTGCTGAAAGAACGCTTCTGGTGGCCAGGGATGGCAGCCAATGTCAGAAGGTACGTGCAGGGCTGCCGGGAGTGCGCCATCTCCAAAAGTCCACGTCATCTGCCAGCCGGGAAACTCCTTCCTCTGCCCGTTCCCAACCGACCTTGGTCACACCTAGGAGTGGATTTCATAACGGACCTTCCCGCTTCCGATGGAAATACCTGCATCCTAGTCATCATAGATCGTTTCTCCAAATCTTGTCATCTCATTCCACTGAGAGGGTTAACTACAGCCATGAAAACTGCAGAACTGCTATTCAACCACGTGTTCAGGTATTTCGGAATCCCAGATGACATCGTATCGGACAGAGGACCCCAGTTCATCTCTCAAGTATGGCCGGCGGTGGATTACTGGTTCCGAGAGAGCGAGAGGGTCTGGGACTCAGCCCACCACCAGTTGCAATGAGCCCTGCGCAGACGCAGGATGGCAGCGGACATGCGGTGCTCCAACACCGCTCTTCCAGCCCGGACAGAAGGTTTGGCTGTCGACACGGGACATCAGACTGCGTCTGCCCTGCAAGAAGCTGAGTCCCAGGTTCATTGGCCCATTTCCCATCATCAAACAGATCAACCCGGTCACATAACTTCAACTTCCACAAGGGTATCGTATTCACCCAACTTTCCACATTTCACTCCTCAAGCCTTATAACCCTTCTGTTCTCTCCACAGGGCCTGACGTGACTCCCGCCAAACCCCCCCTTCCACTCATCCTGGTGCAGCATACGAGGTCCACGAGATCTTGGACTCCCGGTGCCGTGGTGGTCAGCTGGAGTACCTGGTCGATTGGCCCTGGGGAACGCTACTGGGTTCCAAGAAACGACATCCTTGATCCCAAGCTACTTCAAACTTTCCACGACAGTCACCCTGATAGACTGGCACCGCGGGGAAGAGGACGACCACCACGACGTTGGGGTCCTCGGCCCTCAGGAGCGGGCCGTTGGGGTACTATCACAGACACGTCAGGCTCCAACATCCACCAATCACAGCGCACTCCATCTCCAGAGTACTGATCACCGCCACCTGCACCTCATCATTGCACCAATCAACAGCACTACAAAGAGCATGCACACACAGCACTCCACGTCCAGTCTCGTTTGCAGATACTCACGTTAATGCTTACCTCGCTCCATACTTACCTGTCTCCAGCGTGTCTCCTTCCCTCTGTGTGCCTCGTCTCCTGTGTGTGAGTGCTCTACCCTTCTCCAGCGATCTCCAGCTCCAGCGTGTTCACGGATTCCCACATCTGAAAAGAAAAGGACAGTAACTATCTCCATTCATCTCACATATCCATCTACTAATCCATTACTGCTTACCTGATCACTGCTATTTGCTCTACTGGTGTCAATAAAAGACCATTACCAATTTACATCTGTGTCCGACTCCTGTGTACCATAACAATATGTTCTTGACATTTGTATACAGTGTTAAATTATTACACACCAGTGTTAATTTTGGCAGCCATTTTTCATTTAGTCTTAGTCTTTACCTTAACACTCTCGGGTCAGCGGTCACGTTCAATGTCAGGTTTTAAATTGTGTAAGTCAAATCGAAAACAAATATTCTGTGTTTATGTAATCTGTATGAAAAGAGAGCTTTGTCAGAAGTCCGTGATTCAGCTCATTATCCGCTAATGCGGCCACGCCCATGGGGTCAGCGCTATTCAGAGGCAAATTCAGTCAATACATGCATTCATCGTCTCAATCGTGTATTTATTGTCTTGAAAAGTGTTTTGAATAGCCATAGTTAGCGATCTCTGGCCTCTGTTAGTTCTGTTAGTTCCTTGATTGCCTATTCATCTTTAGTGCTCAGGCATTTGCGGACTAAAAGTGCACAGAGCGCCCTCCAGCTGCAAGCAGTGGCATAGCCAGAATTTTATTTTTGGGGGGGCCCCATCTAAAAATGAGGGGGGCGCTATATATATATATATATATATATATATATAATGACACTAATAATGACTACAATGACACTAATAATTCTTAATTTCTAAAAGAAATGCAAAATCAATCGGTAGTTATTAATAGAATAACGAGACACAAACCTTACATTAAATCGCGCTTGGTCCCATTTATTTTTGATCACAGTGCATACTACATATACAAACTTTTACTCTCAAAGTGCGCACATTTGTAGAAATACACGTTTACCTCAGATTTCATTAGATAGAATTTATAGAACATGTACGCTGGGTTTCATAATTACCGAGGTCATAAAATGTTGTTTCCTAGGGGGGTACGGGGGCATGCTCCCCCGAGAAAATTTAGATCTCCCTGGTGTACATATGTGCATTTTTGAGACATTAAGACCAACAAATTGGTTAACAATAGCTTTAAAACCACGTCAACAAATACATGCATGTGTGGCGTTACGAATTAATTATGCAGACTACGCCACCCGGAGGCTATTCCCGGGACTGCCCTCAACCTTAGAACACACAGGTTCGTCACAACTGGGTCAGGTATCAGACCAGAGTTGAGTTTAAAACAAAACTTTATTCAAAACATTCAATTTTTGTTCACTGTATCAAATAGTTCAAAGCAAAAGTTACAAGACATCACACTTCTGGGTGGGGGAAGGCCTGGCGTCCTTTAAGCAGAGAGGACACAGCACTCACGCGTGCACTCACACACCACAGTAAACCACAGCACGGCACACCTCACTGTGAACACTGCAATCAGAGGAGCCCACCACCACAAGATACTACACTGCTGCCGCCGGCCACCCCACTCCTGAAGGGAGAAAAGAAACACAATTTAAAACACATAAAGTAAAACAAGCATCACATACAGCAACCTGGTTCCCAACACAGTCAATTATCCAAAAAAAAAACTGCTGGTTACTCAGGGTACCTCAGCTACTGGATTATCAACCAGCTGAAATAGGCAACACGTCAGTAAAAAAAAAAATAATCACAAAGACACATATACCAAAGAAGATACACCGCACAGGTCACAAAAGAAAATAAAGAAAATTCATTCAACTGAATTGACCAACAGACATCAGATTACAAACTCAAACCAATGATAAACAAAAAAATAAAAACCAAAAAAAAAAAGGACAATAATAATAATAATAATAACAACAACAAAAAAAAAAAAAAAAAAGGAAAGAAACAACGCTAGTGACAGTCAAGTAGTAGCCACCCTGTCACACGCCACTTTTAGCTCAGTTACTCACGGTACTAGTGGAAGTGAGCACCATACCCCAAATCCAGACTGCAATCCAACTGATCCTGTAAGGATTGAAATGCGGCAGCAATACACAGTTAACGTATGGGAGCGACAAAATGTTAATCAGCCGTTAACCCAGCGTCACCGCATACGGTGCAGGTGGAAGATGATACAACTCCAGAGGCCGGATATGTAGAGGAGGAAACGCAGCTGAGCAAGCGAAACAGACCAGACAGATGACGCAGCGCGAAGCGGCTGTAGCTCGATAAAGCAGGCAGTCAAGCCCACATCAAAAGTGGGGTTAAACAATGCACATAGCGCAGACAGCCACACAGCAAGCGACAAGCCCCCTACAGCAGCCCACTGTACCGTCCCTTGCACACTGACCCGAACCTGTACTGCAGCTCACGAAACACAGATGCAGATGTATGATAAAAATGTCTCCATTACATGCAGCGATTAAAGGGCTTCCTGAAAAGCTCCCCAGTCCACCCTCGCCAATGTCCACACAAAAACCTGGAAGTACGGCGGCTCGCTCACTGACACAGAACAAACGCACACACATACCACAACCCGAACCGATTTTATAGGCAGGTAAATGACCCTAATCAGGACACGCCCTCAATTTGCTGGATGACGTCGGCGCCGGGGGGGAGGGGCGGCAGATCGTACTGCTACACATGCATGCACAGTTTTGAGGCAACTTTAATCGCATGTTTGGCAATTTCATTTTCAAACGGCAGTCATTGCTCGTAGTTTCTATTGCGCTTTATTTTAGCAATAATAAAGTAATTATGCAGCGCGCGCCGGCGCATTTGCGCATGCAATTCTTGAGTGCACGCCACAAGCACAGTATAATGACTGATTGGACAGTCGTGTTATTTTTTCTGAGTTTTACCGACATAGACTGACAACATCTCATCTGTACACTGTTGTTCAACTGAAGCTCCCTCGTCATCACCTGCACCTTTTCCGCGCTCGTTTGACTTGCGCCTGGCGCTGTCGGAATGCGCCTCTGAAAAGTGTCCCGTTTGTTGTGGTCGTAACGACGCAGTTCTATATAAACGCAGCGTTTTACTTGGCAATGTTTTAAAAAAACTATTTTTATTTTTGGTATTTTATATGCACCCGGGAGTGATATATTTTTTTTTATCCCCACCAGGGATAAAAATAATTCAGCAGAGGCAGGGATACATAGACCAGACCATAAACCATTTTGATTACACTCATGCTGATATTGTACTATTTGATGATCAGTAGTGGTTCGCTAAATATAATAATTCAATAAGCATTTAGGCTACAATAAGCACTTAACTTTTAATATATAACCTTAAAAATATATATTAAATAGATAATATAAATATCTAGATAGCTGGCTGACTAAAGTAGGCTAAGTTTGAAAATGATATAATTTGTACATGGAGTTATTATAAAAATATACTTAATTTCTTTACAATTTATAGGTGTTGTTTTAACATTCAGTTATGTAAGTTTGATGGTTAATAGCTTCTAGCAACATTAAATCCAGGAGAGAAGACAATTCTAAAGAAAAAGCATATTTGATTTACATATAACAAAGATTGAGCGCGCACAGCCGTGCACACATTATCTGCGCACGCAATATCTGCGCGAGAGCGAATAACGCCACGGAAACTGCCTCAAATTAACTATAATGACGAGAAGAAAGCTGTGTGCGCTGCAGTCAGAGGTTCTTGATTCTCTAACGATTTTTTATTGGTTAAAACGAATGTAGAGTTAGAAGCCCGAGCACCCACCGGATTTCACTGCATTGAGATGCGCGTCCTGGAAGCCTCGGGTGCCGCTTCACATTGTCACTCATCGCATAATAACGAACTCTCACATGCAAAGATAATAACAGCAGAAGCTACGCGCAACACGTGAAATAATCAAACCAATAAGTCTAAAAACAGCTGTTGCATTTTACCGCGCAGCATATACATCAGTGTAACAAATCAACATAAAAAATAAAAAAATCGCTCAGAAATCTGGGGGGGCCTGCATAATAATCCACGCCACTGGCTGCAAGTATGAATTCAAAACACAGTATCCAGCACTCATAGTAATGACAATAAATCATGAATAAATATTACTCTTCTGTATAGAAAATTGACAAACATATGAGAATCCATCAGTATTTCTCCAAATGTGCTAAAAGCCTATATGAAATGCCATAGAGGTAACATAATTGTTCAGACACTTTACATCACAGAAATACATTATATTTTAAAGAATATAATAGAATACCATTATTTTAAATTGTAATAATATTTCACAGTATTGCTATTTTTTCTGTATGTTTGATTTACATTATGATGACCCAGCCAGCAATGACACGTGGGGCCCAGATGGGTTAGCTACGGGTTCCATGGGTACTGTGTGAGCATGGGCTTTAGCTGGGTGAAATCAGCAGGTTCCATGTAGGTTTTGTAGTACGAGTCCCACATAGGAAGCCCATATGAGCTGATTACATGGGCCCCATAAGGGACAGGCATGGGCCAAGTGGGCATGGGTGTGATCTGGGAACACATATATGGGTCTTGCATGGCATATTTATGGGCCAAGTGGGCATGGGTTTGAACTGGGAATGCACATATGGGTCCTGCATAGAATTTTTATGTGCCAAGTGGGCATGGGTTCGAACTGGGAACACATATATGGGTCTTGAATGGCATATTTATGGGCCAAGTGTGCATGGGTTTGAACTGGGAATGCACATATGGGTCCTGCATAGAATTTTTATGGGCCAAGTGGGCATGGGTTTTGAACTGGGAACACATATATGGGTCTTGCATGATATATTTATGGGCCAAGTGGGCATGGGTTTGATCTGGGAACACATATATGGGTCTTGAATGGCATATTTATGGGCCAAGTGGCCATGGGTTTGAACTGCATAATATAAACCGGTCCTGCATGGCATATTTATGGGCCGAATGGGCATGGCTTTGATCTGGGAACACATATATGGGTCCTGCATGGCATATTTATTGGCCAAGTGGCCATGGGTTTGGGTGATTGGTTCAGGTCCAGCAATATTATGTAATGCTCATCTACAAACAAGCATCAAAAATAAAATAAAATAAAATAAGCTTAACTTAAGATATCAAGGGGAGCCTTATCATTCAAGCTCCTCTTGGCAAAGCAAAATCTGCTCATCACAACATGGCAGACAGAGCATCATTCTGCTTGCTTCGATGCTGGACAGGACAAGAGGAAAAAAGAAAAAAAAAAAAAAAACAAAGACTTGCAGGAGGCCTCATCATCAATCTGTCTGCCACTTCTGTGTTGTTAGATGTCCTTGGACCAAGGACTAGCATGTGTTTGTATCAAGGTGTAGCTCATACACCAACAATGACCGATGTGTTGGCTGTAAAAGGTACAGTAGATCTTGTAGATCTCTCAGTAGATTTGGTTAGGCTATCTGAAGATCTTCAGGATGCATTGACATATACATGGTTTATGATTTAAGATGGTAAAGGGAGGGGCTGAGGTAGTTAAAGAAGTAGGCCTGTAAGGACAGAGGCTCTTTCAATTTAAGTAAAAGAATACAGCTGCAGAAAGCCTTCCGACAGTGCATGGAGCATTCACATAAACACTTTAATTGGTGCAGTGACAGATTGGGACAGATTTATGGGGATAAGTGTAAAGGAGACAGCATTGCTACTGCTGGCATTTGAATATTTAAAATATTTATATTGTATGAATATTTTGCTAACTTAACATAAGTTGCTTATAACATATAGTTGCCTGTAGAATGTTGGGTAAATCCCTCCCTGATGCCTCATAGGACCCATTTTGCTACCCAATTGGCTTTTGGTCAGTTTGCACATCCATCTACCACGCCAGATACCCAGATTCAAGACCCGCTTGGGGAGTGGTTTCTGGTATCAGAGGTGGAAGTCATTAATTACAAATACTCAGATTACTGTAATTAAGTAGTTTTTTGGGGTACTTGTACTTTTATGAGTAGATTTTCAAGCCTGTACTGTCGTGTATCACGTGTGATGCGTGTGATGTCATGACGTTGTGAATGGGTACGAGTAAAGATAAGAAGTTGAGTTCACCATCGGCCTGTCTCCATTCTGATTTAATTCGATGTCTTTAGCTGGTATAAGCAAAGATATAACAATGGCAACGAGGACAGAAAGTAGATGACTACCAAGTTAAATCTGATTGCGAGTTAATTTAATTTCTACATCAGAGGCCTCCTAAAACAATATCTGAGAGGTCAAAAAAATAAATAAAAATTTGCTCATTTTTTTCTATATTTGGGTTTTACAGCCTGCTCAGTCATTACATTCAAGAGTATTTAAACTTGTGCAAATGTTGTAACATTATCTAAAATTACTTTTACAGACTGTTTTTGAGTCAAAAGACTTCTTTAAACTCTTTAAAACTTGATTAAAGATAACTACAATTAAATTAACAAAAAGAAAAAAAAAAAAAGAAAAATCCTACATGCAACCAAAATTCCCAGATGGTAGTGTGTCTAACAATGCCTAACAATTATCAAATGCCATATCACTGCTAAAATGTACTAGACATCTTTTATGGAAAATAACATATTCACTAAGTACCAAATAGGCAGCTTGAAAGTGTAACAATTTTGAACATGTACAAAAACAATCAAAAATCAATATATATATATATTTTTACAACATTAATATTCCAGGAACAGTCCTTAAAACAAAGAAGAGCTTGCTTTTCAGTGTTTGCACTTTATAGGATAACTTGTTGCCATCAAGCTCCAGAATCAACTTTTGCAGTGCTTCAAAAGTATACCTCAGTTCAGGAGGGTAGTTCAAATTCAGTTAAAAAAGAACCTTTTGTCTCTCTAACAGCACTCCAACATCTGCTAGGCTCTCTTCTATGTCTGCACCTTCAAGTCTTGTGACATAAATCCCCATCACAGTCTCCTGGATAGCCTCCTGTGCAGGGGCATTGTCTGTATTCTAGAGTGGATATTTAAAGGTGTTTTTAAAAGATGTAATATAAGTCTAAGGTGTCCCCTGAATGTGTCTGTGAAGTTTCACCTCAAAATACCCCATAGATTTTTTTTAATTAATTTTTTTAACTGCCTATTTTGGGGCATCATTAAATATGAGCCGATTTAGGCTGCGGCCCCTTTAAATGCTCACGTTCCCTGCCCACAGAGCTCACGCTTGTCTTTAACAGCATAAACAAAGTTCACACAGCTAATATAATCCTCAAAATGGATCTTTACAAAGTGTTCGTCATGCAGCATGTCTAATCGCATAAGTATTGTATTTATTTGGATGTTTACATTTGATTCTGAATGAGTTTGATGGTGCTCCGTGGCTAAAGCTAAAATTACACACTATTGGAGAGATTTATAAAGAATGAAGTTGTGTTTAAAAAATGAAAATAACGACAGTCTTGTCTCTGTGAATACAGTAAGAAACGATGGTAACTTTAACCACATTTAACAGCACATTAGCAACATGCTAACGAAACATTTAGAAAGACAATTTACAAATATCATTAAAAATATCATGATATCATGGATCATGTAAATTATTGCTCCATCTGCCATTTTTCGCTATAGTTCTTGCTTGCTTACCTAGTCTGATGATTCAGCTGTGCACATCCAGACGAGCTGGCATATGCAAATATTGGGGGTGTACACCCTGACTGTTACGTAACAGTCGTGTTATGTTGAGATTCGCCTGTTTTCCGGAGGTCTTTTAAACAAATGAGATTAATATAAGAAGGAGGAAACAATGGTGTTTGAGACTCACTGTATGTCATTTCCATGTACTGAACTCTTGTTATTTAACTATGTCAAGATAAATTCAATTTTTAATTCTAGGGCACCTTTTAAAAACACAGTACTCTTAAATTCATATGTATTAGCTTTAACAAAGCATTTAGAATCCTTGAAAAAAAAAAAAAAAACTTAAAACATTTAAAATAAAATAAAACATTTTTAAAAAGCATATATACTCACCATAAACTCCAAAATCAGTCTGCTAGGTTGTTCATTCAGGTAGGCACAAAGAGATTTGATTATGCACTCTCTTCATTTCGATATGATCAGTCTAAAGATGCAAATAACAATATTAGCCAAATATATATGTAGCATCTGGACCAAAAACACAATTATTACATTTATTTAATGAATAATACAGAAACTCTCCCTAACAAGTCCTGCTAACCCATCCCCCACAACTGCAACACACAGGCAGGATAGGTGTCCTGTTCCTGTTTTACTGCCAGATAAAAGGCACTCTTCCCCCTCTTCCCTCTCTCCCTTTTTCCTTTACTGAAAACGCTAATGTGAAGATGATGCTGAACTAGAAGCTTCTAAGAAACCCCAAGCTCGTGCCAGGCTTCGGCCTAGACCTTCCATTCACCAAAGATCCTCTGAATCCAACTGGTTCTCTTTCATCAAGACAATATCAGCAAAGATTCACCGGGAGCCTCCACAAATTGCATCAGGACAGTTTAATTCAAATTGGCGAGACATGCAAGTATCAAACTTATTCTCATTATTTGATACATTAAGTATTCTTACCCCTTTTAAAGAAGGGTGTGTTAGAACTAAACTGATGGTTTGCTCAAGGCTGTTGATCTGATGAAATTCAAAAAATGCTGTAACTTTCTTTCCTGTATTCTGCTTCAGCTCTCTCTTTCCCTTGGTAAATTGTATGCATGTATGTGTGTGAATGTTAGAGTAGTTAAGTGTTTAGTCTAGTTAATAAAGTCTTGTTCATGTCATACGTAAAGTTGTCCGTGTTTCAGGCTCATATACTGGAGTCCCTAATTTTGCCAATCTTGACTACATGCTCTGAGTAGTACAGTACAATAAGCATGTTAATTTCCCATGACCAAGAAATGAACATTTCTTAGAATTAATAAACAATTAACACTGAGTTTTCATTGGCCAAACAGATTCATTTATTGTAATATATTTTATTTTATTACATAAAGTTAATTTGATTTAACTGATTCAAATATTTATAATTAATTAATAACTAGTTATGATTAATTATATTTATTATATCTAATTTGCTACATATCCTTCACATATTAGCTGCTTTTCCAATGCTGCCAGTGTTATTTTCATTTTAGCTTGTTTAGGCACAGTATAATTACAAACTGTTCTTGGCCCAAAATTCTCAGCACGGTTGGGGCACTGTTCTGCAGAGTTTAGTTCGACCCAAATTAAACGTGCCTGAACCAGTTAATCAGTGTTTTTTGGAATTTTCAAATAAGAACAAAGTGTTAAACTTCCAGGCTGTTGTGCTGGGGTAAGTTGGAGCTAAACAGCGCAGAACATTGTCCATATACAGTAGTGTTATACAAGAAACATCTGTCTGTCTAGGACCCCTTTTTGGACATTTGCGAACCACCAAAATTCAATATTAAATATTAAATCGTCTGACTAGGACCCCTTATGGATGTCTGTGGACATGCAGAACTTCAATATCTGAAAGTAGGAATAGGGACCCTCTTGGACGCTCCACAAAGATGTTAAATTGATGTCTTTTGGACGTGTTTTAGCTTAGTGGGTTGTATTTATCATGGTAATAAACCTAATCTTATTATATCAGTTTTTTTTTATGCATGCTCATGACCATAACCACAGTGAAAGAACATTGTTTTAAAAGGTTAATTCACCCAAAAATGAAATTTCTGTAATTAATTACTCACCCACATGTCCATGTTCATCTTCGGAACACAAATTAAGATATATTTAATGAAATCCGAGAGTATCTGATCCACTCAAAGGCATCAATGTCATTGCACCTTTTGATGCCCAGAAAGGTAGTTAAAAACATGTTTAAAATAGCCCATATGACTTCAGTGGTTCATCTTAAAGGGATAGTTCACCTAAAAATGAAAATTCTGTCATCATTTCAAGTTGTTCCAAATCTGTATAAATTTTTAGTTCTGCTGTACACAAAGGAAGATATTCGGAAGAATGTTTGTAACCAAGCAGATCACGCCCTTCTTTGACTACCATAGAAGTAAAAAAAAATACTATGGCAGTCAATGGTAGGCGATAGTGCTTATTCTTACAAATATCTTCCATTGTGTACAGCAGGACTAAGAATCATATACAGGTTTGAAAAAACTTGAGGGGGAGTAAATGACAGAATTTTCATTTTTGGGTGAACTATCCCTTTAAAGTTATGAAGCGAAGAATATAATTTTTGTGTGCAAAAACAAAACAAAACAAAAATAACGACTTTATTTAACAATTTGAATCATTGTCATACGTAGTGAACTCAGTGCAGACTTCCTTGTTTACGTCCGAATGCCAACTCAGTATTGGTTGAAGCTGAACGTGAGCAGCACAACGCGTTGTGATGCTGCGACAGGAGCCGGCCAATAATGAGCCAGCATTCAGACTGCAGTCACATTGATTATTTTAACCATGTTTTTAACTACCTTTCTGGATGTCAAAAGGTGCAATGACATTGCTGCCTATGAGTGGATCAGATAACCTCAGAAGGTCTTACAGGTTTGGAACAACATAAGGGCGAGTACATAATGACAGAAATTTCATTTTTGGGTGATCTAACCTTTAATACAAGGTTTTGTTGAGCAACGTTTTTCATACCTGTGTAGTGGGCACCAAGGGGTGTTTAACTCCCTGAGGTCTGAAAACGCGCCAGCGCGTTTTGCAGGATTTTTTTCACATTGTAGCAAAACAGACTTAAAATACTCCGTCATTTCTTGTCATAGAGACATAAGTAATATATCAATTGAAACTATAGAATGTCTTCTTTTATTTGTGTAAACTCAGAGTAAAAACACAATGTTGTGCTTTTTGTAAAATAAAGAAAACTAACATGATGTGTGATCTCTGCTCTCCCTCTGAACAGTCCATTCTGATAGTTCTCAGAAAATGAACTGTAACTTATGAATACTAATGACAAAAAAAAAATGACACTTATGTCTAAAGAAACGTTGAAGTGTCAGGTTTTAAATCGTGCAAGTCAAATCGAAAACAAACATTCTGTGTTTATGTAATCTGTATGAAAAGAGAGCCATGTCAGAAGTCTGTGATTCAGCTCATTACCTGCTAATACAGTGTAATGACATTTTTGTCATTTATATGTTTATGAACAACTGAAAAAAGCACAAATGTCAGGGCATGTCAAAACTCCTCCAAGCCCCAAATCAGCCTCAGACTCCAGAGGGTTCATTTTTTGTCCAAGGACTCCGCCTCGGTTTGCAAACATCTTCATCAGCTTTCTGGAGTATTCATCCAGCTTGGCAAAGAATGTTGACACCGATGGGACTGTCGTAATTCTCTCAAATTCTGCAAAAATCTACAAACACATGAAAAGTAATTTGTTAAATAATTTCTTATTTCTTGGGCTTCACTTTTTGACTTTCTCTGTGTGACAGCACAGTGCTCAATCAGCAAATGCATAGATAAAAAGATGTGTTTTTGACTGGATTTGAATGTGGCTACAGTTGGAGCACACCTGATCTCTTCTGGAAGCTGGTTCCAGCTGCGGCTGGCATAACAGCTAAAAGCAGACTCTCCGTGCTTTGAGTGAACCCTGGGTATTTTTAAATGACTTGATCCTGATGATCTGAGTGATCTGTTAGGTTTATATTCTATGAGCATATCTGCAATGTATTGAGGTCCTAGGCCATTGAGTGATTTATAAACAAGTAACAGTACTTTAAAATCAATTCTAAATGCAACTGGAAGCCAGTGCAAGGACCTGAGGACTGGTGTGATGTGTTCATGTTTTCGGGTTTTGCTCAGAATCCTGGCAGCAGCGTTCTGTACGAGCTGCAGCTGTCTTATGGTCTTTTTGGGAAGACCAGTGAGGAGCCCAGTACAATAATCCACCCGGCTGGTGATGAAAGCATGCACAAGTTTCTCTAAGTCTTGACTGGAGACAAAGCATTTAATTCTTGCAATATTTTTGAGATGATAATACGCTGATTTAGTTATTGTCTTTACGTGGCTACTGAAACTCAGGTCTGACTCCAAAATCACACCAATATTCCTGACTTGATTTTTAGTTGTTTGACCCCTAGGAGTGAAGGTACATGTTCACTTTGAGAACTTCATCTTTGTTTTCAAACGCAATGATTTCAGTTTTGTCTTTGTTTAACTGAAGGAAGTTTAGACACATCCAATTTTTAATTTCATCAATGCACTGGCACAGGGAGTCAATGGGGCTGTAGTCGTTAGGTGACAGGGCTAGGTAAATCTGGGTGTCATCTGCATAGCTGTGATATGCAATTTGGTTCTTTCTCATTATTTGGCTCAGTGGCAGCATATATAGGCTGAACAGGAGGGGTGCAAGAATTGAACCTTGAGGGACTCTGCATGTCATGGATGTCCACTCAGACTTATGGTCACCGATACTCACATAATAACCTCTCCCTTCTAAGTATGACCTGAACCGTTTTAGGACCATACCAGAAAGCCCAACCCAGTTTTCCAGCTTGTCAAGAAGAATGTTGTGATCGACAGTTTCAAACACAGCACTGAGGTCAAGAAGAACCAGCACTGTTAATTTACCTGAATCTGTGCTAAGGCGAATATCATTTATTATCTTTATGAGTGCTGTCTCTGTGCTGTGATGCGGTCGGAAACCAGATTGAAAGTTGTCAAAGTATCCATTCAAGCTTAAGAACTTGTTCAGCTGATTGAAAACAACTTTTCAATGATTTTGCTTATGAAAGGAAGATTTGAAATTGGCCTGTAGTTGCTCAATATGGTGTTATCCAGATTGCACTTTTTTCAGGAGGGGCTTGACATCTGCAGTTTTCAGGGATTTTGGAAAAGTCCCAGAGAGAAGTGAGGCATTTACCACTTCTAGGAGATCGGCTTCTAAACAGTTAAGCACACTTTTGAAAAAAGATGAGGGAAGTGTGTCAAGGGCGCAGGTTGATGTTTTAAGGTGCTGTACTGTTTCTTCCAAAATGTTACCATCAATTGCTTCGAAAACAGACATAATAGCTGCTTTCTGATGTTGTGATCTGATCTGTTTTACCCCAGTGTAGCTCAAGGATGTGCTAATCGCCTTTCTGATATTATTAATTTTCTCAGAGAAGAAGGAAGCAAACTCACAGCATTTGCTGTCTGAGAGCATTTCACTGGAAATCTGACTTGGGGGGTTTGTTAGTCTCTCTACAGTAGCAAAAAGAGTGCGGGTGTTGTTTAAGTTTTTGTTTATAATATTTGAGAAAAACGTCTGTCTAGCTTTGCCTAATTCCACATTGAAAGCATGAAGAGTATCTTTATAGATGTTATAATGGATTTCAAGTTTTGTCTTTCGCCACATGCGCTCAGCTTTTCTGCATTGTCTTTTCATATTTTGCACTGCTGTTGAGTTTCTCCATGGTGATTTTTGTCTGCCACTTTTCTTCCTGACTTTCACAGTAGCAATGTTATCAATGACATTCTGAGTTAAAAGAATCAAGGAGAAACTCAACAGAGTCCGCAGATATGCTTGGTGTTAAAGATATAGCCTTCATGAACAATGCACTAGTATTCTCATTTAAGCATCGCTTTTTGACCAAGATAGATCTAGCTTCAACAGTTGAAGAGATCAATAAATCAAAGAAAATACAGAAATGATCAGATAGCGCTACATCTTTAATGATAATGGATGAAATGTTTAGACCCTTACTAATAATTAAATCTAGAGTGTGTCCACGATTGTGTGTAGGCCCATGTACATGTTGTGTCAGATCAAATGTATTCAAAACAGTTATGATTTCTTTTGCCATATTGGATTCTGCATTTTCTATGTGGATGTCCCAGTAATAGCAAAACAGTCAAACTCAGAAGAAATTGCTGATAACAGTTCTGTAAAGTCCTCCACAAAGGCTGGAGAGTATTTTGGAGGCCTGTAAATAACTATAAGTAGAATGCGTGGAGCACCTTTTGACACAATACCCAAGTATTCGAAAGACAAGTAATCACCAAATGACACTTGCTTGCATTGATAGGCATCTTTAAATAGAGCAGCAACACCTCCACCTCTCCTAACAGCTCTGCAGACACTCATAAAAGTAAAGTTAGGAGGGGCTGTTTCATTCAGGATTGTTGCACTGCAGCTGTCTTCAAGCCATGTTTTATTTAGAAGAATAAAATCTAGGTTGTTTGTGGTTATTAAGTCATTGACTAGAAGTGATTTATTTTTAAGTGAGTGGATGTTTAAAAGTGCTAACTTAACAGTCTTACTTTCTGTCTCTACAGTAATCTTAGTTTGACGTGTAATAGGTAGCAGATTAAATGGGTTTGCCAAATGGTTTGAGAAGGCCTTAGGCTTTCTATAATGTAATAAAACAGAAATAGAGAAAGCTACAGGCACACTGGGTTCCCACTTGTTCTGTAAACATTTGATAAAGTGATTGTTATCATAGCGGGGACCCGACACACATCACTGAGAGCTGTTATCGGTTGTTTTTGGTTCACCTAAAACAGACGGAGGAGGTTGAGGGGCGTGGCGTTGTGGCAGGGGCCGAAGAGCTCTCACATGAGGAGGAGGAGGGTGAGCTGGGCCCACAGGCTTTGGTGGTTTCGGGGCTTGGCGCTTTTTTGTTGATATCTGGGGGCTCGCAGCAAAAGAGTGGGAGAGTTTGGTTCCAGCATACACCAGTTCCTCCATTTTCTCTGAGAAGCACAAAAGAGGGGATGCTGGAGAAAGGGATAACATGTCCGGTGAGAGGGGCTGTTGCTCTGGTGTTACTGGAGGCTGTAATATGTTGTCCTGGCTTCCCTGGCTGTTTTCCCGAAAGTCGTCCTTGGGTGCTGAATCTTGGAGCAGTTCTAACACATCACTGTCTCTCGGTGAGCTCTGTGGGCAGGGCTCAGTCAGGATTGTGTGCGTGAGCAGTGGTTGTTGTGGCTGCGTGGTGTTATCATTGACCTTGTGAGATGTGTCAACCGCATGTCCATTCAGGTGCTGAAATGAAGTCCTGTGGTCAGTTGTACTCTGTCCAAGTGTGTTTGTGCCATTCAGGTTGAGTGGAATTGCACACATTGCTGAAGGATGATGGAGGCAGAAGTAGATATTGTCCTTTAGCACTCTTGAGCCCAGTTTGTTTGGGTGCAGGCCATCATGAGTGAACAGTTGTCTCTGACTCCAGAACAGATTGAAGTTGTAGATGAAATTCAGTCCTTTTAATTTGCAGGTTTTTTGCAGCCATGTGAACTTTTAGTCTTTTAAGCATTTCAAAAAGTTCATTGAAATCCCTCTTAAGGAGTTCTGTCTGCTCCTTCCGAATATCATTCTTCCCCACATGAATGATTAGTCAATTTGCAGTTTTATATTTCATCAGAATGCTCTTAAGTTCCCTGTTTACATCAGAAACTGTTGCTTGTGGAAGGCAGCATGTATTTGTATCCCTGCTGCTAATGTTTCTGATAACAGAGTCACCCACTATCAGATTCCTGGGCTCGGCTGCTCTCTGAGCTGAGTGCCGCTGACTGAGCGGCACTTGAACGGCAGTTAGCATCGGTTTTAGCTGCTGGCTGATTTGATCTGTGGCCGATCATGTTTGGGGATTCCTCACCCACATTCATTAACACTTCAAATCTGTTCTCCAGATGTACTGCCGGTGGTAGGGAGCTATTGTTTGGGGTAGAGGATGCTACTGCATTAAAATGTGTGCCTCGTGACAATCTGATGTCTCGAGTGCCTTTGGGTCTCGCTCCCTGTGTGTGCCATCGATTAATATGTTGATCAATTTCGGCACTCAGTACGGTCTGTTTAGAGGGCATTAGATTCATGGGACTCACCGACTGTGTGCTGAGGACGTCCATGATGAAGCTCTGTTGTGTGTCCCTTCTGGTTTGGTAGTCCTGCAAGTAACTTTGTTTCAAGAACTGCAATCCTTTGTAGAAGTCTGTGGCAGTTTGTGCAGCAGGTAGATTCTTCAACCAGAGGAGGCATATTATTTCTAATCCCTTTGGATGTAGGCAGCTGTGTTTTCCCTTCTCCGGAATGTAAGCTGATGGCTGCCATCAGTAGAAAGCTGGTTGGATAAAAATTCCCCTTTTTTGTAGCAATTCTTCCAGTTAAAATGATTGTTGGTGCCAAGATTTGTCGTTTGAGCACTGTGCCTATTTGCTGTAGTTAAAATTAGGAGATAAAATATAAAAGCAATAGAGCAAAGCGCGGAGCTGTATGCAAGAGTGTCCGAACTGTAGCGAAGCAGGAAGTTCTCAGGACTACTAGTTTCTATATTAGTTAATAGAAGTAGCAGAAGTGTTAATGTAGAACTGCTCATTAGTCCTGCATTACTTCCTGCATAGTTACTTATTAATGGCGGAACATTATTCTAAAGTGTTACCAAATATTCTACCTATTATTGAGATTTTGATCTAACAGTGTGGTGGCTCGTCCAGGATATTCCCAAGAAACAGGACTGGGGTCTGAGAGGTCATCCTTCATCACAGGTAAGTTGTTTTTTAATAATTTCGTGTGGTGGTAGGATTGATTGAACTCATCCCATAATAGGTAGTGTTATCCTTGGATGCAGATCTAAGAGTTAGTCCAGGAAGATTTGTCTGTAAGGGTACTGTTTAAACGCACAGCTACCTGGCAAATATTTTGGTTATCTCTCCGTGCGAGGAAGATCCATGCAGATCCGCTCTGACGGATATCCGTTTAGATCTGCTCTGACGGAAAACAGGGTTGATGGGAATATTCCGGTTGACGAATTAATAAAATTGGCTGAATAATTATAATTAAAGAATTATAAAGAGACCCCTTTGGTGTGGTGTGGCAAATTAAAAATCAATTTAGGTGAAGGATGGTTTAAAAGATGTCAAGACCAATACAAGATGAGACACCCCGAAATTGGATGCTTAAAAATAATTGTGGATATTGGACTGAACCCTATTTATCAAATTTAAAGGGGTGGACTCAAGGAAAAATACAGTTGGATCCTTTCCCCAAAGAAGGCTCTTCTAAGCCGGGGATATAGAAAGTGCAAATTCGATGATTAATGGGGGCTGGGGAGACCCAGAGTGGAATTATAAGTACATGAAAGAGTCATAAAGTAAATGGAAAGAGATAAAAACATATTGGGATAAAGGTCCAGAGAGGCCAAAATTGCCCCATGCCTCAGCAGTAAACAGGCAGACTGTGAGAAGCCAAAAGATGAACAAAAATCAGAGCCTGCTTTTATGTTTGTGAGACAGGGAAGTCAAATTTCCATACGTCCTGCTAAGGCAAGTGACATCGAAAGCATAACAATCTGTCTTCTCCCTCTCATCCGGTGAAATTTGTGCAGATCCTGAAAAGTCATACCTGTTACGCACAACTGACGGGTCCAGATTTTAGAGTAATGCTCCTCAGAACTTTCGGGGAAGATGTGACAGAGACAGAGATAATTGATGCGTGTCCTTCTCTGAAAACAGAAAATGATAAAATGACTGGAAAAAGGACTGCAGATAATCATTTATTTAAAAATACAGTAAAAAACAGTAATATTGTGAATTTTTTTTTACAATTTAAAATAACTGTGTACTATTTAAATATATTTGACATAGTAATTTATTCCTGTGATGCAAAGCTGAATTTTCAGCATTGTTACTCCAGTCTTCAGTGTCACATGATCCTTCAGAAATCATTGTAATATGCTGATATGCTGCTCAATAAACATTTATGAATATTTTAAATGTTGAAAACAGTTGTGTACTTTTTTTTCAGGATTCCTTGATGAATAGAAAGTTCAAAAGAACAGCATTTATCTGAAATACAAAGCTTCTGTAGCATTATACACTACCGTTCAAAAGTTTG
This sequence comes from Chanodichthys erythropterus, assembly GCF_024489055.1. Classification (NCBI taxonomy): domain Eukaryota; kingdom Metazoa; phylum Chordata; class Actinopteri; order Cypriniformes; family Xenocyprididae; genus Chanodichthys; species Chanodichthys erythropterus. Next base: position 14,892,720 of record NC_090227.1, on the reverse strand, counting down.
GGGTCAGTAATAATTTTTATTTTTTTGGAAAAGAAATTAAAGAAATTAATACTTTTATTCAGCAAGGATGCATTAAATCAATCAAAAGTGGCAGTAAAGACATTTATAATGTTACAAAAGATTAGATTTCAGATAAACACTGTTCTTTTGAACTTTCTATTCATCAAATAATCCTGAAAAAAAAAAAATTGTACACACATTTTTTTCAAAAATTTTATCAATTACGCCGGTGCCCTGTTGCGAATGCGGCGGGACAGAGTCACAACGCTTCTCGCCAACTGTATTTTTGGGAGGAGGAAGTGGAGGTATGTTGGAGGCGTTGTTTTCAGGGCCTCTGATGGAGATTGGCTGCTCATAGTCACCGGCGGGGAATTCAATCGACACTACTTCTTCTGATGAGAAAATTACAAGCATATGCTTATGAACAATAGAAAAATCTCTCGATAGCATTGAAAAGAATAAATTGTTTGTCCATATGACTACCTTGCAAGACATCATGAACCGCAGCACCCCTAAGAAGTGCATCATCAACTGAGAAAAAAAAACACATTATTTAATAGACTATTTATTAATCATGTTTTTTTTAATGGAGAGCGAAATGATACTTACTTATTTCATCCAGAATAAGATCTAGTCCTTCGTCGAAATAAAGAACCTCTTCATTCTTCATTCATTCATCTATGATATTAAAAAAAAAAAAAAAAAAAACATTGAAATTAAGATGGTCCAAAACATGTATGTGCATGTTCTACTTATAAAAATAGAGTACTCACCGATGTTATTAGCAGCCATCCTAACAATGACGATTGGATAATGCGACGTGGTAGTTCCTGTCGAATCTTTGGAAAATGGCATTTTTTTAAATCTAACCGGACTGAGGGGCGTTTCTGATATAAGGATATAAAGTTCTGGGTTGTCTTCTGAGCTGTCACCTACTGTGTCAAAAAACCTTAAACCTTTTTTAACCCTCAGGGGTCTGAGGATTTTTGAGGCCCTGGAGAAGTTTTGACATGCCCTGACATTTATGCTTTCTTCAGTTGTTCATAAACATATTAATGGAAAAAGTGGCATTACACTGTATTCAGCACAAACTAGGCTACAATAATATGTATGTACATGTTTGTGTTTTTGAAGGATTAACATTTATGCGTGGTTATTGAAAAAACAAAAAACTTAAGTCACTGAAATAAGGCCAAAAAATATATATTAAATCTTTGTTCACAAGACTTCTGGGTATTTGAGGTTGTAGACTAGAGTTTTTGCTTCAAAATGAGGTAAAAATTATGCTGCCTGCTTGTTCATATAAAACAATAGAGAGATTTAAATTTTCTAAAACATCTTTGGTCAAGAAACACAGTATGCGTGGAGGCCTGAATCCTCATGTATAATGGGTGATTCTCACCTGAGAAGACAAACATAAAAAAAAAAACAGCAATATTGTGAAATATTATTACAATTTAAAATAATGGTATTCTATTATATTCTTTAAAATATAATGTATTTCTGTGATGCAAAGTGTCTGAACAATTATGTTACCTCTATGGCATTTCATATAGGCTTTTAGCTTAAAAGCATGCACATTTGGAGAAATATTGATGGATTCTCATATGTTTGTCAATTTTCTATACAGAAGAGTATATTTACTCAGCATTTATTGTCATTACTATGAGTGCTGGATACGGTGTTTTGAATTCTAGAGCGCTCTGTGCACTTTTAGTCCACAAATGCCAATGCTATAGAAGAATAGGCAATCCAGGAAATAACTGAACTAACAGAGGACAAAGATCGCTAACTATGGCTATTCAAAACACTTTTCAAAACAATAAATACACGATTGAGATGATGAATGCATGTATTGACTGAATTTGTGTCTGAATAGCGCTCCCTCCGTGGGCGTGGCCGCATTAGCGGATAATGAGCTGAATCACGGATTTCTGACATGGCTCTCTTTTCATACAGATTACATAAACACAGAATGTTCGTTTTCGATTTGACTTACACAATTTAAAATCTGACATTTCAACGTTTTTTTAAGCATAAGTCTAATTTTTTTGTGATTAGTATTCACTAAGTTACATTTCGTTTTCTGAGAACTATCAGATTGGACTTCCTTCAGAAGGAGATGAGAGATCATGCATCATGTTAGTTTTCTTTATTTTACAAAAAGCACAACATTTTGTTATTACTCTGAGTGTACACAAATAAAAGAAGATATTCCACAGATTAAAATGGTGTATAGCTCTTAATTGTATGTGCAACATTAACAGAGTATTTTGAGTCTCTTTCACACTGGTAAGAAAAAAAAAACGCGGTGGTATCGCCGGCGATACCCTCAGACCTCAGAGTGTTAATGATGCTTTAGCTTCAAGATTTCCATTCATTGCTTCATTTTGTGCACGTTGAAGTAGCAGTCCCATTTCTTGTTCTGCTTTTGTGATGTAACTAAGTATATAGACCACTACAGAAAAAACATCCGTGAAATACTGAATATCCATATTCCCTTGCCAAGCACGCAGTAAATCTATGTTGTACTGGTTTACCCAAACATCTTTTGGATTTATTTTCAGGACAATACTTTTCTTTTTGGAACACCTGTTGTATGCTTTTTCAAATATAGTTTGATTAATTCCAATAGATGAAAAAAAGGCATCAACTGAATCAAAATTTATGTCAGCATTTAAAGCAGTTTTAACTTTCTTTATAATTGCACTTGCTGTGTCATCTCCATCCTTTCCTTTCAACTCATCTGCATGACTTGATCTTCTAATAAATGTGCGTGAAGATGGCGGTCTTGGAAAATTAAATCTGCAATTAGTATTTTTCTTCCGACATGTTTTTGAGTGTCTTGTACTGTGCTTCTGAACACTGTTCACTGTTTTGTAAAGAATTGTGTCATTTTCCGGTGGTATCTCACAAGTGATGTAAGTGTCAATGAACTCAGCAACCAGAGGATCATTATCTGCATCATGATCATTGAGCTTCGGAGCATTTTCCACCCAAAACAAGCAGTGAACATGAGGAGAACCACGTTACTGAAATTCAACACGATAAAAGTAGTCTTTTATCTTGCCAATGGGTTTTTCTGGTGACATAATGACATTTCTTAGAAAACAATGCCATCTATGATCAAACATCCTTGCTGCAGTGACAGGATTTCTTCTTATGAGTCCGCATTTTTCAGACCAGTCAAGCTCATTAACATTTATTTGTTTCCCCTCTTGCTTAATAATACTGCTCATCATTTCCGGCCATCTCAGATCGGCAGAACTGAAAGATGCAAAGAAAGTCGATATGCCTAATTGTCTAATCAATGCAAAAAGATTTTTTTGCGTAGACATCCAATAATGAGGAGTCCCTCTTACTGGTCTTAAAAATTTGTATCCTTCATTATAATGTAATATTCTTTGCAAGGAATCATAGTTTGTTAGCATATTTGGTGTTACCTTTAAGCAATCTTTCTCAGAACTTTTCCTCAGTGCAATTGATACATTAGACACAATTTGATCAACTTCTGATATATATTGTGCATAAAAGATGAAGTCTGTGCTCTGTGCAAAACGTCCATCTGCATTTAGGATTCTTGCATTCATGTATCGTGACAACGTGATTTTTTCCTGTCTTTCATCATGAAATGTTGGACCACCAGTAGGATAGAGAACAGGGAAACACTTTGCCTCATTGGTTTTGTCGGCTAGTAGCCTAACAGGACTGTTACCTTCACCTGGTGCTACATTGAGTACATCAATGAAATGTTGATCAATTATTTCTGAACCCAGATCAACAGGTTGTAGTGATGTGTCTGACAAAAGACCACTTTGTTCTTTAATATATGTTATTGTAGTAATGACAATGTTCTTAGGTGTAGAAAGGAAGGGGACAGGGTCGGCGTTCAACTGCTGACTGAGCTTTATTTCAATAAATTCAAACGTCAAACAAAAACTGTGCAACGCACAACAGTAAAACAAAATAATCCACAAAGGTCTTCACTCCAGTCTCGGCATATACAATCCACAATGGGCTTCACTCCAGCAGTGTTGTCGTGCACCAGCGGCTCAGTCAGCAGTTCCCCTCTCTCTCACCAACTCCTGCTTCTTGCGGCATTTTAACCTGTCTCTGCGCCAATTACTGAAATGAGAAACAGGTGTTCGTGATTTACATTTAACCCACTCACTCACCAAAGATCTCCCGATGCTCTCTCCTGCTGCAGACCTCGCTGAACCACACCCCCCTCGCCACAGTTATATCTTCCTCTGGGTCATCTCTGTGCCCTTTTTCGTCATAATTTTTATCTGTTATTTTTTGTTCCTCCGGTTCAAAATCATCAGTATCATTGTCTAAATCATCACTTGCATTCAAAGAGTTTACCCAATGCTCATTGAACTCTGCATCATGATACCACTTATTATGTCTCACCAAATAAGACGTTGACACGTTGACAAGTGTTGACATTTTTGTACTCATAATGGCCCTTATATGTCAGTTTCCGTTTCAGTTTTATTCTTATCATGTGGTCATCACATTCGTTACGTGGAAGAATATTTGAGACATCTGTTGTATTAACAGGAACACACACTACAGGTCCATGACAGCCTTTCTGTTTTCCATGTGGAAGACAAAGCAACTTCATAAAAGGAATGTTGCGTGCAATAAGATGCTGTTCCAATGAGTTCAGACCCATTAGTTCTCTTGGAATGTCCACCAAATGCATGTTATTGGCAATACTTTCTTCAGGCAATTTTACAATGACATGTATAGCAAATCCACAATTTACAAGCTGGATTACCTGATAAACAACATGTATTCTCACATTCAATGCTACATACATGTAAATACTTTAATGTGATGCATCTTTCAGCCAAATCAGTAATGTGTTGACCTTTGATATTATAGCAATCTCTTTTACATTCAATAACCTGTTTTTTGAACAATAAACGATGACAAACACAGCAAACAAATTCAGGACCTGTTCTGACTTCTTGATGAAACTGATTAATTGTGAAATCAATGTCTCTCTGTCTCTGCTGATGTTTTGCTAAAATTTCAGATCATTTTGTATTTTACTCATACGAAAGTTGTCATCATTGTGGTATTTCTTTTTAGAGTATTCACATACACGTGCTTTAAAGGTGGGGGTTTTGTGATATTTATTCTTTAAATATTCACATAAACGTTCTTTAAAGGTAGGGTTGTTGTAATATTTATTCTTTGAATATTCACATACACTTGCTCTAAATGCTTTGTTGCTTTTATACTTGGACTGAGAATATTGAAGAACACGTCTTTGAAAAACTACATTACTGGAATACTTCATCTTTGAATGTTCACGTTTTGACTGTTGTACATTAATATTGTTCTTATAATTACCTCGAAGATTTTCAAGTTTTTTCTCTTTATAATCATTGTCATTACAGTATTTTGCTTTAGAGTTCTCAATCTTTCTTTGCCTATAATCACTGTCATCACAGTATTTAGATTTTACCTGCTCTATTTTTTTCTGTCTGAAATCAGTGTTGCTGTGGTATCGCTCACATTCTCTTTTACATTTAGAGGACTCTTGTGTATCATTTAATTTCCTTTTTCGCAAATTGTAACATATGTTTTGATCATCCACTTCAATATTACATGCTTTTGCATACACTTTTTCTTGATTTTTATGTTTAACACATGTAACAACTTCATAGTAATTTCCATTGCAGTGCTTCAAATAGATGGCATTAACTGTAAATAACGGTTCGGTAGGAAAATGCGCGTTCCATCTGTCAACAAGTCATTATATTTATTTTTAGAAAGTCAGCTAGACCAAACAGTTCCACATGACTTCCCCACGTTCCGGAAAAATACATACTAGACTGCGTTAAATAATCTTCCATTGATTTGTATTCTTTTCTTAAATATCTTACAAATCTAGAACTGTTAGTTTCAAGATGTTTTACAACTGCACGTCTAATTATCAGGTGTTTCTCTTCATTACCACATACTGCACGTGCTATTGATCTAAACAAGCAATTACCATATCCTTTAATTGATTTTGTTTTGCACGGTAGCTACTCCTAGAAAACACACACATTACTGGCTTTAACGGCAACTCTTTCATTAGTCAGTTGTAAGCGAGCACACAAAGCATCCTGATCTGCAGATGTTAAAGGTTTGAAATTGAAATCAGTATTTACTGTATCTCCAATAATAACATCATCCATTAAATTATTCTGTAAGTTGCTTACGTGTGTAAGTTTTGACTCAGTTTGCACTTGCTTCTTTTTCTTACTCGAATCCAGGCATGTCTGATCCCATTTGCGCAGAGTTGCTGATTTGTCTACACGTCTTTTTTTTTTTTTACCATAGTCAATACTACTGCTCTCTGCTGCCCTTTTAAGTGAAACATGTGTACCACTTTGTTGACCATGTAAGACTTACATGAAGTTGACTCAGTATTTACTGTATCTACAATAATGACATCATCCATTATTAAATTACTGTGCAAGTTCCTTACACGAGTTTTGACTCTGTCTGCACCCTTTTCTTTTCTCTACACGTGTTTGTTTACCATGGTGTTTAGTGCACTTATTCTCTGCTGCCCTTGTACGTAAAACTTGTGTGTAGCAGCTTCGTTGACCAGACAAACAAGATCTCGTCTCATTGGCCTTACCGATAGGTGTTGCCTTTACACTCGTGACTTCAAATGCTTTTCCTTGAGCATTCAATGACATAGCAAGGTTAACAACATGCAATGGAAACAAAACCCCGCTTTGTTGGATCATTGATCTTCCCCTGCAGTTGCATAGATGTGTACAGCTCATCTCCATGCAACAGAATGGCATTTAGATCCTCAGTGGTCCATGTCAGCACATCCTTCAGCACACTAGTCATGACTGCTGTGACTACTGTTTGTTGCACACTGGCTGCCACGGCTAAGGCCAAATCGATCATCACCCTGATGGAAAGAACCTTGTAGGACTTTCTGTGGAAAACAATTAGAGTTATTGACATACAAAGATGTTCTACTATTACTCCAGTTTGTTCCATAATTGGAAATATTAGTGACAAACATTGGGACATTATTGGAAGAAATTGGGATTGTAAAAGGCATTTGAATACTTGTTGAAGGCAATGGTAAGGTATTGGAAGGCGTTGGTAAGGTATTGGAAGGCAATGGTAAGGTATTGGAAGGTGTTGGTAAGGTTTCGGAAGGCATTGGTAAGGTATTTGAAGGCATTGGTAACTTATTGGAAGGCATTGGAAATTCAAGGCTCTTTGTGTCCAAACTGTGAGAAGATGCCTTTTTTCCAAGACAAGGCATCACGTCTGTTGAATCCATGGACACACTGAGCAAAATACGCTCAGCATTCCTCTTCTTGGCTGCCCGGGAATGGCGGAAACCCTTTCCGCGTGGCATCTACAAACACATAAAATACACAAAGAGAAACAAATTTAGTACATAATTATTAGTTGGGATTTATTCACTACCCTGTAATATTTTATATGACAAGATATAGTTTATATTACAATTATGTGTTAACAGTTTGTGTGTGTGTGTATATTATAAATTATTCATCTCATAGGTATATTCAATTATAAACTATGATTAATATGCATTCACTTAACTTTTACACTTTAAAATAATATTCCACCACTACTGAACATATTACAAATGTCTTTACATTCACAAAAATACACTAATACCTAAATTATTAAATATGTAGTCAATGAAGTACTACTTAATATGCTGTCTATTAACTTTTAAATAGTGTAATAAACCACTCACAAAATAACCTTTTATTGCCTATATGTTCAAAATAAGAAGCTATGGTTTAACATGAGAAAAATTCATAAAGGCTTTCGAAAAATACAGGCTAAAACATAAAATTTCGTTTACAGAACTTTGATAAACAATTACACAATAATAATTACACCTTTTCATATAATGAAAATTATATTAACGTGACGACATGCGTTGGGCCCAACAGTGTACTCCGCTCGTGTGCACGCACTAACACAGTCACAGATACTATTACATACACACGTTCTCAAAAATCATATTCGTTTTCGAATGCATTATAATAAAACGATTTATACCTTTCACAAAAGTTGATCACAGGATATAAGATGATGATTCCTCACTAATGGTGTTTACTCGTATGGACAAACTCACGCGATATCATTTGACCATACAAGATGTAAGCAATCAATCTCAGATTAACGAATATACTCTAAAATTATTAATTTGATATAAATAAAATGTGTAAAACCATATTTTTTAACATTATTTGTTTAACATTTAAATAATTATATTAAATAATAATAAAAAACTATTTGAATGTGACTACATAATAAATTTTCCTTTATCAAGACACATTTTGGACAAATAGTATAACTGCATTTGACCTTAGAAAACTCTGCCATGCAATTTTCTATTTAATTTCAGGTTAATAACCCATTTATTTATATTAAGGCGAGACACTACAGGTGAATAGGGATTTTTTTTTTTTAAATTAGAAGATATCACTGTGAAACTTCTCCAGTTTATTATTGGCATAAACATAAGAAAAAAAATGTATTACAAGTTTTGTGTAAATGTATGTTTTAATATGCAAATGAGGCCTTATATACTTAAATATACGCTAATTTGCATACATTTCCAAAAACAAAATCTGAAAATTGGAAAGGTCCAGGTTTAAAATTTTTGGTTCTATTTGTTGACATATTAGATGAAAGGGCTTTTACAGAAGGTATTCTGTATATCTTATTTTCTGCTTTAGTAAATTAGAGAATACTGACAATAGCCTTAAAAAAAACTATTTTCGCCATGTTTTTTTGAGTAAAATGACCTGTAACTCAGGATAGGAATGATATATCAACAAATCCCTCTGTAAAAGCCTTCAGAATATAGCTAAGTATAAGTCTGGAAAAGTTGGTGCTTGTAAGTGCTACTGAAGTGGATATATCTGACTCTGAGTGTGAGAAAAAACTCATTTTGAGAAAACGGCCTTTAAAGTTTTTATATTGTATAATTTAATTTATTTCTATTGAAACCCAACCTACAAACAAAATATATATTCAGTTTATTAATATCAGTATTATGTAATATTTAAAACACATGGAAATTGATAAATGAATAAATTATTGATAACAATAGCCTTAAGCTGAAGAGAACTACCTTAACAGACACACATAACAGCAGTCACAAAAACTGCAAACTTCTGCAGTACCCATCTCTCTCACACAGACTACACTCCAGCAACACACTGCTACAGAACCCATGATTCTGTGGATCGATGTTAATTTTCAGCCCTGATCCAGCACAGTTAGGACAACACAAACCACTGACTAATTCATACAATCATGTGATGTGAATTATGAGCCATTCCTGTTTGGCGCGGCTGTCATTCCCAATCCCTCCAACACACTCTTTCTCTTTCCAAACAATAGGTTACGCGATGAGACACTCGCTGATGGGGTTTCATCGTCTAATCTGTTGTTTACTTTCTTTTTTACTAGCTCTTGCAAGTGACAGCTGTTGCCGTATTTTCAGTGAAACTTTATGACTTGATTTTGGTGCTGTCACATTTTCTCTCAGGTGCAGAATAAACAAGGAAGCGTGACGCCTGAGAACCAATCACGTAGTCGGAAATTCACATCGATCAATCAGATGTGGTTTTCGGCTGTAGATTCCCCGGCAAACTTTCGCGGTTGGTTATTTCTACAAAGGAAATGCCCATATTTGGATTAGACAGCGCTGTTAATGAGACTGAGAGCTTTACAATGATACCAGGCATGACATGTTTCTGTGAATGGAGACGGCACGGGAGCTCGTGTTAGAATGCTAACTTTTGGTGATTTTTTTTGACAAAATATAATGAAATAACCACCTTAATGTGTAATGTTGACATATTTTTTATTTTGACATGAAAGCTTACATGTTAAGGGAGCAAACTGGCCCAAAATCTCAAAATTGACCACTGCATGAAAAAATGATGTTTTCACCTGCCGTGTCTCGCCTTAATTAGATAACTGTACAACTGTTATATAAATTCTTCACATTTTAAACCACAAAATTGTAATAAACCTAATAGTATCTACTATTGCTTGTATAACCCATTAATAACATTCAATTATTAGTCAATTATCATTTATCATTATCACTGGTGTGGAAGGCCTGTAGCAGATTGGGATCAAGGATGTCATTCCGCTGGACCCATGATCCGTCCTCTGGCCCGTAGCCCTCCCAGTCTACGAGGTATTCCAGGAGACCACCACGGCGCCGGGAGTCCAAGATTTCACGAACCTTGTATGCAGCTGCATCCTCCAGAAGAAGTGGAAGGGGGGCTCGGCGGCTGCCACGTCAGGCGCTGTGGAAGGAGAGAGAGAAGGGTGGTGAGGATTCAGTAACGACACATGGAAAGTGGGATGAATCTTATATTGTGGAGGGAGCTGTAGACGATACGTGACTGGGTTGATCTGCTGAAGGATTGTGAACGGGCCAATGAAGCGGGGACTCAGCTTCTTGCATAGCAGACACAGTCTGATTTCCCTGGTCGACAGCCAGACCTTCTGTCCAGGTTTGTAGTTGGGAGCGTTGGAGCGACGAAGGTCGGCTGTCATCCTGCGTCTGCGCAGGGCCCTCTGCAGCTGATGGTGGGCTGAGTCCCATACCCCCTTGCTCTCCTGGAACCAGTAGTCGACAGCAGGAACATTGGAGGGTTCCCCGTCCCAGGGGAACAGTGGGGGTTGGTAGCCGAGTACGCATTGAAATGGTGTTAATCCGGTGGAAGGCTGACGGAGGGAGTTCTGGGCGTACTCGGCCCAGCCCAGGTACTGGTTCCAGGAGTCCTGTTGGCCGTGACAGAAGGTATGCAGGAAGCGGCCGTCTCTTGGATCTTCCGTTCCGTCTGCCCGTTCGTCTGAGGGTGGTATCCGGACGATAGACTTACAGTCACACCCAGGAGCGACAAGAAGGCCTTCCAGACCCGGGATATGAACTGGGGGCCCCTGTCAGATACAGTGTCCTCGGGGATTCCATAGTAACGGAAGATGTGGTTGAACATAAGTTCTGCAGTGGTGAGAGCAGTAGGTAGACCTTGGAGAGGAATTAACCGGCAGGCCTTGGAAAATCTATCCACTACCACGAGGATACAGGTGTGACCGTCAGAAGGTGGGAGATCCATTATAAAGTCAACTCCCAGGTGTGACCATGGTCGCTCAGGAACGGGCACAGTATTGAGCTTGCCGGCTGGCAGATGACGAGAGCTCTGGGAGATGGCGCACTCCCTGCAGCCCTGCACGTACCTTCTGACATCCCTGGCCAAGTTGGGCCACCAGAAGCGCGCTTTAAGCAGTGAGAGGGTCTCATTGACCCCCGGGGGACCAGTGCCAAGTGATGAGTGGGCTGTGTGGATGAGTTGAGTGTGTTGTGCTCTGGTGATGTACTGAAGACCCTGCAGGCAACCCGGCGGAGTGTGGGTGGGGGCATTGGAGGAGGGCAGAGTTTCTTCAGACCACTGGATAGGATTCACGAAGATGGATTCTGGAAGGACGGTTTCTGGAATTTCAATTTTCTCATAGGGAGCATGGAGACGGGATAAGGCGTCAGCCTTGAGATTCTTGGAGCCAGGACGATAGGAGATAGTGAAGTCGAATCTTGAAAAGAACATGGCCCAGCGAGCTTGACGGGGGTTTAATCTTTTTGCAGCTTTGAGATACTCCAAGTTTTTATGGTCGGTCAGAACTTGAAAGGGGTGTTTGGCTCCCTCCAGCCAATGCCTCCATTCCTCCAACGCAAGCTTGACGGCCAGGAGCTCACGGTCACCGATGTCATAGTTGACCTCCGCTGGGTTGAGCTTGCGGGAGAAGAAGGCGCATGGATGGAGTCTACTTGGTTGCCCCTGCTGCTGTGAGAGAACCGCTCCCACTCCTGTGGTGGAGGCGTCCACTTCCACGACGAAAGGCTGGTTGGGATCAGGGTGGACGAGGAGGGGAGCGGTGGTGAAGGCGTTCTTGAGGGCTTCAAAAGCTTGAGTGGCATCTTCGGACCAGGACAGAGACTTGGGCTGATGGCGAAGAAGGTTGGTGAGTGGGTAGACGATGGAGCTGTAGCCTTTGATGAAATGACGATAGAAATTGGAGAAACCTAGGAAGCGTTGGAGTTCTTTTACAGTTGTGGGAGTGGGCCAGGACCGGATGGCTTCCGCCTTCCCCTCGTCCATCCGGATGCCCGGTGGAAGGAGCATTTTTCCACCTTGAGGAACAGTTGGAATTGCCATAAGCACTTGAGGACCTCCGCAACGTGGTGGCGATGTTCGGCCAGGCTCCGGGAGTAGATAAGGATGTCATCAATATACACTAATACGAATTTATGGAGAAACTCCCGGAGCACCTCATGAATGAAATCCTGGAATACGGAGGGGGCGTTGACTAGTCCATAGGGCATGACCAGATATTCGTAATGGCCGGTGGGCGTGACAAAGGCGGTCTTCCACTCGTCCCCCTCGCGTATCCGGATGAGGTTATACGCGCTGCGGAGGTCCAACTTAGTGAACACAGTGGCACCACGGAGATGTTCCAGGGCCACTGGGACGAGGGGAAGTGGGTAATGGCACTTGATGGTTATCTTGTTGAGTGAGCGGTAATCAATACAGGGCCGCAAGCCTCCGTCCTTTTTGGCCACGAAGAAGAAGCTGGAAGCAGCAGGGGAAGTAGACGGACGGATGTATCCTTGCTTTAGGGCTTCTTCAATGTAGTCCTCCATGGCCTTCTCCTCCTGCACAGATAGGGGGTAGATCCTTCCCCGTGGCACTGGTTCACCCGGTAGCAGATCTATGGCACAGTTCCATGGCCGGTGTGGAGGTAATTTGGAGGCTCGTTGTGGGCAGAAGACGTCGCTGAAGGGGGCGTAACAGGATGGGATGTAGATGGATCGTTTCTCGATGGGGCTCTCGATGGAGGTGGCACAGACAGAGATTTCTTTAGGACGTGGAGATGGAGGAACAGAAAACCCAGAGAAGCAGTTGGAGAAACAGTGTTTGCCCCACTTCAGGATCTCGCCCGTACGCCAGGAGATGGTTGGGCTTTGTTGTTCGAGCCACGGGCGCCCTAGAACCACGTCAGCGGTGGATTCCTCCAGAACCAGCAGGTGGATGTCCTCGACATGAAGGATGCCAACGCGGAGTTGCAGTGGTCCAGCACAGCGGCTGATCCTCTTGCGGCCTAGGGGCTTTCCGGTGATGGAGTAGGCTTGATAGATACGAGGCGAAAGCGAGGTTTTGAGCTTGAGTTGACGACAGAGGGTCCCGGAGATTAAGTTCCCGGCTGACCCTGAATCGAGGAGCGCGACAACTGGAACAGACACATTTGCAGCAGTAAGGTTTACAACAGTGGTGAGTGGTTTCATCTTGAGTAAGGAGGGGAGGATGGCACTCACCGGAGGTCTTGGAGGACGAGTTGGGCATGCGGAGAGTACATGCCCAGGAGAGGCGCAGTAGAGGCACAAATTCAGGGTCAGCCGGCGCTGTCGTTCAGTGGAGGAAAGTCGAGAATTTTCTATTTGCATGGGTTCGTTGGCTGGTTCTGGGGAGCTGACGGGTTCGGATCGATGGAGGAGATGTTGAGGAAGCGGCTGGCCCTGGTGCTCTTCGAGACACGACTGCATATGAGTGCCTACGCGGATGGCGAGTTGGATGAAGCGTTCGAGGCCGATGTTTTCCTCGTATGCAGTGATACTTGATTTCAAAACTCTGCTTCAGGAAACATCAGATCATAAATTAATTACTGTATCAAATAATTATTCAGATCATGAGTCAAACTGCCAAACTGATGAAATCATGTGACTTTGGCGCTACAAACACCAGATTAATTAACTTATGATTACACACTGATTAATTTATGATTATATGCTTAGCAGTGTTTTGAAATCAACAATCACTAAATAAGTCATTATTTTGTTTTTTTTTTGGCGCACCAAAAATATTCTCATCACTTTATAATATTAATATTGAACCACTGTACTCACATTAACTGATTTAAATATGTTTTTAGTACCTTTATGGATCTTGATAGAAAAAATGTCATTGCACCCTATGAAGGACTCACGGAACCATCGAATTTCAACTAAAATATCTTTATTTTTGATCTGAAAATTAATGAAAGTCTTACAGGTGTAAAACAACATAAAGGTGAAATAATTTTTGAGTGAACTAACCCTTTAATAAAATCCATCTGAAGAAAAACAATGATTTTGTGAAAGAAAAATATTAATATTTACACATTACAAATTAAAATTCTACCTTTGGGCCAAACAAATATATGCAGTTTACATACACCTAAACCCAGTGGCGTGCAGTGGTGTTCTGAAGTGAGGAGGCACATTTTTTTATGAATCAATGTAAATTAATGTGCATTACTCTTAAAGTTGACACATCTTCCTTGTTAAATGAACATTACTTTACATCAAAAAATTAAGAAACCAAATACAATTCTATTTTGTAATTTTACATTAACGTAATGTAATGCTCTATTTATCAAAACCAAATCAATCTCATCAAGTTAGTGTTTTAAGCATTTCTACATTAATTCCAAAATAATAACTAAAGGCAATAATAATTTAAACAATATATTTTATTTTTGTATTGCTATTTTTCTTTAATTGTCAACTTAGGCTATTTTGGATCATCAGTCATGCTCCGTAAACACCGTCTGTCACACACATGAATTGTATTTTTAATTTCACCAAGCTGATTGCACTAAAAAACCCACAGTCATCATGCTTTCAGTCCATTTCAAGTTTGATGTTGACGTAACATAAAGTAGTGATATATCTAACTGGGTGAACTGTTTACTTACTTTTCAATTAGTCTTTCGATTGACGCCATCATTTGTTCATTCAAACTGACGCGCGGATAGCGCACGTCAACAAGAGGCGGGATTTATAGCACAAACCAATCATAACCAATTACATCCAATCATAGCGCGATGGAGACATTGCCTCCTCTCACGTGACTTTCCCCCATTCATTCTCAATTACCCCCCACAAAACCCACCGCACGCCGGGGGTCTGATGATTTTATATGGTTTCCTATGAGAGGAAAGGGAGGCATGACTCCATAGACTGTAAAGCATGACTCCTGCTGAAACTTTACCTGCGGGTGTCGCTGTTGGGCAGTGTTCCTTAAGAAATACGCGTGACTTGCGCTCTTTTTAATGTCATAATTTGTAATATTTGTGATGTTTTATATGTAATATGGATTATTTTCTCATCCTATTTTTTTGAGGAGGCACTGCCTCCCTTGCCTACTCGGAGGAAACGCCCCTGCCTAAACCATAACTTACACTAGACACAATGTCATAAGTTGCATAAGTTCTGCTTTACGCATGAGTAGACTTAATGTTAATTTAAACAGAAGCTACAATTTTAAACATCCATATTCATTTAAACATCCCAAACACATCTTACCCATGCCCTAACAATACTTTTGACTATATAAACCAATATTAACCAATTGTAATAAAACTGGTCACAGTAGATTCCTTGGGTCATGCTGAGAACATAGACATCAAATTTGCCATAGTCGGCTGAACTTCCTGTCCACCATATTCTTTTTCTATAAAAACCTACCTTTTCGAACTACTCCTAGACCATTTCTACAATTTTAACCAAAATTGAAACGTATCCTCTTCAGACCATGCCGACAAAAAGTTATGGACTTCAAGTCGATGCGTAAAACAGTTTTCGTATACCAGAGCAAAGAATTTGAGGCATGATGCAAAACCCACTCTTGAAGCTGTATCTCTGCAATTCTTTGACATATTGACACCAAACTTTGCAAATGTCATTGTCACCTCACTCTGACCATACCACAACAATTTGGTCACAGCACCACCTATTGGTCAATAGTGATGAACCAGTAAATCCTCATTTTTTATCATTTTTTAGCTCTTTTGCCTAAAATGATCTTAATACGTCTTTAATTGCTCACAGTTGCAGTTGGTCTGATGCTCCCAGCCATGTTGGCTGGCTTCTTGTGCTGTTTTTGTGCTTGGCCCCATAATTGCTGCTTGCAGCTATATTTTTAGGGGCTAAGCACCGAAGGTGTGTAGGCACCTATTGTATCCGTTGGCGTTCTTTTTTTTTATTATTATTAGTATTATTCTTCCGCTCTGGAAGTCTATGGCAGCCCATAGAACAGTTTGCGGGAAAGTTGTGTGTTTGTCTGTATTTTACGAACGCATTAGCGTATCTTTATGAAACTCGGTATGGGTCTTTGGCACCGTGCCCTTACAATACTCAAAAAGTTTTGTCGCAGCGCCACCTTGTGGTCAAAAGTTATAACAAAATTACTAAAATGCTAATAACTTTTGACTGTATTAATCAATTGTAATGAAACTGGTCTCAGTAGATTCCTTGGGTCATGTTGAGAACATAGATATCAAATTTGCCATAGTCAGCTGATCTTCCTGTCCGCCGTATTGTTTTTCTTTAAAAACTTACTTTTTCAAACTCCTCCTAGACCTTTGCTCCGATTTTCACCAAAATCGAAATGTATCATCTTCAGACCATGCCGACAAAAAGTTATGGATTTCAAGTCGATATGTCAAATTGTTTTTATATAGCAGAGTAACAAATTTGAGGCATGATGCAAAAGGCAAGGCAAGGCAATTTTATTTGTATAGCACATTTCCTACACAATGGTAATTCAAAGTGCTTTACATAAAAAAGAATAATAAAAATAGAACATAAGGAATAGAAATAACAGTAAAAACAGAGAATTTTGCTATCTGGATGGAAGAGCTAGGAAGTCTCATGGAGTTTGTTGTAGTTGTTGTTGTCCATCAGAGTGGATCTAAACGGATCTATCCATCAGAGCAGATCAGAATGTATCTTCCTCACACGACAGGACTGCTACCTGTTAAGGCACTTTAAACTGATAAACACCCTTTTGCCAAGACACCTCAAACTGCACCACACAGCCCTAATCCCCCTTCCGGAGATATCTTATCTATGCAACTGTCACGGAGACGAACTCCGTGATTCCCTCCTCTGGCCATCGGAGGGAACCATCACCCAGCCAGCTCGCCGCCCATCAACACCAACTTAATCGCCTCACTTCCATCACGGAGGAACTAGTTAAGGCACTACAGAGACTGCAGATAACCGCGCCAGCGGCGCCCTCTCCCCCCGCCGCGGCCGCCATTAACCACGCGGCAGGAACGCCGTCGCCTAGCAACCCTCGTCTCTCACTGCCAGAAAAGTTTGACGGTGATCCAGCCAAGTGCAAGGGCTTTATACTCCAGTGCTCCCTCTTCATTAATCAACAACCAGCTTTATATCCCACGGAGACCAGTAAGATTGCTTTTGTTTGTTCTCTGCTTACTGGTAAGGCACTAGAGTGGATAACTGCCATATGGGGGGAGAATGGGTCCACCTTTTCCACGTTCGATTACTTTATGCAGCAGTTTAAAGCGGTGTTCGACCACCCGAGTGATGGGAAGAGAGCGGATGATCGACTGATGGAGCTGTCACAGGGCAGAAGGACGGCGGCTGAGTATGCCCTGGCATTCCGCACTCTCGCCGCTCAAACCAACTGGGTGAGTGATACCCTGAAAGTTTGTTTTAGACGCGGATTGTCTCATGAATAACAGTCAGAGCTGGCATGTCGAGATGAGGGGAAGAGCTTGGACCAGTATATTGAACTCGCCATTCACGTGGACAACCTGATTCGAGCTCGCAAGTCTGGCCAGAGACGTGATGTCCGCCCCATTCAGCCGACAGAAGCAGAAACTCCAGAAACCATGCAAATCAACGCATACCACATCTCCGAGGAGGAGAGGAATCGCCGCCTGACTAATAGACTTTGTTTGTACTGTGGCAGTCCCGGTCATGTTCGTAACACTTGTCCCGTCCGCACTCGTCCTGAAAGTCAGCGCATGGTGAGTGAATCCAATCCCTATTATCACTCAGATTTAACTGTGTCCGTACCTATAACCCTCCAGATTCAGAACACTCAAATGAATACCACGGCTTTACTGGATTCAGGGGCTGCGGGGAACTTCATTTCCCAAGCGTTCGCACAGCTACACAACATTCCTCTAATAGAATGTTCTTCTCCCCTCACAGTGGAAGCCATAGACGGGCGACCCCTGGGCTCCGGACGAGTCAACACCATCACCCAACCCTTAACCATGCAAACTGGCATATTGCACACAGAGTTCATACAGTTCCATGTGTTACCCACCTCAACCTCGGCTATTATACTCGGATTACCCTGGCTCCGCACGCACAATCCCACGTCTGCTGGAGAGAGGGTCAAATATTGCAATGGGATAAGAATTGTTTTACCAAATGTCTGTCTCCTGTCACCTCTCTACCCCTCAGAACAGTCCAGGCCGATGACTCTTCACCCGGTTCCGAGTTCCAAATCCCCTCAGATTATCAGGATCTATCGCTGGCATTCAGCAAAGTACGCGCCACACAATTACCATATGACTGTGCCATTGATCTTCTCCCAGGAACAACACCTCCTAGGGGCCGTATCTTCCCGCTCTCCCAACCTGAGTCAGAATCCATGAAAAAATACATCGAGGAGGAACTGGCGAAAGGATTCATCCGTCCTTCCACGTCACCCGCTTCAGCGGGCTTCTTCTTCGTGAGTAAAAAGGACGGAGGTCTGCGTCCCTGTATTGATTATCGTGGTCTCAATGATATAACTGTCAAGTTTCGCTACCCATTGCCCTTAGTGCCTGCAGCCTTGGAACAGCTCCGAACAGCCAAATTCTTCACCAAGCTCGATCTACGGAGTGCCTATAACCTAATTCGCATCCGGGAGGGTGACGAATGGAAAACCGCCTTCTCAACGGCCACCGGACACTACGAATATCTCGTTATGCCCTTCGGGCTTGTTAATAGTCCGTCTGTCTTCCAGTCGTTCATAAACGACGTGTTCCGAGATATGCTTAACCGTTTTGTTATTGTTTACATAGACGATATCCTGATTTACTCCGATACCATGCAGGAGCATGTGCAACAGGTCAGACAGGTTCTCAAGCGCCTCATCCAGTATCAGCTCTATGCCAAGGCTGAGAAGTGCGATTTCCACAAGTCCTCCATCTCATTCCTGGGGTACATCATCAGCCCCGAGGGCGTCGCCATGGATGAGGGAAAGGTAAACACTATCCTGAAATGGCCGCAGCCCCAGACTGTCAAAGAGATGCAGCGATTCCTGGGCTTTTCAAACTTCTACAGGCGCTTCATCCGCAACTTCAGTTCCATAGCCAACCCTCTTACAGGTATGGTCAGAAAAGGTCAGAGTCAACTCAGATGGACCCCTGAGGCCTTACACGCTTTTCAACAGCTCAAGGAACGCTTCACCTCCGCGCCCATACTGCACCACCCCGACCCGTCACTGCCATTCATAGTCGAGGTGGACGCATCTAACACAGGTCTCGGCGCCATCCTATCCCAGCGTCAAGGTAATCCTCCTAAAATGTTTCCCTGTGCTTACTATTCCAGAAAACTGAATGCTGCTGAACGAAATTACGATGTCGGGGATCGGGAGTTGCTGGCCATGAAAGCGGCTGTTGAGGAGTGGCGTCACTGGCTGGAGGGAGCCGTGCATCCGTTTGTCATACTAACGGACCACAAGAACCTCGAATACCTCCGCACCACCAAGAGATTGAACCCCCGTCAGGCCCGATGGTCCCTTTTCTTCTCACGCTTCAACTTCACCGTGACTTATCGACCCGGCTCAAGAAACACCAAAGCGGATGCCCTTTCGCGTCAGTTTGAAGGTGAGCAAGAACACAAAGACCCAGAAACCATAATTCCATCTTCTCTTGTTATCGCACCTGTACAGTGGGACGTTATGACCGAACTGGAACAGGCCAACGCAGAGATCGAGGTCCCTCGAGAATGTCCTCCGGAGAGAACATTTGTACCACCGGCTCTGCGCCCTCGGATACTGGAGATGGTTCACAACTCCCCAGCAGTCGGTCACCCAGGCATCACCGCTACCATACAAGTCATACAGAACCGCTTCTGGTGGCCTTCCCTATCGAAAGACACTACTCAGTTTGTCAAAGCCTGCTCGATCTGTAACCGTCATAAGTCCTCTCATCAGCTCCCAGCCGGTCTGCTGCATCCTCTACCCGTGCCCCAGCGTCCTTGGTCCCACATCGCAGTCGACTTTATAACTGATCTCCCTGTTTCCAACGGCTACACCACCATACTCACAGTAGTGGATCGCTTCTCCAAGGCATGTCGTCTGATCCCATTACCCAAACTACCCACCGCTATGCAGACTGCCGAACACCTCTGCCAGTGGGTGTTTCGTATATATGGATTACCCGAGGACATTGTGTCAGACCGAGGTTCGCAATTCACATCTCGCCTGTGGTCCGCTTTCTGCCAAGCACTAAACATCAATGTCAGTCTCACATCCGGGTACCATCCACAGTCCAACGGGCAGACCGAACGTCTTAACCAAGAACTCACCCGCTTCCTCAGATCATACTGCAACGGCAATCAAGACGACTGGTCCCGGTACCTCCTATGGGCTGAATACGCCCAGAACTCTCTCCGTAAACCAGCAACCGGCTTAACCCCGTTCCAATGTGTCCTGGGCTTCCAACCGCCCCTGTTCCCTTGGTCTGGTGAGCCCACCGACGTACCAGCTGTCAACGACTGGCTCAACCGTAGCGAAGCCACCTGGGATAGAGCGCACACACACCTGCAACACGCTGTTCGCCGTCAGAAGGAACAAGCTGACTGCCACCGTCGCCTCGGACCCCTTTACCGCCCTGGTCAGTGGGTATGGCTATCCACAAGAGATATGCGCCTGCGACTCCCATGTAAGAAGTTAAGTCCAAGGTACGTTGGCCCTTTTCAAATCACGCACCAGATAACACCAGTCTCATTCCGTTTGGCATTACCTAACCATTATCGTATTTCTCCCACTTTCCATATGTCCCTGCTCAAACCCGCCGATGGCCCCCACGAGGAGGGGGAGGAGAGGTCCAGTGACGAGGGCCCCCCACCCGTCTTGGTCGACGGTGAGGAGATCTATCAGGTCCGAGAATTGTTGGATTCCAGACGTCGCGGTCGCACACTCCAGTACCTAGTTGACTGGGAGGGGTTTGGTCCGGAAGAACGCTCCTGGGTCAATTCGGATGATATCCTAGACCCCAGCCTGGTGGCAGAGTTCCACACGAACCATCCGGATAAGCCAGCCCCTCGTCCTCGAGGAAGACCGCGACGTCGCCAGCATCCTCGCGCCAGGAGGCGCTCGCAGGGGGGGGGCTCTGTCACGGAGACGAA
Source organism: Chanodichthys erythropterus (assembly GCF_024489055.1). Lineage (NCBI taxonomy): Eukaryota > Metazoa > Chordata > Actinopteri > Cypriniformes > Xenocyprididae > Chanodichthys > Chanodichthys erythropterus. Next base: position 14,871,422 of record NC_090227.1, on the reverse strand, counting down.
CTCCGTGATTCCCTCCTCTGGCCATCGGAGGGAACCATCACCCGAATATTAGCACACACACTCACCCACACTACATTTCCCATAAGCCCGTACCTTGGACTGATTACACCTGCAGCTGAATCACATTACCCGGACTATAAAGGACTGCCATATCCACCTGTCAGACGCGAAGTCTTGTTTTGCCGTGGTGAACAATTCCGAGCGTTTTTTCCTGTTTGATTACTTGTTGCTGTCTGCCTGTATACCCGTCTACGATCCATTGCCGCCTACCTCTGACGTCTGCCTGTTTTCCCGTTTCTGTGAGTGTTATCTGCCAGCCCTGACTTACTGCCTGTCTGACCACGATTCTGCCTGTTCCTTACATACCAGTTTGCTCCTGTCTGACCCTGCCTGTATTACTACGATTCTTCTAATAAAGCATGCAAATGGATCAATGCCCGAGTGATGATTCGTTACAGCAACGCAGTTCAAATTTCCCCTTTGGAAATTTCCCCCTTTGGAAAGTGTCCTGACTGTAATCCAGATATATCTTAACCATGCACTAGAGCTTAAATTTCCCCATGGTTTGTCCCCTTGTCCAAATTTACCAAATTTTAACTTAATCACTTTCTTCCTAATTCTCCCAGCTCTTTCAACCAGACAGCAATATTTAAAATGCATTAAAAGTCAGAATAACAAGATGATACATAAAAGATATAAAAAACATTAAAAATGAAATAAAAACAGGAAAAGGAATTAAAAGAATAAATAGATAATATGTATAAAATAAAGTGCAAACAGTTCGGACATAGCACAGTGCTCAATCAGCAAATGCATAGATAAAAAGATGTGTTTTGAGTCTGGATTTGAATGTGGCTACTGTTGGAGCACACCTGATCTCTTCTGGAAGCTGGTTCCAGCTGCGGCTGGCAAAACAGCTAAAAGCAGACTCGCTCCTTGCTTTGAGTGAACCCTTGGTATTTCTAAATGACTTGATCCTGATGATCTGAGTGATCGGTTTATATTCTATGAGCATATCTGCAATGTATTGAGGTCCAAGACCATTGAGAGATTTATAAACAAGTAACAGTACTTTAAAATCAATTCTAAATGCAACTGGAAGCCAGTGCAAGGACCTGAGGACTGGTGTGATGTGTTCATGTTTTCGGGTTCTGCTCAGAATCCTGGCAGCAGCGTTCTGTACGAGCTGCAGCTGTCTTATGGTCTTTTTGGGAAGACCAGTGAGGAGCCCATTACAATAATCCACCCGGCTGGTGATGAAAGCATGAACAAGTTTCTCTAAGTCTTGACTGGAGACAAAGCATCTAATTCTTGCAATATTTTTGAGATGATAATATGCTGATTTAGTTTTTGTCTTTACATGGCTACTGAAACTCAGGTCTGACTCCAAAATCACACCAATATTCCTGACTTGATTTTTAGTTGTTTGACCCCTAGAGTGAAGGTACATGTTCACTTTGAGAACTTCATCTTTGTTTCCAAACGCAATGATTTCAGTTTTGTCTTTGTTTAACTGAAGGAAGTTTAGACACATCCAATTTTTCATTTCATCAATGCATTGGCACAGGGAGTCAATGGGGCTGTAGTCGTTAGGTGATAGGGCTAGGTAAATCTGGGTGTCATCTGCATAGCTGTGATATGCAATTTGGTTCTTTCTCATTATTTGGCTCAGTGGCAGCATATATAGGTTGAACAGGAGGGGTGCAAGAATTGAACCTTGAGGGACTCAGCATGTCATGGGTGTCCACTCAGACTTATGGTCACCGATACTCACATAATAACCTTTCCCTTCTAAGTATGACCTGAACCATTTAAGGACCAGAAAGCCCAACCCAGTTTTCCAGCCTGTCAAGAAGAATGTTGTGATCGACAGTGTCAAACGTGTCAAACGAGTAGAACCAGCACTGTTAATTTACCTGAATCTGTGTTAAGGCGAATATCATTTATTATCTTTATGAGTGCTGTCTCTGTGCTGTGATGCGGTCGGAAACCAGATTGAAAGTTGTCAAAGTATCCATTCAAGCTTAACCCTCAGGGGTCTGAGGATTTTTGGGGCCTTTGAGAAGTTTTGACATGCCCTGACATTTGTGCTTTTTTCAGATCAAAAGTATTCAAAACAGTTATGATTTATTTTGCCATATTGGATTCTGCATTTTCTATGTGGATGTTAAAGTCCCCTGTAATAGCAAAACTGTCAAACTCAGAGGAAATTGCTGATAACAGTTCTGTAAAGTCCTCCACAAAGGCTGGAGAGTATTTTGGAGGCCTGTAGATAACTATAAGTAGAATGCGAGGAGCACCTTTTAACACAATACCCAAGTATTCGAAAGACAAGTAATCACCAAATGACACTTGCTTGCATTGATAGACATCTTTAAATAGAGCAGCAACACCTCCACCTCTCCTAACAGCTCTGCAGACACTCATAAAAGTAAAGTTAGACACTGCAGCTGTCTTCAAGCCATGTTTCATTTAGAAGCATAAAATCTAGGTTGTTTGTGGTTATTAAGTCATTGACTAGAAGTGATTTATTTTTAAGTGAGCGGATGTTTAAAAGTGCTAACTTAACAGTCTTACTTTCTGTCTTTACAGTAATCTTAGTTTGACGCGTAATAGGTAGCAGATTAAATGGGTTTGCCAATCGGTTTGAGAAGGCCTTAGGCTTTCTATAATGTAATAAAACAGAAATAGAGAAAGCTACAGGCACACTGGGTTCCCACTTGTTCTGTAAACATTTGATAAAGTGACTGTTATCATAGCGGGGACCCGACACACATCACTGAGAGCTGTTACCGGTTGTTTTTGGTTCACCTAGAACAGATGGAGGAGGATGAGGGCCCTGGCGTTGTGGCAGGGGCCGGAGAGCTCTCGCAGGAGGAGGGGGAGGGCGAGCTGGGCCCACAGGCTTTGGTGGTTTCGGGGCTTGACGCTTTTTTGTTGATATCTGGGGGCTAGCAGCAAAAGAGTTGGAGAGTTTGGTTCCAGCATACACCAGTTCCTCCATTTTCTCTGAGAAGCACAGAAGAGGGGATGCTGGAGAAAGGGATAACGTGTTTGGTGAGAGGAGCTGTTGCTCTGGTGTTACCGGAGGCTGTAATATGTTGTCCTGGCTTTCCTGGCTGTTTTCCCGAAAGTCGTGCTTGGGTGCGGAATCTTGGAGCAGTTCTAACACGTCACTGTCTCTCGGTGAGCTCTGTGGGCAGGGCTCAGTCAGGATTGTGTGCGTGAGCAGTGGTTGTTGTGGCTGCGTGGTGTTATCATTGACCTTGTGGGATGTGTCAACCGCATGTCCATTCAGGTGCTGAAATGAAGTCCTGTGGTCAGTTGTACTCTGTCCAGGTGTGTTTGTGCCATTCAGGTTGATTGGATTTGCACACACTGCTGAAGGATGATGGAGGCAGAAGTAGATATTGTCCTTTAGCACTCTTGAGCCCAGTTTGTTTGGTTGCAGGCCATCATGATTGAACAGTTGTCTCTGACTCCAGAACAGATTGAAGTTGTTGATGAAATTCAGTCCTTTTAAGTTGCAGGTTTTTTGCAGCCATGTGTTAAGACCAAGCAACCGTGGAAATCTATTTGTTCCTCTTGCTGGGAGTGGTCAACTGATGAACGACTGAACTTTTAGTCTTTTAAGCATTTCAAAAAGTTAATTGAAATCCCTCTTAAGGAGTTCTGACTGCTCATTCCGAAGATCATTCTTCCCCACATGAATGATTAGTCAATGTGCAGTTTTATAGTTCATCAGAATGCTCTTAAGTTCCCTGTTTACATCAGAAACTGTTGCTTGTGGAAGGCAGCATGTAGTTGTATCCCTGCTGCTAATGTTTCTTATAATAGTGTCACCCACTATCAGAGTCCTGGGCTCGGCTGCTCTCTGAGCTGAGTGCCGCTGACTGTTCAACCTTGAGCGGCAGTTAGCATCGGTGTTAGCTGCTGGCTGATTTGATCCGTGTCTGATCATGTTTGGGGATTCCTCACCCACATTTATCATGTCTGGAGATTCCTCACCCACATTCATTAACACTTCAAATCTGTTCTCCAGATGTATTGGCGGTGGTAGGGAGCTATTGCTTGGGGTAGAGGATGCTACTGCATTAATATGTGATACTCGTGACAATCTGATGTCTCGAGTGCCTTTGGGTCTCGCTCCCTGTGTGTGCCATCGATTAATATGTTGATCAATTTCGGCACTCAGTACGGTTTGTTTAGGGGCATTAGATTCATTGGACTCACCGACTGTGTGCTGAGGACGTCCATGATGAAGCTCAGTTGTGTGTTCCTTCTGGTTTGGTAGTCCCGCAAGTAAGTTTGTTTCAAGAACTGCAATCCTTTGTAGAAGTCTGTGGCAGTTTGTGCAGCAGGTAGATTCTTCAACCAGAGGAGGCATATTACTTCTAATCCTTTTGGATGTAGGCAGCTGTGTTTTCCCTTCGCTGGAATGTAAGCTGATGGCTGCCGTCAGTGGGAGGCTGGTTGGATAAAAATTCCCCTTTTTTGTAGCAATTCTTCCATTTAAAAAGATTGTTGGTGCCAAGATTTTTCGTTTGAGCACTGTGCCTATTTTCTGTAGTTAAAATTAGGAGATAAAATATAAAAGCAAAGCGCGGAGCTGTAAGCAAGAGCGTCTGAACAGTAGCGAAGCAGGAACTAGAATGAGAAGTAGAACAAAACACACTCTTGAAGCTGTATCTCGGCACTGCTTTATCGTATTCAGACCAAACTTGATACATGTCATCACAACCATGACCTGAGGCAACATGCAGCGTTTCGGCGCAGCGCCACCTAGTAGTGCGGAGATATAAAAATTGCTATTTTTGCTTATGACTTCTGATGGGTTTGTCCAAAAATCATAAATTTGGTCCCGTTGGTTTCGGGGCATCATGCAAAGTTGAATGATAACCATTATTACCATATCAGCAATTTTGGCCGTCTGCCATTTTGAATTTTGTGCTAAAATGCTGTATTTTATGAACGCATTAGCATATCTTTACAAAACTCGGTATGGGTCATCAACAAAATGCCCTGAAGAAGCCTGAGAAGTTTCGGACCAGCGCCACCTTGTGGCCAAAAGTTATAACAAAATTTACAAAAATGCTAATAACTTTTGACTCAGTTGATTCCTTGGGCCATGCCGAGAACACAGATATGAAATTTGTCATAGTCAGCTGAACTTCCTGTCCGCCATAATGTTTTTTCTTTAAAAACCTACTTTTTCGAACTCCTCCTAGACAGTTGCTTCGATTTTCAACAAAATCTAACCGTTTCATCATCAGATGACTCCGACAAAAAGTTATGGATTTAAAGTCGATACATCAAAGCATCTTTGTATACCGGAGCAATGAATTTGAGGCATGATGCAAAACAAACTCTTGAAGCTGTATCTCTGCACTGCTATATTGTATTCAGACCAACTTTGGTACATGTCATCATAAGCATGACCTGAGGCATCATGCAGTGTTTCGGCACAGCACCACCTACTGGTGTGGAGATATGAAAAAGGCTATTTTTGCTTATAACTTCTGATGGTTTTCTCCAAAAATATAAAATTTGGTCTCGTTAGATTCGGGGCATCCTGCCGAGTCGAATGATATCCAATTTTCCCACTTCGGCCATTTTGAATTTTGTGCTAAAATGCTGTATTTTACGAATGCATTAGCGTATCACTACGAAACTCAGTATGGGCCATCAGGATAATTCCCTGAAGGAGCCTGAGAAGTTTCGGCACTGCACCACCTTGTGGTCAAAAGTTATAACAAAATTAACAAAAAATGCTAATAACTTTTGACTATATTTACCGATTGTAATGGACCTGGTCTCAGTCGATTCATTGGGTCATGCTGAGAACATAGATATCAAATTTGCCATAGTCAGCTGAACTTCCTGTCCGCCATATTGTTTTTTTTTTAAAAACATACTTTTTCGAACTCCTCGTAGATCATTGCTCCAATTTTCACCAAAATTGAACCGTATCATCTTCAGACCATGCCGACAAAACGTTATGGATTTCAAATCAATACGTCAAACAGTTTTCATATACCGGAGCAACAAATTTGAGGCATGATGCAAAAACGACTCTTGAAGTTGTATCTCTGCAATGCTTTGCCATATTGACACCAAACTTTGCGGTTGTCATTGTCAACTCACTATGACCATACCACATTAATTTGGTCACAGCGCCACCTATTGGTGGAAAGTGATAAACCAGTAAATCTTTATTATTGACTGTATATGTGATTTTTCAGCTCTTTTGCCTAAAATGATCCTAATAGGTCTTTAATTGCTCACTGTTGCAGTTGGTCTGATGCTCACGGCCGTGTTGGCTGGCTTGTGCCACTTTTGTGCTTGCAGCTATATTTATAGGATTAGATTTCTCGGAGCACTGTGGAGTTTGCACAAATAACAGTTTATAAATATAGCTGCAAGCAGCAATTCGGGGCCAAGCCCCAGAAGGGGCAGTAGCGCAATACGGAGCAGGAAGAGCAAAAACAGCAGAAATTGAATGTACATGCTAAACAGCTCGTTCAGAAGGACAGGTGGAAATGAAATGAAAATTAATAGAAGTTCAGAGAATGAACACGGAATGAACTAAAAACACTTGTATCTCATTCAAGAGGAATAAAGATTAGTACAATGCTTATTTGGATAAAAAAGGTATCAAAATGACTCATTACACACAATTGTATAAAGGCACCCCACACGGGATTCGAACCCACAATCTCCGGGTCCAATGTCCATTTCTCAACTCATTGCGCCACTGTGCAGGTGAATGTTGGCACACCTGCCGAAGTTCATTAGTTCATGTGAAAATGAACTCAAAATGAAGAATTTTTATAAAACTGCACTGAATGTTATATTTAATAACTACTTTAGATCATTCTGCAGCTCATCATGCTGTAGCGCAATACAGAGCAGGAAGAGGAAAAACAGCAGAAAATGAACAAACATGAAACAGCTGGTTCAGAATTACGGGCGAAAATGAACTCAGAACTTATGGACATAAGCTTAGATGAAAATGAACACAGCATGAAACAAAAAGCATTTATTTCTAATCCAAGAGGCAGTAAAGGAATCAAAACACACTATTTCATAAAACTGCTCCACCTGGGATTCGAACCCACTATCTTGGGGTGCAGAGCTCATCAGGTAACTGGCTTTACACATTGAGCTACTTGAGGATGCACATTCAACAATCTGTGGAAGAGAACTTTTAGTGTAAGAAAGAATTTACAAAAAAGCATTACTTAGCATGCTAACCATATTAGCATGCTAAGCTAACTTAATGCTAATGAAGCTCATGGTTAACTTGATAGCTGAAGAGCCACATTAAAGAGAATGACAACTGGTTAGCATGCTAAGCAATTAGCATGCTAAGCTAACTAGCATAAGACAACAAACACAAGCAAGGTCACATTCAGAGATGAATATCTTGGGAATGGTAGCGAATATCAAAAATCCATTCAGTCATTTCTGTGCGGCTCGGTCCAAAGATCACCTGAGCTGATTTTGGACAAAATTGGACAAAAATTGTAGGAGGAGTAGTGAAAAAATGGAATACTGTACTTTTCAAAATGGCCACTACTGTACTGGGTGGAGTCTTAATGTAAGATATTGAATGTGATCAGTATGAAGAGAGGAATCAGTTGTATTGACATTCATTTTTCTGGAACAAAGGGTTCAAAAGTTATAACCTTTACAAAAGTGAATATTTGAACTGGTGGTGGCGCAATAGACTTAGTCCTAGATACTCCAAAGTTGGTCAAATTACTTTTAATTACTATCACTACAAGCATGCCAAATTTGATAATTTTCCTTCTTATGGTTCATTGATTACCATACAGGGGGAAGAAGAATAACTACGAATTTGGACATAAAGGAATTGCATGTGATAGCTTCAGATTAGACCAGTTTTAGGCAGAATGCCTAGAACAGACACAAGTTCTGCATCTTTTCCTGCCACAGTACCTCATGCGGTCTGGGCATGTGTCACACTGAGTTTCGAACCCACGATGCAGAGTATTCGGGATCCGTGGCGTAACACATTGAGCTAATCAGCCATGCAAGTTCATCAGTATGCTAAGCAGAGGTTTCAGTGTGAGAAAGAGTTCACAAAAAAAAAAGCTTCATAGCATGTTAACCATATTAGTATGCAAAGTTATTTAATGCCAACTAAGTTTTGGTTAACCTGTTGACTGAAGACCACATTAGAAAGAATAGCAATAGTTTAGCATGCTAAGCAATTACTGTGCTAAGCTAACTAGTATAAGACAACAAACACAAGCAAGGTCACATTCAGAGATGAATATCTTGGGAATGGTAGCGAATATCAAAAATCCGTTCAGTCATTTCTGTGCGGCTCGGTCCAAAGATCATCTGAGCTGATTTTGGACAAAATTGACCAAAATTTGTGGGAGGAGTAGCGAATAAACTGTTTTTGATTTAATTCAATATGGCAGACAGGTACATTTAAGGAAAATGACAAATGACACATTGTCGGAATCGGCATAAGCCAGGGAATAAAATGACATAAAGCAGACAAATTTTGGATAATGTTTTCAAAAGTTATAAGCAATTTTGCAAAAATCATTATATCTGTGGAACACTAGGTGGCGCTGTGCTGAAACTTCTCATGTACCTTCAGGACACTCTGATGGTCATATGTACCAAATTTTGTGATGATATGTCAAATTGTTTAAAAGTTATTGCAATTTATGACAAAATTCAAAATGGCGGACACGTGGTTCATCCGATGTTGACGAATTCGATATCCTCGGATTCGGCATGGCACAGGGAATCCATAGACACCAAGATCTTGATTTTCTAATAAAGTGTTCAAAAGTTATTGGCCAAAATAGCCATTTTTCAGATCTCATGACCTGTAGGTGGCGCTGTTCCCAAATTTGGCATGGAACCTCAGATCATGGTCTTGATCAAGTGTACCAATTTTAGTTTTGATTGCTCAAAGTTTGGCCGAGATACAGCCTCTATAGCAATTTTGGGTCAACCTTGTTAACTTCGTGACATCATAACTTTTGAACAAAGATGAATAAAAAAAATCTGTTCAGTCATTTCTGTGCGGCTCAGACCAAAGATCACTTGATCAAAGTTTGGACAAAATTGGACAAATTTTGAAGGAGGAGTAGCGAAAAAACGGAATACTGTACTTTTCAAAATGGCCACTACTGTACTGGGTGGAGACTTAATGTAAGATATTGAATGTGATCAGTATGAAGAGATGAATCAGTTGTATTGACATTCATTTTTCTGGAACAAAGGGTTCAAAAGTTATAACCTTTACAAAAGTGAATATTTGAACTGGTGGTGGCGCTATAGACTTAGTCCTAGATACTCCAAAGTTGGTCAAATTACTTTTAATTACTATCACTACAAGCATGCCAAATTTGATAATTTTCCTTCTTATGGTTCATTGATTACCATACAGGGGGAAGAAGAATAACTACGAATTTGGACATAAAGGAATTGCATGTGATAGCTTCAGATTAGACCAGTTTTAGGCAGAATGCCTAGAACAGACACAAGTTCTGCATCTTTTCCTGCCACAGTACCTCATGCGGCCTGGGCATGTGTCACACTGAGTTTCGAACCCACGATGCAGAGCATTCGGGATCCGTGGCGTAACACATTGAGCTAATCAGCCATGCAAGTTCATCAGTATGCTAAGCAGAGGTTTCAGTGTGAGAAAGAGTTCACAAAAAAAAAGCTTCATAGCATGTTAACCATATTAGTATGCAAAGTTATTTAATGCCAACTAAGTTTTGGTTAACCTGTTGACTGAAGACCACATTAGAAAGAATAGCAATAGTTTAGCATGCTAAGCAATTACTGTGCTAAGCTAACTAGCATAAGACAACAAACACAAGCAAGGTCACATTCAGAGATGACTATCTCGGAAATGGTAGTGAATATCAAAAATCTGTTCAGTCATTTCTGTGCGGCTCGGTCCAAAGATCATCTGAGCTGATTTTGGACAAAATTGACCAAAATTTGTGGGAGGAGTAGCGAATAAACTGTTTTTGATTTAATTCAATATGGCAGACAGGTACATTTAAGGAATCGGCATAAGCCAGGGAATAAAATGACATGAAGCATACACATTTTGGAAAGTGTTTTCAAAAGTTATAAGCGTTTTTGAAATAATCATTACATCTGTGGAACAGTAGGTGGCGCTGTGCTGAAACTTCTCAGGTACCTTCACGACCTTCTAAAGGTCATACATACCAATTTTTGTGAAGATATGTCAAATTGTTTAAAAGATATCGCAATTTATGACAAAATTCAAAATGGCGGACACGTGATTCATCCAATATTGACAGAATCGGTATCGTCGGATTCGGCATGATCCAAGGAATCCATAGACACCAAGATCTTGATTTTCTGACAAACTGTTCAAAAGTTATTGGCCAAAATAGCCATTTTTCATATCTCATGACCTGTAGGTGGCGCTGTTCCCAAGTTTGGCATAGACCCTCAGACCATGGTTCTGATAAAGGGTACCAATTTTTGTTTCGATTGCTCAAAGTTTGGCCGAGATACAGCCTCTATACTAATTTTGGGTCGACCTCGTTAACTTCGTGACATCATAACCTTTGAACAAAGATGAATAAAATAAATCTGTTCAGTCATTTCTGTGCGGCTCAGTCCAAAGATAATCTGATCAAAGATTGGACAAAATTGGACAAATTTTGAAGGAGGAGAAGCGAAAAAAACAAATACTGTACTTTTCAAAATGGCCGCTACTGTAATGGGTGGAGACTTAATGTAAGAAGTTGAATAGCATCAGCATGAAGAGACGAATCAGATGAACTAAATTTAATTTTTCTATGACAAACAGTTCAAATGTTAAAACCGTTAGAATGTTGAAATTTTGAACTGGTGGTGGCGCTATAGAGTTGGTTCTAGAGACTCCAAATTTGGTCCAATCACTATTCATGAGCATCTCTACAACTGTGCCAAATTTCATCATTTTCTCATGTTCCGTTGAAAGGGCTGCCATAGACTCACATTCGGGAGGAAGAATAATAATAATAAAAGGGAAAACGTACAATTACAATAGGGGCTACAGCCCCTTTGGGGCTTGGCCCCTAAAAATAAATAAAACCAAATGAAATGATTGTTTCTTTTCAATGCCCTGTTGTAGTTTTTCTGTTTTTTATATCTTTGAGCTCTGTTTACTATTTGCTTCAAGTTTTTATATAGTAATTGTTTATGTTTCAGTTGTTTAGTTTCTAATTTAGTTTATAGATATTCAGTTTCACTACTTTTTGTTTAGTAAGAGTTTTTCTTATCTTTGGGTTATTAGTTTGTTTTTTTGTTCAACACTTTTATATTTTACTCATAGAAAAGATTAACCCAGATTGAAACAAATGAGGAAAGAAAATTACATCACAATAGTACAATTTGAACAATTCGAAAACAATTCAACTCTTCAAACAATATAACAGTCTGAATGTTCCTTTGTCAGCCAAAGTGAGGAAAAAATGTTGGTGTGTGCAAAAAGTCTCTAAGTGTAGATGTAGATGAAGGCTGTATTTCAACAGTCAATAGTCGATGAAGGGAAGAAAAAAACAGATCCTACAGATCGGAATGTACTCAATGAAATAGATTCCACCTGATCAGCAGAAAGCACCAATCCAGGGGTGTGCACGGGACTTCTCTGTCTGCATCTCTCGTAGGTTGGTTGGGAGGCTCGCCATCTCGGTGTTCAATGAAATCACAGAAAAAAAAACCTGACCTGTTTATACAGACAGCATCTTAAGTTTCAAAAGCATTTACAAAATATTTCCTTTGGAAAAAGCACAATATACACTACACATTCATCAATCTATATGTAAAAAGTTTTCAAAAACCCTTTTTTTCATATTCAACATATAAAACATATATGAATATATAAGAATATGTCATCATGTGCAATATATCATTAAAGTGCTTAAATTGAATATTATATTACATCTCACACTCCTTCAGAAACTATTACACACATAAAACACTTCAGGACATCAATAAACATATATAACATTCATTTCTTTCAGTAAATTGAACAATATTAGACACTCACCAAATCCGGGGGGGGGATTAATATACTTTTAACATCCCGCATCGGATTTTACAAGGGGTTCTCAATTAGTAGTCATCAGCGGCAATATCAATAATAACATTCTAAAAATAACCCAATATAGTTAGATAACAGGTCTACAACATATTATACATCATATTATTTGAATATTAGAAAGGATTATTTTGATATTTGCCTCAGATTGATCTTTGCTCACTCTCTCGTGATCAGCAATGCGTGTATAGGCCAATTCACACCGCCCCGACGACGGCCAACAAAACACCAACAAACGCCAACGAACAAGTTGGCCGTTGTATTTAGAATTCTATGAAAAAAAACTGTCATGTTCACACCGCCCCAACAAACACCGACCAACGAGTAACGTCTGACTGGGAAAATTCCACAACTACACAAGTAACCATGTTAACAATATGTCAGGTTAGTTTACTATATTAATAATATAGTATCATATATATTTTCATTGTATTAAAGTATTGAGGCAAAACAAAAATTCTAACCTGAAATCCGAAGCGCTGTAGCCATCGATCTGATCGTAACCTATTGCGCTGCGGTTGGTAGGCTATACCGGTTTTTAAGCTTTTTTTAGCGCAACCTTTTTTATTAACGAGACCCATAAGCATATACAACCATGTAGCTAAACAGGTCAAAACAAATTATTAAAAAAACGAAACTGAAGGTAAACCTGCGTTGCTGAAGTGGAGCAGCTGCTCTTGCTGAATGGCACGGATTGCACTATGGACTATTGTACCATATATATATATATATATATATATATATATAAAACTGTATTTTATTTTTTATAACGAACAAGCTGCAATGTCACGTTTCCAGTGCTTTGTTGTGTGTGCGTGAGGCGCGGGCGCGATCAAATAGCTGTCTTTGCAGGGGACTTCCCTCATCGTCATCGCAACGGTTCGTTAACAGGTCAGATTACGTCAGAGTTGGTTGCCGTCTGTTGGAAAACTGTTCACACCGTGCAGACATTCCACGACCCGACAAATGCCAATTAAACATGTTCAGTCGGGTGAAAACCAACTCCGACCAACGCCAACAACGGCCAACAACGGCCGACAAACGCCAACAGGGGTATCACACGTTTACTGAAAGTTACTACAAAGTTTACTGTTTCATAAAGACTGGCTGTATTTACATTGTACATTGTTACGTTTGCTATATTAAGTATTAGTACATCATTAACGAGAGCTGCAAACATGCCAAAGGTTGAAAAACAGAAAGAGCGTTTAGATACTAATGTTGTCGACATTAGTATGGATGTCCACGATTATGTTTCACCTGCTGGAAATGAGACAGATCTTTGCACGACTTTGCTCCCTGTCACTCCAAGCAAGCCAACGGCTAATAAAAAAGGTAAATCTTCAAAAACAGATGAGCAGGATGATTCTGCTGTAATTTCCACACTTTCCTCGCTGATCAATTCTCGGTCTGACGCACTTGAAGGAATGATTAGCGCCAATGCTCTTAAGATAGGGACTGAAGAAAACGATAGACTTTGTGTGTGCCGAAGTACAAGATCTAAAAAAGAATGTGAAAGATGTAGATGTCAGGCTTAAAGCTCAAGAACGTCTCACAGGGACCTGTGAAACACGCATTTCTGATTTGGAGAGATACTCTCGTAGGTGGAACTTGAGATTGTTTGGGGTCCCTGAAACTCACAAGGAAGATGTCAGATCTGAGGTAATTCGTATCTGCGGTGAGACTTACCCCGAGGCCAAGAGCAAGTACGCTGACGTCGTTGACATGGTACATTGGATAGGGAGGAGAGACGCCAATAAACCTCACGCCATCATCATGCAGTTTACCTCGCGGGTTGTTCGCGACGCCTTGTGGAATGCTGCCAAGAAGTCCCAGTTTCTTAAAGATAACAACTTGCGCTTCGCAGAGGATCTAACTTCATCAGACCGGGAGAGACGGAAGAGCCTGTGGCCGAGAGTAAAAGATGCGAGGGCTGCTGGAAAATCTATCCTATCCTATTACATCAGTGCGTGCGCGTTCAGGTGTGGAGATTACTTTGTGATCTCTATCAAGAGAGTCGCGTATAACTGCGTTCCAAAAATATTGACTATGGCATTTGAGCTTCCATCATTTTACATTTCGTCATATTACAGCTGGACCTCTTGACTTAGTCATTTCAAATGATCACGAGCTCTGTTCTTTTCAAGTTTCTAATTGTTCTGCTGTTCATTTACTAATGTCGGTATCGTTCATTTCAATTAATGCCAGGGGTCTAAGAAACAATGTGAAACGCAAAGCTCTTTTTTTGTTTGTTAAAAACCATGGATCAGATTTTTGTTTTTTTCAAGAAACCCATTCCACGCAGGATGATGCTAAATTTTGGAGGTCCCAGTGGGGCAGTGAGATATGGATGTCTCACGGTACAGAGCGATCAGCAGGTGTTGCCATTTTGAAAAATAAGTTTGCTGGTGAAATACTACACCTTGTCAGTGACCCAAAGGGTCATTTTCTTCTGTTAGTGATTTTACTTGGTCAATCCACCACAATTCTTTTAAATGTGTATGGATACAATTCCTCTAAGGAAAACACCACCTTAATTGATGTGATTAGTGATAATATGCAGTACTGGATTAATAAATACCCCAGTGCCTCTATTATTTTGGGTGGGGATTTTAATATGGTATTGAATAGTGATTTGGATAGATTTCCTTCTAGAACTTCTTGTGTTAGTCCAATTATGGATGCTTTTATGACAAGATTTAACGTTGTTGATATATGGAGAGTAACATATCCACAGCAGAGATTCTATACCTGGAGCAGCAAGGACCACTCTAAGCAGTCTCGAATAGATTATTGGCTTATTTCCCAAAGCCTAGCTAACAGTTGTGACTCAGTCAGCATCCATGCTACACCTCTCACAGACCACAGTGCGATCTCTCTTAAGGTTAGTCTTTCAGCGTCCCCCGATTTTAAATCAACTCCTTCTTATTGGAAACTGAACAACTCTCTGCTCATGTATAAAGATGTTAAAGTGAATATTGCATCATTGATTGAGCAGCATTGGAGGAGAGCATTAATGTTAGATTCATATTGTTGTCAATGGGAACTGTTGAAGTTCGAAATAGGTAAATATCTCAGAAAATTTGGAAGTAATTTAGCAAAACTTAAAAAAGCAGAAGAAAATAAGGTGGTCTAAAATCGCAATACTTTCTTCCAAATCCCCAGAGCTGCTCTCTGAATCTGATAAGCTTGAGTATGTTGAACTGCAATGTAAGTTAGATGAGTTGTACACATATAGAGCACAGGGTGCTTATATAAGATCTAGACAAAAGTGGATGGAGGAAGGAGAATGTAATACAGCTTATTTCTTCAGATTAGAGAAGAGTCGTTTAAGAACCTCATTAATTGAGTCTCTAAATATTAATGGTACAGTAACTAATAACCCTCAAGAAATTGCACATTTCTGTGCCAATTTTTACAGTAACCTTTACCATCAAAATTACTCCGAAGAGGCAGCTTGTACTTTTCTTGAGTCTGTTAAAAATTGCAAAACTATCTCAGGTAATGACAGAGACCTCTGCGATAGTGAAATTTCTTTATTAGAAGTTAATAACTCTATTATAGAACTTAAAAAGAACAAGTCACCTGGATCTGACGGGCTAACCGCAGAGTTTTATAAACAGTTTTCTAAAGAACTATCCCCCTTTTTACTTAAGGTTTTTGAAGAAAGCATACAGAAAGAGACGCTCCCTCCAACTCTCACTCAAGGTTTAATTACTTTAATTCCAAAACCGCAAAAAAATCTACTTTTAATTGACAACTGGCGTCCTGTATCTCTGCTCAACAATGATTATAAAATCTTAGCCATTATATTTGCTAAAAGACTAAAATCTGTACTAAATTCTATAATAGATGAATCACAATCTGGTTTTATGAATAAAAGACATATTGTTAATAATATAAGATTGGTTCTTGATTTATTAGATTATTCAGGACTGATACAGGAGGACAGCTTTATCCTCTTTTTAGATTTCTATAAGGCGTTTGATTCTTTAGAGCACCAATTTATTATTAAGTCGTTACATAGATTTGGTTTTGGTGATATGTTTTGTAAAGTAATTAAGACCCTTTACAATAATGGTAGCTGTTCAATTAAATTAAAAAATGTTACTTCCCCAAGATTTAGCTTATCTAAAGGAGTCAGACAGGGGTGTCCCATTTCTCCCTATTTATTTCTACTTTGTGTGCAGCTACTTTCAACCTTTATTTGTGAAAGTGGTATAAGAGGTATCCATATAGCAGATCGGGAAGTTATTGTTAGCCAATTAGCTGATGACACCACCTTATTTTTAAGAGATGCTTCACAAATCCCTACAGCAATTGATTATATAAAACTGTTCTCTAAAGCTTCAGGACTTAAATTAAACATAAGTAAATGTGAATTAATGTCTATTAAAGATTGTACAGTATCCTCAATTTACAATATTCCAGTTAGATCTGAAGTTACATATTTAGGCATTGTGATTACTAAAAATGAAGATAACAGAAGTACCTTGAACTTTGATCCTGTTATAATAAAAGCCCAAAGAAGATTTAATGCGTGGTTGCAAAGAGACTTGACCTTGAGAGGAAGAGTACTGCTAGCTAAGGCTGAGGGCATCTCCAGGTTTTCATATGCTGCACTCTCTCTGTATGTAGACAACAAAATATGTAAATCAGTTGATAAAACCCTCTTTAATTTTATTTGGAAAAAACAAAATGCATTAGGTTAAGAAGTCTGTAATAATGAATACTTATGAGTATGGTGGGTTGAATTTTCTTGATTTCTCATCTTTGAACTACACCTTTAAAATTAATTGGATCATTAATTAATCAATTAATTTTATCCCTAATTACTTCTTTTCTAAATTAGGCGGTCTCCTTTTCTTATTGATCTGTAATTATAATATTGAGAGAATCCCTTACAACTTGTCCAAGTTCCATAAGCAAGCGTTACTTGCATGGTCATTAATCTTTAAACACAACTTTTCCCCTCACCGGTATTTTATTTGGAACAACCAAGATATTGTATATAAGAATAAGTCTTTGTTTTTTAGTAATTGGTTTGAGAAAAAAGATTTTAACTGTTTCTCAGTTATTCAATTCAGAATGTATTATTTTAAATTATGAAGAATTTTTATGTAAATTTAATTTTCCAGTAACTCCCAAGGAATTTTCCATTGTAATGGACGCTATTCCTAAAGGAGTCATCATGCTTCTAAAGGAGTCTGTTAGATTGTCCAACACTTTACCTGTTTCTTTGGACCCATTTGATCTCCCAGTTGGAAAACTGTGCTTTTTGTCACACCCTTCATCACGAAATTATAGAATTAGATCTCTCTTTCAAAAAGAGCTTGTAACAATTCCATATGTGGCGTCATATTGGAAGAACTTGGTTGAACATATTGATTGGAAAAGGGTATGGACTATGCCTTTGAAATACATAATAACCAACAAAGTTAAATTTCATTCAAATTATTACACAAATTTTATCCTGCTAAAGTTTTTTTTGAAAAAGAATGTTCTTTCTGTGGTACCCACGATGAAACTGCTCTTCACATCTTCTGGGATTGTCCTCACACACAGCTGTTTTGGGACGAATTTTCAAAATGTATTCACTGCAATGTGCTTCCGGGATTCTCTTTATCTTTTAAGGATGTACTGTTTGGCTTCTTTAATATACAAAAAACTAAAATGAATGAATACTTTATTATTAACCTATTATTGCTTCTTGCAAAATTTCACATTCACCGTTGTAAATTTACTCGCCAAAATCCTTTATTCATTGTCTTTAGTAGAGAGGTCCAGCAGTACATACAAAATATTTCATCATCTAAGAATCTTAAGCACTTAAGACAATAAACTTGTTTCAAGTTTTTAATTTATTTATTTATTTATTTTTTTTTTTTTTGATATATGTAAATATATAAAAGACCTATGCTTATATTGGCTATACGAATCGTGCAGGCTATGTATAGCTGTTATCTGTATCTATAATTGATACTTTGCCTTTATTATTATTTCATTATATGTTACTGTTACATTATTGATATGTACCTGTATTTCTGATACCTTGGCATTTAATAAAAAAAAAAATAAAAAATATATATATATATATATATATATATATATATATATATATATATATATATATATATATATATATATATAATTTAAGCAATTTGTCACTTTTATCAATTTATTATTTCATTATTTCACACTGCAATGACTTTAATCAGCTTTATGTTTAATATTTTCAACATTTTATTAGAATTATAATTATTTCAAAATTATATTATTTACTTTGTTTCTTATATAACTGAATTCTAACCTGTGTTACATTTGCGTTGTTTATGGTTGCTCAAATCGATAAAATCGAGAACCCAGAAGGTGTTTATATCGTTTACATAACTTATACCATTTTTTTAAAATTTATGTTGTTTTTTAACTTTAAAAGATTGTCGCCTTGTTGCTGCATTTTATATCTGAAATGAATATACCTGCTTATCTTAACGTTATTTGTTTTTGACTTGGTTACATTTCCATATTCCTCATTGCAGGGAATTTTTCACAATCACAACAGAAAATCAAAAATACTGCCCTAACTTCACTAGCAGAAAAGGCAGGGCGATGTAAACAAACCCACACTAAAACTAAATATACCGTGATGGCAGCTTCACATGCTCTATATCTACCTCCTCAATGGCAATTAAGTCTTTAAATTCAGTGGAAAAGTCACTCATCTTCATAAAATAAAGATCACATTCAACATATTTTGTGCTTTTCTGTTTATACCTTTCTAAACCAGCACAGAACAAACTTTTCCCATCTCTTCCATGGCCCTCCACCGGTATTTCGCGCATCACCAGAACCACGGGATTGCAAACAACGTATTAGCCCAATTTAAGTACTCTGATACCACAGCAGAAACTACAAGCCTAACTAAGACATTATTAAAGGCATTTGAACAGATTGTAAAAAGAACAAATACTGTACACCAATTATAAGCTTAGATTAATACAATATAGGTTCTGAATGTAGTAATTTTCTTGTACAGAAATATAATAATTAAATATAATGAAACTGTTCACTATGTAAATGTAATATAGATTAATTTGTGTTAAAGCTGTGTTTTGTTGTTTGATTTACATGACAGACATCAGCAGGTATTTAAAGGTTGCTGTCACTTTAACACTAGAAGTCCCAGAGATTTGTAACCCTCCTTTAGCCAAGTGGATGCTAACTGGCTAGTCTTTTGGCTATCATTAGCATCAATTCATGTGTAAATATGGTCATTACCTGAGCAATCTGCAGGGGGGTTGGGGGTGTGTGTGTGTGTGAATGGTTGCTGGTGGCTTGTTTGTATGTGTGGGGGAGGGAGGGCTACTAAAAGCAGAGAACTTGATTGACCATGGGCCGGTTTCAGAAAGGAGGTTAAGGGAAAACTCTGAGTATGTTAACCCTGAAATGAGGGAGTGCAAGTGATGTTTAAAAAGTTAACTCACTTATTCACACTGCAAAAATGCTTTTCATACTAAGTATTTTTTATCCTATTTCAAGTAAACTAAAAAAAAAAATCTTAAATCAAGATGGATTTTCTATAGGAGAAAATTATATATGATATTTAGTCTTGTTTCCTGGGGGGATCTAAATTAAGTGCCAGTGTGGTAATAAAAATAATCTTAATGCAAACGGAAAGTGTTGGAGTGTCTACCCAGGTGAAAAAAAAAGTGCAGTAAAATACACTTTTATTTTAGTACACTTTTACACTTCCATAATGTCCAGTGCTCTATTTCCATGCACTTATTTTGTACTTAATATACTAAAAGCTCTTCTTTAGTACTTCTTAAGATAATCTTAAGAACATCTAAGTGTACTCAACTGTGCTATTTTGAGACACCATGAATTTGAACTAAAATGTGCTTTTAACATACTATCTGTATAGAAAAATGTATTTAGTTACCACTTGTAGTACACTTGAACCCATCTTTCAAACACTTTTAAAAATGGACTTATGATGTATTTCAAATATAAGACTAATATATAATGAATATATACAAAATGTATTTATAATATATTGCCAGGCAGTGCCAGGATTGTGAGTGATTGCTGGAATGTACTCACTCACTTTTTAATATTATTTGTAAATATGTGTACAAATGTTTGGTTTCTTTATTTTATTTTGTACTATTTTTATCAATAGATCTCAGCAACAAAGGAAAAAAAAAACGTGTGTTGATTTCTCCCTAAGATGGCAAAGTGAAACACAAGTTTCCTTGAAGTGGCTCAGCATGGCCCCACATTGTTTACATAACAAAAGCAACTGTTCACAGCTGATTAAGGATATTAGCCTAAAGACTTCCAGCCCATCGGCTGTCCTGCGGGTTTTATAGGTAGAAAAGCCAAATGGCTGCTCTCTGGGACTTCTAGTGTTAAGAGTGAGACCCCATGCATGTGCATATCCAATAGATACCCATCCAAATTCTCACCTGTTGAATTAAGACATAACCGAATGTGTTTATGAGAATACTTGACGAAAGGGGTATTTTGACTGACAACAGTGTTGTGTGCAATAATGAATTAAATGCACTTTCGCCTCTTCTAGCACTAGAATGATTTTTTATAAAAATCTCTTCTGCCACAGGGATTCATTTATTTTATCAAAAATACAGTAAAAACCATATTGTGAAATTGTTACAAAAAAAAACTGTTCTAATTAAATATATTATAAAATGTACTTTTTTCCTGTGATCAAAGCTGAATTTTCAGTATCATTACTGCAGTCTTCAGTATCACATGATCATTCAGAAATCATTCTAATATGAACATTTATGATTATTATCTACAGTAGTCAGCATTTGAAGTAGATCAAAAGAGTTCATCAAAGTTGTCCTAAGAACTAAGTGTTACGGGTGGCTGGTAGAGAGATGAGGCAGATACGGATTTCCACGATAATAGAGACTTTACTTCAAACAATGGCAATGAACAACAGACAGACACCTTAACAAAACAGAGAACGGACCAGGAGTGCAGGGAGTGAGTGCATTATATAGGAGTGCTAACAATAGAGTCCAGGTGCAGGTGATCTGTGATGATGAGGAGCTGACGAGGGAAGTGAGTGCAGGTGTGGAGAACAGGAGGAACATGGGAATTGAAGTCCAGGGAAACAAGGGTTCTGTGACATTACCCCCCCCTCCCGGTAGGCGCGTCCTCGCGCCGTAGATGTAACAACCGGGAGGGGGGCGGGCGCCCTGGAGACCTCAAACCGGAGCAGGGGGAGGAGTAAACTGGAGTGGAGGTCTCCAGGGCAGGTCCAAAAACCATGGCGGGTCAGGAGCCGTGGGCAGCCATGGGGGGTCAGGAGCCGTGGGCAGCCATGGGGGGTCAGGAGCCGAAGGCATCCATGGCGGGTCAGGGGCTGAAGGCATCCATGGCGGGTCAGGGGCTGAAGGCAGCCATGGCGGGTCAGGGGCTGAAGGCAGCCATGGCGGGTCAGGTGCAGCGGGCAGCCATGGCGGGTCAGGTGCAGCGGGCAGACATGCAGCAGGCATACATGGCGGGTCAGGTGCAGCGGGCAGCCATGGCGGGTCAGGTGCAGCGGGCAGCCATGGCGGGTCAGGAGCCGAAGCCTTCGAGGCGTTGAGCCCAGGCGTCGCTGAAGGACTGGCGGGTGATGGCGGAGGGGAGGGCAGGCTGATGAATGACCAAGGTGTGAGTGGAGGCAGGATGGAGACTGGTGAAGCTGGAGGACTGATGGGCAACGGTGGAGCAGAGGGAGGTTGGAGCCGGGGTGAAGGTAATCGCCCAGAGGTCCGAGGTGGAGATCTGGGCGAGGGGGCTTGAGGTGGAGGTGCAGTATAGACATGACTTGGAGGAGGCGGGAGAGGGAGGCAGGGAGGGAAAACAGTCTTTGGGCTGGAGAGTTCAATCACAGAGACCATACTAGGAGCGGCTGGCTCGGCGGCGGCGGCTGGAGCGGCAGGCTCGGCGGCGGCGGCTGGAGCGGCTGGCTCGGCGGCGGCGGCTGGAGCGGCAGGCTCGGCGGCGGCGGCTGGAGCGGCAGGCTCGGCGGCGGCGGCTGGAGCTGAGGGCTCGGCGGCGGCGGCTGGAGCTGAGGGCTCGGCGGCGGCGGCTGGGGCTGAGGGCTCGTAGGCGGCGGAGACTGGAGAACTTTGCTCGGCGGCGGAGACTGGAGAACTTTGCTCGGCGGCGGAGTCTGGAGAACTTTGCTCGGCGGCGGAGACTGGAGAACTTTGCTCGGCGGCGGAGACTGGAGAACTTTGCTCGGCGGCGGAGACTGGAGAACTTTGCTCGGCGGCGGAGACTGGAGAACTTTGCTCGGCGGCGGAGACTGGAGAACTTTGCTCGGCGGCGGAGACTGGAGAACTTTGCTCGGCGGCGGAGACTGGAGAACTTTGCTCGGCGGCGGAGACTGGAGAACTTTGCTCGGCGGCGGAGACTGGAGAACTTTGCTCGGCGGCGGAGACTGGAGAACTTTGCTCGGCGGCGGAGACTGGAGAACTTTGCTCGGCGGCGGAGACTGGAGAACTTTGCTCGGCGGCGGAGACTGGAGAACTTTGCTCGGCGGCGGAGACTGGAGAACTTTGCTCGGCGGCGGAGACTGGAGAACTTTGCTCGGCGGCGGAGACTGGAGAACTTTGCTCGGCGGCGGAGACTGGAGAACTTTGCTCGGCGGCGGAGACTGGAGAACTTTGCTCGGCGGCGGAGACTGGAGAACTTTGCTCGGCGGCGGAGACTGGAGAACTTTGCTCGGCGGCGGAGACTGGAGAACTTTGCTCGGCGGCGGAGACTGGAGAACTTGGCTCGGCGGCGGAGACTGGAGAACTTGGCTCGGCGGCGGAGACTGGAGAACTTGGCTCGGCGGCGGAGACTGGAGAACTTTGCTCGGCGGCGGAGACTGGAGAACTTTGCTCGGCGGCGGAGACTGGAGAACTTGGCTCGGAGGAGACTGGAGAACTTGGCTCGGAGGAGACTGGAGAACTTGGCTCGGAGGAGACTGGGGTTGAGGGCCATTTCATCCCCTCAAATACAATTAAAATCCCCACAGGCACTGGAGCTGGCTCTGTGGGGACTGGAGCTGGCTCTGGAGATACTGGAGCTGGCTCTGGAGATACTGGAGCGGGCTCTGGAGATACTGGAGCGGGCTCTGGAGATACTGGAGCGGGCTCTGGAGATACTGGAGCGGGCTCTGGAGATACTGGAGCGGGCTCTGGAGATACTGGAGCGGGCTCTGGAGATACTGGAGCGGGCTCTGGAGATACTGGAGCGGGCTCTGGAGACACTGGAGCGGGCTCTGGAGATACTGGAGCGGGCTCTGGAGATACTGGAGCGGGCTCTGGAGACATTGAGGCCGCTTTCTTCCTCCTCCTCCGCTTACTGGGCCCAGTAGCGGAATATGGGTCCAGCCTGGGGCAGGCAGGGAGTTCGCTGGAGCGGTGTGCGGAGGAAGCCGGAGGTTGACTAACTGGCCCGGCCAACCGTGTTTCTGGATGGACCGGACGACAACACTGATCCTGAACCTCTTTCACTAAGAATTTGGAGCCATTCAACCACAAAATTAAATTGATAGTTTCGCTTAAGGAGAAACAAAAAACAGGTTCATCAAAACGGATAGTGTCGTCATCCAATCCATCCAAAAACAGGGAGATCAACTGAGCGTCGGGCCAGTTAGACAAGTAAGCAAGCTCAACGAACTCCTCCACATACCTCTCCAGCGAACGTCCTACCTGCAGGAGCCCGATAATGCGTTCGCTGGCTGTTAGGGTGAGAGGCGATGGAGGAGCTGGATCCAGGGAGCTGGGGAAAGTCTCCATTTTTTTTTTCGTGGAAAATCCCAAGTTTAAGGTCCGTTCTTCTGTTACGGGTGGCTGGTAGAGAGATGAGGCAGATACGGATTTCCACGATAATAGAGACTTTACTTCAAACAATGGCAATGAACAACAGACAGACACCTTAACAAAACAGAGAACGGACCAGGAGTGCAGGGAGTGAGTGCATTATATAGGAGTGCTAACAATAGAGTCCAGGTGCAGGTGATCTGTGATGATGAGGAGCTGACGAGGGAAGTGAGTGCAGGTGTGGAGAACAGGAGGAACATGGGAATTGAAGTCCAGGGAAACAAGGGTTCTGTGACACTAAGCTGCCTAAGAAGGTTTTAGAACAACTTTGATGAAAGGTTTTGATCCACTTCAAATGTTAGCTACTGTAATATAAAGTATTAAAAACGGTTGTGCTGCTTCAATATTTTTTTTTTTTTTTTTTTTTTTGTATGGGAATGGTTACATTTTAGTCCAATGTAATATAAGTATTTTGTAACATTTTAAATGCCTTCACTCACTTTTCATCATTATAATGTGATGAATTAAAGTATTAATTGTTCTCTTTTGAAGTCTTACCATGAACGTTTAAATGGTATCATTATTTTCACAAAATGATTTTTTAACGTTGATAATAGCCAATGTTTCTTGAGCAAAAAATTTCTGAAGGATCATGTGACAACGAAACTTTTCTATGTAAACAAGAAAATAAATATAAATGGTTCTAATAATTTTGCGTTGCCAAATGCAAACCAAAGCATCACAAACGCAATAGCATTTGAGACAGTATATTGAAAATGAAAACAGTTACTGTCACAGCAATTATGGAATTACATCACAATCTTTTCGAGTTTTATATTAAATTCTTACCACTATAAAAGTTATCGGGCGAGTAACACTTTTCAGCACTGATTCTACTTGCACTTGTCTTATTGAACCATTTAATCATGTTACACGGGACAGTTCATATGTCGTGAACGCATCAAAAAACGCATTGGAAATGCGCGGCGCCGCTTTTTTTGTGCTCCAGTACCCCACTTGGAGTCTGCCGTTACTAAGTAACATGAGTTGCGCTCTCCATAACAACACGTTAGTTTGTTTCAGCAAAAGATTTATAGATTTCCAGCACCTAAAATCACTTACAGTTAGTGATGGGAAACCGAGGCTTTCTGAAGCGTTTGGGGCTTTCATCAAATTGTGCCGAAAAATGGTTCATTACTCAAAGCTTTTAACACAGTGCGCATTAGTGACATCTGGTGGTCAAACTTGTTTTCTTCACCATATCCAAATCATTGCAGAGCAGATCTACGGTTTGAAAAATCACATGACCAAAGCTTCAAGTCCGTGACATACGGAATCACTCTTGTCTTGAATCTGTTTTTATCTAATCTGATGTAATCTCATCTAAATTAATTTGTGACAATGAGACCACAACTCGTGTCAAATGTAACCTGCATGGTCAGCAGAATCACATATTTGATCAGTAATATAAAATATACAATGATGTGATCATAACTGACATGAGTAGTTAAAAAATATTTTAGATGAGCTGTTTCACCCTTATGTTCTGTTCGGGTTCTCTGAGACCCCAGCAATAAAACATGATTAAATGCATTTCCCTTTATGTAGGCTATCAATGAAGCGCCAATGTTTTCAAACCAGCTGTCTCGACTTTCCGATACTGCATGATGTTTGAAGCTTCAAACGTCATCAGTCACGTGGTATTGTCATTTCAATACAAGCATCGGTACACTGTGTGATACAATAATGCTTTGAAAACTGTGTCGGAGCATCGAAGCCCCAGTATCAACCGTCCCATCACTAGTGTACCCCGCATCTCTGTGTATATCGGCCCCTATTTTTTTCAATTCCTGATTGGTGGTGCTAAACAGTAACTAAAGCACATATTGTCTTCAACATTTACGGGGCAGAATAAGTTCATTTTATTCCTTCTTATGACTTCATTATGAGCCAAATCTGATAATTTCCTACATCCTCCGCCCTGTTTATCTCTTACGATAGACACTTTAAGAGTCAGTTGTTCATTATTGCACACAGATTCATTACTTTGCATGGAATGCTCGATCTGATCTATGAATAAATCTGGATTGTGGTTATTATCAGGTGTTAAAACTGCGTTAATGAGGGCTGGGAGGCTCTCTCCTGATAGAGATACATTGATATATCCCGTCTCACCAACCAACAATCTGGATAACAATACAATTTCATTTAACGCATCGTGTAGCAAGATGTTATATGTCGCCAGATCGGTAATCTCCCTGAAATTTAGGGTTCTTTGAATTTCTATGCCATTAAATCTTTGGCGCGGCATTATGATATAGTCTTCTATATTACCTCCTTTTGTTACCAACCTACGAATTTCATCATCACTCAGTTGTCATTTCGATACAAGCATCGGTACAGTGTGTGATACAATAGTGCTTTGAAAACTTCGTCGGAGCATCGGAGCCCCGGTATCAATCGTCCCATCACTACTTTGGACTGTTTATTCTATTTGTAATTCTCTGCTGCCTGCCCTGGACTGTTTTCTATCATGGACTGATTTTGATTGTTTGCTGCCTGCCCCGACCTTATGCCTGTTTCTGGATTTCGAGCTGCCTTATATCTACTGTTGTGTTTACTGGTGATTGACTTTGATTGTATGACCAAGTTTATAATAAAGCTGCAAATGGATCCTCACTTCGCTGAAGCTTCCTCACATAAAACTTCGCCATCACACGATCCAGAAGCGATGGCTTAAATGTCCTCAGAGCTTTCAACTGAAGCTAATCAACTTGCCATACATCAAACCAGCTGGCCCATTTAACTACAGTTACAGAGGAGCTCCTCAAGACACTGCAGAGCTTACATTTACAGCCGCCGAACCCAGCGCCCTCTCAACTGAATGTGAGTGCAGACACTTCTCCACCGCCTTCACTAACAATTAATCCTCATCTGGCTCTTCCTAAGTTTGACGGTAACCCATCAAAATGTAAGGGATTTCTGCTGCAGTGTTGGAAGCTATGGAGCATAAAGAATCATGATTCGATATGCTGATTCATTATGCTCCGAATCTTTCTGAAGCAGTGTTATGAAATCGGCCATCACTAAATAAGTCGTTATTTTGTTTTTTTGGCGCACCAAAAATATTCTCGTTGCTTTATAATATTAACATTGAACCACTGTACTCACATGAACTGATTTCAATATTTTTTTTAATACATTAATGGATCTTGAGAGAGGAAATGTCATTGCTGGCTATGGAAGCCTCACTGAGTCATCAGATTTCAACAAAAATATCTTAATTATGGAATTTTCATTTTTGGGTGAACTAACCCTTTAAGCCCAAAGAAACCCTTCTTCCAGAGTCATTAATCGTGGCTCCCATTCAGTGGGACATCGTGACGAGCTTGCTCTAGCCAATTCACAAGAGACCCTCCCTCCTGAATGCCCCACTGATAAAACCTTTGTACTGCAGGATCTCTGGTCATCATGGAATTTCTGCCACTCTTCATCTTCTTCAGAACAGTTTCTGTTGGCAAACCATGCGAGCAGACGCAACAAAATGTATTCACGAATGCATCACCTGTAACATAAGCAAGTCTCCCAGACAATGTGTGAACTGTGACTTGCTTAATAATGTGGAACAACCTGTAAGTAGGGTTTCCATAGACCTGGCAAATTATTTTGTCTGAGATTGATACCAGTTAACTAAAAAGACATGGATAAATAAACAAACAAACATTTTCTTAGAAAAACTAAAATCTGAATGTTTATTGTACTGAAATCTTACTGATATGTCACTTGCATAATAATTTGGAACGCAGTGTATTTAAGCTGCTCTCAGACTCTACCTCATTGTGAAGTTTTGTTTTGGCCTGGTGAATGTCTCTGAGCGTTTCCTGTGTCTTGCCTTCCCGTGGATTACCTTTGTACTGTTTGTTCTTTTTGTAATTTTCTGCTGCCTGCCCTTTCTATCGTGGACTGATTTTGATTGTTTGCTGCCTGCCCCGACCTTATGCCTGTTTCTGGATTACGAGCTGCCTTATCTCTACTGTTGTGTTTGCTGGTGATTGACCTTGATTGTATGATCAAGTTTATAATAAAGCTGGAAATGGATCCTCACTTCGCTGAAGCTTCCTTACACTTTTCTTGGCTGGTTCCATGCTGAAAATTCAAAAGAGCTTACCCTCCGTTTCATATGGAGGACCAAATTACTCAAAATGAAATAATTAAATAATGAATTCAATAAAACAACAATTAAATGTACCAGTTTATTCTAAAATAACGAAATAATTATTAAATAATTAATTAATTAATTATTAAACTATTAAATAAATCAATAAATGTGACCCGATCTGGCGAAATAAGTCGGAAGTCGCAACGTTCTATTTTAAGATATGGGCCAATAATGTGAAAAAACAATGAAAAAATCTTTTTTTTTTTTTTTTTTAAGCTAATTTCAAAGAACAGACTTTCAAAAATAATCTCCCAAAGTTTCGTAGTCCAGATAATTGAGTAAAGGTATTTAAATGGCTATTAAATTTGACATGGTTTTACTAAATTCGCTGGAAATGAACTTCTCAGCTCCTCTCGTCACAGCATTTCCCGGTATCCCCTGAAACGTCACTATCTCTGCTCTACAAATATGGTGTTACACGTTGTATAGAACCAATCAAAAAGCTTAGAAATGTAAACATACTGACCTAAACGCTGATTTTTAACAATGGGAAGCCCCGTTTCGACTGACAGGCACGCGATCGGTCCAGCCATCCTCCTGTCAGACTAGCGTGCCTTATAAAATAAAACTCCCATTTGCGTGTCTCTCTTTAAAAGCCAATAAAAATTGAATCCATATAGGTAGCACAAAAATTATTTTTGCATACAAAACCAAAGACTTTAAACTCATATCATTTTAAAGCTTAGAATCTCATCTTTTTAATGCATCTAACCATTTTGAAAAAATGAACAACAATTTTTCAAACTATTCTTTATAATATCACCACGAAATTTGAACCAGATGCAGCTCACATATAGGAGAGCATCCCCAAAAAAGCGATCTTATTGTGTTCCTGAGTTATTCCATGTAAATAAAAAAAGAAAAATTATTTTTAAAAAATTATATATATTTTTTTGTCTTTTATCAGCTGTTTCTCAGCAAGATAATGCCCAAATGTAATGTAATTTATATTTTCTTAAATTTTAAAATATTTTCTATCAAATGATACATACCTTTTGACTCTCCTTGCTAGAGTTTTGGAGTTATGAGTCTTTACTTCTGTGTGTGTCGCTCAGAAAAAAAAAGAAAGAAAAAGAACTCTAAAAAAGCCTTCAGGTCTTAAAGGGTTAATTCAAATAAATACTTTAAAATAATTTGAGCTTCAGCCTGGTTTAATTAAGCTATAAAATAAATAGTTTATCCCTTTAAATGCAATGGATTTTGAAAGATATCAACAAAAAAACGGGCAAAAAACTTTAAAAGCGATTTTCTCAGGTTTTCAATTGGAAAAAGAGGGCAGACAACCATAATTAAAATGGGTATATCTTTAAAACCATTCAAGGTATGACTTTGACTAGGATATCATTTTAAAGCTTATTGTCTCATCATTGATACCAAAATCTCAATTTTGAAATTTGGGTCACTGTGACTCATTTTGCTGGATCAGGTCACAAATAAAGGTATCTATTTTTGAAAACTCCATGAAAACACGACATTTATTGTTTAATATATTTCACAATATCCTTTTCCACACACTATTATTGTTTAAATATCTGTTTTTTTTTTTTTAAATGTGCTTTTCCAAAAAGCTGTTTTTCATAATAATATGCTGAATTTATGAATGTTGCCTATTTGACAAGTCATGTATTTCCAAATCATAATTTTCCCAAAGATTCTTTTCATAATAATAGAGGACATTACACAAATGCCCGTTAACAGGCAGTGGGCAGTGCTTGGCACTAATTGGCTAATCCTTTGGGATGAATTGCTTGCAATATTATCTGCCTGCAATACCGGAGGCTGCACTTTTAGGGCCGCAGCAGTTTCAGCAAAGCCAGTGGAAGGCAAGCCTGAAAAAAGTGCAACCCTTTAGCCAAAAATGTGTAACAGCTAATGCTAACACTCCAGCTGTTGCGGTACGCAGGGAAGAAGACCAGAGGTGATACGCAGGGAAGGAGACCATTACATGATAGGCTGAGAGGTGCCGCATGTGATTGAGTTAGCCGTTACCATTTCTCCAATGGTAGGAGATACAGACCCTCTCATCTCCCTATAATATACAATTTCTGGTTTTAGGACTGCATTTCTAGGACCCTAGTTTTTGTGACAGTGCCATCTAGTTTAAATAATTAAACAGGGTTATCAATGGGTAGGTTTAAGACTAGGGGCTGGTTAGGACAATATATCAATTAAATTTAATCAATAACATTACTAATGGATAGGTTTAGGGCTAAGGGTTGGTTAGGACAATGTATAAATTAAACTCAATCAATTAAATAACTAAATCATTGCTAGGGTCCTAGAACTGCGGTCCTAGAAATGTGGTCCTGAAAATGCAGCCTCCAGTATTACTTGGGTCTGGCGAGGTGAACGGAAAGACTGGAAACAAATATAGCTGTAGGACTTGAGTTAAAAACGCACTGCTTTCATTTGCAAGATGAAATAGAATGTTTTGTTTGGTGATGCTCTTATCTGGATTAGATGATATAAAGGATCTGCTAGTGGCAAGAAGTGCGTCAGAGGATAGAAATCGATGACTGCATATGGAATATATATATTTCTTGTTGATGAGTTTGTGACATAGGCGTTAGGGATGGTAAGATTCAACGATTCACATCGATGCATCGGTATAAAAGTTAACGATGCGATGCATCGATTTAAAAAGTGTGCATCGGATTCAAGTTGGCATTTGTATCATGATGCATCGGTTCTAACATAACTGCATCCGTAAAAAACGATTTATTAATCAAGTCAAGTCAAGTCAAGTCACCTTCATTTATATAGCGCTTTTTACAATGCAGATTGTGTCAAAGCAGCTTTACATTGATAATTGGTATATCATTTTTCCTTTTAAAGAATAGTGTCAATGCAGGAAGATCAAAAGCACTGTTGAATAAATGTCAAGGATACTGTTGAATATCAAATGTCAAGTCAAATTAAATTAAATTAGGGCTGCACGATTAATCGTATTTTATCACGATAACGATATCTGCTTCTCTCGATTGATTTTAAATAATCGTCACGATATTGGCCCACTCTATGAAAATGAACATAATTTGGAAATATTGGAAGTAATATTAGGAATTTTGCGGTTTTATCTTTTGAAGTTCATAAAGGTTTTACCAGTTTTCATAATGTTGATCAACTAGAAATGATTTTTCTTTGCTTTGCGAATTAGCCGGGCAATTTGAATCTGGTTTGTCTTCTCATTGTAAAATCTTATGTGAATACATATTACAAAACGCTCACCAAAACCATGTTTTTTATTAATTTACCATCTAACGAAGTTATCATAGTTGGTTAAATTTAAGTCTTTGTGCCACCTACAGGCCTTTTGGGTGAAGTGTAGGTTGGTAAAGAACTCTTTTGATAGAATAAACATGATTAATAATCGTGATTATAATTTTGAGGAAACTGTGGCACTGGCTGTCGTGTTGATGATGTCTTCACAATGGATGATCTAGTCGATCTAATCTCTGCTGATACTTCAGGGCTGCGTTGTGGTCGTGTCAAGGCACCGGTCCTCTGTCTCATCTGGAAACGGCCCCGAATCTGGTTGACTACGGTAAACCTCGGGATAAACAGAAAGACTAATATTAGCATAGATGCCATTCTTTTTCTGATGTAACAAGTACATCTGGTGTTATAGGAAGTGTTCCCTGTTCCGGCTGAACTAATTTATGCAGCCTAATAATCCTTTAACGGATTTGAAAATATAAATATATAATGTGTTATGTGTATGCCAGGTTAAAGAGATGTGTTTTTAGTCTAGATTTAAACGGACAGAGTGTGTCTGCATCCCGAACAATGCTAGGAAGGTTGTTCCACAGTTTAGGTGCCAAATAGGAGAAGGATCTACCACCTGCAGTTGATTTCGATATTCTAGGTATTATTACAATGGCTTTGAAAGACCTGCTTAATGGTTGCCTTGACGAGCCGTTGTCTCATTGTGAGATGGAAGGGCTACAGAGCTTAAACTTTTGGAAGTTTGCCGCATATCTCTGCCATCGGATAGAGTCGGCCTCACCTAGACAACCAGCCAGTGAATCCGCTTCAGAGCCCGTTCCAGTCAGTAAGTCCGTTCCAGCTCGTGAGTCTGTTCCTGAGATCACTGAGGAGGTGGGCGCTGAATCTTCGCTTCCCACACGGAAGAAAAGGAAGCGGAAGAGGAAGGCTCCAGCCAGTGAGTCTACTACAGAGCCCACTCCAGCCAGTGAGTCTACTACAGAGCCCGCTCCAGTCAGTGAGTCCGCTCCAGCCAGTGAGCCCACTACAGAGCCCGCTCCAGCCAGTGAGCCCACTACAGAGCCCGCTCCAGCCAGTGAGCCCACTACAGAGCCCGCTCCAGCCAGTGAGCCCACTACAGAGCCCGCTCCAGCCAGTGAGCCCACTACAGAGCCCGCTCCAGCCAGTGAGCCCACTACAGAGCCCGCTCCAGCCAGCGAGTCCGCTCCAGCCAGCGAGTCTACTACAGAGCCCGCTCCAGTCAGTGAGTCCGCTCCAGCCAGTGAGCCCACTACAGAGCCCGCTCCAGCCAATGAGCCCACTACAGAGCCCGCTCCAGCCAGTGAGCCCACTACAGAGCCCGCTCCAGCCAGTGAGCCCACTACAGAGCCCGCTCCAGCCAGTGAGCCCACTACAGAGCCCGCTCCAGCCAGTGAGCCCACTACAGAGCCCGCTCCAGCCAGCGAGTCCGCTCCAGCCAGCGAGTCTACTACAGAGCCCGCTCCAGTCAGTGAGTCCGCTCCAGCCAGTGAGCCCACTACAGAGCCCGCTCCAGCCAGTGAGCCCACTACAGAGCCCGCTCCAGCCAGTGAGCCCACTACAGAGCCCGCTCCAGCCAGTGAGCCCACTACAGAGCCCGCTCCAGCCAGTGAGCCCACTACAGAGCCCGCTCCAGCCAGTGAGCCCACTACAGAGTCCGCTCCAGCCAGCGAGTCCGCTCCAGCCAGCGAGTCCGCTCCAGCCAGCGAGTCCGCTCCAGCCAGCGAGTCTACTACAGAGCCCGCTCCAGCCAGCGAGTCCACTCCAGAGCCCGCTCCAGCCAGTGAGTCTACTCCAGTGCCCGCTCCAGCCAGTGAGTCCACTCCAGTACTGCATGCTCTCCCTGTCAGTCCCGTGATGGCTAGGAGGGCTGTCTTCACTTTTTATATTTTGGCTGTCTTGCGTGCCTGGAGGGTGCACTCAGAACAGCCCGAGCCCGCTCCAGCCAGTGACTCCGCTCCAGAACCCGCTCCAGCCAGTGAGTCCGCTCCAGAGCCCGCTCCAGCCAGTGAATCCATTCCAGCCAGTGAGTCCGCTCCAGCTCCGCATGCTCTCCCTGTCAGTCCTGTGATGGACTCAGGGCAGCCCGAGCCCGCTGCCGTCCCAGAGCAGCCCGAGCCCGCTGCCGTCCAAGCCTTCTGCCCTGCCGCCGCCGTCCAAGCCTTCTGCCCTGCCGCCTCTGCCCAGGCTGCCAGAACCGTTGAGACCCGCCTGGTCAGTTCCTCCAGCGCCGCCCTGGCACTCAGCCAGGACTCCAGAACTGCTGGAACCAGCCTGGTCAGTTCCTCCAGCGCCGCCCTGGCACTCAGCCAGGACTCCAGAACAGCTGGAACCAGCCTGGTCAGTTCCTCCAGCACCGCCCTGGCTATCAGTTGGGCACCCTGGATCTGGCCCACCATCCCTCCCCCTGATCCTCCTCCTGTCCACCTCCCTCCTGAGTTTTTGTGTGTTTGTGTTTTGTCTGGTGGAGCGTCTGGTAGCCGCTCCTTTGAGGGGGGGTAATGTCATGATCACCAGTGAGAGTGCCCTTTCAGCCACTAGAGGGCACTCCATCCCGGACTCTCTGTTCACCCATTTCATGGACTACATTTCCCATACACACTCCCTGGACTAATCACCATTCATCATTGCACTCAGCTGTTTTGTGTTTCATTATCAGTGTCTGTCTATTTAGTCTCAGTTGTTTCTGTCCTTGGTTGTGGTTTGTTATATTCTGTTATGTGCACATTTTGTACCGCTGGCTTTTGTTTTCTGTGGACTGTCACTCTGGATTTTGACCCATGCCTGTGCTGGATGTATGATTTTGGATTTCCCTTTTATTAAACTGCTGCACTTGGATCTTACCATCTTGTTTCTGTGTGCAACCGTGACAATTACGTGAAGAAGTTTTTGGTCCAAAAATTAGAATCTCTGTTTTTTTCTGAATTTAGTAGTAGTAAATTACTGGTCATCCAGTTTTTTATATTAGCTATGCATTCTGTTAATTTTGTGAATTGGTAAGTTTCGTCAGGGCGTGAAGAAATATAGAGCTGAGTATCATCAGCGTAACAATGAAAACTAACGCCATGCTTCCTAATGATATATCCGAAGGGTAGCATGTACAGAGTGTAAAGCAATGGTCCTAGTACTGAGCCTTGCGGTACTCCATATTTAACTTGTGATCGATATGATATCTCATCGTTTACTACTGCAAACTGATAATGGTCAGATAAGTATGATTTGAACCATGCCAATGCAATTCCACTAATGCCAACATAATTTTTAAGTCTATTTAAGAGAATATTGTGATCGATAGTGTCAAATGCAGCACTAAGATCCAGTAACACTAATAAAGAGATACAACCACGATCTGATGATAAGAGCAAATCATTAGTAACTCTAATGAGAGCAGTCTCAGTACTATGGTACGGTATAAATCCTGACTGGAAATCCTCACAGATATTATTTCTTTCTAAAAAGGAACATAGTTGCGATGAAACTGCCTTTTCTAGTATTTTTGACAGAAAAGTAAGATTTGAGATCGGCCTGTAATTGACTAATTCTTTAGGATCTAGTTGTGGTTTTTTTAATAAGAGGTTTAATAATAGCCAGCTTAAACGTTTTTGGTACGTATCCTAATGACAAAGATGAATTAACAATATTAAGAAGGGGATCTATGACTTCTGGAAGCATCTCTTTCAATAGCTTAGTTGGTATAGGGTCTAACACACATGTTGTTGATTTTGATGATTTAACAAGTTTAGACAATTCTTCCTCTCCTAAAGCAGTAAATAAAATGAATTTTTCCTCAGGGACACTACAATGCAATGTCTGACACGATACTGTAGTAGACGGTTGCATGGTTATAATTTTCTCTCTAATATTATCAATCTTGCAAGTAAAGAAGTTCATAAAGTCATTACTGCTGTGCTCTTTGGGAACATCAGAAGTTGAAGCTTTATTTCTTGTTAATTTAGCCACTGTATCAAATAAATACCTAGGGTTGTGTTTATTTTCTTCTAAGAGTTTTGAAAAATAGGCAGATCTGGCAGTTTTTAAGGCCTTTCTGTACTCAATCATTTTCTCTCTCCACGAAATGCGAAATACTTCTAGTTTGGTTTTCTTCCAGCTACGATCCATTTTTCTGGCTGCAGTTTTTAGGGCCCGAGTCTGCTCACTGTACCATGGCATTGGATTAAATTCCTTAATCTTTTTTAAACGCAAAGGAGCGACTGAATCTAATGTGCTGGAAAAGACAGAGGCAATAGTTTCTGTTGCAACATCGAGGTCTTCTAAGCTGTCTGGTATGCTAAGGTGATGAAACTGATCAGGAAGGTTATTTATAAAGCGATCTTTAGTGGTAGAAGTGATGGTTCTACCATATTTATGGCAGGGAGGCAGTTTAGCCTCTTTAACTAAATGTAGTATACACAAGACTAGATAATGATCTGAGATGTCGTCACTCTGCTGCAGAATTTCAACGGCGTCAATATCGATTCAATGTGACAATATTAGATCTAAAGTATGATTACGACAATGAGTGGGTCCTGACACGTGTTGTCTAACACCAATAGAATTTAGAATGTCCGTAAATACCAATCCCAATGAGTCTTTTTTATTATCTACATGGATATTAAAATCACCAACAACAAGGACTTTATCTGCAGCTAGTACTAATTCTGATAGAAAATCAGCAAATTCTTTAATAAAGTCTGTATGGTGTCCTGGTGGCCTGTATACAGTAGCCAACACAAATGTCAACTTACATAATGTTACGTAAAGCACCATCATTTTGAAGGAATTATATTTGAAAGACTTTTGACTAATACTGTAAATATTACTATAAATTACAGCAACACCTCCCTCTTTGCCTTTCTGTTGAGGATTGTGTCGATAATCATAACCTTGAGGGCTAGAGTCATTTAAAGTAATGTAATCGTCCGGTTTTAGCCAGGTTTCTGTCAAACACAGCACATCTAGATTATTGTCTGTGATAATATAATTTACAATAAGTACTTTTGAAGAAAGTGTTCTAATATTTAACAATCCAAGCTTTATCATTTGTTTATCATTATTATCTCGATTTTTTATTTGTTGAACATCAATTAAATTTTTTCCATTAAATGGGTTTGGAAGTTTTTTGTTTTTATTAATTCGGGGTACAGACGCAGTACTGCGCGGGCTCTACAGCCGGAACCGAACAATGTACAGAGTTCACTAAGCTAGTCGCATCCAAAACTGTATCTGAAGCCCCTGCATTCTTACTATCCTCGATTAAAGTTTGGATGCGTGTCTCTAATTCTGAAATTCTCTCTGTCAGCCTGACTATTTCCCTACATTTATGACATGTAAATCCTTCATCGCTGACAGAGAGGGCTATGCTAAACATGTGACAGATGGAACACGATATAACACTGGGAAAGGATGACATAACTCACCGTGTTTGTAGACTGATCCGAGTTGCCACAGCTGTTTGATGAACGCGTTGGAAGAGAAGCGCGCAAGACTGATGACAAGTTAAACAAGCTAGCGAGATGCAAACGCGTTGTAACAGCGATTTAGATTCAAAGATTACAAGCTGGCGACGTCAGATTAATGTGGTGGGCAATAGTATATATATAAAGTAATGATAATATCAGCAACAAAAAGTATGAGATTCAATAAAAGTAAGAGAAAACAAAGCTATACGGAGATACAAAACACAGAGCAGCGAGGCAGAGAGGCAGACAGGAGCAATCGAGCAATATAATTAATATATAATTATTAGTAGTAGATGCGCTATACTTTTATTATTTAGAAAATTACCAATAATATAGATTGATTTCTCTTTTTTCTAAACTGTTTCCCAAGCACTTTCTCTCATCACCACTGTGACTGCTGCTACATGAATATGACGCATCACAACACTATAGAGACCGAGGCGTGTCAAGAGTCATAGAATATAGATTAACATGGCACTACAAAGGTCTATTTGTGAAATGGCCATGCCTTAGAAGTCAGAAGGCATTAAGTTAATTTATGATTTGCTGTCTGTCTGAACCAAAGAAATAAAAGCGAACTATCTGTACCCATATTCAGGGCCCTATGATTTCCGCAATGCAGAAAACATGGACGAAATTGTGGAATCCATTCATAAAAATGGACTTTAATGTATGACTGTAACGAAGCGGGACTGAGGCAGAGATCCATTTGCAGCTTTTATTAAAGTGAGAGTGGTCGTACAGGCAGGGTCAAACAGGAGCAAACAGGAACAGCAAGGGACAGGCAGAATCGTAGTCAGGAACAAGCAGAGGGTCAGGGCTGGCAGATATCAATCACAGAACAGTATACAAAGCAATGGTCAGGACAGGCGGCACAGGATCATAAACGAAAGGTATGGTGACAGACAATCAGACAGGGTATAATCGCTCGGAATTGCATCACAGGGAAAACAAGACTTCGCGGTGAGGTGGTGTGTGTGAAAGTCCTTTATAGTCCTGGTAATGCGTGGCAGCTGGGTGTGGTGATTAGTGTAGTGATTGGTGGAGTGAGTGCAGGTGAATGGCAGAGAAGATTATGGGTAATGTAGTCCGGGAACTGACAGGAACAGACGGTGATCGTGACAATGACGCAGAATGTCATGGAATTTTTAAAAATTTTGGATGAATAAATCAAAAGTAGGGGGGTACACTTACATCAAATTGCGATATGGACTAGTGTCTGTGAATATTAAACCGCAAGAAGACAAATTGAATATGAATCCTGCATGTTCTGTGTGTCTCTGGTGCAGACCTGCGAATATGTTTAATATACATCCTGAAACATGAGTAACGCTTGCAGTGTTTTTTCCAGCATCTGCCATCTTACTATATGATGACATGAACACATAAACTTAATCTCCAGAGCTGCTCTGAGAGTCACTTTGTGAACATTTTCCCATTTACTTTGAGAAAAACTATTGTCATTTCATATGATATACACACAGAAACCCCTCAAAATAAAAGTCCGGTTTAACTTGTAACAGAAATATATTACTCTTGTAGTGTACTATGTAGTCACTATTGTATTACTATTGAACGGTATTTCTTAATGACAATGTAATACTACTACTAGTACAATAATTATTAAGACTTTAGTTTTTAAGGAATAATCATAATTCTACAGTAACAGTAAACTTTGTTTGCAAAAAAATGAGTTTATTTAAAATTTAATTTGATTCAAAGTTTTTTGCCTTCATTTGATTAGCAGTAAAATTTAAATACAGAATTTCTAGGGGGAAAAAATCATAAGGCCCTATTATTATATTAATAAAAAAAGTTGCTTTTTATTAATTCAATTAATTAGACATTAGACATTTTGATTAAACCATTAAAATCGAACCCAGAAAAAATTAAAACTGAAAACAGAATTTGGTAAAAAATAAAAATATTTAAAGTATTTCATAGAGCCTTACTGTCACAGATCCATTGTTCCCTGGACTCCATTTCCCAGCATCCTCCTGTTTCCACACCTGCACTCACTTCCCTCGTCATCTCCCCATCATCACAGATCATCTGCACTCCCTATTTACTCCCAGTTAGTCCTTTTTTGACTAACTGGCCATACGCTTATTTGATCACCCTGTTTCTGGGCGGGCTGGATGACAACATTATCCGTTTTGATGAACCTGATTATCGTTTTTCCTTAAACGAAACTATCAATTTAAATTTGTGTTTAAATGACTCCAAATTCCTTGTCGAAGTGGTTCAGGATAAGTGTTTGTCTTGTCCAGTCCTTCCAGAAACACGGTTGGCCAGGCCAGTTAATCAGCCTCCACATACCCCTCCAGTGAACTCCTTATCTGTTCCACGCTGGACCCACACTCCTCCGCTGGGTCCAGAAAGCGGAGGAGGAGGAAGAAAGCAGCCCCAGCCTGCCACGAACCTGCCGCTCCAGTCCTCTCCGAGGAGGCTCCTGCCTCACACGAGCCGCCTTGTGATGCGGCTTGGTTAATTGACTTTTGGACTTGTAAGAACTGTGGACGAACCAGACAAATGAATCATTCAGATGATTCTTTCAAAACATAATTCTAATTCAGAATTGAGGTTCCGGCTCCGGCCCGTCTGCAGATAAAGCCAGGCTGATTACTTTTACGACACATGCTTCCTGATAGCAGAAGCGACACACCAAAGGGTCACCCAAGAAGACAGAGAGACAATCCAGACCCTTTTGTTTCCTTACTTCACAGGAAAGCCAAAGAGACTGTTGAACAAATAAATCTGCTTCAAAATTGTTCCAACAATTTTAACGGACTTATCAAACATCTTTTAACTGCATACATTTTGCATTATGTGTCCACAAGTAGTACCTGTAAACAGTTAGGCTTTAGAACACTCAAAATTCATGTAAATGTGTTAACTCTTGACTGAATGACTGAAAGTATGCCTTATTTGGACTTAATTTGATTCTTTCCCCCTTTCCTATATCCTGACTTGAATGAAATCTGTTTAAAATGTATTGTATCCCATTTAACAGCAATTATGTTAAAATGGTACTCTGCTAAAGCAGAGACAGACCGGGATGTAACACTTATGTTTTATTGGGGGCAGAGGAAGGCCCTCTTGAAACAGGACAATGTCTGATTGGCCAAGACTCCTCAGAGGTGTGACAAACAACTCAGTTTAAA
This sequence comes from Chanodichthys erythropterus, assembly GCF_024489055.1. Lineage (NCBI taxonomy): Eukaryota > Metazoa > Chordata > Actinopteri > Cypriniformes > Xenocyprididae > Chanodichthys > Chanodichthys erythropterus. The sequence continues at coordinate 14,831,376 of NC_090227.1, read as the reverse complement.
TGATCATATTGCAAGATAGTGAACAGAGAGGAGTTGGTTAGTAAACGAGAAAGGAGTTGGTTCTGTTCTGGGAAAAGAAGTCAAGACAAGTACCAAGAACAATGGAGTGACAAGAAGAACAGACCAGCCGCTCATTCAAGCCATCCAACCTTCACTCACTTTTCTTTTCTTTACTTAATTTTCCTTTACCGCTGAAAGTCTTGTGTCCTAAGTTTCGCTGCAAAGTTCAACCAACGACTTTTGCCGCTTCAACTCCAGCGACAAAGAGACTTCCTTCATTGTTCCACATGGACCTGATCTGGACCAATCATCGACTTGGGAAACCCCTCTCTGCATGACGAGGGAAATTCACCTTAGTCAACGCAAGAAAGTACCTCCAGATGAAAACTGAACTGGTGCATTTAAATTAATGATTCATGGTTCGTTCTGGTCTTTGAAATGCATTGATAGGAATTTGGTTAATCAGATCGATCTCTCTCTCTCTCTCTTTCAAAACTCTTTCTCTCTCATTTCCTTCCTACTGCAACGCGTATGAATGTGTGTGTGTGTATGTGCGTGCCTTTGTGTTAGATTTAGGCTAGTGACAAATGGTCAAAAAGTGCTTTAGTTTTTGAGATACCCCTACCGGAGGTAGAACTAAACCCAACAATGTTTTTCCTCATCTCTAAGGTGTCCCATTTATGAAATGGATTCTTGGCTAAAAATATTTTACTGCTAAGATTGTTTAACAGATATTAACAGATATTGTTATACACCCCCAAACCAAAAAAGGACTAAAATATAGCCTGTCCGTATGGGAATTAAGGCATATAAACTAGTGCAGATCAATCACACAAGCACTGAGAGCTTTGAAACTTGACATGATTGTAGTCAGGAAGTTTATTTAACTACTAGAAAAGACTGGATGTGAATAACTTGATGTATGGAATAAATAGGGACATATAAACACATACCTAAAATAAGCGGACATGCAAAAATTGAATATCTATGCAAAATGTTTTCATTTACTTTGTGGTTGCTTTGCCAGGTATTATCATAGAAACATATATCATGACTTGTTGGAAAGGTGGGGTTGTGCTGAATCCAACAATACCAAATATGTAAATATAGCATGGCAAATCAGGGTGTTCTGTCACTCAATGTATGAGATGTCCAAAATGCATGAAAATGGAACACTGACATAATTTAGTCCAAAGCCCATTATCAGTGGTGAGAAGAATGTTGAGAAATTCAAATATAAGATACATCTAATTATGAAATATTTCATATGGCACCTTGTACTATGTGGAAACAAAGATTGAAATCGAAAGATAACACCTTACCATAGCACAAACAGGAGACCAGAAGTCAGGATTGCAGTTTGACCTTAATGAGCCTTTTAAAAAAACTATAACTTAACTTCACACAATACAAATTAAATTACTGTCTTAAATCAAACAAATGGCCATCTAACTAAACAAACACTCTGTGGGGTAATTAGCCCTGTCTTCTGAGGCTGTTTTTTTTTTTTTTTTTTTTTTTTTTTTTTTCTCTAGCAGCAACCATTTGGAACATGAACTGATTTTGGTAGCCATTCTGAGGTCAGCCCCCATGATTTTACAACGGCAACACACCACTGTCACTCATCCACATTGTCATCAGTGACAAAGTGGGTCATATTTGGACAGTCTGGGAAAGGGCAAGAGCAAAACTCTGTGCAGGTCAAGCCCACTGAAAGACACTGGCATTTTGTGGCATTGTTGCAGTTTCCATCTTTACAGTAGAGGTGGGTGATGTCTCTGACTTCTTTAGGTGCTAGTGCCTTCTGGAACATCACGGGTTCAATGCACTCATCTTCTCTGAGCCTTCATCCACTGCCAACTGGGTTCCAGAGGTTTGGCCAGGTGGCTGTGATGCCACACTGCTGTTTGGTACAAGGCTCTCACGACATGTTGCTGGAAGGCATCTTCTGTTGGGGTAGATTTGCTGCTGACAAATCTGTGGTAGATGCTAGCGTGTACCTTAGCTCATCCAGGTTGGTGCAAGGATGCCCATCCACCTTTTTCTTTTGGCCATACAGGAGGAGGGCATACCTTCTTGCCACAGACAAAGCCTCTTCCAGGCTACCAGAGAGTCCAAATTTGGTAATTTCCTGTAACTCACAAAAATGGGTCTTCAGTCTTGTGAGGGCAGTGGCCTTCCCAATTCTGTACAAACTGCTTGTGGTGTCACAACCCGTGAGGGCGTGGCATGCAGGTAAACACTCACAAAGCACTAATTCAAGCTTCTGAGTGATCGAACAGATAGAGACTAATCTTTCCTTAAGGCCATGTCCAGAGTGCATAAACACTGCTAAAGATCCAAACATCCTATTGTTTGAATAGTAGAAGCAAAACTAGTACATCTGTATCATCACATTTGACAATTAGATGATAATGTGACTGTGCAAGGTGTATTGCATGTAACCAGCCTTGTGTCAGCCTCCTCCTGGTCACTGTAAAGATCTTTCAAAGAGTCAAAGCCTGACTTGCTAACCCTCTTAACCTCCTGACCATTTTCAAAGCCACCTGCCAAGATGACCATGTTCCCTAAAGAAATTCTCATTGGCCCAGTACTGGCGATGTAGGTGCTGACTTGTGCAGCCTTGTTTCCGCTGATCCTGAGGTATTTTCTGTAGTTTGGAACACTTGTTTTCCCTGTGATGATATGTGTTTGTCTGCTGGTGTGAATGGTGCCTCTTCTTTGTCTTTCAAGTGTTGGTGGTCATATCTATCAAACACTATAACGACACAGCTGTTACCTTTCTTTCCCATTAAAGTTGTGATCTTTTTCCAGACACACTCACCCAGGTCATTGAACATTTGAAAGGTTGAATCATTGAGACTCTGTAGAAGAGCCATGCCATCAATGATATATCCTGATGGTTCTTTAACATTTGGCAGCTGCTGTGTCTCTTCAACAACAGCCTCAAGTTTCTTGGCCAGGTCAACTTTTGTTGTTTTCCTCAAGCTTCCATCATCATAAAACAAAAAGGGTGGGACAGCTACAAGTTCGTGAGACATCACAGTCTCCATGGACACCTCTCTTTTCTTGGAGACAGCCAGTAATCTTCGAAAAAGCACATCTGAGTCCATGTGAACCTTTCTAGATATACTGACTCCAACTGATGTTTTCATGTCCTTGAAGGTTACACACTGGTTTCTTTTCTCTGGCTAGTTCTTTGTTCTTTTTTATTTTGTCAGACGCCATAGCATGAGTTGTACGCTTCCCATCCAGGGTGTCTTCATTTTGGTCAAAGTTGTCGATGGCTGCATCAACAATTCCATGTTCAGTGACTCCAGTGAGGCCAGTTGGGATGTAGACACCACCTGACTGTGGTGCTCTAACTGATCCATGCTTTTTCCTCAATATGTCTGTCTAGCTCTGTGTAAAATTTGGATTTTGGAAAGACTCTGACTTGTCTGTGAAATTGTTGTCTCACAGTCTACTATTATTTCTGTGAGTTTAACAGCTTCCCTCAGTCCACAACTTATGTTCATACTATCTGAGCAGATCAGATCTGACTGTCCTGGACATGGAACAAATACAAACCTGTCTTTGTAATGCTGTATCAGCTTTTCCCTTAGTTTCCAGGATCTATATTTCTTGTGTTGAACTATGGACACACCTTCTTCCACAGCAATGGTCTTTAGTATTTTATCATAGCTATCAGTCAAAGAGTTGAGAGTCCTCACTTTCATATATTTGGACAATACTGTTTTATCAATGTTTTCAGTGAGCTTAATAAAGGCTTTGTCATTGACTTTTCTGATTCTTTTCTTCATATGGCAGCTGCTATATTTCTTTCAGAGATGTAGTGTGCAAGGCACATTTTATGGTATTTGGCATCATATACAAAGAGATCTGGGCATGAAAGAATTCAAAGATGTACATCTTCATCAAGCCTTTCAGAAGCTGCCCGAAGGACCTTGTCTCTGGTACTTGCACCTGTACCAGTCGAAATGGCTATCAGAGGTTCTGGTCTAGAGTTGGCCTTCCCACAAATGAAACAATCTCTCCATATTTTAAATGATGTTCTATCAGCCCTACTCAGCCTTCTTGGTGCAGATGTGCTCTCACTCTCAACAACTGCAACTTGCTGCTGCTCACTGATTTTTGTCTTACTGCAGTAGTTTGCTCTACATGATATATGATATTAAACTTTGATTTTGGAAGAAAGTATGTCATCTGTATATGAAGCCAGAGTTTTATGGACATCATCATCTCTCTGCTGAGCAAGGGCAAGTATGCATTGGAGGCCTTCTACTTTGGGGTTTTGAACATAGGGATCTTTTTTCTTGCCCTTTTCAAAATGTTTCCCACAAATTATACAAAGCTTTGGATCCATTTTCTGTAAGACATTCTCCATAATTCAAGAGACTAGTGAAAAGGAAAAATGATATACATTTCACAATTTTCATTGAAATGCAAATCGGAATTACACATGCACCATTAGTCAGAGGGCTAAGTATTTTTTTTTAGCTTGGCTAAGCAGTTGCTACAACTAGCTATTTAGCTACTTGTATTAGGCTAGGTCAGCCTTTTCATTTGACATAGTATTTGTAATGATTGACTTGTCTGGTTATGAAGATATCAATACAGACAATCAAGTAGCTAGCTGGATCCTACCATTAGCCTAACAGTAGTCAACTCACTAGACCAATCAAAAACTAAATATATCTAATATCTTGTTCTTATTTACTTAAAGATCACACCAATGGCGTGAAGTAAGTAGTGTAGGCTCATCTGCCCACTGCTGGTCTGGACAGACAAAAGCTAACAAAATTATTTTCCATTATTCAGTAATGACCGAAACAAAATAATTTAATAAAGGTGTTCCATTCCAGTGTTAACCTGATTCAATTGGATCTGTGTTTCATATGAATTGTAATAGTATACTGTGCCTTATGAAATGTATAATTATTAAATGTATCATAAATATAGATCAGCACTTACCTACATACTTTGCAGTAACAATGAATTTCTCAACATTCTTCTCACCACTCATAATGTGATTTGGACTTGAGACTATTTTGTCCAGTGTTCTTTCATTTTGGACACATCATACATATTTGTTATTATTGGATTCAGCACAACCCCACCTTTCCAACAAGTCATCATATGTGTTTCTGTGATAATATCTGGCAAAGCAAACACAAAGTAAATGAAAACATTCTGCATAAATATTCATTTTTTGCATGTCCGCTTATTTTAGGTATGTGTTTATATGTCTCTATTTATTCCATACATCAAGTTATTCACATCCAGTCTTTTCTAGAAGTTAAATCAACTACCTGACTACAATCATGTCAAGTTTCAAAGCTCTCAGAGCTTGTGTGATTGATCTGCACTAGTTTATATGCCTTAATTCCCATATGGACAGGCTATATTTTAGTCCTTTTTTGGTTTTGGGGTGTATAACAATATCTGTTAATTTAACAATCTTAGCAGTAAAATATTTATAGGCAAGAATCCATTTCATATATGGGACACCTTAGAGATGAGGAAAAACATTGTTGGGTTTAGTTCTACCTCCGGTAGGGGTATCTCAAAAATTTGGGGGCATTGTCACTAGCCTAATTAGTTTGTGTTAGAATAAATAAAATCTCTTGTAGATTTTAAAAGGAAAGTGTCTTGTATTATGTGCTTTATGATTTAATGTCTTAAACTGTGATCAAGTTACCGTGCTCTAATCAGTGTTTTCACGATTGTTGGATATTTATATCCGTTACAGGAGCTTATTACGGCTCGAGCAAATGAACGCTGGACGAATCAGTTGCTCGGTCGTAATCTAAACAACTCTTTATAATTCCCTAAATATTTCATTTGAGCTAATTTTACTTCCTAGGGTGTTTTCCCTACAGACTGAACCAGTTTCTCCAGTCTCCGCCGAGCCAATTTCTCCAGTCTCCGCCGAGCCAATTTCTCCAGTCTCCACCGAGCCAATTTCTCCAGTCTCCGCCAAGCCCTCTGCTCCAGCCGCCGCCGAGCCCTCTGCTCCAGCCACTTCACCTCCATCTCAAGCCTCCTTGACCAGGGCTCCACCTCGGTCCTCTGGTCGATTACCTCCACCTTGGCTCCAACCTCCCTCGTTTCCACTATGGCCCATCAGTCCACCAGTCTCACCAGTCTCCATCCTTCCTCCGGTCTCACATTGGTCCCTCATCAGCCTGCCGTCTCCGCTCTGTCCCTCCATCCCTCGGTTTCTGTTGGCCTCTTCACTCCCTCCTGTGGTCCCTTTGTTGTTTGTCGTCCTGTTTCTACTGCGGCCTTCTGGAGCCCCGCCTGCGCTTCGGTCGGCAGAGCCACTGGTTCCGCCATCTCCCATTGGACCTTCAGTGCCGTCTGGGCTCGACGGCATTATGGCTTCGCCTGAAGCACTGGACCCTCCATGGCAGCCCGCTGCACCTCACCCTCCATGGCAGCCCGCTGCAGCTCACCAGCCATGGTTCATGGACCCGCCCTGGAGACCTCCACTCCAGTCCACTCCTCTCCCTGCACCGGCATGAGGTCTCCAGGGTGCCCACAGTAATGTCACAGATCCCTTGTTCCCTGGACTCCATTTCCCAGCATCCTCCTGTTTCCACACCTGCACTCACTTCCCTCGTTATCTCCCCATCATCACAGATCATCTTCACCTGGACCTGATCATCTGCACTCCCTATTTATATGGACTCACTCCCTTCACTCCTTGTCCGTTCTCTGTTGTGTTATGTTTGTGTTTTGGTGTTCCCTGCCTTTGGTTTATTAAAGTAATTCATGTTATTGTGGAAATCCGTATCTGCCTCATCTCTACACCAGCAACCGTAACACTTACATATTGAATTGCATAGCATATTTTTTTCATTGCATCGTATCGCATTGTGTTGAATCGAATCAAAATTGTATCACATCGCATCATAATTGGGGTGAATTGTATCGCATCACATCGGTAGCTGCTTCATATGTATCTTTAATGTATCATATCATTGGCTATGCATCGAGATGCAAATTGCATCTGCCCTAGTTATGGAGATGCACATCCCTAATAGACGTAATTTGCGGGTAGGACATGTCCCCACCACATTTTGCCAGGGTCGATATTGTCCCTACCTATCACTTTTTTGAAACCTCTCACTGTACGAATACCTAATGCAAATGAAACATATTTAGTTGACGTTCATTTATGTTAAATAATGGGCAATTGGGCGCAGGAATGTGTTGTTTTTGAAATCGTGCACAGTCTTCACACAGACAAGCTCACGCGTCAGTCTATTGCTTAGCGCCATTGCAAAGACAATCATTGATTGGATGAATCTTGATTTTAAAGACTTTGGGGAAAAAAACACCAGACTATACAAGAAGGCTAATTGTGGATCTATGTATTTATTCAATAATGAGAAGAATCTCAGGACTAACAATAGTAGGCTATATTATAGTAGTAAGAATTAAATCACATTAAACATAAGTTATGTCGATAGATTAAACTCAGTGTGTCACAGACACATCAGGCTCCACCGCTCACCAATCACAGCGCACCCAATCACCAGAATACTGAATACGGCACAGAATACAGAATACGGCACCTGCTCCTCATCAGCACCTCATCACAGTCAGCATATAGAGCACTCACACACACCACTCGATGTCCGGTCTCGTTTGCATTAACATTACCTGTATGCTTACCATAAGGACTCCCTGCAATCTACTTAACTGCTTCCAAGAATCTCCTCATGTGTTCTCTTCTCTCCGTGTGAGTGCTCCCAACCTTCAGTGTCTCCAGCGTCTCCAGCTCAAAGTCTCCGGTACCTGTTAACCACAAAGAACTCTGTTACCATCCATTCATCTCAAGAAACCACTCTACTGCACTGTTTACTCACCTGCACTTCTGCCACAGCTCATACTGGTTTTCAATAAAGCTCATATACCTGTTCAAGTCAATCTCTGTCCCTTCTGTGTTGTAACACAGTGTACTACTGAAATTAATTTCTGGACATCGTAATGTGTTTTTTTTTTTTTTTTTTTCTACAATCATTATTGATATTTATATCTGATATTGTATAAGCAACTTCCAACAACCACACACACACACTCCAAACACCAACCACACAAAGATCGATTTGTCATGTCTGCCCACTCTCAAACTTTAAACCAATTAGTGCCAAGCACTGCCCACTGCCTGTTAATTGGCATTTGTGAAATTTCCTCTAATTAATATGAAAAGAATCTTTGGGAAAATCATGCTTTGGAAATACATGATTCGACAAATAGGCATCATTCATAAATTATTATTCATATATTATTATGAAAAGCGGCTTTTTGAAAAAGCACATTTAATTATAAAAAAAAATGTTTATACAAATAATTATTTAATTATTTCAGAATAAACTGGTACATTTAATTGTTGTCTTATTGAATTCATTATTTGTTTAATTATTTCATTTTGAGTAATTTGGTCCTCCATAGTTTCAGTCTCAGTTTACTACCAATTTACCTGCACAAGGCGTTCACGCTATTTTTGAATCAGATTACAAAGCTGTCACGTGGTTGCGGGAAACGAAGCTTCGGACATCACTGATCACATGGTTATGGTAAAACGAATCAACCTCCGGTACAGTGCTTCATTCTGAGATGTTTAGTTTTTTTGATACAAGCTTTGAAGCCTCAACTCAGATCTTCATGAACTCTGTTCATGTTCATTTCCAGTAGAGTGATGCACAATCATTGAAAACGGCATCATTACAGATCACTCTAAATTGTAATGCAGACATGCATTTTCTGTAAAGCTGCTTTGAAAAGATATCTATTGTGAAATGCGCTATACAAATAAATGTGAAATGAATTGTGTTACCAACCACATCTAAACATTTACACAGCACCAAAACAGTGTTTTTTTGTTTTGTTTTGTTTTTTTAAAGCATTAGACAAGAAAATAAATAGCTTTTTTCATTTTGCAATTTTTGCAATCACATACATTTCAATTTCACAGTCAAAACTGCCTCAATAAGAGAAAAGCACTAAACACTTTCTGATATAAATATATGCTAAAGTTTATTTTGTCAATTTTGATTTTGATTTCAGTTTTGTAATGGACAAGTCATCCATCTAGGGTGTTTCTCTGCCTACGGTAGACTCAAGCATTCCTGCCATCCTACATTGGACAGTGGTTAGGGTAGGGTATAGAACAGGGTCTTTAAGCTTTAATATGTGTCAGATGTTTAGACATTCTCATTATGAATTAAATATCTGACATACTCTATCCTAAGCAAGTGGATTGCTTACATCAGTACAGCAAAAAAGTAATTCGATCATTTGAACCTTGTGCCCCCTTGTGGCCTTGGACTTGCACCTCAGTAAGTGAGCATGTACTGTATGTGTATTGATTTACTGGCTCTCCTGCCAACATCAAGTGTTTGGAGGAGGCTTTGTTTGCTGTGACCTGATGAATGAGAGCTCCATCATCACTGTTTTTAGTACCAGAGACAGGAAACTGTAACTCACACTGTGTCTCCATTGCCTATTTCTGGACACAGGAAGGAGCGCAGTCGCTGTGCTGGGGCAAGAGTTCCATCCGGCGCGGTCATGATGGCATGCACAGACAGCAGAAATGTGCACAGTGTGTGTTAGTGTGACTCTCACTGCTCACCGCAGTATGACTATAAAAAAAAAAAATGTAAATCTGTTGACTAACACAGTCTTACTTTGAGAATATATAATAATATATACTATTCATCAGAAATGCACCAAATTTCATTCATAACTACACACACACACATTTACGTCCATGGAGATATATTTGCATGCAGTGTCATTCTGACATTTTCCAGCCATCCATGTGTTTATATTGGACCATCTTTGTCCAAGCACTCATTGTCTCTCTCTCTCTCTCTCTCTCTCTCTCAGCAGGCATTGGCAGAAAGTTAGAAAGTTGAATGTTAGACAGACAAGCTCTAATGGAGCTCTAATACTGTTGCTATGTTTAACTCTGGAGGTCGGTGTTGCTCAGTACACACTTAAGTACACACACTGGGACATCTTAAGCACACACACAAGTTGTTCAGTAAATGCTGTCTTCAGTAAATGCTGTGTGAGTCTGTGGTTGCTATTGGATTCTGATTTGTCTACTACTAAGGGTGACACAACATTGTGTTTGTGTGAAAGATGACACTGTTTGGAGTAGCTGCCTTACGTGCAGAGTATGATAAAACATACTGTTAAACATATTGTTAAACAACATAAAGATTTTAACATCTTGCTAATTACTTACAAACACTAAATGGTTTAGCTCTCCAGTACCTGAGCGAGCTCTTAACACATTATAGTCATTCACGTCTATTGCAATCTCAGAATTCAGGCCAGTTGATAATACCTAGAATATCAAAATCAACTGCAGGTAGTAGATCTTTCAGTAGCACTTTATTTTACAGTACGTGTACTTTCATGGTACATGTATAGTAATTATGTTGTACATACAGGTAAAAGAGTGGTAACACATGGTACTTACATGACATGTATGTAGATGGAAACTAATAAGAAACAATGCTGTACTTTCCAATGGTACATACATGGTAACTACTTTGTACCTATAGACAGGTTTTGGGTAATAACAGGCACTTACTTACAGTGTCCATATATGATAACTAACAGACACATCACTGTACTTACTAATGGTATGTAGATGGTAAATATTTTGTACTTACAGACAAGTGTTGGTAAATAACAGGCACTTATTTATGGTAACTTGTAAGACACATTACTGTACTTACTAATGGTATATACACAGTAACTATGTAGTACTTACAGACTAGTGTGGGTAATAACAGGCACTTACTTACAGTGTCTGTATATGGTAACTAACAGACACATTACTGTACTTACTAATGGTACATACACAGTAACTATGTTGTACTTATGGACAAGTGTGGGTTAATATTAACAGGCACTTGTTTATGGTAACTTGTAAGACACATTACTGTACTAATGGTATGTACATGGTAAATATTTTGTACTTACAGACAAGTGTTGGTAAATAACAGGCACTTATTTACGGTAACTTGTAAGACACATTACTGTACTTACTAATTGTGTTAATATGCTTAAGCTTATTATTACAAAGGTTAAAGAGCTGGTAATTCCTATGTAATGCTTATGTACAAGGGTGCACTTTATTTTATAGTCCTATTTCCACATACTATTCACGTATTAGTGAATATACCAGTTAGTAAATGTGTAAGTTACACCTGGTAAGAGCATAGTAATTAACTTTCAAAGACACAAAACATACATTTTTGTACGTTTAGAAAGGTGCTAAAACGTGCAATATTGACATTTGCACTAAAAAGTAAAAATACGTTTTTACAGCCAAATTTTTTTAAATATTTACGAATCTCTATGTCATAAAGATATGTGTATAATTTCCCTTTTATCGTTTTGTAGATAAACGTAAGATCCCTAAACCCCACCCCATCCTGAACCTAAACCAGCGGAGTAAAGTTAGTTTTGTTTTGGATATTCGTCACACATTCAGCAATAAACGGCAATAACTCCAAAACGACACGCCCCCCCAAAATCTAAACGGTATTATCGTTAAAAGGGCAAAGCTAGTAATGTTTCACAAGCTTTCTTTTCATTATTTTTGCTCGATCTAACGAGCAATGACCCGCCAAAGCCGTTGCAATGTGAGTTACGGCGAGAAGACTCGCTCTTGGCTGAGCTGTAAGTTGGGGACCGTGGGGAAAGTGCAAGTTTTCTTCGTTTTTTGCTATAACTCGGTGAGTGGTGTTTTTCTAATAGCTCTTTTGTTAAAAGTCCTATAAACATGAGACCAGTGTCATTCAGTAAAAGGGGACAGGGGACAACTTTCACAACCTCTTTTTTACCCCTACTGGTGGAAAAGGAAACTGCATGTCCAAAATTAACTTTCTTTTTGTAATAGCTTTGTCCATCAGAGAGACAGAGACATCAAACCAGTGTCATTCAGTAAAAGGGGACAGGGGACAACTTTCACAACCTCTTTTTTACCCCTACTGGTGGAAAAGGAAATTGCATGTTCAAAATTAACTTTCTTTTTGTAATAGCTTTGTCCACCGGGGAGACAGAGACATCAAACTAGTTTCATTCAGTAGAGGGGGACAGGGGACAACTTTCACAACCTCTTTTTTACCCCTACTGGTGGAAAAGGGAACTGCAACTCAAAATTAACTTTCTTTTTGTAATAGCTTTGTCCATCAGAGAGACAGAGACATCAAACCAGTGTTATTCAGTAAAGGGGGACAGGGGACAACTTTCACAACATTTATTTTTTACTCCTACTGGTGGAAAAGGGAACTGCATGTCCAAAATTAACTTTCTTTTTGTAATAGCTTTGTCCACCGGGGAGACAGAGACATCAAACTAGTTTCATTCAGTAGAGGGGGACAGGGGACAACTTTCACAACCTCTTTTTTACCCCTACTGGTGGAAAAGGGAACTGCATGTCCAAAATTAACTTTCTTTTTGTAATAGCTTTGTTTATCAGTGAGATAGAGACATCAAACCAGTGTTATTCAGTAAAGGGGGACAGGGGACAACTTTCACAACCTCTTTTTTTACCCCTACTGGTGGAAAAGGGAACTGCATGTCTAATATTAACATTCTTTTTGTAATAGCTTTGTTCATCAGAGAGACAGAGACATCAAACCAGTGTCATTCAGTACAGGGGGACAGTAGACAACTTTCACAACCTCTTTTTTTACCCCTACTAGTGAAAAATGGAACTGCATGTACAGATTATACCTTATTTATATCCTTACAATGTCAAAATTTACATAATGCAGATTTTTGCTGTTAATACTGTAAAGCTGGCTTTAAACAATCTGTACTGTAAAAAAATGAAACATAAATAAAGGAGACTTGACTTGACCCTACTGGTTGAATATGGAACAGCACATAAAAATATGAATGCTGTTAATAGGTTCCCAGACCTCACCCCAAAAATTGTCAGGACAACAGCCATTTTGACAGAACTCGTGTTTATGCAAACATTCAACATAAAATGAAAACCATACAAAATTAAACAATATCTTTTTACATCTTTTGTCTCAAAGGATTTAGTAGTGTTTACTTACAGAAAGCACACAACCACAGTGCTCTTTTTAGTTTTCGTACACCTTTTTTGGTAATGTTGACACAGACTGCGTGGTACCATCTTGCACAGCTGCTGCACTGAATCTGGTGGGGGAAATTGAAATAATGAAAATATATGATCTTTATTTACTTAATACAAAGTACTACAGAACATTTGCTTTAATGTCATTTCAAGGTTGACTCCATACTAATTATTTAATTATCTGCATACTAATTATATAAGTAGATGTAATAGTTTAACACATAAGATCTATGTCAAATAGCTTATCTAATAAGAATTGTTTCATAATAAAGGACACAAACCCATGTGTTCAGACCCACACGTCCAGCAGGAGACTCTTGTCCACAAAAGGAGCAATGATCCTTGGGGTTGAACACTGTAATTACATTCTCACAAATCAGTGTTCTATTTTAAATGCTCTAATTTTTTGATAGATAGATATATTTTAAAAAAATTAATTAATATTAAAATAATTTAATAACATTAAAAATAAAATTTCAGCCAGTAAGAACCTAAAACTGAAATGGCCTCTGATTACAAGACTATAAATATTCTTACATTATGGTCCAATGAAGGTGTATATTTAAGAAAACTGTGATAAGCTGTAATTAGCAACTTTGTTTTGTACTCTGGCCCTGTGAAAAAAAAAAAAAAAAAAAATGCTGACAAAAAATACTAAGTATATAAACTAATCAAGTGCTTACAAATCAATTGCAAATTAAATAATTAACTCCTGGTTTGTATATTGTATTCTCTTAACTGTTAATGTATTAATAGATTAATATATAGTGAGTTCTTCACTCATTGTCAGGGTATAAATCAAAATTTTATAATTAGGTCATATGTAAAGACTAAGATAATGCTTTTTATTCCTTGTAAACATCTAAATAAGTAAATATTTTTCACTTTACATTAGGTCATGGAAAATTATGACAATTTATTATGGTTAATACATTTGAACAAAAAAATAAAAATAAATCTTGACATTTAATATGAGCTTAGTTAGTGGTTTAGTCATGAAAGTCTCTCATTCACCGCTATAAAAGTTAACCCAACTATGAATACTTCCACTTTTGAGAACCCCAGAAATATGAAAAGGACCTACCCTAACCTAATCCAAAGTGCTAACATTTTGCGGTTAATAAGTTGTTAACAAAGCATAAAAAAACATCTAACTGTTCACATATGAGCTAATTAATTAAATGTAATTAATTAAAGTAATCTTGTTAATTACAGTAACAAGGAATTAAATCACTAATTGTACAGTATATAGCCTTATCTTAATATATTAATAATGTACATAATGAAATATATAAAATATGAATTAACTATATTTTGCAAATGATTTGTTGACTTTAGATCATTTTGTAGGAGGCTTGGCTTTTCATGCCCATATATGTAGTGAAAGAGCACTCATACTGAAAGATTTGTGCATGATTCTCATTAATGTGTGCTTAAAATACATACCTGATGCTTCTAGGATGGTTACTGCCATCTCCTTACGCAGCTCAGATAGGATATGCTGGCTAGAAGGTATCCTGATTTTAGATGGTGTCTCTGGAAATGACTCCACTACCTCCTTAGCCATCTGTTGGGTAACATAAATATCATTAAACAAACTTGCAAAATACATTAGCCATTAAAGAATAAGAAATTTAAATATTACACATTTGAGGTTATGCAAAAATTAGTGTTCTAAGGTTCTAAATTGTATAGCTACCTGCATGACATAAACACCACAGCTACAACTGTCTTTTTGAATGGTGTGCTTCAACACACCATGTGTCCATGCCACATCCACCCAGTCCGTCTTACCATACAGTATTTGCCGCATTTTGAAGTATGTTCTACACGTGAGAATTGTATATTATCAAATTTAGTTATATTAGTTCATATGATAATGTATTGTATGATAATTTAAAAAAGGGAATAATATAATACAATACCTGAATCTTTCGGCAGCAAGTTCGGATTCTTTAGCTTCATCTAACCCTTGGGGATCCACCACTAAAACCTTCTGTGATGTCCTATTGAGGTACTGTTAAAACATATAGTTTGGTTAGTTTTTCATATACATAAGTAATGAACTATGGTTTAACAATGGTTTTACACACCAGAAATTTCCAGTGGTTCTTGTTTACTTGCATAAATCCGATTATGGCGTCATATTTTTCAAAGTTGACCTTCAAACGAGTTGAAATATTATATTATATTATTGTACTTGTCCTTTTGACCTTTTCATTTTGCACAGAAGAACAACCGTAAAGTCTGACCTTTCGGAAACTGTGCCTGGACATGGCAGATCTCTCCCCAAACACAACAACACCGGCAGAGAAGTGGTTGAATAAAAAGATGTACTTTCCATAACCTTTGGAATTTAACAAGGTTTGGATGTAGCTTTCGATAACCTGAAAACATTTAGGAAAATTAAATTTATACCCTTACATCTCATTACAATAGTAGTGACATAGTATTTGTCAAATGTATCTTCACTCATTAGCCTACAAGTAGTGAAAGTTAAACTCAATGCACAATAGTGACTGTTTCACATTTAGTTAAAATATATGTATTAATCAATGGTATGCATAAAGCATTTGTCATTTTTATGATAATAAATATACACTTTCTGTCTATATTGTCCTTTCAAAAATAGCATTGGGCATCCTTTCACTTAAAACTATACCAGTACAAATATGAAAATACATCCTGAAATGTAGGTTCAGAATACCATGTAGTATTTACAGTGGTGGTTAATTTAAATCCTTACTATCTAACTGGATTATAAATATATAATATATCACTGCTTGGTAATGTATACTGTAAAAAATAAATGTAAAAAAAAAAAAAATAGTAAAATACATGGCAGCAAAGTGTGCCAAACATTTACCATTAATGAAAATAACAGTTAAACATCATTAAAAAAGAAACACTCAGTGACTGGCAGAAGCATTTGCCAAACAAAAACTATACAATTAAGGTAAAATATCCTAATTCATCTCCTAATTTTAAGTTAAAAAACTAAATAAAATATCCTAATTCATCTCCTAATTTTAAGTTAAAAAACAAAATAAAATATCCTAATTCATCTCCTAATTTTAAGTTAAAAAAAAACAAAAACACTAACAGATCTCTCTAGATGTCAGCATCTTTACTTATTACAAACCAGACTGACTTTCTTTAATATAAAACTTCTTAAGAATTAAATGAGGTTAAGATGTTGATGTTTTTGTTGTTGTTGTTGTTGTTTTAATAATAATAAAGTTTTAAAGTCACTGTTATGGAAGTGAGCATTTGCTTTACTTAGGCTCTTGACCCTTGACTTTTTAAATTATTATTTTTTTTCTGATTGTTATTTATTATTATTATTATTATTAATAAATTATATTTAGAAATTCTTTGGACAAGATGATGTAGACACAGACATCAAGATTCAGCGTATGAACAATGGTGACAATCCAACAAATATTCAGAACAACTATCACAAATCAAGGTACTAAAGCTCCCTTTTTCACCAGTAGGGGTACGAAAAGAGGTTGTGAAAGTTGTCCCCTGTCCCCCTCTACTGAATGACACTGGTTTGATGTCTCTGTCTCACTGAGGGACAAAGCTATTACAAAAAGAAAGTTAATTTTGAGTTGCAGTTCCCTTTTCCACCAGTAGGGGTAAAAAAGAGGTTGTGAAAGTTGTCCCCTGTCCCCCTCTACTGAATGACACTAGTTTGATGTCTCTGTCTCCCCGGTGGACAAAGCTATTACAAAAAGAAAGTTAATTTTGAACATGCAATTTCATTTTCCACCAGTAGGGGTAAAAAATAAATGTTGTGAAAGTTGTCCCCTGTCCCCCTCTACTGAATGACACTGGTTTGATGTCTCTGTCTCTCTGATGGACAAAGCTATTACAAAAAGAATGTTAATATTAGACATGCAGTTCCCTTTTCCACCAGTAGGGGTAAAAAAGAGGTTGTGAAAGTTGTCCCCTGTCCCCTTTTACTGAATGACACTGGTTTGATGTCTCTGTCTCTCTGATAGACAAAGCTATTACAAAAAGAAAGTTAATTTTGAGTTGCAGTTCCCTTTTCCACCAGTAGGGGTAAAAAACAGGTTGTGAAAGTTGTCCCCTGTCCTCCTCTACTGAATGACACTAGTTTGATGTCTCTGTCTCCCCGGTGGACAAAGCTATTACAAAAAGAAAGTTAATTTTGAACATGCAATTTCCTTTTCCACCAGTAGGGGTAAAAAAGAGGTTGTGAAAGTTGTCCCCTGTCCCCCTCTACTGAATGACACTGGTTTGATGTCTCTGTCTCCCCGGTGGACAAAGCTATTACAAAAAGAAAGTTAATTTTGGACATGCAGTTCCCTTTTCCACCAGTAGGGGTAAAAAAGAGGTTGTGAAAGTTGTCCCCTGTCCCCTTTTACTGAATGACACTGGTCTCATGTTTATAGGACTTTTAACAAAAGAGCTATTAGAAAAACACCACTCACCGAGTTATAGCAAAAAACGAAGAAAACTTGCACTTTCCCCACGGTCCCCAACTTACAGCTCAGCCAAGAGCGAGTCTTCTTGCCGTAACTCACATTGCGACGGCTTTGGCGGGTCATTGCTCGTTAGATCGAGCAAAAATAATGAAAAGAAAGCTTGTGAAACATTACTAGCTTTGCCCTTTTAACGATAATACCGTTTAGATTTTGGGGGAGCGTGTCGTTTTGGAGTTATTGCCGTTTATTGCTGAATGTGCGACGAATATCCAAAACAAAACTAACTTTACTCCGCTACATAAGCCTACCCATTTTATACATAATGGACAGAAATGTGTAGGAATATTACAATTTTTGTAAAAATATAACATTAAAACAATATTTTGAGCCGCTAATCCTACACCTACCTTTAAACCCAAGTTACCCATAAACATTAAAACTACTGTTTTAAATAAAAGAATGACAGACAAACAAGCGTAATCACAACAATTTATTTATTGCGAAAATGTCATACCAAAAGAAGTTCAAATGATGATGAGTTGCAGTCGCAGTCCTCTGGCGGTAAATCATATTTTTTTTTATCGAGCAGAATATGATGCATCCGGCTTCTCTACATGAAGGCGCGCACTCATTCAAAATGTCAATCCACTGAAACACTGCATGTCGCAATCTGTGACGAAGCAGGTGAGAGCCAATGAGCGTTTGATATCAGTGCCGTAAACCGTGTCGTAACGCTTATCGAGGGTGGCGCTACTTTCAAATTTAAATTATAACAAGCGCGAGCTTTGACTGTGACGGTCGCTGCTGAGAATGAAGATGAAGATTGATGGATAAAGGACTGAATTTGGATCTGTTCCTTACAAACATATGGATTCTAATGATATGGAGTACAGCAAACAAATAAAATGGGTGTGATTTGTGAATTTATCTTGTGTTTTGATATATCTTATGGATGTATTGTCAGTCGCTGCATAGGAGAAAACGTCTTCTGTGTCTCACAGCAAACTAACTAAATATTACAGGTCACGAACATAAATGTTATAATTGATTGATATAACAATTTAATGCAACAGATTTAAAACATTAATCCCATGATTTTATTATTACAGGGGAATTAATTTACATTCAAACTTTAAGTTACATGATTTACGTTTTTATAGCTGTATTTTTACGTTTTAGTCCTCTAAATACGTCAGTGTTGTACCTTTTTGTGTGTATAAGAACGTAAGTAAATGTATGTGTGGCAGAACCACACTTTACGTAAAAATACACACATATTCTCATGAGATCATGGTAATTCCTATGTAATATTTATGTACAAGGATGCACTTTATTTTACAGTCCTATTTCTATGTACATACTATGAACATACTAGTGAATATACCAGTTATTTAATGTGTAAGTTACACCTGGTAAGAGCTGGCAATTCCTATGTAATGTTTATGTACAAGGGTGCACTTTATTTTACAGTCCTATTTCCATGTATTTACTCTGAACGTACTAGTGAATATACCAGTTAGTTAGTGTGTAAGTTACACATTACTTTGGTTGGGGTTTATAAGCATGATACAAGATACTTCTTGAGTACTGGATGATATACTTTTGCGGTTCAACTTGCCTAATCTTTACAGGACAATAATTCACTTAATAGGGGTATTTTGATGACATACGTACAGATCATTAACACTACAACTGTACTTGGTATACTCAGTTGTCATGTGTCAAAAGCCTTGCTTAAAAGGACTACTTGATGAGTATTAACACTATGAGGTGCTGTATAGTTAGTGAAGTGTATAATTTTGATAAGCACATTTGTTTCACAGTAGTTAAGCAAGTGTCCGTTATTTGTGTCCTCATTTCTCCGTGAGTACAACATATTTACCATGTATATACCACTAGTAAGTACAGTATTGTGTCTTACTAGTTACCACACATAAGTGCCTGTTATTACCCACCCTTATCTGTAAGTACTACATAGTTACTGTGTACATACCATTAGTAAGTACAGTAATGTGTCTTACAAGTTACCATAAACAAGTGCCTGTTATTACCCACACTTGTCCGTAAGTACAAAATATTTACCATGTACTTACCATTAGCAAATACAGTAATGTGTCTGTTAGTTACCATATACGGACACTGTAAGTAAGTGCCTGATTGATATAACCGTCCCATACTGGCGTAATGAATGCGATTCTCAACTAAAATAAATACTTTGACTGTTGCGATCCCAGTTGGACTTATGAAAGCTGCCTGAATCATAATCATGCACTGTTCGCTGTTGGCCAGAGGAGAACTGGCCCCCCGACTGTGCCTTGTTTCTCCAATTTAATCACCTGTTTGCCACCTGATGTCACCGTTTGCCACCTGATGTCACCTGTTGGAGTTTGGGTTCCTTGCCGCCGTCACCTTTGGCTTGCTTAGTTGGGGACACTTGACATTTGATATACAACAATGTTTTGATCTGCCTGCATCGACACCGTTGTATGCGAACTGAACTGAGCTAGATGATGGCATCACTGTTTACTCCAGTGCTGATATAGATAAATTAACTAAATTAATAACTATTGATTCTTACAGCGGAATTAATCAATACTGAATTTACTTAAACTGCACAATGACACCATTTTCTTTAAGAGCTGCTCTGCAGCCAAAATTATATACCAGTTATCACTGTAAAGCTGCTTTTGTTGTATATATGAAGAGTTCAGATGCAAAACCCTCTAAATCCATTCGACTTCTTTTCTTTAAAATGAGCATTTTTTTACCAGGCTTTTACAATTAAGTTCAGGAGTTTCATTTTAAAGGTAATGATAAGGTTATTAGCTAGTGAATAAAATAACTTTTTTTTAAAAATGTCACTCTAGACAGTTTATTAGTTTTTAACAAGTTAGATTTTCTTTTGCGTCAAAACCAGCTAAATCCACTTGTACTTTTTTTGCAAAAACCTCTAAATCCACCTATTTGGGACAAGACATGGTAAATAGTTGAAAAATCACTAAAGATGCAACTAAAAAAAACTGAAAAGATGAGAGCACTTATCACTTAAAAACTAAACAGTAGACAAACCTCTTTACACAGGGATTTAACACGTCTCTTCTATTCAGCCTACACTTTTTGCCTCCTCCGTTTATATGGCACAGCTTCCATATGAGACAGAAGAATAGCATATTGTTTGACTTTGTCTTTGGCGAAATAAAGCTATTGTTTGATGTATAATAAATCAGATTCCTTCAAAGTAATGGCACTGCAGGAAGAACTGTTATGAGTACATGATACAATTGCGACCAAGCCTTCCACTGTAGGCTATTTTGCCTTATGACAGGCGGAGTTTTGAGGTAAATAATGTTTTCTTCTGCCATTCAATGTTAGTAGGACAGGCTGATCCATTTCATCGTACTCCATCTTTTATTTTAAAAATCTCAATCTGAATCTGACTCTAAAAAAATCTAGTCAGCGCCCGCTATATTGAAACCGCTCGGAATCATATGATTCGATTTGCGCCTTCTGATTGGATTTAGAGGACTTGAAGCACGTGATTTGTTGAACGTGTACTACGTGCCGTAAGCATTCGTTCAATGTCATTATCTAATTTTTGACAGAGATGGCGTTTAGCGGCTTTTGCATCTGAACTCTTCATATATATATATATATATATATATATATATATATATATATATATATATATATATATAGAAAAGTTCAGATGCAAAAGCCTCTAAGTGCCATCTGAAATTTTCTTCTAGAATGATAATTTTTGTCAAGCTTGTATGTTTATGTTCAGTTATTTCACTTAAATGGCAATGAAAAGTACCTATTAATTGTCATTAAAGTGAAATTACTGAACTTAAATATACAAGCTTGATAAAAATGCTTGTTTTAGAAGAAAGTTTCAGATGGCACTCAGAGGCTTTTGCATCTGAAGTCTTCATATATATATATATATATATATATATATGTACATGTATATATATATATATATATATATATATATATATATATATATATATATATATATATATATATAATATACATATATATATATATATATATAATATACATATATATATATATATATATAATATACATATATATATATATATATATATATATATAATATACATATATATATATATATATAATATACATATATATATATATATAATATACATATATATATATATATATAATATACATATATATATATATATATATATATATATATATATATATATATATATATATATATATATGGGTGTTTCTGCAACTACGGGCACTTTTGACTCTCCCAAATTAAAAAATAAATAAATAAATCAACCTCTATGAATTTCAATTTTAAACATTACAGTCTGTAATACATATAAAAATGTACACTAAACAGAATGTATTCATTAAAATTTTAATCTGGATAAAAGCTGCAAGCAGCAATGAAAGGGCCCTCGCACCTGTGCTCACCGCCACCTGCTGGCCTTAGGAAAACAGTGAACAGTGGGTGACATGCATGTAAGCGAGTAAATACAGGATAATTATGGCAAAGTCATTTAAAAGTGCCACACTTCCTGCTGCCAACAGGAGGCGCTTTGACTGTAACTGAATATTGCAATGTAGATGTGTTCAGGCCAAGACTATTATCAAATATGTGAAGTCTGGAGCAGATCGGATATCATATGCCTGAGTTACAACAACTTCCTGTTTCCTGGCGTTAATCGCAAACATTAGCACTCAGTCAAGTGTTGCATGATTTAATGTGTTTCTAACATGTTTGGTACTACTTGGCATATTAAAATGTGTTTCAGGGAGTGAACTACAGTGTAAAGCATGCCATTTCCTGTTGCCAGCAGGTGTCGTTATGACTAACTGAATATTGGCATGTAGATGTCTTTAGGCCAGGACTCTTATCACACATGTGAAGTTTGGGGCAGATCAGATATTGTACGCTCGAGTTACAACAACTTCTTGTTTCATGACGATAATAGCATGCTTTAACAGTCAGCTAGGTGTTGCTAGCATGATTTAGAATGTTTCTAGCATGTTAAGTTCTCAATTGCATATTTTAATATGTTGCTAGTAGTGCATCAAATTGTTAAAAATATCACTTCCTGTTACCAGTAGGTGGCGCTATTGCTATAACTGAATATTGTCATGTAGATGTGTTCAGAACAGGACTCTTATCAAACGTGTGAAGTTTGAGGTAGATTGGACATTGCATGCCTGAGTTACAGCAACTTCCTCTTTCACTGTATTAATAGCATGCTTTAGCGCTTAGCTAAGTGTTTTGATAACATTTTTCTAGCATGTTGCTAGCCTGTTTAACACTTGCTGGCACATTTTAATATGCTGTTAGGAGTCTATAACAGTGTTAAAGATATCACTTCCTGTTGCCAGCAGGTGGCACTATGACTATAACTGAATATGAGCATGGGCATGTGTTCAGGACAGGACTTTTATCAAGTGTCTGAAGTTTGGAGAAGAACGGCCATTGTTTGCCTTAGTTACAGCAACTTTCTGTTTCATGGCGAAACATCAAAGTTTGTCAGGCCGACAGGGACACGCCCTTTTACGAAAACTCAAGATCTTCGCAATGTAGTGTTGCACAAGCCTTTTGATTACACAAACCAAATTTGAAGCTGATCGGATTAAAACTGAAAATGGCCAAAACTGCACAAAAATCTCAAAGTTAATTCAAAATGGCTGATTTCCTGTTGCGTTTAGGACTTCACTCTTTTGTAGGTAATGGGATGTTACATGTATGTACCAAATTTCGTACATGTACGTCGAACGTAGCCCAAGGCAAACACCGTTGAAGTTTTATAGGTGGTGTACTAAGACCGACGGAAAATAAAAAGTTGCGATTTTCTAGGCTGATATGTCTAGGAACTATACTCTCATTCAGGCGTAATAATCAAGGAACTTTGCTGCCGTATCATTGGTGCAGCAGGGCAATGATATTACGCAGCGTCTCTCACAAACGTCTCCATGGTTGCAAGGCACGTTCCCTGTGCAAGCAGGGGCTCACAGGCGCTGCGTAATATCATTGCACTGCTGCAGCCATGGAACGGCGGCAAAGTTCCTTGATTATTACGCCTGAATGCGAGTATAGTTCCTAGCCATATCAGCCTAGAAAATCGCAACTTTTTATTTTCCGTCGGTCTTAGTACACGATTTAACTACAGAAGAGTCAAGTTTTAAATAGGAAAAATATCAAAACTCTTTGGTCATTTTTAAGCGCGATGCTAACGGTCTAATCAGATTCAATGAACTATGCTAAGCTATGCTAAAAGTGGTACCGCCAGAACCGGAGATCGGCTGAATGGATTCGAAAACGGTAAAACTCAACTGTTTAACTCTAGGGGAGTTGGAAACTGAGCCTATTTTCAAAAAAAGGTCAAAATTACAGTTTCAGTGCAGCTTCAAAGGGCTTTAAACGATACCAGATGAAGAATAAGGGTCTTATCTAGTGAAACGATCTTTCATTTTCAAAAAAAATACAACCGTATTTTGCTTTATAAACACAAAATATCGCCTTGAATGTACTTCCGCTTTCCACATTTTTCAAAACATTTATACTGTATGTCCTACAGCTTCCCTATTCCATTTTTGTCACATTTAATGGTAACAGCATTGTAACGGGAGAAAAAGTCATTTGTTTAATTACTCGTTACAGAAAAAAGTAACAACGTTAGTAACATTGTTTATTTATAACCCCGTTTATTTATTCCCATCACTGGCGTTGACGGGCCAAAGCCCAGAGGCACCACCACCCAGGTGGCTTCAGAGCAACTGTGCACGGCGGGCAATGGGCATTTAAAACAGTTAAACATAAAAAGACTATGTCAAATTCACACCACATTTACTGCAGCAGCTGATGCTCCAATAGCCACATCCATGAGATCATTTAAATTGAGATGCCTTTCATGTCATAGAATGTCATAAGTCAATTTCAAATGAGTGCAGAATATCATCCTAATCTGACGTCTGTGTTTTTTCTCATTTACAAATTCTAGAGCAAATTATATTATTGTTTGTGCAAACTCCACAGTGCTCTGAGAAATGTAATCCAGTCTTAATGCGAATGTTTGTGATTGCTGATGTTGTATAATCCTAACACTTCTCTTCATGTGTTTTTTGACCTCCCTGAACTGTTGTTTGTGCACCAATCTTATTCACCAAAAGCATGCTTTCATTTAATTTGTAACATTCCACTAAATATTATAGCAGTGATACACTATATAAAAAAGAACATCTGTTTCGTCAAGCAATGCTTATGAATAACCCACAACCAACAATAAAACATTGATAACCCCATTATATTTATAAGGCCATTTTCAACCACCCAACCCACATCAATAACAAACATCCAAGCACAAACAATACAACACGATAGAAAATTGCACTAAGAAGCTTGTGTGAGTGTGTGAACAGTCCAGAGTCGCATAAATACAAGATCAGTCTCACCAGAAGGCATTGTCCGATAGCAGAATCTGTTTTGTTGTGTCCAAGTGTTCAAAGTCCTCACAGGCGAGTCATCTATGCAAAAATAGTGTAAAAAATATACTCCACAGCGAGACGATAACAACAGTTGCCAATCAGGAACAGCCAGGACAATTTTTCCACCACCAACAGTTTGCGACTCAGCTTCCTCCATGTGCTCTCTTTTTTTTTCTTTTTATACCGTCATCTCCGGCCTATATATGGATGTATCTACCGGAGATGACGTCGTAATCAGTCTCACGATAATCGGTGTAGGGCTCACACACAGTAATACATAAGGGAAAATAAAATCATACAGGAGTTAATAAAGTGTTCTAACTTTCACAGAAAAACCATACCTATTAACCCCATTATGTGGCCACGCCTATGGCGGGGAAGGAGATCGCCCGTACATTTGTTTCATATTTACCACATTCACAATATCAATATTTGGTGGGTTTCCCAAACTAACTGTAATTTATTGGCCCTGCCTTGTTCACAATAACAGCTGGTCCCTCCCACTTGGGCGCTAGCTTAGCAGAGAACTTTGTTAATTGCTAACCTGAACTCAGGTAACCATTGGTCCCAGGTTTGATGATTTTGACCAACATATGATGATATCATGGTTTTGAGTGTCCGGTTAACTCTTTCTGTTAGATTGGTTTGTGGGTGGTAGCTGGTGGTAAGTTTTTGTACAATTCCACAAGTTTTACAAAGTTCACCCAAGATGTTGGATGTAAATTGTGCCCCTCTATCAGAAACCATATATTTAGGCACGCCCCAACGGGTGAAGATCTCTTCCTTGAGAATTCTTACCACCTTTTACTATCTCTCAGGGGAAACACTTCCACCCACTTAGTAAAGTAGTCAACTATGACCAGCAAGTATGAATTTCTCTTTTTGCTCACTGGAAGTGGTCCCATGAAGTCTATTCCTAGTGTATGTCCCGGTTTTGTCACTTGTGTATTCTGCAGAAAACCACTTGGTTTGGCGTAATCATGCTTGTATTTCTGGCAGATTTCACATTCCTTCACATATGTCCAGACATCTTTACGCACCGAAGGCCACCATGCCACTTCCAATAGTCTCAACAATGTTTTGAGTCGTCCCAGATGACCTCCCAATGGATTATCATGAAAATAGTGAAGAAACCCAGGAATCAAGGAATGAGGGACAACCACTTGATACTTTTCTCCAATCTTACACGGTACTCCTCGATATACAGTTCCTTGATGTTCTTCAAAGTAGATCTTTTGATCATGTACACCTCTAGACTTTTGATCAGTTTGCAGGTGTTTCATATTAGAGTCATTTTTTTGAGCTTGTGAGATTTCAAGGAGGGAGTGAGATATATCGGAGGAGCATTTTGAAGACAGTATGGCCATACAGTGAGCCTGTTCACTTTCCATAGGTTCATGAGCTCAAGACAAAGCGTCGGGTCCCAGGTTTAAACAGCCTTTCCTGTGATGGACATGCAACTGAAACTGCTGCAACCGTAGAGACCAACGAGTAAGTCTAGAAGATGTTTTAGGGCAATTAAAAACCCATGTTAGAGCTGCATGATCGGTGCAAACATCAAAAGGCCTGCCTTCAAGGTAGTGTCTCCACTTTTCAATGGCCCAGACAACTGCCAGACACTCCTTCTCTGAAGTCGAATAATTTAACTCTGCTCCCTGAAGAGTTCTTGATGCATATGCCACTACCCTTTCCCCTTCCGGGGTTTGTTGACTCAGAATGGCTCCCATTCCTACCTCACTAGCATCAGTATGGACTTGAAAATCTTTATTAAGATTGGGTTGGATCAAGACAGGTGGTTTCTGCAATCCCTGTTTGATTGAGTCAAAACTGGCCTGACATTCAGAAGTCCACTCCCATTTCACTTCTTTCCTTTTCAGATGATTTAAGGGTGCAGTGATATCAGCAAAATGATGTATACATTTGTGGTACCACCCTGCTAGCTCCAAAAAGCGTTGAAGGGACTTTAAGTCTTGAGGGGGTGGATACTGGGTGATAGCCAGGGTTTTTTCAGGATCTACCTCCACTCCTTTTCCTGAAACGATGTGCCCGAGGAATTTCAACTGCTGCTTGAAAAAGTGGCACTTCTTCATGTTGAGACTGAGGTTAGCCTGTGTAAGTCGTTGAAAGATGATATTCAAATGCTTGATGTGGTCTGGAAGTGTGCATGAATATATAATGATGTCATCTATGTACACAAAGCAAAAGTCACCTCTTAATTCTGCTAAGACTTTCTCCATCAGCCTTTGGAAAGTAGCTGCGGCATTTCGAAGGCCATACGGCATAGAGCAGACTTGGTAGAGCCCTTTTGAGGTGATAAATGCAGTCTACTCTTTGCTTCCGCTTTCCATCTCCACTTGCCAGTATCCTGACTGTAAGTCTAAGGTGTTAAACCAGGCAGCACCATTCATAGACTCCAAGATGTCGTGAATGAGGGGCATGGGATATGCGTCTGGTACCGTTTTGTTGTTAAGTCGTCGGTAGTCAAAACAAAACCTATAGCTACCATCCGGTTTTGGGACTAACACTACAGGGGAGGACCACGGAGAGAAGGAAGGTTTAATAATGCGATCTTTAAGCATTTGGTCAATCTGTTCTTCAATTATTATTTTTTTTTTCATTGGAGAAACTCAATATGTTATGGGTATATCTTCAGATAAGAGAATCTTATGTTGTTCTACAGATGTTTTTCCTAGAACATTAGAGGTGGCATAAGGCTGGAGGACATCAGCTTCCCCAGTTCTTCATGATTGTCTGTATCCCAGGAAGAAAC
Organism: Chanodichthys erythropterus; assembly: GCF_024489055.1. NCBI lineage: Eukaryota > Metazoa > Chordata > Actinopteri > Cypriniformes > Xenocyprididae > Chanodichthys > Chanodichthys erythropterus. The sequence continues at coordinate 14,803,520 of NC_090227.1, read as the reverse complement.
AACATCTATGCTTACGGTAGTGTTGGAGGGTTGCCAGACTGGAGGTAAGGCGAAGTACAATGTAACAGCAGCAGAGGGATTAGTGTTGACATCCTTCAGAGTTACTGACGGTGCTAAGATGGTTGAAGAAGGTAAGAAAAGGTAATAAGTCAATCCTTTTTCAGACTGCAGGCCATATCTCCCTTTTCCTATATCAAGAATGGCTCCAGCCGCTCTCCGAAAATCCAAGCCAACAATCAGAGGGAAGGCCAAATGAGTATCTCTCATAATATACGTACCCACTGTACACCTCTTGTCATGCCATTGATAGCTGACTAGGCTTTGTCTGATAGCCTGGTGCACATTCCCATCAGCCATCAGAAAATGTTGAGGAGTACTCAGTACAGCAGAAGATTTATCTTCACCTAGCTGCCTCCACAAACTTTGCTGCATCAAAGTGTAAGTACTTCCTGTATCTATTACTGCTTTTACTTCTGTCCCTCTTATGTTCATAGGTACAAGGAGGAGAGATGAAAGTGCATGTGACTGGGCAATGGACAATCCTGCCACTGACTTGGCGATATTACGTTCATTGGTCTCAAACAATCCTTCTCCACCATGGAACCAATCTTCACCAGATGTTCCACCGTCCTCACCGTTACCCTCAAACAACCAGCCACCCTGGGATTAATGTTATTAAGTATACGGCTCACCATTTCATGCTCAGGCATATCTGGCTTCCATTTAACCCTCTACCGCATAGTGTTGCCATATGGCAACATACACTTTGTGTTAATTTCCTTGCTACCATCTCTTTAACAAAACATTCTCGTTTTTTTTTTTTTTTTTTTTTTTGGTAAGAGAAGACCTTAGTTTAGCCAATGATGTGCTTTGGTTAAGTCACATTTTCTGACAGACTGCCGTCTCTTGTATGTAGTTGCTGAAAGCAAATTAAAATGTCAGTAACAAACAAGGACCCGCCCATGTCACATTCACAAAAAAATTGTTAACATCATCTCAGGTTAGTTATAATAACATATTCACCACTCAGATTTTTTTTTTTTTATGACATTAGTTTTTGGTAAATCAATAAAATGTCTGTGTTGCCATATGGCAACACTGCGCAATAATGGAATGGCATTATTATAATAGGTTAGATAGCTAGCAAAGGCCAGCTGCAGTCTGTTAAGCTGTAACAATAACAACATTAATGTTAGTGGTATGTTGATTAATCATATGTTAAGGACTGCCATGGCATTTATATTATGGATTAAATCAACATCGGAGACCTGCCACTACAGCCATAGTGTCTCAAAAAGGCAGGTGCAAGTGGATGTAAGTGTATTGTTAGGGTGAAGTACACCAAATGTGATTTGTACATGTGTCTCACCTCTGAAAGAAAAAATGCTTTTTGAACTTTCACACAGAAAAAAGGTGACATTTCAAGGATTATGGGGGGGTTCATGTTCATAACCTTCCTCTCATAAGATTGTGTAATGTTGAATTTTCATGAACTACAATATTTTTGATTTTATGTAAATGTTTTATGATTGTTACGGTGTGGCTGTTGTAGAGAGGAGGCTGATACGGACTTTCCACAATAGATAGGTTTTTATTAACACAACGGAGAGAAACAACTTCCAAACACATAGTATTACATAAAAGAACAGACAAAGAGTGAAGGGAGTGAGTCCATATATAAAGGGTGTGCAGACGATCAGGAACAGGTGCAGGCAATCCATGATGAGGAGGAGAAGAGGAGGGAAGTGAGTGCAGGTGTGAAGAACAGGAGGATCATGGGAATTGGAGTTCAGGGAACAAGAGATCTGTGACAGTACCGTCCTCGCGCCATAGATGTAACACCAGGGCGGGTCCATGAGCCATGGCGGGTCAGGTGCAGTGGGCAGCCATGGCGGGTTAGGTGCAGTGGGCAGCCATGGCGGGTCAGGAGCAGCGGGCAGCCATGGCGGGTCAGGAGCCTTGGGCGGCCATGGCAAAGCCCCACCCACATGTGTGTCCCCCACATGTCCCCCACCCACGGGTACTTGTACTCGGCGGCGGCGGCTGGAGCAGAGGGCTCGGCGGCGGCGGCTGGCGGCCAGGAGTAGGCAGGACCATTGAAGCGGTATGTGCAGGGTTCTGGGGTGAGGTGAGCTGGTGATGCCCGATAAGCTGCTGATGGGGCTGGACAAGAATTCTGGTTCCTTTGAATTTTATCCACTTCAAAATTAGAACCATTTAAAAGGAGAATTATATTTAGAGAATCGACTAAGGAGAAATTACAGGCTGGTTCGTTATAACGAATTACGTCCTTGTCCAGTCCCATCAGAAAAACAGCATTAAGGCAAGCATCAGTCCAGCTCACCAAATAAGAAACCTCCAAAAACTCCTCCACATACCTCTCCAACGGCCTGCCACTCTGCCTCAAACGGCATAGCCGTTCATCCGCCTGGAGAGATTTCGGGGGCCCAGGAATAAGGAAAATACCCATCCTTGAATTGTGGAAGTCCAGCGGTTTGGGTCTGTTCTTCTGTTACAAACAACTTCCAAACACATAGTATAACATAAAAGAACAGACAAGGAGTGAAGGGAGTGAGTCCATATATAAAGGGTGTGCAGACGATCAGGAACAGGTGCAGGCAATCTGTGATGAGGAGGAGAAGAGTCATCCACACAAAAATAGTTAAAAAAATATACTCCACAGCGAGACGATAACAACAGTTGCCAATCAGGAACAACAGGGACAATTTTTCCACCACCAACAGTTCGTGACTCAGCTTCCTCCACGTGCTCTCTTTTTTTTATTTTTATACCGTCATCTCCGGCCAATATACGGATGTAACAGCGCTTACTTCCGGACTACCGGCGTAGACTGTTGTAATCAGTCTCGCGATAATCGGTGTAGGGCTCACACACAGTAATACATAAGGGAAAATAAAATCATACAGGAGTTAATAAAGTGTTCTAACTTTCACAGAAAAAACATACCTATTAAGCCCATTATGTGGCCACGCTACAAATTTCATTATGGTATAAGATGAAATGTGGTATAAGATGAAAAAATAAAATTAAAAAAATGTATAAATAGAGCCAATCTATTTAGAATCTGCAAAGACAATTTTAATGTCAGTGTCAGGTAATAGTAAGGTAGATTTTTCTGCTCACGTTTTAAACAGCCACTTTTATAATCATGTGAAATTTATTTATAATTCAAATTTTAGTAAAATAAAATCTTTATCAATAAATTATTAATTTAAAAACAATAATTGTAACTCGAACGACATTTAGAAAACTTGTCCTGTACTAATAGTATTATAGTGTCATAGTTCAATTTCAAATGAGTGTGAAGTTATCATTTGCAGTGTGTTTTTATATTTTAAATAACCTAATTATCAAACTTAATAATGTAATACTATGCTGTCAGTAGCCAACAAATACACTGACTTGATTAGCTGCTTCAGGTGTGTTTGATTTGAGTTGGCACTAAACTCTAAAGCACAGTGAGTCTGCAATAAAAGGGTCAAATAACTGATCAAGGGTGTAAAACTCACTCTCTCTCTCTCTCTCACTCACACACACTTGGACAGAGAGAGAGAGAGTCTACATCTGTGTGTGTGTGTGTGTGTGTGTGTGTGTGTGTGTGTGTGTGTGTGTGTGTGTGTGAGAGAAAAATCCACATTCAAACCAAAATATCTGACTTCCTGTTGGTTGGAGCTAATAACTGTAAATTAGAAAGTTGTCCAGCTTAATGAGAACAATACGTGTACCGAGTTTGGTGATTGTAGTTTAAACTAACCCCCCACTTTTGTCAAAAGATGACACTATAGAGGCCCTCCTCCCCATTTCTACGGCTTTGCCCATGTCTACTGGTTGACATCTCTGATGTTTGTATCAAGTTTCATGCAATTTGACGCATGCTAAGCGTCTCAAAAGCATCCAAAGCAAAAATTAAAGTTTGATGCATTGCCATGGCAACAGTGTTTGAGATATCACGATTGTTTTCACAGGTCTATATCTGCTGTGTATTGCCATTACACTGAAGAAGGTGATCTCAAAGCATTTTGAAAGTGAAACATTTTCTGCTGCCAATTGGTGGCGCTATAACTTTGACTTACAATAGCCACATCCATATGATCAGCATCCTATAATGTAGTGGTTCCCAACAACATTCCTGGAGTACCCCCAACACTGCACATTTTGCATGTCTCCTTGATCAAGCACACCTGAATCAAGTCATCAATTCATTAGCAGAGACTCCAAGACCAGAAATGGGTGTGTCAGACAAAGGAGACATGGAAAATGTGCAGTGTTGGGGGTACTCCAGGAATGTGGTTGGGAACCACTGCTATAATGAACACACAGTTTAAGTTTCATAAAAATCTATGCATGCAGACATTTTAACTAGGGGTGTAACAATATATCGCAGTACGATATTTTGCGATGCAAAAATGTTACGATTCTGATACTTTTACGATATGATGGCAGTCTAATCTTATTGGTTGAGTTGCCGACGTGACCTCTGCAACATGGAGGTGGCAGTGAGAGAAGCCGGGTTGTCACCGCATATTAAGGATGTGTCTCAAACAGTTCTCTAGTTCAGCAAGTGTTTGGCGCACACATCCAATCTTGCAAGCAGGTTTAAACGTTTCTCGCATCAGTCTCTTGCTTGGTCTCGTGAGAAAAGTCGTAGCTTTCTTTCACTGCAGTGCCACAGCAACAGCTGTGCTCACAGAAAAGCAAAAGATGCTTGCGATTCTTTGCTTTAAGAAGTTCTGTGGGGCCGTTCACATATTGCGTCTTTTCCGCGTGCAAGTCAGTTCAATCATGACAACTCTCGGAGTGGATTAAATTCAACCAGCATTTATTGGCATGGGGTATGAAGTATACATGGCTTGATTTTGGTGTAAAAGATCTGCTACGCTGCTGCTGTTGCTGCTGCTGCTGCTGAGCAAATACAAATTGTTCAGCTTAGTCAAATAAAACAACAAGGAAAAGGCTGCTGCAAGAATGGTAGGACCGCTGTAGTCTCCCCATGTCTCATAATGGGAGCAACACGGTCATGACGTGCATGTTGTGCGTTTTCCAGGCGCAACAAGATGAAAAATTCTCAACTTTTCAGAATGCCGCAAGCAGACCGCAGGCCATGTGACAAGAACCAACAGATCAGCTATGGCCTTTCTGTAACAAAACATCAAAATCTCAACCGAACAGCTGATCATAGCTGGACAGGGTGCTTTTTATGTCTTTTTATCTCCATAAATATATCTAGTAGTAAAGGTAATGCAAGGGCTAGAAATCAATTTATCCTTTGCTGAAACTTCCTGATCCTCTTGGAGAGTGCAGTTAATGGTAGCATAGCAACGACCGATGCCACGGGAGCACAAGCGCTTTGGAAGGAAGGAGAAGTGATGCTGCCGCACCTTCCAAGCGTTTTTAGACATGATATGTGAACGGTCCCTTAGGATTCTTAATTCTAAGTTCATGTTAACATTTTTTTTTCAGTGACAGACAGACCTTTTCAGCTGTTAATTTGAATACAGAAGATGTTTAATAAACCTTGAAATGTGATCTTGTATGTACAACAAAGAAAATTATTGAAATTTGTTAATGTTTTTTTAATAAATCTTGTTTGAATTTGTTTCATTTTGTTCAAAATATTGTGATATGTATCATATCGTGAACTCTGTATCGAGATACGTACGGTATCATGACCTGAGCATATCGTTACACCCCTAATTATAACACATGTCATGTTTCCCTTTTCTCACCATAAATTTGTTGCCTTGCCATGGCCAAACCATTTGAGATATCAAAAATCCGCTCGCAATTAAGCATTCCTCAATGTCTTAAATCCATGCTGACCGAGGTTGGTGGTGATCGGATTAATTGTCTAGGAGGAGTATATCAAATTCCAGAGCATGTGTTTTACAAACAACCCATAATAACTGACTTCCTGTTGAGGTAACGTATAACTTAGTATTAAAGTTGTTCGGCCCGATGAGGTCTATATGTGTACCAAGATTTATACTTATATGTGCAAGCGTGTTTGATATATGGACCACATTTTTGGACCCCGTTCAAGGGGGCGCTGTGGAGCCCCCCTGCTACGCCTGGGTACCAACTTCAGCCTGGCCCTGATGGCCGCGGATTCTGACCTGTGTGCAAAATTTAAAGAGTTTTTGAGCACGTTAAGGACCCCAAAAACCCCAAAAACTTAGAAAAAATAAATTCCTAAGGAAAACCTTCAGCCCTTGGCTTTGGCTCTAATAATCCTAAAGAAAACTATAGGGCCTTCAAGCCTTTGGCTTTGGCCCTAATTAAAGCTGCAAGTAGCGATGAAAGGGAAAACAGTGAACCTCAGGAAAACAGTGAACAGTGGGCGACATGCATGTAAGCGAGTAAATACAGGAGTCATTTCAAAGTGCCAGACTTCCTGCTGCCAACAGGTGGCCCTTTGAGCGTAACTGAATATTGCCATGTTGATGTCTTCAGGCCAGGACTATTATCGAACATATGGCAACACAGACATTTTATCGATTTACCAAAAACTAATTTCATAAAAACTTTTTTAAGTGGTGAATATGTCATCATAACTTACCTGAGACAATGTTAACAATTTTTTTGTTACTGAACCATAACTGAACATTGCCATGTAGATGTCTTCAGGCCAGGACTATTATTGAGCATGTGAAGTTTGGAGCAGATCGGACATTGTATGCCTGAGTTACAACAACTTCCTGTTTCATGGCGTTAATCACATACATTAGCACTTAGCCGAGTGTTGCATGATTTTATAGTTGCATGTTTCTAGTATGTTTTGTACTTCATGGCACATTAAAATGTGTTTCAGGGAGCAAATTATAGTGCAAAGCATGCCATTTCCAGTTGCCAGCAGGTGGCGCTATGATTATCTGAATATTGGCATATAGACATCTTTAAGCCAGGACTCTTATCACACATGTGAAGTTTGGGGCAGATCAGACACTGTATGCCTGAGTTACAACAGCTTCCTCCTTCATGGCAAAATATCAGATTTTGTCAGCCCGCCACGGACACGCCCTTCAACAAAAACGCAAGATCTTTGCAATTTAACATCGCTAAGCTATTAAGATTAGACTAACCATATATGATGTGGTTTTGGTTAAATCTCTATGAGGAGTTTGTCATTTCCTGTTGCCCGCAGGTGGCACTATAACTGCAACTGAATATTGTCATTTAGATGTCTTCAGGTCAGGACTCTAATAAAACGTGAAGTTTGGGGCAGATCGGACATTGTATGCCATAGTTAAAACATCTTCCTGTTTCATGGCGAAACATCAAACTTTGTCAGGCCGCCACGGACACACCCTCAAGGGAAAACTCTAGATCTTTGCAATATAACATCACAAAGGCCTTTAGATTAGACTGACCAAATATGACATTGATCTGATGAAAGATCTAGGAGGAGTTTGTTAATGTACAATGTCTGGAAATGGCAAAAAGTGAAAACATTTTGCAGACAAAATTCAAAATATCTCACTTCCTTTTGGTTTTCAGATTTTGCACCAGGAGAATTTTTTGTAAGGATTGGGCTGTTACATATTTCTACCGAATTTAATACCTGTACGTGAAACACGGTGCGAGGGGCACTTTTTTGAAATTTTGTAGATGGTGCTATCGAGCCATTTTGCCACGCCTAATTCTGAGACCCATAACAGATGTACATTTTCACCACTTCTGATGCGTGTGCAAAGTTTCATGAGTTTGAGCACGTTTAGCCCCTCAAAAATGTGATTCATTTGGGAGAAGAAGAAGCTTGCAATTATATTTCCGCAACCTGCAACCTGAAAGACTTTAAAACAGGCACACACACAAAAGTGAACCTGAGGGTGCAAGGGGGAGGGGAAGGAGAGAGGGAGAGACAGAGACAGAGACAGACTGAGAAGATCATTTTAACACTCTGAGGTCTGAGGGTATCGCTGGCAATACCACCACGTTTTTTTTCTTACCAGTGTGAAAGAGACTCAACATACTCTGTTAATGTTGCACATACAATTAAGAGTTATACACCATTTTAATCTGTGGAATATCTTCTTTTATTTGTGTACACTCAGAGTAAAAACAAAATGTTGTGCTTTTTGTAAAATAAAGAAAACTAACATGATGCATGATCTCTCGTCTCCCTCTGAAGGAAGTCCAATCTGATAGTTCTCAGAAAATGAACTTAGTGAAAACTAATCACAAAAAAATTAGACTTATGTCTAAAAAAAATTTTGAAATGTCAAGTTTTAAATCATGTAAGTCAAATCGAAAACAAACATTCTGTGTTTATGTAATCTGTATGAAAAGAGAGCCATGTCAGAAATCCGTGATTCAGCTCATTATCCGCTAATGCGGCCACGCCCACGGAGGGAGCGCAATTCAGACGCAAATTCTGAATCAATACATACATTCATCGTCTCAATCTTGTATTTATTGTCTTGAAAAGTGTTTTGAATAGCCATAGTTAGCGATCTCTGTCCTCTGTTAGTTCGGTTAGTTCCTGAATTTCCTACTCTTCTTTAGTGCTCAGGCATTTGTGGACTAAAGGTGCACAGAGCGCCCTCCGGCTGCAAGTATGAATTGAAAACACAGTGTCCAGCACTCATAGTAATGACAATAAATCCTGAATAAATATTACTCTTCTGTATAGAAAATTGACAAACATATGAGAATCCATCAATATTTCTCCAAATGTGCATGCTTTTAAGCTAAAAGCCTATATGAAATGCCATAGAGGTAACATAATTGTTCAGACACTTTGCATCATAATATTTTTCCTCAGAAATGTTGTTTGTATTGAATCAATTGGTGCTATTATAAGCTTTAGCAGTAATTATAAACAACACCTTATACTTATTTCCCAACATCTTGTGCTTTTATTTATTCCATTCTCTTTTGCTGAATAATGCTTTATATTATTTGAATTTCATTACGTTTTTCATGAATATTATTTAAATTGCAGATGTAGACAGTTAAAAACAAATATAATACTGTTCAACATTGTGCAATCTTATGAGAGGAAGGTTATAAACATGAACCCTCCATAATCCTTGAAACTTCACCTTTTTTCTGTACGAAACTTCAAAAAGCATTTTTTTTTTTTTTTTTTTTTTTCAGAGGTGAGACACATGTACACATCACATTTGGTGCACTTCACCCTAACAATACACTTACATCCACTTGCACCTGCCTTTTTGAGACACCATGGTAGGCCAGTGGTAGGTCTGGGCCAGTAGCACTGGCTGTGGTGGCAGGTCTCTGATGTTGATTTAATCCATAATACAAATGCCATGGCATAACATACGAATAATCAACATTATATCACTAGCATTAATGTTTTTATTGTTACAGCTTAACAGACTGCAGCTGGCCTTTGCTAGCTAGCTAACCTATTATAATAATGCCATTCCATTAATGCACAGTGTTGCCATATGGCAACACAGACATTTTATCGATTTACCAAAAACTAATTTCATAAAAACTTTTTTGAGTGGTGAATATGTCATCATAACTTACCTGAGACAATGTTAACAATTTTTTTGTTACTGAACCATAACTGAACATTGCCATGTAGATGTCTTCAGGCCAGGACTATTATTGAGCATGTGAAGTTTGGAGCAGATCGGACATTGTATGCCTGAGTTACAACAACTTCATGGCGTTAATCGCATACATTAGCACTCAGCCAAGTGTTGCATGATTTAACATGTTTCTAGTATGTTTGGCACTTCTTAGCATATTAAAATGTGTTTCAGGAAGCCATTTCCTTTTGCCAGCAGGTGGCACTATGACTAACTGAATATTGGCATATAGGTGTCTTTAGGCCAGGACACTTATCAGACATGTGACATTTGGGGCAGATCAGACTCTGTATGCCTGAGTTACAACAACTTCCTGTTTCAAAATGATAATAGCTTCAGGTCAACTGTGCACGGCGGGCAATGGGCATTTAAAACGGTTAAACATAAAAGGACTTTGTCAGTTTCAAACCACATTTACTGCAGCAGCCGATGCTCCTATGAGCACAAACCACAACAGCCACTTTCATGAGTTTTTTTTCAGATGACTTTCATGTCATAGAATGTCGTGAGTAAATTTCAAATGAGTGCAGAATATCATCCTAATCTGACATTTTTGTATTTTTTCTCAGACAACCCCTATAAAAATTCTAGAGGAAATTAGGGGCCAAGCCCCGAAGGGGCTGTAGCCCCTATTGTAATTGTACGTTTTCCCTTTTATTAGGGGCCAAGCCCCGAAGGGGCTGTAGCCCCTATTGTAATTGTACGTTTTCCCTTTTATTATTATTATTCTTCCTCCCGAATGGGAGTCTATGGCAGCCCTATCAACGGAACATGAGAAAATGATGAAATTTGGCACAGTTGTAGAGATGCTCATGAATAGTGATTGGACCAAATTTGGAGTCTCTAGAACCAACTCTATAGCGCCACCACCAGTTCAAAATTTCAACATTCTAATGGTTTTAACATTTGAACTGTTTGTTATAGAAAAATTAAATTTAGTTCATCTGATTCGTCTCTTCATGCTGATGCTATTCAACTTCTTACATTAAGTCTCCACCCATTACAGTAGCAGCCATTTTGAAAAGTACAGTATTTGTTTTTTTCGCTTCTCCTCCTTCAAAATTTGTCCAATTTTGTCCAATCTTTGATCAGATTATCTTTGGACTGAGCCGCACAGAAATGACTGAACAGATTTTTTTTATTCATCTTTGTTCAAAGGTTATGATGTCACGAAGTTAACGAGGTCGACCCAAAATTAGTATAGAGCTGTATCTCGGCCAAACTTTGAGCAATCGAAACAAAAATTGGTACCCTTCATCAGAACCATGGTCTGAGGGTCTATGCCAAACTTGGGAACAGCGCCACCTACAGGTCATGAGATATGAAAAATGGCTATTTTGGCCAATAACTTTTGAACAGTTTGTCAGAATCAAGATCTTGGTGTCTATGGATTCCTTGGATCATGCCGAATCCGACGATACAGATTCTGTCAATATTGGATGAATCACGTGTCCGCCATTTTGAATTTTGTCATAAATTGCGATATCTTTTAAACAATTTGACATATCTTCACAAAAATTGGTATGTATGACCTTTAGAAGGTCGTGAAGGTACCTGAGAAGTTTCAGCACAGCGCCACCTACTGTTCCACAGATGTAATGATTATTTCAAAAACGCTTATAACTTTTGAAAACACTTTCCAAAATGTGTATGCTTCATGTCATTTTATTCCCTGGCTTATGCCGATTCCGACAATGTATCGGAATGTATTTGTCATTTTCCTTAAATGTACCTGTCTGCCGTATTGAAGTAAATGAAAAACAGCTTTTTCGCTACTCCTCCTACAAATTTTGGTCAAGTTTGTCCAAAATCAGCTCAGATGATCTTTGGACCGAGCCGCACAGAAATGACTGAACAGATTTTTGATATTCACTACCATTTCCGAGATATTCATCTCTGAATGTGACCTTGCTTGTGTTTGTTGTCTTATGCTAGTTAGCTTAGCACAGTAATTGCTTAGCATGCTAAACTATTGCTATTCTTTCTAATGTGGTCTTCAGTCAACAGGTTAAACAAAACTTAGTTGGCATTAAATAACTTTGCATACTAATATGGTTAACATGCTATGAAGCTTTTTTTTTTGTGAACTCTTTCTCACACTGAAACCTCTGCTTAGCATACTGATGAACTTGCATGGCTGATTAGCTCAATGTGTTACGCCACGGATCCCGAATGCTCTGCATCGTGGGTGCGAAACTCAGTGTGACACATGCCCAGACCGCATGAGGTACTGTGGCAGGAAAAGATGCAGAACTTGTGTCTGTTCTAGGCATTCTGCCTAAAACTGGTCTAATCTGAAGCTAACACATGCAATTCCTTTATGTCCAAATTCGTAGTTATTCTTCTTCCCCCTGTATGGTAATCAATGAACCATAAGAAGGAAAATTATCAAATTTGGCATGCTTGTAGTGATAGTAATTAAAAGTAATTTGACCAACTTTGGAGTATCTAGGACTAAGTCTATAGCGCCACCACCAGTTCAAATATTCACTTTTGTAAAGGTTATAACTTTTGAACCCTTTGTTCCAGAAAAATGAATGTCAATACAACTGATTCCTCTCTTCATACTGATCACATTCAATATCTTACATTAAGTCTCCACCCAGTACAGTAGTGGCCATTTTGAAAAGTACAGTATTCCGTTTTTTCGCTACTCCTCCTTCAAAATTTGTCCAATTTTGTCCATACTTTGATCAGGTGATCTTTGGTCTGAGCCGCACAGAAATGACTGAACAGATTTTTTTATTCATCTTTGTTCAAAAGTTATGATGTCACGAAGTTAACGAGGTTGACCCAAAATTGCTATAGAGGCTGTATCTCGGCCAAACTTTGAGCAATCAAAACTAAAATTGGTACACTTGATCAAGACCATGATCTGAGGTTCCATGCCAAATTTGGGAACAGCGCCACCTACAGGTCATGAGATCTGAAAAATGGCTATTTTGGCCAATAACTTTTGAACACTTTATTAGAAAATCAAGATCTTGGTGTCTATGGATTCCCTGTGCCATGCCGAATCCGAGGATATCAAATTCGTCAACATCGGATGAACCACGTGTCCGCCATTTTGAATTTTGTCATAAATTGCAATAACTTTTAAACAATTTGACATATCATCACAAAATTTGGTACATATGACCATCAGAGTGTCCTGAAGGTACATGAGAAGTTTCAGCACAGCGCCACCTAGTGTTCCACAGATATAATGATTTTTGCAAAATTGCTTATAACTTTTGAAAACATTATCCAAAATTTGTCTGCTTTATGTCATTTTATTCCCTGGTTTATGCCGATTCCGACAATGTGTCATTTGTCATTTTCCTTAAATGTACCTGTCTGCCATATTGAATTAAATCAAAAACAGTTTTTTCGCTACTCCTCCCACAAATTTTGGTCAATTTTGTCCAAAATCAGCTCAGGTGATCTTTGGACCGAGCCGCACAGAAATGACTGAACGGATTTTTGATATTCACTACCATTCCCGAGATATTCATCTCTGAATGTGACCTTGCTTGTGTTTGTTGTCTTATACTAGTTAGCTTAGCACAGTAATTGCTTAGCATGCTAAACTATTGCTATTCTTTCTAATGTGGTCTTCAGTCAACAGGTTAACCAAAACTTAGTTGGCATTAAATAACTTTGCATACTAATATGGTTAACATGCTATGAAGCTTTTTTTTTGTGAACTCTTTCTCACACTGAAACCTCTGCTTAGCATACTGATGAACTTGCATGGCTGATTAGCTCAATGTGTTACGCCACGGATCCCGAATGCTCTGCATCGTGGGTTCGAAACTCAGTGTGACACATGCCCAGACCGCATGAGGTACTGTGGCAGGAAAAAATGCAGAACTTGTGTCTGTTCTAGGCATTCTGCCTAAAACTGGTCTAATCTGAAGCTATCACATGCAATTCCTTTATGTCCAAATTCGTAGTTATTCTTCTTCCCCCTGTATGGTAATCAATGAACCATAAGAAGGAAAATTATCAAATTTTGCATGCTTGTAGTGATAGTAATTAAAAGTAATTTGACCAACTTTGGAGTATCTAAGACTAAGTCTATAGCGCCACCACCAGTTCAAATATTCACTTTTGTAAAGGTTATAACTTTTGAACCCTTTGTTCCAGAAAAATGAATGTCAATACAACTGATTCCTCTCTTCATACTGATCACATTCAATATCTTACATTAAGACTCCACCCAGTACAGTAGTGGCCATTTTGAAAAGTACAGTATTCCATTTTTTCACTACTCCTCCTACAATTTTTGTCCAATTTTGTCCAAAATCAGCTCAGGTGATCTTTGGACCGAGCCGCACAGAAATGACTGAACGGATTTTTGATATTTGCTACCATTCCCAAGATATTCATCTCTGAATGTGACCTTGCTTGTGTTTGTTGTCTTATGCTAGTTAGCTTAGCATGCTAATTGCTTAGCATGCTAACCAGTTGTCATTCTCTTTAATGTGGCTCTTCAGCTATCAAGTTAACCATGAGCTTCATTAGCATTAAGTTAGCTTAGCATGCTAATATGGTTAGCATGCTAAGTAATGCTTTTTTGTAAATTCTTTCTTACACTAAAAGTTCTCTTCCACAGATTGTTGAATGTGCATCCTCAAGTAGCGCAATGTGTAAAGCCAGTTACCTGATGAGCTCTGCACCCCAAGATAGTGGGTTCGAATCCCAGGTGGAGCGGTTTTATGAAATAGTGTGTTTTGATTCCTTTACTGGATTAGAAATAAATGCTTTTTGTTTCATGCTGTGTTCATTTTCATCTAAGCTTATGTACATTCTGAGTTCATTTTCGCCCGTAATTCTGAACCAGCTGTTTCATGTTTGTTCATTTTCTGCTGTTTTTCCTCTTCCTGCTCTGTATTGCGCTACAGCATGATGAGCTGCAGAATGATCTAAAGTAGTTATTAAATATAACATTCAGTGCAGTTTTATAAAAATTCTTCATTTTGAGTTCATTTTCACATGAACTAATGAACTTCGGCAGGTGTGCCAACATTCACCTGCACAGTGGTGCAATGAGATGAGAAATGGACACTGGACTTGGAGGTCGTGGGTTTGAATCCCGTGTGGGGTTCCTTTATACAATTGTGTGTAATGAGTCATTTTGATACCTTTTTTATCCAAATAAGCATTGTACTAATCTTTATTCCTCTTGAATGAGATACAAGTGTTTTTAGTTCATTCCCTGTTCATTCTCTGAACTTCTATTGATTTTCATTTCATTTCCACCTGTCCTTCTGAACCAGCTGTTTTGCATGTACATTCAATTTCTGCTGTTTTTGCTCTTCCTGCTCCGTATTGGGCTACTGCCCCTTCTGGGGCTTGGCGCCGAATTGCTGCTTGCAGCTATATTATTTAATTGTTATTGTGACTGTTACAATTGTTTTTATTATTTTTTGCTCAAACAAAATACAAAGACATTTCCAGATATTATCTGTGTCCTTGTGTGTCCCAGTTACTTACCCTCCTGTAATGAACCTAATCACTGGTCCAGTATCGGGTGCTTGGAGCGACCTATGCCTGTTACAGTAACTTCCATGTTACACAAAACATACAAATTTTGAGTTTTTGATAGGATTCCTATATAGAAAAATCACTCCCTGCCCTCCAGACTCATTTGTGCTGCTGCTGTGACGTTATGTGCAAGAACCTATTAATAAATGCAAAGTTAAGTTCCCCCCGCCCCCGCCCCCGCCCCCGCCCCCCAATTATTTTTTTTATGCTGATCTGAAAAATGATCTGATAAGTGACTTCATAACCATGATGTGATCTGAAGCATAAGTTTTGTGATCCGTTGAACCACTATGAGTAAACATTAACATGAAATAATAATGAACTGCATTTGTACAGCATGTATTCATCTTTGTTCGTTTTAATTTCAAAATTAGTAATAAATTATTAAAACGAAGAGTTGTATTTGTTAACATTAATGTACTGTGTAGTAACATGAACAAATTATAAATAGCTATATATATTTTTTATTAACTATTAACTTTAAGTTAATGTTATTTAATACATTAAGTGATGTTAACAAAGTGTTACAACAAATTCAACACAACAGATTGTGGTTAAAGTAGTTTATATCTATTTACTATGTATATGTGTGTGTATATATGTGTGTGTGTATATATATATATATATATATATATATATATATATATATATATATATATATATATATATATATATATATATAAAATTGTGAAATAAAGGCATTATTAATGATTATAGTTCAGAGAAACAAATATTGATAATCATTGAAACTGATTATAATTATTGATTACTGATTACTAATTATATTAGTGTAATTACCTATCAATGTGAATGAGTATGAACTGAATTTTGTTTTCCACTGTTTTCCAGAAGACTTTCAGAACTCATAAGGTAACCCATCTATGGCTTGTCATTGTGAAAATACAGGCAATATAAGAGCTATTTGTCTTAAAGTTGTGAATACATTATTTTATAGTGTATAAGTTAATTGAAAGCATAATTGATAATTGACAGTTGATGATCACAATTGATAATTGACTACAAGAAGATTTTGATATCAGTGTTTTTTTAACTACCATGTTTAGAATGTTTTTTGGTAAAAATGTATTGTACAAATTATTTATTAGGGCAAAAATTATTCAGGTTTTTGCTCATGAAGTTATGATGAATTTTATATATTAAACATCACACTCTAATAACCGTAGAAAAGGTTTTCTGGCGGTCCCAGGTGGCCAAGAGGAGGAATGCTGAGCGTTATACGCTTGGTTCCTTCATGGAGTTCACAGAGGTTATGTCTCCTCTTCCAAAAAAGGCAGCTTCTATCAGCTCTCTACAACAGAGCATTCACATGGAAAACTCTGACATGGTAAACTCAAAGAACTATCCAAATTGCCGTGAGGCTCTCAAAACTGTTCCTAAGTCTGCCACAAGTGTTGTCACAAGTTGTGGCGAGGGGGGTGTGGTTCAGCGAGGTCTGCAACCGGAGAGAATAGCGGGAGACGCTTGGTAAGTGAGTGGGTTGAATACAAATCACGAACACCTGTTTCTCATTCCATTGATTGGCACGGAGACAGGATAAAACGCCGTGAGAAGCAGGAGCGTGGGAGAGAGAGGGGAACTGCTGACTGAATCGTGTCAAGTTACTTGGAGCGAAGCCCTTGTGGATGGTGTATACCGAACCTGGAGTGAAGCCCTTTGTGGATTGTTCATTTTTGTTGTTGTGCACTGCACAGTCTTTCTGTTGAACCTTTTTGAAAGCCAATAAAGTCTCAGTCAGCAGTTGTTCGTCGACCCTGTCCTCTTCCTTCCCCAACTACGAACTTAACTGTTCTACACAAGTGTTCCCACAAGTGTTCTAAAGTCTGTCACAAGTGTTGCCACAAGTGTTCCAAAGTCTGTCACAGGTGTTGCCACAAGTGTTCCAATGTCTAAGAAAAACTGGAGTGATAATACAAGAACATTGCATGTCAATAACTCTGATCGTTCTCCACAGAAAGTCATAAAAGGTTCCTTCCACCAAGGTGACTATCGGTTTGGCATCAACCGTGGCAGCCAGTGTGCAACAAACAGTATCGCAGCAGTCATGACTAGTGTGCTGAAGGATGTGCTGACATGGACCACTGAAGATCTGAATGCTGTTTTGTTGCATGGAGATGAGCTGTACACATCTATGCGATTGCAGGGGAAGATCGATCCAACAAAGCGGGGTTTTGTTTCTATTGCAGAACTGCCAACAGTGCACACACTCTATAACACAACATTCACAATAAACCTTGGTGAATCTTTCTCAGGTGTGATTGGTGTTGATTTATATGATGAATCGTTGCAAGATGTGTCCATGTCCATAGAGGTAGCACTTCAGAGGGCCCTGTTTCAGTTTGATGCATGTTTGTTAAACATTCACGAATTACATTTGTGCAGTCATAAAGGCGGGGTCAACATTTGCTGCAGTCGATTCCCATTCACGAAATGTTAAGGGTATTGTTGAAACGCGTGGAGGCACAAGTGTAGTAGTTTACTGTGATGACTTACACATGTTGTGTAGTCATGTTGGTAACCTTGCTATGTCACTGAATGCTCAGGGAAAACCATTCGAAGTCACGAGTGTGAAGGCAACAGCAATCGGTAAGGCCACTGAGACGAGTTCTTGTATGTTTGGTCAACAAAGCTGCGACACACAAGTTTCACATACAAGGGCAGCAGAGAATAAGTCTACTGAAGACCATGGTAAACAAACACATGTAGACAAACCAGCAATTCTGTGTAAAATGGATCAGACATGCCTTGATTCAAGTAAGGAAAAGAAAATGGTGCAGACAGAGTCCAAACATACTTGTGTACGGAAGTTGCAGGATAATTTAATAATGGATGATGTCATTATTGTAGATACAGTAAATACTGAGTCAAGTTAATTTAAGCCTGGTCAACAAAGCGGCACACATGTTTCATTTGAAAGGGCAGCAGAGCGGAGTAAGTATGGTATTGACCATGGTAAACAAAATTGTGTAGACAAACCAACAACTCGGCGCAAATGGGATCAGACATGCCTGGATTCAAGTAAGAAAAGGAAGCAAGTGCAGACTGAGTCAAAACTTACTCACGTAAGCAAGTTGCATGATAATTTAATGGATGATGTAAATATTGGAGATACAGTAAATACTGATTTCAGTTTCAAAACTTTAACATCTGCAGATCAGGATGCTTTGTGTGCTCGTTTACAACTGACTAATGAAAGCGTTGGTGTTAAAGCCAGTAATGCGTGTTCTCTAGGACTACCGTGCAAAACAAAGTCCATTAAAGGAGATGGTAATTGCTTGTTTAGATCAATAGCACATACGGTATGTGGCAATGAAGAGAAACACCTGAAAATTAGACGTACCGTTGTAAAACATCTTGAAACTAACAGTTCTAGATTTGTGAGATATTTAAGTGAAGAGTACAGATCAATGAATGATTATTTGACGCAGTCTAGAATGTATTTTTCCGGAACGTGGGGAAGTCATGTGGAACTGTTTGGTCTAGCTGACTTTCTAAAAATAAATATAATGACTTTTAATGTTGACAGATGGAACGCGCATTTCCCTACCAAACCGTTATTTACAGATAATGCCATCTATTTAAAGCACTGCAATGGAAATCACTATGAAGTTTTTACATGTGTTAAACATTAACATCAAGAAAATGTTTGTGCAGAAGCGTGTAATGTTGAAGTGGATGATCAGAGCATAAGTCACAATTTGCGAAAAAGGAAATTAAATGACACACAAGAGTCCTCTAAATGTAAAAGAGAACGTGAGAGATACCACAGCAACACTGATTTCAGACAGAAAAAAATAGAGCAGTTAAAATCCAAATACTGTGACAACATTGACTATAGGCAAAGAAAGATTGAGAACTCTAAAGCAAAATACTGTGACGACTGTGATTATAGGCAAAGAAAGATTGAGAACTCTAAAACGAAATACTGTGATGACAGTGATTATAGGCAAAGAAAGATTGAGAACTCTAAAGTGAAATACTGTTATGACAGTGATTATAAAGAGAAAAAACTTGAAAATCTTCGAGAAAATTATAAGAACAATATTAATGTACAACAGTCAAAACGTGAACATTCAAAGTTGAAGTATTCCAGTAATGTAGATTTTCAAAGACGTGTTCGTCAGTATTCTCAGACCAAGTATGAAAGCAACAAAGCCTTTAGAGCAAATGTATGTGAATATTCAAAGAATAAATATCGCAGAAACCCTACATTTAAAGCAAGTGTATGTGAATACTCAAAGAATAAATATCGCGGAAACCCTTTAAAGCACGTGTGTGTGAATTTTTAAAGAATAAATATCGCAAAAATCCTATTTTCAGAGCATGTGTACGTGAATACTCAAAGAATAAATATCGCAAAAACCCCACATTCAAAGCACGTGTATGTGAATATTTAACCCTCTACTGCATAGTGTTGCCATATGGCAACATACTCTTTATGTTAATTTCCTTGCCACCGTCTCTTTAAGAGAACATTCTAGTTCCCATTCAGTCAGTCACGTTCGACGTTACGTCGATACTGACGTAATGGGGTCTCGCTAGGGAGCCCAATCACCTCCAAGGATACAAAACAAGCCAATGGGAATTGGCCTGTGAGATTTACATGCCGGTCCCCTCCCCCGGCATCCGGGTATAAATAGGGCCGGCATACTCACCTTCATTCATACTTTTGCTTCGGAGCTGATCGGCTGATCATCTTTCACCTCCTAAAAGAGTGAAAATTTCAGAAAGAGCAAAAACAGCAATTTTAATTGCTATAAGGACACGGTCCTACAACAGCAATTTTAATTGCTACATCCTGTTTTTGTTCCGGTGGCCTGCTCGAGTCTCTCCAGCTGGTGGGAAGGCACATTCAGCGGTGGGGGTGACGACGCGCCTCCCACAGGACGGTGCTACGCCCATCCCTGGGTGCTTCGGCTGGTGAGGTATACTGAAAGAGCAAGAACGGGCGATCAGCGTCTTTTTCAAGATGTCTTTTCGTCCGTGTGTTTCTGGATGCGGTCGTTTCCTGACCTCTTCTGACGGCCACGATCACTGCCTCACGTGTCTGGGTAGACCGCACGCTGAGTCGGCGCTCGTGGATGGTACATGCCCTCACTGCGAGGGCATGTCCATGTTGGTGTTGAGATCGCACCTCTCCTTCTTTGATACGGAGGTGAGAGGCCCCTCTGTCACTACCCTACCGTCAGCGGCTGTAGCGGCCGCTGGCCAGGCTAGTGCTCTGGGAGATCTGAGGATCACGGTGGGAGCCACTTCGTCGGGTCCTTCCCCACGAACCTCCCACCCCTCAACAACACCATGTGCCGTTCAGATGCCGCCTGCTGTCGCGGGGCCCTCTTCGGGGGTGCCCCACGTCACTTTTGGCGCTCCAGAAGAGGATCGGATGTCTATCGCTGCATCGGGGAGTGGGTTGAACGGCTCAGAGTCCGACCTCAGGGGCGGTTGCTCAGTCGGAGGTGGACTCTGAGTTAACAGCCATGCTTGCCCGGGCCGCTGCGAGCATCGGGCTCGAGTGGAACCCTCCACCGTGTCCCGAGCGCTCGCGGCTGGTTGACTGGTTTCTGGGGTCGGGCCGTAGCGCGCAGCCGCATCCCGCCCCAGTGCCGTTCTTCCCGGAGGTGCATGAGGAGCTCCAGAAGACCTGGTTGGCACCTCACACTGCCAGACTGCGGTCTTCTGCCTCCTCCACTCTCACTACCCTCGATGGAGGAGCCGCCAAGGGATACGTGGACATCCCACAGGTGGAACGTGCGATTGCGGTGCACTTGTGCCCGCAGTCCGCGGCACCTGGAGGAATCGTCCGCGGCTCCCGTCCAAGGCGGGTAAGACCACGGCCGCTCTCGCTGCCAAGGCTTACTCTACTGCTGGACAGGCGGCTTCTGCCCTGCACGCCATGGCTATTCTGCAGGTCCATCAGGCTAAAGCCCTGAAGGAACTGCACGAGGGTAGTGCTGATCCAGGGGTGCTTCAAGAGCTGCGCGCCGCGACCGACTTCGCCCTCCAGGCGACGAAAGTCACGGCACGCGCCCTGGGTCAAACGATGTCCACCCTGGTGGTCCAGGAACGGCATCTTTGGTTGGACCTGGCTGAGATGAGGGAAGTCGACAAAGCTCGCTTTCTTGACGCCCCCATCTCCCAGGCCGGCCTCTTCGGCGACACCGTCGAGGACTTTGCCCAGCAGTTCTCGGCGGTGCAGAAGCAGATGGAGGCCATCAAACACATCTTGCCCAGGCATGATGATGCCACCAATCCACCTCGGGCTGTGCCTCCGTCTGCTCCTCGCCGAGGGCGTCCCCCTGCGGCTCAGGCTCCTGTGAGGTTGGAACCCTCCCATCCTACTCGAGCCACCCGCAGGAAGGCCACGCCCCCCGCCCAGACCGCCAAGCCTCCTTCCAAAAAGAAGAAGGCTAAGAAGCGGCCCAGAGACGGGAGACCCGGAGGTTTCGGAGGCTGCTCAGGAGACGGGGACCGCTCCGAAAATCCTGTGTTGTTTTTTTTCTGATCCGCCCTTTCAATAAAAGAGCAATTTCTGAAACCTCTGGGTCATATAAGAAGGTCTGCGCTGGGGGTGAGCGAGCTTTCGCTCCCTCTCTCTCAGCCATTCCTTCCTTCGCCACAGGCAGGGTCTTGGCGCCCCGGGAACGCAATGCCTTCCCACGCCACCCTGCCCACTCGGAGCCATGTGAGTGGACCCCACTCACAGCCTCGACTTCGGGACGCACTGCCTCCCGAGTTGGGCCACAGTGCTCCATGCTGCCCCCCTGTGGGTACTTCTGTTGTCCGAATGGTTCCACTCGTACAGAGCTTGGGGGCGTGGCTACGCCTTCCCAACCCGTCCAGGTGGCTCATTCGGACAATCAGACTCGGCTATGCGATTCAGTTCGCCAGGCGTCCCCCCAGGTTCAGCGGCGTTCTGTTCTGCGGGCGGAGATTGCGGTTCTTTTGGCGAAGGACGCAATAGAGCCTGTCCCTGCAGCCGAGATGAAGTCTGGGTTTTACAGCCCTTACTTCATAGTACCCAAGAAAGGCGGGGGGTTACGACCAATCCTGGACCTGCGTGTCTTGAATCAGGCCCTTCACAGGCTCCCGTTCAAGATGCTCACGGTGAAACGCATTCTCACGTGCGTTCGCGCCCAGGATTGGTTTGCAGCTATCGACCTGAAGGACGCGTACTTTCATGTCTCGATCCTTCCTCGACACAGACCGTTCCTACGGTTTGCGTTCGAGGGGCGGGCATATCAGTACAGGGTCCTACCCTTCGGGCTGTCCCTGTCTCCTTGCGTCTTTACCAAAGTCGCAGAGGGGGCCCTTGCCCCGCTCAGGGAAGTGGGCGTTCGCATCCTCAACTACCTCGACGACTGGCTCATTTTGGCCCAGTCGCGAGAGCAGTTGTGCGAACACAGGGACCTGGTGCTCAGGCACCTCAGCCAGTTGGGGCTTCGGGTCAACCGGGAGAAGAGCAAGCTCTGCCCCGTACAGAGCATCTCTTTTCACGGTGTGGAGCTGGACTCAGTCAACATGACAGCACGTCTCACCAACAAGCGTGCACAGTCAGTGCTGAACTGCCTGAACTCGTTCTCGCGGAAAACAGCGGTCCCACTGAAACAATTTCAGAGGCTCCTGGGGCATATGGCATCCGCAGCCGCGGTTACGCCGCTCGGACTGCTTCATATGAGACTGCTTCAGCACTGGCTTCACGACCGGGTCCCGAGGTGGGCATGGCACCGTGGCTCACTCCGTGTGGTCATCACACCGGAGTGTCGCCGCACATTCAGCCCGTGGTTGACCTTGCTTTTCTATGGGCCCCTAGTACAAGTGTCCAGGCATGTTGTTGTTACAACAGATGTCTCCACCACCGGCTGGGGTGCCATATGCAGTGGCCAGTCGGCATCGGGCTCCTGGACAGGACCCCATCGCCATTGGCATATCAACTGCCTCGAGTTGCTGGCAGTACTCCTTGCGCTGCGCCGGTTTCGACCGCTGCTGCAGGGCAAGCACGTACTGGTCCGGACGGACAACACATCGGCGGTAGCATACATCAACCACCAGGGTGGTCTACGCTCCCGTCGCATGTCGCAACTCGCCCGCCATCTCCTTCTGTGGAGTCAGCGCCGACTCAGGTCGCTGCGTGCCTTCTACATCCCGGGCGAGCTCAATCGTGCAGCCGACGCGCTCTCACGACAGCTCACGCTCCCGGGGGAATGGAGACTCCACCCCCAGGCGGTCCAGCTGATATGGAGCCGGTTCGGGGAAGCACAGGTGGACCTGTTTGCTTCTCTGGAATCCGCCCATTGCCAGCTGTTTTATTCGCTGACCGAGGGGACCCTCGGCACGGATGCACTGGCACACAGCTGGCCCCGGGGCCTACGCAAATATGCGTTTCCCCCAGTGAGCCTCCTTGCACAGACACTGTGCAAGGTCAGGGAGGACGAGGAGCAGGTCTTGCTAGTTGCGCCGTACTGGCCCAACCGGACCTGGTTCCCGGAACTCATGCTCCTCGCGACAGCCCATCCCTGGCGCATCCCCCTGAGGAAGGACCTCCTCTCTGAAGGTCTATGTGGCCGCCATCGCAGCACATCACGATGTGCTCGACGGCAAGCCACTAGGAAAGCACGACCTGATCATCAGGTTCCTCAGAGGCGCCAGGAGGTTAAATCCCCCTAGGCCTCGCCTCATTCCCTCCTGGGACCTCTCCGTCGCCCTGAGGGGCTTATGGGGAGCTCCCTTCGAGCCCCTAGAGTCAGTCGAGCTGAAACATCTGTATCTCAAGACAGTGCTCCTGACCGCGCTCGCCTCCTTCAAGAGGGTTGGGGACCTCCAAGCATTTTCGGTCAGCGATTCGTGCCTGGAATTCGGGCCGGACTACTCTCAGGTTATCCTGAGACCCCGGCCTGGATATGTGCCCAAGGTTCCCACCACTCCCTTCAGGGACCAGGTGGTGAACCTGCAAGCACTGCCCCCAGAGGAGGCAGACCCAGCCCTTGCGTTGCTGTGTCCCGTTCGTGCTCTGCGCGTTTACGTGGATCGCACGCAGAGCTTCAGAAGCTCTGAGCAGCTCTTTGTCTGTTTTGGAGGTCAGCAGAAGGGAAAGGCTGTCTCCAAACAGAGGTTGGCCCACTGGATAGTGGATGCCGTCGCCTTGGCGTACCAGTGCCAAGGCGAGCTGTGCCCTCTCGGGTTGCGAGCTCACTCCACTCGGGGTGTTGCTTCCTCCTGGGCGTTGGCGCACGGCGCCTCTGTTGCAGACATTTGCAGAGCTGCAGGCTGGGCGACACCGAACATATTCGCGAGGTATTATAACCTCTGAGTGGAACCGGTGTCCACCCGTGTGCTTTCTACTCGTAGTTAGCCATGGGTGTTCGCTTGCTGTGCCATTTCCCTCGGGAGAGGGAATGCGAGCACTTTTTCCGCTCCTCAGTTCAGTTCCCCGTAACGGCGAACCCTGTGGAGTTCCTCCTGCATCTTGCGGCGGCCAGACGTGGCGGCCAGACGTGGCGGCCAGACGTGGCGGAGGCGTGCGGCGCTAGGTCCAGTACTCGTGTGTATGCCCAGTTGGTCTGCCCTTGTACTGGGCTAGATGCCCATATGTCGTGATTCCCCTCGGGTAATCCCATATGTGTTTGTCCACGGTAAGGTTTCCCTGACGGTAAACCTGTGTCTTTCCCTGGGCGGCTTCGTTTTGCCCCGTCTCTGATTGCTAGTCGTTCCTCCCGAAAGGTAGGACCTACATCAGAGATCTTCCATATGCATTACTGTTCTCAGACCAGTCCATATGCCGGCCCTATTTATACCCGGATGCCGGGGGAGGGGCCCGGCATGTAAATCTCACAGGCCAATTCCCATTGGCTTGTTTTGTATCCTTGGAGGTGATTGGGCTCCCTAGCGAGACCCCATTACGTCAGTATCGACGTAACGTCTCCGTTCCCTCCTTCTGGGAACGGGGGTTACAATAGTAACCTAGACGTTTTTTTTTATTGGTAAGAGAAGACCTTAATTTAGCCAATGATGTGCTTTGGTTAAGTCACATGACATGCATTTTTTTTCTGTGACGCGATATCTGACAGACTGCCATCTCTTGTCGGTAGTTGCTGAAAGCAAACTAAAACATCAGTAACAAACAAGGACCTGCCCATGTCACATTCACAAAAAAAATGTTAACATCATCTCAGGTAAGGTATGATGACATATTCACCACTCAAAAATGTTTTTATGAAATTAGTTTTTGGTAAATCGAGAAAATGTCTGTGTTGCCATATGGCAACACTGCGCAATAATGGAATGACATTATTATAATAGGTTAGATAGATAGCAAAGATCAGCTGCAGTCTGTTAAGCTATAACAATAAAAACATTAATGCTAGTGATATAATGTTGATTAGTCGTATGTTAAGGACTGCCATGGCATTTGTATTATGGATTAAATCAACATCAGAGATCTGCCATCACAGCCATGTATACTGGCCCAGACCAACCACTGTCCTACCATGGTGTCTCAAAAAGGCAGGTGTAAGTGGCTGTAAGTGTATTGTAAGTGTGAAGAGCACCAAATGTGATGTCTACATGTGTCTCACCTTTGGAAAAAAAAATGCTTTTTGAAGTTTCATACAGAAAAATGGTGAAATTTAAAGAATATAAAGCATTATTCAGCAAAAGAGAATGGAAAAACACAAGATGTTGGAAAATAAGTATAAGGTATTGTTTATAATTACTGCTAAAACTTATAATAGCACTAATTGATTCAATACAAACAACATTTCTGAGGAAAAATATGAACTATATACACTTACACTTATTTTAAGTTTTTCCACTATTGTACATTGTTGCTATATGGTAACGTATCATAAAGTACCTTAAAATAATATTTTTTTCCAAAATTTTTTCTTTAAGTTAAGCCATTCTAAGAAAAGAAAAAGAGTCAAATATTTTTTTTTCATAGATTTATCATAATGCGTGCGGTAGAGGGTTAAAGAATAAATATCGCAAAAATCCTATTTTCAGAGCACGTGTACGTGAATACTCAAAGAATAAATATCGCAAAAACCCCACCTTCAAGGCACGTGTATGTGAAATTTTAAAGAATAAATATCACAAAAAACCCACCTTTAAAGCAAGTGTATGTGAATACGCTAAAAAGAAATACCACAATAATGAAAACTTTCGTATGAGTAAACTACAAAAACGATCTGAAATTTCCGCAAAACAGCAGCAGAGACAGAGAGACATTGATTTCACTATTAATCAGTTTCATCAAGAAGTCAGAACAGGTTTTTAAGTCAGAACATTTTACCAATTCCAATCCACATCAATCTTAATAACTACTATTAATATTGTTTTTAATCATTTATAAGTGATATATAATTGTTCATGAAGGCTGGAAATGAAGAATGCCCTATATTCAGGTGTGCAGAATTATTAGGCAGGTTTTCTTTTACAGATAAAATGAGCCAAAAAAGAGATTTAACTCAGACTGAAAAGTCAAAAATTATTAAATACTCATGAGAAGGACGCAATACTAATGTAATACTAGAAATTGCAAAGTTAAAGCATGACCATTGGACAGTGAAATGCTCATTGGGTCAGCGGGGTCATACAAAAACAGCTGGAGAAGAATAGACACGTTAACTGCAAAATAATTAAGAATTAAGGTGAAGAATTAAGTGTGAAACCATCAGGAACCCTTTAGTCTCCAGCGCCACCATTTCCCAGTACTGAAACCTACCTGGAGTCTTCAGAAGTGTGAGGTGTCAGGATCTCAGAGACTTAGGTTAGGTGAAGAATCCTAAAAAGTGACCTGCTCTTAATAAGAATCATAAGCTGAAGTGTTATAAAGTACATGAAGACTGGGTTTTTATAGGCCTTATAGACAGACAGCTTGAGAGTGATTCCTGAAGGACCAGCACCACATCCTCTTGTACCACTGTTTGAAGAATTTATTTTCCAGAATCTGGCAGTAAGGTGTGGGAGTTCACTTTTAGTCCATTTCTTATCCTGAAATGTCCATCTTGCAGAGATGGACTAAATGATCTTCCAAAACTTACTGTATATATCGAACACAGTTGTATCTCTATATGGCCCCATTAGTATAAAACTTTTTTTAACAATTAATTACAAAATGATAAAGCATATTTTGTTATATTTTGACATTTTATTTGTTATCAAACAGATGCATAACATACACAAAGCGAAAATTAATAATGCAGACAGAAATTATCAAAGCACTATATTTCATTTGTTAATCATTTCTCCATAACAATAGAAAAATCATTAAAATATTTGATATTTTCGTTATTAACATCATTTTATCATGCACAATTTTCATGGCTAAAAACAATATTAGCATTTATATAACGAATATCACTTTCAGAAGTTGTGGAAGGAACAAAACTAATTGCGCATTGAAGAAAACTCTGAATCGGCGTCAAAGCGCTTTAAAATTTCAGTCTACTCTCTTCAGTAATATTAATAAAAAATAATATCTAATTTTTATACACTCTCATCAGTGTAAACCATTTCATTTTATATAATTACGATGTTTCAAAACTATTTCACCAAGACGTGCGTGTATCATATGGAACTCTATGGAAATGCTGCAAACGCAGCCTGTTTTGTCAGAAAAGAATTATAAAACTGCTGCAAAGCACTATAAATTAGTAAAATAAACAATAAGAACATAAAATAAAATATAAAACATTTTCATTTACACAATCAACAATTTTTTTTCACAAATAATTACACTATTTTGCATGAATATTTTTGTCTACCTTTCTCTGTAGGCCTATTCGAATTTGTTGAAATTTATGGCCTCAATGAGTCACAACAATAGTCACAAATGACAGTAACTCTCTTGTGGTCATTGCAACATGGCTGGCCACACTCACAGCAGCGGTCCACTGTTTTGCGATCAAGTGATGATGGACAGATGTGACACCTTCTGCGCTTTCTGGCACCTGTTTGTTGTTCCTCCTCGGTGGGGTTCAGTTTCACAAAACCACAGTGTTTCAGGGCACTCTGGGTTGCGCGGGGAAGTCGTGGTACCTGCGCTCTTTCTTGCATCTATGGTCTCAGTAGCTGAAGGCCAAGGTTCTCGAGGAAAATGTGACGTCTGTGAGGACTCGCAGCTTCCCAACCTGGGAACTTTGCGACGAAAACAACTTGTGCATTAATAGCAGCAAGGATGAGGCAATTGTAGAAATATGCCAAGGGCCAACGCTTTGTTCTCCTCTGTACACTGTAGGTGTGGCACAGTTGGTCCACGCGGTCCACAGCACCCTTCGTCTTGTTATAATCTAGGATCATCACAGGCTTCCCAGATACCTCATCAACCTCTTTTTTGTCATGCATACTGGATAAAATTACAACGGCCTTGTTTCTTTTTGGCACATAGGACACCATGGCTTGCTTTTGGCAAAAACCAAACAGACTTGATCCCACAGTTCTCCTCTTACAGGCATGAAATTCAGGCAGAATTTCTGGTTTGTTTTTGTGCATTGTTCCCAGCAAGGTAATGTGTTTGCAGAGCAAATCAGCAGCGAGTATTGCACTTGTAAACCAGTTATCAGTTGTGACATTTACTCCAGAGTTCAGAATTGGCTCTACCAATTTCTTTTCTACACTCTCTGCCAATCCTGTGCACCGCTGATCGCCTTCACGGCCAGTGTATGGTAGACCATTGAAAGTGTATGCCGTTGCAACATCACACATAAGAAACAGTTTCATGCCATATTTGTCAGGTTTTTTGGGCATGTACTGACGGAAGCTGCAACGTATTCTGAAAGGGATAAGCTGCTCGTCAATTGTCACATACGGACCAACGTTGTAGTTTTTCCTGCAATTTTCATTGAAGGCATTCCAGAGTGATCGAAATGGAGCAAATTTGTCATTGATCTTTCTCACCTGACGTGTGTCACGGTCATCAAATCTCATAAATGATACGATCTGTTCAAACCTATTGATGCTGAATGCAGCTTTGAATATTGGCCTCCCACTGTGACCGCTGGACCAGAGAGATCGCAGAGACTCGTGCTGAGAGCGATAGACCCCAAGCAGATAGAGGACTCCTATCACGGCCTTCATCTCAGTTTCATCAACTCGTTTCCATGTGCTAGGATCTCTGCCTTTAGACACCATATACATTCTTGCATACTGGTTAGTATTTTGAATCACCTTGTGCAGAATATCATCATCAAGGAAACATGAGAGTGCATCACTTTCAGTCAGAATCAGTTTTGCCTTGCCACAAGGCCCTTCTTTGGTGTGACAAATGTTGCATCCTCTTGTTCTGCTCGGAGGATCAGCTGATAACCAAACAAGTCCATTTTTGTGTAGGACTCTCTCTCATCTGTGGGAACTTGGGCAGGTTCGCTTTGATTAGCTGCTTCCCCGTCATAATCGCTGTCGTCTTCAGAGCTAATTTCCCTGGTAGTGTCTGGCTCATATTCAGGATCTGAGTTATCTGATACGATACTGAAACTATTGTTTTCTTCACTGTCATCATCGTCAATAATTTGTTCCCTGACAGCTTTGTCGTCAGATCCATCATCAAGCGAGGATAATATTTGATCGCAGACTTGCTCAGCTGTAAATCGCTGAGCCATGACAATTTGTTTTATGTCTGAGGTATATTTGATTGACGCCTCACATCATCATTTGTCAAACATTGCCACCTTGAGGAATAAAGGTGAATTACATTTATTGAGACGAGCGTTGCACAAAGCGCTGCAGAGCGGTTTCTTTTTACGCAGAAAAATATACTTACACTCTTACATACCTCGGGTCGATATCGACCCTATACACTTTCTACAATATATTAATTAGAAAACAGATATTATTTTACATTTTTGGATTTTTTTCCTTGTTATATTGTTGATAATAAATAGATTGAGGAATACTAAGAACATGGAGGTCTGACTTAAAAAAAATGAATGAGCAGGAGGGTAGTAGATGATGTCCCGGGTCAAAAACGACCCGAGGTATGCATTTAATGGTTAAAGAACAAAGTGGTCTTTTGTCAGACACATCACTACAACCTGTTGATCTGGGTTCAGAAATAATTGATCAACATTTTCATGATGTACTCAATGTAGCACCAGCTGAAGGTAACAGTCCTTTTAGGCTACTAGCCGACAAAACCAATGAGGCAAAGTGTTTCCCTGTTCTCTATCCTACTGGTGGTCCAACATTTCATGATGAAAGAGAGGGAAAAATCACATTGTCACGATACCTGAATGCAAGAATCCTAAATGCAGATGGACGTTTTGCACAGAGCCCAGACTTCATTTTTTATGCACAATATATATCAGAAGTTAATCAAATTGTGTCTAATGTTGTCAGTTGCACTGAGGAAAGGTTCTGAGAAAGATTGCTTAAAGGTAACACCAGATATGCTAACAAACTCTGATTCTTTGCAAAGAATATTAAATTTTGATGAAGGATACAAATTCTTAAGGCCAGTGAGAGGGACTCCTCCTTATTGGATGTCTATGCAAAAAGATCTGTTTGCACTGATTAGACAACTAGGCATACCAACTTTCTTTGCATCTTTTAGTTCTGCTGATCTGAGATGGCCTGAAATGATGAATGCAATTATTAAGCAAGAAAGGAAACAAACAAACATTTATGAGCTTGACTGGTCTGAAAAATGTGGACTCATAAGACGAAATCCTATCACTGCAGCAAGGATGTTTGATCACAGATGGCATTGTTTTCTAAAAAATGTCATTGTCACCAGCAAAACCTATTGGCAAGATAAAAGACTACTTTTATCGTGTTGAATTTCAGCAACGTGGTTCTCCTCATGTTCACTGTCTTTTTTGGGTGGAAAATGCTCCGAAGCTCAATGATCATGATGCAGATAATGATCCTCTTGTTGCTGAATTCATTGACACTTATATCACTTGTGAGATACCACCGGAAAATGACACAGTACTTACGAAACAGTGAACAGAGTTCAGAAGCACAGTACAAGACATTCAAAAACATGCCGTAAGAAAAATACTGTTTGTAGATTTAATTTTCCAAGACCGCCGTCTTCACGTACAAGATAAAGTCATGCAGATGAGTTGAAAGGGAAGGATGGAGATGACACAGCAAGTGCAATTATAAAGAAGGTCAAAAATGCTTTAACTTCTGATGTAAATTTTCATTCAGCCTTTTTTTCATCTATTGGGATTAATGAAAGTATATTTGAAAAAGCATACAACAGGTGTTCCAAAAAGAAAAGCATTGTCCTGAAACGGAATCCAAAAGATGTTTGGGTAAACCAGTACAACAGAGATTTACTGCGTGCTTGGCAAGGGAATATGGATATTCAGTATGTCACAGATGCTTTTTCTGTAGTGGTCTATATACTTAGTTACATCACAAAAGCAGAACAAGAAATGGGACTGCTACTTCAACGTACATAAAATGAAGCGATGAATGGAAATCTTGAAGCTAAAGCATCATTAAAGCAGTTGGGAAGTGTCTATCTGCACAACAGAGAAATTTCAGCTCAAGAGGCAGTATACAGACTGACAGGCATGCATTTGAAGGAATGTTCCCGTAAAGTACAATTTATTCCCATTGGACAAAATCCTGTAAAGATGAATTTGCCTTTGCATATGCTGCAAAACAAAGTGGAAAATGACAAGTGTCATTGACAGGTACAAAAACAGACCACAGAAAGAACCACTTGAAAATCTGTGTCTTGCCAGTTTTTGTACAGAGTACAGAGTTCTGACAAAATCAGAGGTTTTCTCACAAAGCAAAACAGAAGAAAATGAAATAATTAAACTCGATAATAACAATGGCTCTGTAAAACGGAGAACAAGAACTGAACCTGCAATAATCCGATATGTACAATTATCACAAACAAAAGATCCAGAAAAATATTATCATTCATTGCTGCAGCTTTTCTTACCACATTATAATGACTCTGATCTGAAACCTAGCAAGTATGGCACATATGAAGAGTTCCTCAACTGTGGTGTTGTAAAAAGTGGTTGTGAACTGAAACAAGTCAAATCAATTGTTGATGGCAACAGAGAATGTTTTGAAAAGGAAAGTGATAAAATCGAGGAAGCTAAACAGCTTTTGGAGCAGAATATTGATTTAGAAGATGCCTGGGCTCAGATATGTCCTGAAACAGAAAGACAGCGTGATGAATGCAAAGGTGTCTACAAAAAATTCTTGGACAAAATCCTGGACCATTTAGATTATTTCTTACTGGTGGAGCAGGCACAGGAAAAAGTCATTTAATATCGGCAATACATTATGAATCTTCCAGACTGTTATCTCAGCTGTGTGAGAATCCTGATGACATTACTGTACTTTTGACAGCATCAACAGGTGTGGCATCTTTTCGCATTGGAGGTGCAACGGTTCATAATGCTTTTAAAATTGTTGCAAATGTCAGGCTGCCATATCAGCCTCTTAGTGATGACAAAATAAATTCTTTGCACACAAAATTGGGTACTTTGCAAATATTGATTATTGATGAAGTGTCTATCGTTGACCATCGTCTTTTGTCATACATTCATGGAAGACTGCGACAAATAAAACAAACTAGTGACTACTCTCTGTTTGGAAAAGTGAGTATTCTTTGTGTTGGTGATTTCTATCAACTCCCCCCTGTAAAAGGAACTGCTCTGTATGCTGATACAAAAGGAGTAAATCTATGGGAGAATAACTTTGAATTTGCTGAATTAACTAAAGTTGTTCGACAGCAAGATTCAAGCTGAATCGTCAAATCGTCTGAGAGTACGAAATAAGAAGGAAACTCTAACCATTACTGATATTGCGATGTTGAAAACACGTGAAACAGGGGAGAAGTGTAATGATCTTCACATATTTGCTACAAATGCCGAAGTTGATAAATATAACATTGAAAGACTACATGAATGTTGCCCAGAGGCAATCACTATACATGCTATACATATACATAAGATTATGTCAAAAACTCAAAAATTGGACGAATGGAACGTAAAGTTGGGTTTCATACAAAAGTTTTTAACTCATCCTTGTCTAAAAGTCTTTCCCTGGGTATTGGAGCAAGGGTTATGTAAAAAAAAAAAAAAAACGTCTCGGGTTACGAGTGTAACCCTTGTTCCCTGAGTAAGGGAACGAGACGCTACGTCGGATGACGTGATGGGAACCCTCTGTATTTTGTGTTCGTGAAGCACCTCTGTATCCAACCAATGAAAAGACGTGACGTCAGCGGCGGGTGACGTCACGGATCAGGAAGCTATAAAGCACACCTGAACACAAAGCACGCCAGCTTCTGTAGGTTGTCTGAAGCAAGCGCACCAGGTATGCGGGAGATACGGCCACGTGACGTAGCGTCTCGTTCCCTTACTCAGGGAACAAGGGTTACACTCGTAACCCGAGACGTTCCCTTTCGTGGGAACTATCGACGCTACGTCGGATGACGTGATGGGAACGCAATCCCAACTACGCCGTCTCTCCAAGTGCCTGGCTGCTATCTCGTAGCACCCTGGCCCCCGGAGTGATATTAAGATGAAGATTATAAAATCTGATGAAGGTGTGCTGGGATGACCATCCAGCCGCACCACAAATGTCGTCCATAGAGACACCAGACAGAAGAGCTCTGGATGCGGCCATACCTCTCGTGGAGTGAGCCCGCACCATCAAAGGACACGGGCGCCCCACCGTCTCATATGCAAGTGAGATGGCCTCGACCACCCACTTGCTCATCCGCTGTTTAGATGCTGGGCCCCCTTTCTTAGGGGACCCATAACACACAAACAATTGTTCTGTTTTTCTCCACAGGGCAGCTCTGTGGACATACGCATCTAGTGCTCTTACAGGGCAAAGCAGATTCTTTCTTTCCTGATCCACATTTGTGAAAGGAGGCGGGCAGAAAGCCTCCAGTACAATGGGGCCTGGGACCCTCGTCGGAACCTTTGGAACATATCCCGGCCTGGTATGTAGAAAGGCTTTCACCATACCAGGCGCGCACTCAAGACAGGATGGAGCGACTGACAGCGCTTGTAAATCACCAATTCTCTTCAGAGAAGAGACGGCCAAGAGAAAGATAGTTTTGAGTGTCAGGAACTTGTCTGACACCTCTTCTATTGGCTCGAAGGGAGCCTCAGCCAGCCCTTGGAGCACAATAGTGAGGTCCCAGGTCGGGGTCTTTGTGCCTCAACCTGAGTGCACCACGGAGGAAGCGTACTACTAGGGGGTCTCGACCCAGCGAGGAGCCCCCTACAGGGATATGATGAGCCGAAATAGCGGCCACATATACTTTCAGCGTGGAAGGGGTTAAACCTTCCGAGAACTTTTCCTGAAGGAACCGAAGCACGTCTGAGACTGAGGAATGGACCGGGTCCAAATTATGCTGTTCACACCACAGAGAGAGGCCAGGGGCCAGGCCCACAGTTTCCACATTTCTGGGCGGGGATGGAGAATCGTGCCGCCCACTTGAGACAGAAGATCCTGCCTGAGAGGAAGCTCCAAGGGAGAGCCGTGCAGTAGAGACATTATGTCTGAAAACCATATTCTGGTCGGCCAGTAAGGGGCCACCAATATTAGGCCACCTTCTCCTGGCGAACGTTTTCCAGAACTCCCGGGAGCATTGAGACTGGGTGGAATGCATACAGACTTAGCCTCGGCCACGTCTGTAGCATGGCATCCAGCCCTAGAGGTGCTGGGTGCTGAAGTGAGTACCACAGAGGGCACTGAGCTGACTCCTCTGTGGCAAAGAGATCGACTTGAGCTCGACCGAAAGTTTTCCATATCAACTCCACCACCTCGGTGTGGAGTTTCCATTCCCCCGGTCTCGCGCCCTGCCTCGACAGGGCGTCCGCTCCCACATTCAACCGCCCGGGGATGTAAGCTGCTCTCAGCGAGGCCAACTTTGATAATGGGCGAGACCGCAAACCCCCCTGATGGTTGATATACGAGACCGCCGTAGTGTTGTCCGTGCGGACCAACACATGACAGTCTCTCAGGTCGGGGAGGAAGTGTTTTAGTGCAAGGAACACCGCCATCATCTCCAGCCGATTTATGTGCCAGGAGCGCTGATGGTCCTCCCACAGACCCTGAGCTGAGCGGCCACTCATGACCGCTCCCCAGCCCGTGAGGGAAGCATCTGTCGTAAGCATTACACGACGACCAGAAGTCCCCAGCACGGGTCCCTGGGTTAGGAACCAAGGCTTCTTCCACATGACCAGAGCACGAAGGCATCGCCGCGTGACTTTGATCATGCGAAAAGGATTTCCCCTTGGGGAAAACCCCTTGGTCCTGAGCCACCACTGTAGGGGTCTCATGTGCAGAAGGCCAAAAGTAATAACGTTGGACGCAGCTGCCATCAGACCTCTGAAACTGTTTTACAGTGAGTGACTGGCCTAACTTCACCCCTTTCACGGCCCCGAGAATGGAATTCACACGAGCAGGGGACAACTGCGCCTGCATCGTGGTGGAATCCCAGATTACACCTAAGTAGTTTGCAACCTGACTTGGGACCAACACACTCTTTTTGGCATTGAGCCTCAGCCCAAGCCTCTTCATGTGCGACAGAACAACATCTCGATGTTGAACTGCCAATTGTTCTGTTTGAGCTAATATCAACCAATCGTCGATATAGTTCAGCACGCGGATGCCCTGGAGTCTCAGCGGAGCCAGCGCTGCACCCACGCACTTCGTGAACGTGCGGGGTGAGAGGGATAGGCCGAACGGAAGAACCCTGTATTGGTAGGCTTCGCCCCCGAAAGCAAACCTGAGGAACTTCCTGTGTGAAGGATGGATGGATACATGAAAGTATGCGTCTTTCAGATCTATCGCTACAAACCAGTCCTCGGACCTGATCTGAGGGATGATCTGTCTGAGTGTAAGCATTTTGAACTTCAGCTTCTTTACGGATCGATTTAGCACACGTAAATCTATGATCGGACGCAACCCTCCATCCTTCTTCGGAACAATGAAGTAGCGGCTGTAAAAGCCCGACATTTTGCTGGGAGGGGAAACCCTTTCTATAGCCCCTTTTTGCAAAAGCGTCGTTACTTCTTGCTCCATCACCAGAGACTGCTCTGGGGTTACCACCGTGGGAAGCACCCCGTTGAACCTAGGCGGTCGTGAACCGAACTGAATTCTGTAGCCCTGTTCTATCATGAGCAGCACCCACTTCGAAACATTTGGGAGATTTTTCCACTCTTCCAAATATTCTACTAAGGGAACCAGTCTCTCGAGACTGGTCTCTGGTGTTTTTTGAGCACTTGGCTCGTCCATCTGACGCGGCGCACCGGCAGACAGGCGAATCACGTGCTGACCGACCCCCCTCGGAGGATCGGTGGAGACCGCTGCGCCCTGACTCACACTTGGTGGCAGGGTTGGCAGAACGGTCCCCTGAGGGTACAGAGGAGGACCCGATATCCGAATCCTCCCGGAGGGGGCTGCCCTCAAGAAATCCTGTGACACTAGTGTCAGGACTTCTTCTTTGAAGCCTTCCGGGAGATAATGACGGTCCTCAGATCCGCCCTACCTCCGGAAGGCTTCGCCTGTGCCGCCCGTCCCGGTCCCCAGGCACTGCGTGGGGGAGTACGGGAGGCGACACTGGCTTTTTGCTGCGCTCTGTGCGCGGATGTTGCTGAGGAGCTGGCTGTCGGCCGAGGCAGCCTCGGGGGGATGAGCGCGGCGGGGAATGACTTTAGAGAACGCCGCCGTTTGTTTACGTGACTCCTGAAACCTGTCGACGACTGTTGACACTGCGTCGCCGAACAGGCCATCAGGCGACAGCGGCGCGTCCATGAGCGTATTTTTATCACGTTCCTTGATATCAGACAGATTCAACCATAGGTGCCTCTCCGTGGCCACCAGGGCTGCCATAGAACGGCCGATGGATTTGGCCGTCTCCTTGGTGGCCCGGAGAGCTAAATCTGTGGCTTTACGCAATTCGTGAATCGCCTCAAAGGACGCTTCCCCGCTCTGATCAATTTCCCCCAGCAGGTCGGCTTGATATGCCTGGAGGATAGACATTGTATGAAGGCATGCCGCCGCCTGACCTGCTGCCGAGTAAGCCTTACCCACCAAGCTGGATGTAGTTTTCAGAGGCTTGGTGGGCAGCGCTGGAGTCTTAAGGGACGACGCGGTCTCGGGCGAGAGATGGCTCGCAAGCGTCTCCTCTACCCGAGGCATCGCCCCATAGCCATGATTTTTTAGGCCAACAATATTGCTGTACAGCGATGTCTGCGGGCTGTACAGCCTATACTGTACGGGTCTCTTCCACGACCTCGACACCTCGGCATGGAGGTCGGGAAAGAACGGGAGACCCCGGCGCTGAGGCAGTGACCAAGGGGGAAGAAAGCGTTCGTCCAGTTTACTCTTTACTCTGGACTCGGCTTTCTCCACAGGCCATTCTATATTCAACTTTTCAACAGCCCTGGTCACTACCTCTAATAGCTCCTCATAAGCCGGTAATGTTGCTGGCGGTACATCATCAACACTCTCTACATCAACCTCCTCGGAGGAAGATATATTGAGCATCGGTGCCTCTCTTCGGGGGGAAGAAACCGCTACGCGTGCTTCCGCCACCAAAGGAGAGACACTGGGTCTAGCGGGTAAGGGAAGCGATAAGGCAGGGCCCGTCTCTTCCCCCTCCGCTAGATCCATCTGTGAACCCCACGAGTGCAGCCTACGCTGAGCCTCGGCAGCAGCGGGACCGGACCCGCGGGGAACACTCGCCTCGGCGCCCTCCTCGAAGAGCGCTCGACGCGATCGCAGCACTCTGAGGGTGAGCCGCTCACAGTGCACACAGACGGCTCCCTCGAGAGCCGCCTGTGCGTGCTCAACCCCCAGGCATTTTACACACATGTCGTGTGTATCCCCTTCCACAATGAAGCGTGGGCAGGGAGGAACACACTTTTTGAACTGCTGCTTTTCCGCCATAATATTTCTCTTTATATGTCTTTTTTTTTATTGTGCTTTGAAACTCTTGTCCTCGGACGAAGAGATCACCGTGTGAATATATCAGACAGACAAACAATAAATAAGACAAACGAGATACAGAGAGCGCTTGCTGAAGACAACAGAAGCTGGCGTGCTTTGTGTTCAGGTGTGCTTTATAGCTTCCTGATCCGTGACGTCACCCGCCGCTGACGTCACGTCTTTTCATTGGTTGGATACAGAGGTGCTTCACGAACACAAAATACAGAGGGTTCCCATCACGTCATCCGACGTAGCGTCGATAGTTCCCACGAAAGGGAACTTGATGTTGCTGATGGTTTTGTTAATGGAGCTTTTGGTACAGTTGTCCACATAACTGAAAGTCAAAAAAATGATGACAATTTCCCATCAGCTATTCTTGTGGAGTTTGATAATCCAAATGTTGGTAGAATTCAGAGATCTAAAACACGCCAGAGATTTTCTCAAAATTCAACAGTAATTGAAGTACAAGAAGACCAAGTCACAAATGATGGTGGTATAAGGCGTCAGTTTCCTCTCAGATTGGCATGGACATGTACAGTTCACAAAGTACAACGACTTACAGTAGATAAAGCTGTTGTGTCTCTTAAGAAAATCTTTACAGCAGGGCAAGCATATGTTGCATTGAGCCGTGTGAGACCTCTAAGTGGATTAATAATTGAGGACTTTAAAGAATCGACTATATTTTGTAATGACAAAATTGAGTTGGCTATGAAAGAAATGTCAAAATTCCCTTGGAAAAATGACAGTTCCACTAAATCAGTTGGTACATTCAGATTAGCTCTGCTTAATGTACAAAGTCTGAAAGCTCACTTTCAGGATCTTCTTGCACATACAGCTTTAATGAATGCTAATTGTATTTGTTTGACAGAAACATGGCTAAATGCTGATGACAAAAGACAAGAACCACAAATACCAGAATTTCAAGCACAATCCAAGAGCTAAATGTTATGACAACAGTACTGCTCTTTCTGCTGAATTAAAACACCAGAGAGGAGGAGGAGTTGAAATGTATTGTTCTGAGAAAATTGAGTGTAACATCTTTACTCCAGAGCACTGGAATTAGAATGTTTATATTTCATAGTTCCACATGTTAATTTGACTGCTGCACTTTTGTACAGGCCCAATTCATATAACACTGAAATGTTTCGACAGAAGCTATTACATCTTATTGAAGAAATAGGAAATCATCCAGGACAGAAAATAATCATGGGAGACTTTAATGAAGACATCTTTACCTCATCTACAGTTGTGAAATTAATGGAACAACATGGATACAGACAACATGTACAAAATCCAACCACAGAAAAAGGAACATTAATAGATCATGTTTATACAAAACATATGGAAGATATAAATCTCGATGTTGTGCAAACATACTATAG
Source organism: Chanodichthys erythropterus (assembly GCF_024489055.1). NCBI lineage: Eukaryota > Metazoa > Chordata > Actinopteri > Cypriniformes > Xenocyprididae > Chanodichthys > Chanodichthys erythropterus. The sequence continues at coordinate 14,764,090 of NC_090227.1, read as the reverse complement.
TTTTCATCAGGCAATACTCATTTCAGTGATGTAATAAATAATTATGTATAAGTGTATGTGTGTAAAGATTCCGCCTGCCATTGGGGGAAGGGGGTGGGCAGGGAGGCATGACATAAGACAAGGCGGCTCCCTAGGGGAGGGAATGTACAGGAGACTGGGTTGGCTGGCACAGGGGTTGATGGGCACAGGTTTGATTTTTAAATCTTTTAAGTTTGCATAAAAGTACTAAATGTGTGTTTAATTGTGGTTAAACCATAATTGTTTTTAATGTTTTGTTTTGTTTTTTATCACTACCTCCTTGAGTTGGGAATGGGTCATTTTTGCACCTACTGTGTTTACCGGATGTAATAGCCATTTCTTAGAGTCCCTGTCTGGAATTGAACCCTGATTCCCTGTTATCCATATGGTCACCATGCCAGATGTGCAGAGTAGAATTCAGGGCAGACATTTGAACAAGGCATCGCCACTGTGGAAGTAATGTGATCGGCCTGAGGTTATCTAGAGTCACCAAGTATCTGAGGCTAAGGAGGCAGGCATAAAACCATTCCAACTTCTGAGGTTTTTGATCTGATAACTGCATGCATCCTGACGACAAGGGTGAGTTTGTATTCATTTGCAAGAATTATGTCTGGAATTTAACCAAATAATTGAAATATTTTAAAGAGGTCATATAAAACATGGTTCATATCCATATTAATGATTTAAAAAAAGGACTATAATCAACAAATATGTTTTCAGAGTTCCTTATGTGTATTGTTAGCTATGGCGGCTAACGATACCACGAGCAACAAAGATACACCAGATAAAGACAACACAGACAACTTGTCGATGAGCCAGCTAGTCTCAGAACTGGCAAAACAGCGGGCCAGCTTAAAAGAGGACATGGCAAGTTTAATACAAGACTCAATTAAGCCGTTACAAGCCTCCCTTGACACGCTAAGCTCGTTTCAGCACCGACTTGCATCAACTGAAGTACTGGTCGGCGAAAACTTCGAAAGGCTAGTCGCCGCGGAAGCAACGATTAAAACCTTGAAAGCACAGAACTCATTACTTCTCGACCAAATTTATGACATTGAGAATAGATCCAGAAGGGTCAACCTGCATATTCCGGAAGGCGCCGAAGATGGTAAAGACACTATCGGATTTATATCTGGGCTGCTTAAAGATACCATGGAGAGCGTGTTTGACAAACCTCCTGAACTTGAGCGAGCGCATCGCGCACTTCGCCCCAAACCTGGTGCAGGACAATCTCCAGACCATTCATCGTCTGCTTCCATCGTTTTCAGGAAAAGGAAAAGGCACTTCACTGGGCCAGGCGACATGATGTTAAATTCAACGGAGTGTCACTGAGGCTATACCCGGATACAAGCGCTGCGTTGGCGAAGAAACGCGCCAGATTCAAAGAAGTCAAACAATCCCTTTATCAGAAAGGAATAAAGTTTCAACTTCTGTACCCTGCGCGTCTGCGTATGAAATTCGGAGAAGAAACTCACACTTTTGATTCTCCGGAGGCTGCCGAGTCTTTTTACAAACAACGCATCCTTGTACAAGACTAAAGACCGGTTCTGACCGTGATACATTGTGAAGTTATACGACACAAACAACATACTTCAGGCAATAAGGTGACTTAATTTATTTTATTTTATTATTATTATTATTATTTTTTTTTTTTTCTTTATCGCAAGTCATCTAAATTTTAAGAAATGCTAGTATGTTGTTTCTGTTCATCACCTAGTTAGTACAATGTATAACAATGACACTATACTGAACTCCGTGTAAATATTGTGGTTTGGGATCTCTCAAGAAGGTAAGAAAAAGACTGGATAAACGGGAGCCATTCATCTTGAGTATGATTCTGCGGCTTGTTTCAGTTGGGGAAGCAAGCAAGGGGATCATGTTGGGAAGTTTGTTTTTATGTTACTTGTTTTATCAAAAAAGTGTTGGAAAAGTTTTGTTTTATGTTATGTTTGTGAAAGAACTTAACAATGAGGAAACATGTAAGTTGATTATTGTATCTTTAATTTGTGATTGCCTGTTTAAATTCATATTTGCCCATGTCTGATATGGCCGATAATACGAAAAGTTTTGGGGGATCAAAAGTTAGATTTGTTAGCTGAAATGTTAAAGGACTAAATAGTCCATCTAAAAGAGGAAAAATTTTCGCATATTTAAAAAGAATAAAATCTGAAATAATATTTTTACAGGAAACCCACCTACGTATGGCTGACCATCTCAGAATTAGGAAATCATGGGTGGGACAAGTTTTTCACTCCAACTTTAACTCTAAGGCAAGGGGCACTGCCATATTGATACACAAAAGTATCCAATTTACTGCCTCTGCTTCTATTGCAGATCCTCAAGGAAGATATGTTGTAGTTTCTGGGATGTTATATCATGTCCCTGTTTTATTAGTTAATGTATATGCTCCTAACTGGGATGATGTGAATTTTATTAATAAGTTGATTTCTTTATTGTCAGACCTAAATTCCCATCTCATGATTTTTGGTGGCGATATAAATTGTGTTATGGATCCATCCCTTGACCGTTCAAGTCCTAAATCTTTATCCCGTTCTAAGATGGCCCAAGCTTTATCCACGTTCATGGATCAAATGGGGGCCGTTGACCCTTGGCGATTTCTGTTTCCAAACAGCAGAGTATATTACTATTTCTCCCAAGTTCATCACTCCTATTCAAGAACTGATTATTTCTTTATAGATAAATCTCTCCTTCCTTCTGTTGGACAAATCGAATAGTTACCTATAGTGGAATCAGACCATGCCCCCTTGCAATTAGATCTAATTTGCAATTTGAGGTATAACGAACGGCCTATGTGGAGACTAAATACGGCCCTGTTATCAGATCCTGCATTTTGTTCATTTGTATCAACAGCTATAGATAATTTTCTACTACATAACAAATCAGAATCTATCTCAGCATCTACATTGTGGGAGACATTAAAAGTAGTTATCAGGGGAGAAATAATTTCATATACCTCAACTTTCAACAAAAAACGTAAACAAAAACAGGACGATTTAATTGATTCTATAAAAAGGTTAGATTATCAATATTCCACATCTCCCTCACCTGAACTTTATAAAGAAAGGCTGAACCTTCAAGTTCAGTATAATCTGTTATCAACAAATAAAACAGAATGGTATTTATTACGTTCTAGAGGATATATATACGAACATGGAGAAAAAGCAGGACGACTTTTAGCACACCAGTTAAAATCTAAAGCTGCCTCTAAACTTATACCTCAAATTTGTAACAGTAATAATGATTTAATAGTTAACCCAGTTGAAATTAATAACATTTTTAAGAACTATTACTTAAATTTATATACTTCTGAAAGCCCTGAATCTAACTCTGAAATGTTGGAATTTTTAAACAATATAGATATACCCACCCTTAATTCTGTACAGAAAAGTAATTTAGATCAGCCCATACAAATAGAAGAAATTTTAAACTCGATCATATTAATGCAGAGTAAAAAAACTCCCGGCCCTGATGGCTATCCAATAGACTTTTATAAAAAATTTGCAGATAAATTAGCCCCTCTTCTTCTTGATATGTTTGAAGACTCTTTGGGAAAGGGTAATTTCAAAAGACCAAACAGGGTTTGTCAGAGGCTGGCATTCTTTTAGTAACATCCGGAGACTGTTAGGGGTAATCCACTCACCTAAACTTTCTCAGAACTCTGTCCCTCAAGTAGTCATCTCGTTAGACGCCGAAAAAGCATTCGACAGAGTTGAATGGAAATATTTATTCTCTGTGCTGGAAAGATTTGGCTTTGGAACGCATCTTCTGTCTTTAATTAAGTTATTATATTTTTCCCCTAATGCGTCTGTAATCACGAATAAAGTACGTTCAGAGTCTTTTCCCCTATCAAGGGGTACAAGACAAGGTTGTCCGCTTAGTCCTTTACTTTTTACTTTAGCCATCGAACCCCTATCTATAGCGTTAAGACACTCACAGAATTTTACTGGCATCAACAGTAGGGGCATAGAACATAGAGTATCGTTATATGCCGATGATATGCTGTTGTACATTTCAGATCCGATTTAAGGTATTCCATAAGTAGTTAAGATATTGAAACAATTTGGAACATTTTCAGGCTATAAATTGAATTTTTCAAAAAGCATTTGTTTTCCCATAAACAGTAAAGGCCCCCATATTACGAACACTGATATACCTTTTCAGCTGTCTGTATCAGGTTTTAGATATTTGGTGATAAACATCACTCGGGGATTCCCTAACCTTTACAAAGAGAACTTTGTTTTTTAGTTAAAACTAGACCTCAAAAAATGGGATTTGTTGTTTCTTTCTCTTGCAGGTAGAATTAATTGTGTAAAAATGAATATTTTACCAAGATTCATGTACTTGTTTCAATGTATCCCAATCTTTTTGACAAAGTCCTTTTTTCAGAATTTAGACATATTGATTTCTTCATTTATATGGAGTGGAAAAACACCTAGAATTCAGAAGGAATTTCTCCAAAAACAGAAATCTCAAGGTGGATTAGCGCTTCCTAAATTTAGGTATTATTATTGGGCTGCGAATATCTCAAAAGAACTCTATTGGCTTAAGAACCCCAATGATGTCTGGTGTATTTCAGAGGCAAAGTCATGTACCTCATCATCTCTTCCTGCTTTAGCTCTATCTAATTTCCCCTTGGAATTTCATTGTATACTCAGTGTCCAGTTGTAGCAAACACCCTTAAGATTTGGTTTCAGTTCAGACAATGTTTTGGTTTTAAAGACTTCTCCATAGCCAGGCCGCACAAACAAAAAGTCGAAACCTAGCATGTCTGGTATCATTGGACTCAGCAAGGATTCAGGGGTCTAAGGATGTGACTCCTGTGAAAATAAACCAACCAGATCAAAAGTTATAAGCATATGAAAAAATAAATTCTCCACTAGGTGGCGCTGGACCGAAACGTTGCAGGCTCCTTACCCATACCAAGTTTCGTAACGATACGCTAATGTGTTCGTAAAATACAGCATTTTAGCACAAAATTCAAAATGGCCGACGGCCAAAAAGTAGGTGGCGCTGCACCGAACCACTGCATGGTTCCTCAGGTCATGCTTGTGATAACATGTACCAAATACAATAAAGTGTTGCAGAGATACAGCCTTACTTCTATTTTTGCAAACACTACGTACAATTCTTTCGCGTGTTTTTCGAAAACAGTTTGAGGAATACACTTGAATTCCCTAACTTTTTGTCAGCATGGTCTGAAGATGATCTGGTTCAATTTTCGTAAAAAATCGGAATAACGGCCTAGGAGGAGTTCGAAAAAGTAGGCTTTTAAAGAAAAACAATATGGCGGACAGGAAGTTCAGCCTACTATGGCAAATTTGATATCTATTTTCTCAGCATGAACCAAAGAATCAACTGAGACCAGTTTCATTACAATCGGTTAATATAAGTTATTAGCATTTTTGTAAATTTTGTTATAACTTTTGACCACAAGGTGGCGCTGTGCCGAAACTTCTCAGGCTCCTTCAGGGCATTGTCCTGATAACACATACCGAGTTTCGTGACGATACGCTAATGCGTTTGTAAAATACAGCATTTTAGCACAAAATTCGAAATTGCCGACGGACACAATGTCTGATATGGGAAAATTGCATTTCATTTGACTCGGCATGATGCCCCAAATCCAACGAGAATGAATTTATGATTTTTGGAAAAACCCATCAGAAGTTATAAGCAAAAATAGCCATTTTTCATATCTCCGCACCAGTAGGTGGCACTGCGCCGAAGCACTGCATGATGCCTCAGGTCATGCTTGTGATTACATGTACCAAGTTTGGTCTGAATATGATAAAGCGTTGCGGAGATACAGCTTCAAGATTCGTTTTTACATCATGCCTCAAATTCTTTACTCTTAAACAAAAACGGGTTGACGTAACAACTTGAAATCCATAAATTTTTGTCGGCATGGTCTGAAGATGACACGGTTCAATTTTGGTGAAAATCGGAGCAACGGTCTAGGAGGAGTTTGAAAAAGTAGGTTTTTAAAGAAAAACAATATGGCGGACAAGAAGTTCAGCCGACTATGGCACATTTGATATCTGTTTTCTCGGCATGTCCCAAGGAATCCACTGAGACCAGTTCCATTAAAATCGGTTAATACAGTCAAAAGTTATTAGCATTTTTGTAAATTTTGTTATAACTTTTGACCACAAGGTGTCACCAGTCCGAATCTTCTCAGACTCCTTCAGGGCATTGTGCTGATGACCCATACTGAGTTTTGTAAAGATACGCTAATGCGTTCATAAAATACAGCATTTTAGCACAAAATTCAAAATGGCTGACGGCCAAAATGGCCGAAGTGGGAAAAATGGATTTCATTTGACTCGGCATGATGCCCCAAATCCAACGAGACCGAATTTATGATTTTTTGGACAAACCCATCAGAAGTTATAAGCAAAAATAGCAATTTTTCATATCACCGCACCAGAAGGTGGCGCTGCGCCGAAGCACTGCATGATGCCTCAGGTCATGCTTGTGATGACATGTACCAAGTTTGGTCTGAATATGATAAAGCCTTGCTTCTATTTTCGCAAGCGCTACGTACAATTCGTTCGTGTGTTTTTCGAAAACGGTTTGAGCAATCGACTTGAATTCCATAACTTTTTGTCAGCATGGTCTGAAGATGATCTGGTTCAATTTTCATGAAAATCGGAGTAACGGCCTAGGAGGAGTTCGAATTTTTTTTCAGAAAATTAAAAATGGCGGAAAAATTTTCATAACGGAAAATGACGTCATATGGTGCAATTGATTTGGCTTGAGCCAAGGAATCAGAGGAAGAAAATAATTTTGTTTCTAGCCCTTATGGTTCAAAAGTTATTAACATAAACATAAGTGCAAATTTGGACAGCCGTGGCGCTAGAGGGATTGAGTTAGAGACTCCAAATTTGCTATGGACATAGATCAGACTGTACTCTAACTGTGTGCCAAATTTCATAACTTTCCTGCAAACGGTTTTATGGTCTGCCATAGACTTCAAGAGTGGAAGAAGAAAAAGAAGAAGAATTAAAAAAAGAAAGAACGCCAACGGATACAATAGATGCCTCCGCACATTCGGTGCTTGACCCCTAATAAGAGTACGGAATGCCGACAATAACAATAGGTGCCTAAGCACCTTCGGTGCTTGGCCCCTAATAATAATAATTAAAAAGAAAAAGAACGCCAACGGATACAATAGGTGCCTATGCACCTTCGGTGCTTGGCCCCTAATAAAAAACAAAACAAAAAAAAGAACGCCAATGGATACAATAGGTGCCTCCGAGCAGCAATTACGGGGCCAAGCACAAAAACGGCACAATAAGCCTGCCAACACGGCCGTAAGCATCAGACCAACTCTAACAGTGAGCAATTAAAGACCTATTAAGATAATTCTAAGCAAACGAGCTGAAAAATGATCAAAAATGAGGATTCACTGGTTCTTCACTTTCGACCAATAGGTGGCGCTGTGTCAAAATTGTTGTGGTATGGTCAGAGTGAGGTGACAATGACACTCGCAAACTTTGGTGTCAATATGTGAAAGCATTGCAGAGATACAGCTTCAAGACTGGGTTTTGCATCATGCCTCAAAATCATTGCTCCAGTATATGAAAACAGTTTGACGTATCGACTTGAAATCCATAAATTTTGTTGGCATTGTCTGAAGATGATACGGTTTGATTTTGCTGGAAATTGGAGCAACGGTCTAGGAGGAGTTCGAAAAAGTAGGTTTTTAAATAAACACACGGACAGGAAGTTAAGCCGATTGAGGCAAATTTGCTATATCTGTGTTCTCGGCATGACCCAAGGAATCAACTGAGACCAGTTTCATTACAATTAGTTAATAGGGCTAATAATAAGCTACTTTGATTATGTTTACGAGCACTGCAGTCTCAAAATCAGTCTTTTGTCCATTAGAATTATTGTGTTGTCGTGTTCAGATAGGCTACACCACTGTACAGTTTGCACATATAATTCATTTGAAGAAGACTTGATGAAATATGTGTGCATAACTACACCATGCTGGTTCATGTTTGGTGCAGGAGAATGTGTGAAATAAAAACTTTAAACACGGATACTTTATTCTGAGTGAGCTATGTGCCACGTGGCTAGTGTTATTAAACTTTCGCGGAGCTCTTCATGTGTTCGTATTCAAACTCCAGCTCTGACCACATCGTGAGCAAAATACAAACAACACATGTGCTGTTGGGGGAAACATATACATGGCTCGCGTGTTTGAACGCAGCTAGAGCAGGCAGAGGTGAATGAACAGCACTTTTGTGACATTTGAATTCTCTTCTGTAATGCGATCTCACGCATACATATTTTCCATTTGTGCTGGTAGATTACAGCAAAACACTCCACATGCACACAAACCTCTGCTCTGGTCGTGTCGCAGGAAAACACATTGTGTTTTAGCACTGAGGAAACAAACACCAACGATATGTCTCTGAATGACAAGAGACAGAGGCAAGAGAAGTGATACTTCCTCATGCATAATACCGCAATTATAATCTTATGCATACTATAGCGCAGTGATTGGATTAAATGAGCTTTATGTCATGAATATATGTCGAGAATCGCTCGAAACGGTCTACGTCCACATGTTCGACCATGCCCATACTTGGGCCAAAAGTACACGATTACGTCAGATTTTGTGACGTCGCTCCGACTCAGCTTTTCAAACTGGAAGACAGAAATCGCTCTGAAAAATGCAAAAATAACTTCTTTTCATTTATGAATAACATTAATTGGTACCTTTAGTGTTTTCAATGATGTGCAGCCTAAAGGGTTTCATGACCCTTTAATAGTTCTTATTCAAAAACTCAGCTTGTTAATCTTTCTTGGTCGTAAAAGCCCTGACAGGAGGTGTGTTGTCGCCCAGAAATACAACACCTTTATTGGTTGGACTTTGACCAGAGGTTAAAAGCTAGAGAACAATGCCACTCCCTCTCTTTCCTTGCTTCTGGGGCCACTGGAATAGACGTCTCCTTGCTGTAGGCCTCGGCCTACAAACCAGCCATGTGCTCAACATCCAAGATAGAAAAGACTGGCATCAACTGCAGACGAAATCCTCAAGATCTCTCCTCAACCTGCAGATCCGACGCTCCTCAGCCTAAAGGCATCTTGCAAGTATCGTACATTTAAACACTAAACAGCGATTTAGTATTGATTTGTAATACCCTTGCTATTGCTGAAGAAACTGATGATTCTTTTCCAGATTGTCTTTGACTTTTTCCTATAGCTTTAGTAACAGTACCTCTTCCGGTTCAACTCTATCATTACTCATTCTGACCTACGTATGTGTGTGACCTTTGTGTATGTTATCTTATGTGTTTGTTAGTTTAGTTATGTGTTTGTGAGTTAGTTAATAAAGACTGTACACAATACCTGTTTGGTTCTGACTCCGTCTGCTAATAAAATACCTCTTAAGTGATTTAGATCCTGACTACATGCTCTAAGTAGAACGGTACAATAAGAATGTTATTTTTCCATAACCTGGAAATGAACATTTCTTAGAATTAATAAACAATCAACACTGAGTGTTCACTGGACAACAGGTTAATTGATTGTAATATTAAACTTAATGTAGTATATCCAGTTAATCTGATTAACAGATTTACATATTCATTATTAATCATAATTAATAATCATATTGAGTTATGATTTGACCCCCTTTGAGTTAATTTGCTACACCTATCCCAGAAAAATGGGGATGGCATAGTCAAATTGGTCGACATTCCTAACAGCCATATACTCCAGGTCACAACTGTGTTTGAAGTGTTTTTTTTTTGTTTTGTTAGGGTCCAAGCGAATTAGCGTGCAGGGCCCTCTTGTTCTTCTAAGGATTATTAGGGCCCAAGCGAATTAGCGCGCAGGGCCCTCTTGTTCTTCTAAGGATTATTATTATTATTATTATTATTAGGGCCAAAGCCCTGTAAGGGGCTGAAGGCCCTATTGTTTTCTTTAAGATTATTATTAAGGCCAATGCCCAAGGGGCTGAAGGCCCTATTGTTTTCTTTAGGATTATTAGGGCCAAAGCCCAAGGGGATGAAGGCCCTATTGTTTTCTTTAGGATTATTAGGGCCCAAGCGAATTAGCGCGCAGGGCCCTCTTGTTCTTCTAAGGATTTTTTTTTTTTTTTTTTAGGGCCAAAGCCCAAGGGGCTGAAGGCCCTATTGTTTTCTTTAGGATTATTATTATTAGGGCCAAAGCCCAAGGGGCTGAAGGCCCTATTGTTTCTTTAGGATTATTATAATTAGGGCCAAAGCCCAAGGGGATGAAGGCCCTATTGTTTTCTTTAGGATTATTATTATTATTATTATTAGTGCCAAAGCCCAAGGGGCTGAAGGCCCTTTTGTTTTCTTTAGAATTATTATTATTAGGGCCAAAGCCCTGTAAGGGGCGGAATTATTATTATTATTATTATTATTATTATTATTATTTTTCTAAGTTTTTGGGGTTTTTTTTGGGGTTCATATTACCTCAGGCTCATTCGGGTGTGTGTGTGTGTGTGTGTGTGTGTGGGTGGGGGGTGTCTGTGTGTGGGTCTATGTCTGTGTCACACTGTCTATATATATTTCTTTTTCTCTCTCTGTGTAAGCATATGTGTGCTTTAGAGTCTTATTTTTTTTCTAAATATTGAGTTATTTATTTTTAACAATTACAATGAGAATTTTTTAATTATTTATTTACTGATATAATTCAAATTTATTAAAATTTCACATGATTATGAAAGTGGCTGTTTAAAATAAACATGCATAAGTGAGCAGAAAATTCAAGACATGAACCTTATTAATACCTGAGATTGACATTAAAATTGTCTTTGCAGGTTCTGTGATTTGGCTCTATTTATTATTTATTATTTTTCCATTTTATTTTTTATCTTATACCACACATATTAAATTAAATGAATGCATGCTTTTGGTGCATAAGATTGGTGCACAAACAACAGCTCATGGAGGTCAAAAAAACACATGAATAGAAGTGTGAGGATTATTCAACATCAGCAATCACAGACATTCACATTATGTCTGGATTAGTTATTTCAGAGCATTGTGGAGTTTGCACAAATAAAAGTATATAATTTGGTCTAGAATTTTTATAGGGGTTGTCTGAAGCCGACTTCAGACTGCATGATTTTCAAACTAGTCTGGTCACTGTCCTTTTCACACTGCATTACTTTCGCTTTCGATTCAGTCGCTGTTGTGTTCAAAATGCATGATGGATCGGCGACAGAAGGTTTCACACTGCATGAATTTAGAATAGGAAGAATCGCCGACACATCTGTCTGGCACTCAAACTACGTTTCACAACCAAACACACGGGAGATGTGACAAGGAAACAACACAATATCACGTATGCAAGACCGGAGTTCTCAAGTGAGACTGGGTTTATTATTAAAAACGGTAACCCGCACGAAGCTTGCAATACGAATGGCCTGTGTGCTGATTTGCATTGAAAACAAGAAAAATAAAAGTATATGGAGAATATGGAGGAGGAAATGGTTGGAGAGACTGTGACAGAGCACTCGCATAACAGAGCACTGATTTGCCTGTGATTTCGGGCATTTGTCTGCGATTTCACAAAACCTGTCTGCAAGCTAAAATCGGGGCTAAAATCATGCAGCCTGAACTCACAATGAGAAAAAACCCAGACATTTCAGATTATGATGATATTCTGCACTCATTTGAAATAGACTTATAACATTCTGTGACATGAAAGTCATCTCAATTTAAATGATCTCATGCATGTGGCTTTTGTGGTTTGTCATCATAGGAGCATCAGCCGCTGCAGTAAATGTGGTTTGAAATTGACATAGTCCTTTTATGTTTAATCGTTTTAAATGCACATTGCCCGCCGTGCACAGCTGACCTGAAGCAACCGGGGTGGCGGTGCCACCGGGCTTTGGCCCGTCATCGCTGCTCGCAGCTATATTTATTAGAGCCAAAGCCCTGTAAGGGGCTGAAGGCCCTTTTGTTTTCTTTAGGATTATTATTATTAGGGCCAAAGCCCAAGGGGCTGAAGGCCCTTTTGTTTTCTTTAGGATTATTATTATTAGGGCCAAAGCCCAAGGGGCTGAAGGCCCTATTGTTTTCTTTAGGATTATTATTAGGGCCAAAGCCCAAGGGGCTGAAGGCCCTATTGTTTTCTTTAGGATTATTAGGGCCCAAGCCAATGAAATGGCGAAGGGCCCTCTTGATCTTCTAAGGATTATTATTATTAGGGCCAAAGCCCTGTAAGGGGCTGAAGGCCCTATTGTTTTCTTTAGGATTATTATTAGGGCCAAAGCCCAAGGGGCTGAAGGCCCTATTGTTTTCTTTAGGATTATTAGGGCCCAAGCCAATGAAATGGCGAAGGGCCCTCTTGATCTTCTAAGGATTATTATTATTAGGGCCAAAGCCCTGTAAGGGGCTGAAGGCCCTTTTGTTTTCTTTAGGATTATTATTATTAGGGCCAAAGCCCTGTAAGGGGCTGAAGGCCCTTTTGTTTTCTTTAAGATTATTAGGGCCAAAGCCCTGTAAAGGACTGAAGGCCCTTTTTTTTTTTCTCCCTCTTGTTCTTCTAAGGATTATTAGGGCCCAAGTGAAAATTCGTGCAGGGCCCTCTTGTTCTTCTAAGGATTATTATTATTTTTTTTATTTATTTTTTTTTCCGTCTTCCCGGGCTTTTTGGGGGCCTTAACATGCTCAAAAACTCTTGAAAATTGGCACACACATTGGAATCCGCGGCCATTAGGACGCCGCCGAGGCTGGTACCCGGGCGTGGCAGGGGGGCTCGACAGCGCCCCCTTGAAAAAAGTCTGAAAATTTGGTCCATATATTAAACACGCTTGCACGTATTAGTATGAAACTCGGTACACATATAGACCTCATCGGGCCGAACAACTTTCGTGCTCTAAGTGGCCACGCCAACAGGAAGTCAGCTATTAAGGGTTGTTTGAAAAACGCATGCTCTGGAATTTGATATACTCCTCCTAGACGATTAATCCGATCGCCACCAAACTTGGTCAGCATGAAGTGAAGACATTGGTAATTAAAAATTGCCAGGGGATTTTTGATATCTCGAACGGTTTGGCCGTGGCGAGGCAACGAATTTATGGCGAGAAAAAGGAAACAGGAAATGTGTTATAACGTCTGCATACATATATTGATCTTTATGAAACTTCACGAGTGTGTTGGTTGTAGTAGTCTTATAACATGGATGTGACTATTGTGAGTCAAAGTTATAGCGCCACCAACTGGCAGCAGGAAGTGTATCACTTTTTGAAATGCTTTGAGATCACCCTCTTATTTTTACCTGATTTGCTTCAAACTTCATCAGTGTAATGTCAATACACAGCAGATGTAGACCTATGACAGGATTTTTGATATTTGAAATATTGTTGCCATGGCAACAGGTCAAACTGTAATAACATTCTTGAGTGTTTTTGAGGCTCTTAACATGCTTCAAATTGCATGAAACTCGACACACACATCAATATTGTCAACCAGTAGACATGGACAAAGCCATAGAAATGGGCGTGGTGGAGGGGCTCAGTAGCGCCACCTTTTGACAAAAGTGGGGGGGTTAGTTTTTCCTACAGTCACCAAACTCGGTACACATATTGTTCTCATCAAGCCGGACAATTTTCTAATTTACATTCATTAGCTCCGACCAACAGGAAGTCGGCTATTTTTGTTTGAATGTTAATTTTTTGAAAAAACAGGCTATGAATTTTATACTACTACTCCTACAGGGTTTATCCAATTTACACCAAGCTTTTTTTAACTTGTTGCTAACACATTGAAGTTGTTTAATTGCAAACAGATTTTGGATACCTCAAACGGTTTGGCCGTGGCGAGGCAACGAATTTATGGCAAGAAAAGGGAAACAAAGTGTTATAACTAGCATACATTAATTGATTTTGATGAAACTTCAGCTTAGTCTTCGTTGTACAAGGCTGATCACATGGATGTGACTATTGTGATTCAAAGTCATAGCGCCACCAACTGGAAGCAGAAAATGTGTCACTTTCAGCATACATTGAGATCACCCTCTTATTTTTACCTGATTTGCTTCAAAATTCATCAGTATAATGTTAAAACTTGGCACATGTAAACCTTTGAAAATGAGCAGGGAGGAGGGGCTCTATAGCAGCAACTTGTAGTGCAGTAAATGTGGAGTGAATTTGACATATTCCTTTGATGTTTTACCGTTTTAAATGCCTATTGCCCGCCGTACACAGTTGCCCTGAACTCACCGGGGTGGCGGTGCCACCGGGCTTGGGCCCGCCATCGCTGCTCGCAGCTATATTTATTATTATTAGGGCCCGAGCACCGATGGTGTGAGGACCCTATTGGAATTGCTCAGCCAATTATTCTTCTTCTCCAAAATGAATCGCATTTTTGAGGGCCTAAACATTATCAAAAACTCATGAAACTTTGCACACACGTCAGAAGTGGTGAAAATTTACATCTGATATGGGTTTCAGAATTAGGTGTGCCAAAATGGCTCGATAGCGCCACCTACAAAATTTCAATTAAGCACCCTTCGTGCTACGTTTCACGTACAGTTATGAAATTCGGTAGACAGATGTAACAGCCCAATACCTACAAAAAATCCCCGGGTGCAAAGTTTGTAAACCCAACAGGAAGTGAGATATTTTGACTTTTCTCTGCAAAAATTTGGCAGTTTTTGCCATTTCCACATGTTGTACTTTAACAAACTCCTCCTAGAGCTTTAATCAGATCAACATCATATTTGGTCAGTCTAATCTAAAGGCCTTTGAGACGTTAAATTGCGAAGATCTAGAGTTTTCGTTGAAGGGCGTGTCCATGGCGGCCTGGCAAAGTTCGATGTTTCGCCATGAAACAGGAAGATGTTGTAACTCTGGCATACAATGTCTGATCTGCCCCAAACTTCACATGTTTTATTAGAGTCCTGACCTGAAGACATCTATATGACAATATTCAGTTACAGTCATAGTGCCACCTGGGGGCAACAGGAAATTACATGTTTTACACTGTGATTAACTCCTCATAGAGATTAAACCAGAAGCACATAATATATGGCCAGTCTAATCTTAAGGCCTTTGAGATGTTAAATATCAAAGATCTTGAGTTTTCGCTGAAGGGCGTGTCTGTGGCGGCCTGACAAAGTCTGATGTTTCGCCATGAAAGAGGAAGCTGTTGTAACTCAGGCATACTATGTCCGATCTGCTCCAAACTTTACATGTGTGATGAATCCTAGCCTAAAGACGTCTATATGATAATATTCAGTTAGCCATAGTGCCACCTGCTGGCAACAGGAAGTGGCATGCTTTATACTGTAATTCACTACCAGATTCACATTTCATCATGCCACGTGTATCAAGTACCAGACATGCTAAAAAACACGTTAAATCATGCAACACTTGGCTGAGTGCTAATTTATGCGATTAACGCCACGAAAGAAACAGGAAGTTGTTGTAACTCAGGCATACAATGTCCGATCTGCTTCAAACTTCACGTGTTCAATGATAGTCCTGGCCTGAAGACATCAACGTGGCAAAATTCAGTGACGGTAAAAGCGACACCTGTTGGCCGCAGGAAGTGTGGCATTTCGAAATGACTTTGGCATAATTCTCCTGTATTAACTCACTTAAATGCATGACGCCCACTGTTCACTGTTTTTCTGAGGTCAACGGGTGGCGGTGAGCCCGGGTGCGAGGGCCCTCTCAACGCTGCTTGCAGCTTTAATTATTATTAGGGCCCGAGCACCGATGGTGTGAGGACCCTATTGGAATTTCTCCGTTTATTATTATTATTATTATTAGGGGCCAAGCCCCGAAGGGGCTATAGCCCCTATTGTAATTGTACGTTTTCCCTTTTATTATTATTATTCTTCCTCCCAAATGGGAGTCTATGGCAGCCCTATCAACGGAACATGAGAAAATGATGAAATTTGGCACAGTTGTAGAGATGCTCATGAATAGTGATTGGAACAAATTTGGAGTCTCTAGAACCAACTCTATAGCGCCACCACCAGTTCAAAATTTCAACATTCTAACGGTTTTAACATTTGAACTGTTTGTCATAGAAAAATTAAATTTAGTTCATCTGATTCGTCTCTTCATGCTGATGCTATTCAACTTCTTACATTAAGTCTCCACCCATTACAGTAGCGGCCATTTTGAAAAGTACAGTATTTGTTTTTTTCGCTTCTCCTCCTTCAAAATTTGTCCAATTTTGTCCAATCTTTGATCAGATTATCTTTGGACTGAGCCGCACAGAAATGACTGAACAGATTTTTTTTATTCATCTTTGTTCAAAGGTTATGATGTCACGAAGTTAACGAGGTCGACCCGAAATTAGTATAGAGGCTGTATCTCGGCCAAACTTTGAGCAATCGAAACAAAAATTGGTACGCTTCATCAGAACCATGGTCTGAGGGTCTATGCCAAACTTGGGAACAGCGCCACCTACAGGTCATGAGATATGAAAAATGGCTATTTTGGCCAATAACTTTTGAACAGTTTGTCAGAAAATCAAGATGGATTCCTTGGATCATGCCGAATCCGACGATACCGATTCTGTCAATATTGGATGTATCACGTGTCCGCCATTTTGAATTTTGTCATAAATTGCAATATCTTTTAAACAATTTGACATATCTTCACAAAAATTGGTATGTATGACCTTTAGAAGGTCGTGAAGGTACCTGAGAAGTTTCAGCACAGCGCCACCTACTGTTCCACAGATGTAATGATTATTTCAAAAACGCTTATAACTTTTGAAAACACTTTCCAAAATGTGTATGCTTCATGTCATTTTATTCCCTGGCTTATGCCGATTCCGACAATGTATCATTTGCCATTTTCCTTAAATGTACCTGTCTGCCATATTGAAGTAAATGAAAAACAGTTTTTTCGCTACTCCTCCTACAAATTTTGGTCAATTTTGTCCAAAATCAGCTCAGATGATCTTTGGACCGAGCCGCACAGAAATGACTGAACAGATTTTTGATATTCACTACCATTTCCGAGATATTCATCTCTGAATGTGACCTTGCTTGTGTTTGTTGTCTTATGCTAGTTAGCTTAGCACAGTAATTGCTTAACATGCTAAACTATTGCTATTCTTTCTAATGTGGTCTTCAGTCAACAGGTTAACCAAAACTTAGTTGGCATTAAATAACTTTGCATACTAATATGGTTAACATGCTATGAAGCTTTTTTTTTTTTGTGAACTCTTTCTCACACTGAAACCTCTGCTTAGCATACTGATGAACTTGCATGGCTGATTAGCTCAATGTGTTATGCCACGGATCCCGAATGCTCTGCATCGTGGGTTCGAAACTCAGTGTGACACATGCCCAGACCGCATGAGGTACTGTGGCAGGAAAAGATGCAGAACTTGTGTCTGTTCTAGGCATTCTGCCTAAAACTGGTCTAATCTGAAGCTATCACATGCAATTCCTTTATGTCCAAATTCGTAGTTATTCTTCTTCCCCCTGTATGGTAATCAATGAACCATAAGAAGGAAAATTATCAAATTTGGCATGCTTGTAGTGATAGTAATTAAAAGTAATTTGACCAACTTTGGAGTATCTAGGACTAAGTCTATAGCGCCAACACCAGTTCAAATATTCACTTTTGTAAAGGTTATAACTTTTGAACCCTTTGTTCCAGAAAAATGAATGTCAATACAACTGATTCCTCTCTTCATACTGATCACATTCAATATCTTACATTAAGTCTCCACCCAGTACAGTAGTGGCCATTTTGAAAAGTACAGTATTCCGTTTTTTCGCTACTCCTCCTACAATTGTTGTCCAATTTTGTCCAAAATCAGCTCAGATGATCTTTGGACCGAGCCGCACAGAAATGACTGAATGGATTTTTGATATTCGCTACCATTCCCAAGATATTCATCTCTGAATGTGACCTTGCTTGTGTTTGTTGTCTTATGCTAGTTAGCTTAGCATGCTAATTGCTTAGCATGCTAACCAGTTGTCATTCTCTTTAATGTGGCTCTTCAGCTATCAAGTTAACCATGAGCTTCATTAGCATTAAGTTAGCTTAGCATGCTAATATGGTTAGCATGCTAAGTAATGCTTTTTTGTAAATTCTTTCTTACACTAAAAGTTCTCTTCCACATATTGTTGAATGTGCATCCTCAAGTAGCTCAATGTGTAAAGCCAGTTACCTGATGAGCTCTTCACCCCAAGATAGTGGGTTTGAATCCCAGGTGGAGCGGTTTTATGAAATAGTGTGTTTTGATTCCTTTACTGCCTCTTGGATTAGAAATAAATGCTTTTTGTTTCATGCTGTGTTCATTTTCATCTAAGCTTATGTACATAAGTTCTGAGTTCATTTTCGCCCGTAATTCTGAACCAGCTGTTTCATGTTTGTTCATTTTCTGCTGTTTTTCCTCTTCCTGCTCTGTATTGCGCTACAGCATGATGAGCTGCAGAATGATCTAAAGTAGTTATTAAATATAACATTCAGTGCAGTTTTATAAAAATTCTTCATTTTGAGTTCATTTTCACATGAACTAATGAACTTCGGCAGGTGTGCCAACATTCACCTGCACAGTGGCGCAATGAGTTGAGAAATGGACATTGGACCTGGAGGTTGTGGGTTTGAATCCCGTGTGGGGTGCCTTTATACAATTGTGTGTAATGAGTCATTTTGATACCTTTTTTATCCAAATAAGCATTGTACTAATCTTTATTCCTCTTGAATGAGATACAAGTGTTTTTAGTTCATTCCGTGTTTCATTTCCACCTGTCCTTCTGAACGAGCTGTTTAGCATGTACATTCAATTTCTGCTGTTTTTGCTCTTCCTGCTCCGTATTGCGCTACTGCCCCTTCTGGGGCTTGGCCCCGAATTGCTGCTTGCAGCTATATTTATTATTATTATTATTAGGGGCCAAGCCCCGAAGGGGCTGTAGCCCCTATTGTAATTGTACGTTTTCCCTTTTATTATTATTATTCTTCCTCCCGAATGGGAGTCTATGGCAGCCCTATCAACGGAACATGAGAAAATGATGAAATTTGGCACAGTTGTAGAGATGCTCATGAATAGTGATTGGACCAAATTTGGAGTCTCTAGATCCAACTCTATAGCGCCACCACCAGTTCAAAATTTCAACATTCTAACGGTTTTAACATTTGAACTGTTTGTCATAGAAAAATTAAATTTAGTTCATCTGATTCGTCTCTTCATGCTGATGCTATTCAACTTCTTACATTAAGTCTCCACCCATTACAGTAGCGGCCATTTTGAAAAGTACAGTATTTGTTTTTTTCGCTTCTCCTCCTTCAAAATTTGTTCAATTTTGTCCAGACTTTGATCAGGTGATCTTTGGTCTGAGCCGCACAGAAATGACTGAACAGATTTTTTTTATTCATCTTTGTTCAAAAGTTATGATGTCACGAAGTTAACGAGGTTGACCCGAAATTGCTATAGAGGCTGTATCTCGGCCAAACTTTGAGCAATTGAAACAAAAATTGGTACCCTTGATCAAGACCATGATCTAAGGTTCCATGCCGAATTTGGGAACAGCGCCACCTACAGGTCATGAGATATGAAAAATGGCTATTTTGGCCAATTACTTTTGAACACTTTATTAGAAAATCAAGATCTTGGTGTCTATGGATTCCTTGGGCCATGCCGAATCCGGGGATATTGAATTTGTCAACATCGGATGAAAAGCATGTCCGCCATTTTGAATTTTGTCATAAATTGCAATAACTTTTAAACAATTTGACATATCTTCACACAAATTGGTATGTATGACCTTTAGAAGGTCCTGAAGGTACCTGAGAAGTTTCAACACAGCGCCACCTACTGTTCCACAGATGTAATGATTATTGCAAAACCACTTATAACTTTTGAAAACACTTTCCAAAATGTGTATGCTTTATGTAATTTTATTCCCTGGCTTATGCCGATTCCGACGATGTGTCATTTGTCATTTTCCTTAAATGTACCTGTCCGCCATATTGAAATAAATGGAAAACAGTTTTTTCGCTACACCTCCTACAATTTTTGTCCAATTTTGTCCAAAATCAGCTCAGGTGATCTTTGGACCGAGCCGCACAGAAATGACTGAATGGATTTTTGATATTCGCTACCATTCCCAAGATATTCATTTCTGAATGTGACCTTGCTTGTGTTTGTTGTCTTATGCTAGTTAGCTTAGCATGCTAATTGCTTAGCATGCTAACCAGTTGTCATTCTCTTTAATGTGGCTCTTCGGTTATCAAGTTAACCATGAGCTTCATTAGCATTAAGTTAGCTTAGCATGCTAATATGGATAGCATGCTAAGTAATGCTTTGTGAATTCTTTGTTAGACTAAAAGGTTTCTTCCACAGTCTGTTGAATGTGCATCCTCAAGTAGCTCAATGTGTAAAGCCAGGTATCTGAAGAGCCCTGTATCCGAAGTTAGTGGGTTCGAATCCCAGGTGGAGCAGTTTTATAAAATAGGGTGTTTTGATTCCTTTACTGCCTCTTGGATTAGAAATAAATGCTTTTTGTTTCATGCTGTGTTCATTTTCATCTAAGCTTATGTACATTCTGAGTTCATTCTTGCCCGTAATTCTGAACCAGCTGTTTCATGTTTGTTCATTTTCTGCTGTTTTTCCTCTTCCTGCTCTGTATTGCACTACAGCATGATGAGCTGCAGAATGATCTAAAGTGCAGCTTTATAAGAATTCTTCATTTTGAGTTCATTTTCACATGAACTAATAAACTTCGGCAGGTGTGGAAACATTCACTTGCACAGTGGTGCAATGAGATGAGAAATGGACCTTGGACCCAGAGGTCGTGGATTTGAATCTTGTGTGGGGTTCCTTTATACAATTGTGTGTAATGAGTCATTTTGATACCTTTTTTATCCAAATAAGGATTGTGCTAATCTTTATTCCTCTTCAATGAGATACAAGTATTTTAGTTAATTCCGTGTTCGTTCTCTGAACTTCTATTGATTTTCATTTCATTTCCACCTGTCCTTCTGAACCAGATGTTTTGCATGTACATTCAATTTCTGCTGTTTTTGCTCTTCCTGCTCCATATTGCACTACTGCCCCTACTGGGGCTTGGCCCCGAATTGCTGCTTGCAGCTATATTTAGGGCCCGAGCACCGATGGTGTGAGGACCCTATTGGAATTGCTCCGTTTATTATTATTATTATTATTATTATTATTATTATTATTAGGGCCCGAGCACAGATGGTGTGAGGACCCTATTGGAATTGCTCCGTTTATTATTATTATTATTATTATTATTATTATTATTAGGGCCCGAGCACCGATGGTGTGAGGACCCTATTGGAATTGCTCCGTTTATTATTATTATTATTATTATTATTATTAGGGCCCGAGCACCGATGGTGTGAGGACCCTATTGGAATTGCTCCGTTTATTATTATTATTATTATTATTATTAGGGCCCAAGCGAAAATTCGCGCAGGGCCCTCTTGTTCTTCTAAGGATTATTAGGGCCCAAGCGAAAATTCGCGCAGGGCCCTCTTGTTCTTCTAAGGATTATTAGGGCCCAAGCGAAAATTCGCGCAGGGCCCTCTTGTTCTTCTAAGGATTATTATTATTATTTATTTTTTTTTTTTTTTTTTTTTTTTTTCGTCTTCCGGGGCTTTTTGGGGGCCTTAACATGCTCAAAAACTCTTGAAAATTGGCACACACATTGGAATCCGCGGCCATTAGGACGCCGGAGAGGCTGGTACCCGGGCGTGGCAGGGGGGCTCGACAGCGCCCCCTTGAAAAAAGTCTGAAAATTTGGTCCATATATTAAACATGCTTGCACGTATTAGTATGAAACTCGGTACACATATAGACCTCATCGGGCCGAACAACTTTCGCGCTCTAAGTTAATCGCCACGCCAACAGGAAGTCAGCTATTAAGGGTTGTTTGAAAAACGCATGCTCTGGAATTTGATATACTCCTCCTAGACGATTAATCCGATCGCCACCAAACTCGGTCAGCATGAAGTCAAGACACTGATGATTAAAAATTGCCAGGGGATTTTTGATATCTCGAACGGTTTGGCCGTGGCGAGGCAACGAATTTATGGCGAGAAAAAGGAAACAGGAAATGTGTTATAACGTCTTAATACATATATTGATCTTTATGAAACTTCACGAGTGTGTTCGTTATAGGAGTCTGATCACATGGATGTGACTATTGTGAGTCAAAGTTATAGCGCCACCAACTGGCAGCAGGAAGTGTATCACTTTTTGAAATGTTTTGAGATCACCCTCTTATTTTTACCTGATTTGCTTCAAACTTCATCAGTGTAATGTCAATACACAGCAGATGTAGACCTATGACAGGATTTTTGATATTTGAAATATTGTTGCCATGGCAACAGGTCAAACTGTAGTAATATTCTTGAGTGTTTTTGAGGCTCTTAACATGCTTCAAATTGCATGAAACTCGACACACACATCAATATTGTCAACCAGTAGACATGGACAAAGCCATAGAAATGGGCGTGGTGGAGGGGCTCAGTAGCGCCACCTTTTGACAAAAGTGGGGGTTAGTTTTCCCTACAGTCACCAAACTCGGTACACATATTATTCTCATCAAGCCGGACAATTTTCTAATTTACATTCATTAGCTCCGACCAACAGGAAGTCAGCTATTTTGGTTTGAATGTTAATTTTTTGAAAAAACAGGCTATGAATTTTATACTACTACTCCTACAGGGTTTATCCAATTTACACCAAGCTTTTTTTAACTTGTTGCGAACACATTGAAGTTGTTTAATTGCAAACGGATTTTGGATATCTCAAACGGTTTGGCCGTGGCGAGGCAACGAATTTATGGCGAGAAAAGGGAAACAGGAAATGTGTTATAACTTCTGCATACATTGATTGATCTTTATGAAACTTCAGGAGTGTGTTGGTTGTAGTAGTCTGATCACATGGATGTAACTATTGTGAGTCAAAGTTATAGCGCCACCAAATGGCAGCAAGAAGTGTATCACTTTTAAAATGCTTTGAGATCACCCTCTTATTTTTACCTGATTTGCTTCAAACTTCATCAGTGTAATGTCAATACACAGCAGATGTAGACCTATGACAGGATTTTTGATATTTGAAATATTGTTGCCATGGCAACAGGTCAACCTGTAATAATATTCTTGAGTGTTTTTGAGGCTCTTAACATGCTTCAAATTGCATGAAACTCGACACACACATCAATATTGTCAACCAGTAGACATGGACAAAGCCATAGAAATGGGCGTGGTGGAGGGGCTCAGTAGCGCCACCTTTTGACAAAAGTGGGGGTTAGTTTTTCCTACAGTCACCAAACTCTGTACACATATTATTCTCATCAAGCCGGACAATTTTCTAATTTACATTCATTAGCTCCGACCAACAGGAAGTCAGCTATTTTGGTTTGAATGTTAATTTTTTGAAAAAACAGGCTATGAATTTTATACTACTACTCCTACAGGGTTTATCCAATTTACACCAAGCTGATTTTAACATGTTGCTAACACATTGAAGTTGTTTAATTGCAAACGGATTTTGGATATCTCAAACGGTTTGGCCGTGGCGAGGCAACGAATTTATGGCGAGAAAAGGGAAACAAAGTGTTATAACTTCTGCATACATTAATTGATTTTGATGAAACTTTGGCTTAGTCTTCGTTGTACAAGGCTGATCACATGGATTTGACTATTGTGATTCAAAGTCATAGCGCCACCAACTGGAAGCAGAAAATGTGTCACTTTCAGCATACATTGAGATCACCCTCTTATTTTTACCTGATTTGCTTCAAAATTCATCAGAATAATGTTAAAACTTGGCACATGTAATCCTTTGAAAATGGGCAGGGAGGAGGGGCTCTATAGCGGCACATTGTAGTGCAGTAAATGTGGAGTGAATTTGACATAGTCCTTTGATGTTTAACCGTTTTAAGTGCCTATTGCCCGCTGTGCACAGTTGCCCTGAAGCCACCGGGGTGGCGGTGCCACCGGGCTTGGGCCCGCCATCGCTGCTCGCAGCTATATTTAGGGCCCAAGCGAAAATTCGCGCAGGGCCCTCTTGTTCTTCTAAGGATTATTATTTTTTTTTTTTTTTTTTTTTTTCCGTCTTCCGGGGCTTTTTGGGGGCCTTAACATGCTCAAAAACTCTTGAAAATTGGCACACACATTGGAATCCGCGGCCATTAGGACGCCGGAGAGGCTGGTACCCGGGCGTGGCAGGGGGGCTCGACAGCGCCCCCTTGAAAAAAGTCTGAAAATTTGGTCCATATATTAAACATGCTTGCACGTATTAGTATGAAACTCGGTACACATATAGACCTCATCGGGCCGAACAACTTTCGCGCTCTAAGTTAATCGCCACGCCAACAGGAAGTCAGCTATTAAGGGTTGTTTGAAAAACGCATGCTCTGGAATTTGATATACTCCTCCTAGACGATTAATCCGATCGCCACCAAACTCGGTCAGCATGAAGTCAAGACACTGATGATTAAAAATTGCCAGGGGATTTTTGATATCTCGAACGGTTTGGCCGTGGCGAGGCAACGAATTTATGGCGAGAAAAAGGAAACAGGAAATGTGTTATAACGTCTTAATACATATATTGATCTTTATGAAACTTCACGAGTGTGTTCGTTATAGGAGTCTGATCACATGGATGTGACTATTGTGAGTCAAAGTTATAGCGCCACCAACTGGCAGCAGGAAGTGTATCACTTTTTGAAATGTTTTGAGATCACCCTCTTATTTTTACCTGATTTGCTTCAAACTTCATCAGTGTAATGTCAATACACAGCAGATGTAGACCTATGACAGGATTTTTGATATTTGAAATATTGTTGCCATGGCAACAGGTCAAACTGTAATAATATTCTTGAGTGTTTTTGAGGCTCTTAACATGCTTCAAA
Source organism: Chanodichthys erythropterus (assembly GCF_024489055.1). Lineage (NCBI taxonomy): Eukaryota > Metazoa > Chordata > Actinopteri > Cypriniformes > Xenocyprididae > Chanodichthys > Chanodichthys erythropterus. Next base: position 14,739,193 of record NC_090227.1, on the reverse strand, counting down.
TTGCATGAAACTCGACACACACATCAATATTGTCAACCAGTAGACATGGACAAAGCCATAGAAATGGGCGTGGTGGAGGGGCTCAGTAGCGCCACCTTTTGACAAAAGTGGGGGGGGTTAGTTTTTCCTACAGTCACCAAACTCGGTACACATATTATTCTCATCAAGCCGGACAATTTTCTAATTTACATTCATTAGCTCCGACCAACAGGAAGTCAGCTATTTTGGTTTGAATGTTAATTTTTTGAAAAAACAGGCTATGAATTTTATACTACTACTCCTACAGGGTTTATCCAATTTACACCAAGCTTTTTTTAACTTGTTGCGAACACATTGAAGTTGTTTAATTGCAAACGGATTTTGGATATCTCAAACGGTTTGGCCGTGGCGAGGCAACGAATTTATGTCGAGAAAAGGGAAACAGGAAATGTGTTATAACTTCTGCATACATTGATTGATGTTTATGAAACTTCAGGAGTGTGTTGGTTGTAGTAGTCTGATCACATGGATGTAACTATTGTGAGTCAAAGTTATAGCGCCACCAAATGGCAGCAAGAAGTGTATCACTTTTAAAATGCTTTGAGATCACCCTCTTATTTTTACCTGATTTGCTTCAAACTTCATCAGTGTAATGTCAATACACAGCAGATGTAGACCTATGACAGGATTTTTGATATTTGAAATATTGTTGCCATGGCAACAGGTCAAACTGTAATAATATTCTTGAGTGTTTTTGAGGCTCTTAACATGCTTCAAATTGCATGAAACTCGACACACACATCAATATTGTCAACCAGTAGACATGGACAAAGCCATAGAAATGGGCGTGGTGGAGGGGCTCAGTAGCGCCACCTTTTGACAAAAGTGGGGGTTAGTTTTTCCTACAGTCACCAAACTCGGTACACATATTATTCTCATCAAGCCGGACAATTTTCTAATTTACATTCATTAGCTCCGACCAACAGGAAGTCAGCTATTTTGGTTTGAATGTTAATTTTTTGAAAAAACAGGCTATGAATTTTATACTACTACTCCTACAGGGTTTATCCAATTTACACCAAGCTTTTTTTAACTTGTTGCTAACACATTGAAGTTGTTTAATTGCAAACGGATTTTGGATATCTCAAACGGTTTGGCCGTGGCGAGGCAACGAATTTATGGCAAGAAAAGGGAAACAAAGTGTTATAACTTCTGCATACATTAATTGATTTTGATGAAACTTTGGCTTAGTCTTCGTTGTACAAGGCTGATCACATGGATTTGACTATTGTGATTCAAAGTCATAGCGCCACCAACTGGAAGCAGAAAATGTGTCACTTTCAGCATACATTGAGATCACCCTCTTATTTTTACCTGATTTGCTTCAAAATTCATCAGAATAATGTTAAAACTTGGCACATGTAATCCTTTGAAAATGGGCAGGGAGGAAGGGGTCTATAGCGGCACCTTGTAGTGCAGTAAATGTGGAGTGAATTTGACATAGTCCTTTGATGTTTAACCGTTTTAAGTGCCTATTGCCCGCTGTGCACAGTTGCCCTGAAGCCACCGGGGTGGCGGTGCCACCGGGCTTGGGCCCGCCATCGCTGCTCGCAGCTATATTTAGGGCCCAAGCGAAAATTCGCGCAGGGCCCTCTTGTTCTTCTAAGGATTATTATTATTATTTTTTTTTTTTTTTTCCGTCTTCCGGGGCTTTTTGGGGGCCTTAACATGCTCAAAAACTCTTGAAAATTGGCACACACATTGGAATCCGCGGCCATTAGGACGCCGGAGAGGCTGGTACCCGGGCGTGGCAGGGGGGCTCGACAGCGCCCCCTTGAAAAAAGTCTGAAAATTTGGTCCATATATTAAACATGCTTGCACGTATTAGTATGAAACTCGGTACACATATAGACCTCATCGGGCCGAACAACTTTCGCGCTCTAAGTTAATCGCCACGCCAACAGGAAGTCAGCTATTAAGGGTTGTTTGAAAAACGCATGCTCTGGAATTTGATATACTCCTCCTAGACGATTAATCCGATCGCCACCAAACTCGGTCAGCATGAAGTCAAGACACTGATGATTAAAAATTGCCAGGGGATTTTTGATATCTCGAACGGTTTGGCCGTGGCGAGGCAACGAATTTATGGCGAGAAAAAGGAAACAGGAAATGTGTTATAACGTCTTAATACATATATTGATCTTTATGAAACTTCACGAGTGCGTTCGTTATAGGAGTCTGATCACATGGATGTGACTATTGTGAGTCAAAGTTATAGCGCCACCAACTGGCAGCAGGAAGTGTATCACTTTTTGAAATGTTTTGAGATCACCCTCTTATTTTTACCTGATTTGCTTCAAACTTCATCAGTGTAATGTCAATACACAGCAGATGTAGACCTATGACAGGATTTTTGATATTTGAAATATTGTTGCCATGGCAACAGGTCAAACTGTAATAATATTCTTGAGTGTTTTTGAGGCTCTTAACATGCTTCAAATTGCATGAAACTCGACACACACATCAATATTGTCAACCAGTAGACATGGACAAAGCCATAGAAATGGGCGTGGTGGAGGGGCTCAGTAGCGCCACCTTTTGACAAAAGTGGGGGGGTTAGTTTTTCCTACAGTCACCAAACTCGGTACACATATTATTCTCATCAAGCCGGACAATTTTCTAATTTACATTCATTAGCTCCGACCAACAGGAAGTCAGCTATTTTGGTTTGAATGTTAATTTTTTGAAAAAAACAGGCTATGAATTTTATACTACTACTCCTACAGGGTTTATCCAATTTACACCAAGCTTTTTTTAACTTGTTGCGAACACATTGAAGTTGTTTAATTGCAAACGGATTTTGGATATCTCAAACGGTTTGGCCGTGGCGAGGCAACGAATTTATGGCAAGAAAAGGGAAACAAAGTGTTATAACTTCTGCATACATTAATTGATTTTGATGAAACTTTGGCTTAGTCTTCGTTGTACAAGGCTGATCACATGGATTTGACTATTGTGATTCAAAGTCATAGCGCCACCAACTGGAAGCAGAAAATGTGTCACTTTCAGCATACATTGAGATCACCCTCTTATTTTTACCTGATTTGCTTCAAAATTCATCAGAATAATGTTAAAACTTGGCACATGTAATCCTTTGAAAATGGGCAGGGAGGAGGGGCTCTATAACGGCACCTTGTAGTGCAGTAAATGTGGAGTGAATTTGACATAGTCCTTTGATGTTTAACCGTTTTAAGTGCCTATTGCCCGCTGTGCACAGTTGCCCTGAAGCCACCGGGGTGGCGGTGCCACCGGGCTTGGGCCCGCCATCGCTGCTCGCAGCTATATTTTTATTTATTTATTTATTTTTTTTTTCCGTCTTCCGGGGCTTTTTGGGGGCCTTAACATGCTCAAAAACTCTTGAAAATTGGCACACACATTGGAATCCGCGGCCATTAGGACGCCCCAGAGGCTGGTATCTGGGCGTGGCAGGGGGGCTCGACAGCGCCCCCTTGAAAAAAGTCTGAAAATTTGGTCCATATATTAAACATGCTTGCACGTATTAGTATGAAACTCGGTACACATATAGACCTCATCGGGCCGAACAACTTTCGCGCTCTAAGTTAATCACCACGCCAACAGGAAGTCAGCTATTAAGGGTTGTTTGAAAAACGCATGCTCTGGAATTTGATATACTCCTCCTAGACGATTAATCCGATCGCCACCAAACTCGGTCAGCATGAAGTCAAGACACTGATGATTAAAAATTGCCAGGGGATTTTTGATATCTCGAACGGTTTGGCCGTGGCGAGGCAACGAATTTATGGCGAGAAAAAGGAAACAGGAAATGTGTTATAACGTCTTAATACATATATTGATCTTTATGAAACTTCACGAGTGTGTTCGTTATAGGAGTCTGATCACATGGATGTGACTATTGTGAGTCAAAGTTATAGCGCCACCAACTGGCAGCAGCAAGTGTATCACTTTTTGAAATGTTTTGAGATCACCCTCTTATTTTTACCTGATTTGCTTCAAACTTCATCAGTGTAATGTCAATACACAGCAGATGTAGACCTATGACAGGATTTTTGATATTTGAAATATTGTTGCCATGGCAACAGGTCAAACTGTAATAATATTCTTGAGTGTTTTTGAGGCTCTTAACATGCTTCAAATTGCATGAAACTCGACACACACATCAATATTGTCAACCAGTAGACATGGACAAAGCCATAGAAATGGGCGTGGTGGAGGGGCTCAGTAGCGCCACCTTTTGACAAAAGTGGGGGGGTTAGTTTTTCCTACAGTCACCAAACTCGGTACACATATTATTCTCATCAAGCCGGACAATTTTCTAATTTACATTCATTAGCTCCGACCAACAGGAAGTCAGCTATTTTGGTTTGAATGTTAATTTTTTGAAAAAACAGGCTATGAATTTTATACTACTACTCCTACAGGGTTTATCCAATTTACACCAAGCTTTTTTTAACTTGTTGCGAACACATTGAAGTTGTTTAATTGCTAACGGATTTTGGATATCTCAAACGGTTTGGCCGTGGCGAGGCAACGAATTTATGGCGAGAAAAGGGAAACAGGAAATGTGTTATAACTTCTGCATACATTGATTGATGTTTATGAAACTTCAGGAGTGTGTTGGTTGTAGTAGTCTGATCACATGGATGTAACTATTGTGAGTCAAAGTTATAGCGCCACCAAATGGCAGCAAGAAGTGTATCACTTTTAAAATGCTTTGAGATCACCCTCTTATTTTTACCTGATTTGCTTCAAACTTCATCAGTGTTATGTCAATACACAGCAGATGTAGACCTATGACAGGATTTTTGATATTTGAAATATTGTTGCCATGGCAACAGGTCAAACTGTAATAATATTCTTGAGTGTTTTTGAGGCTCTTAACATGCTTCAAATTGCATGAAACTCGACACACACATCAATATTGTCAACCAGTAGACATGGACAAAGCCATAGAAATGGGCGTGGTGGAGGGGCTCAGTAGCGCCACCTTTTGACAAAAGTGGGGGGGTTAGTTTTTCCTACAGTCACCAAACTCGGTACACATATTATTCTCATCAAGCCGGACAATTTTCTAATTTACATTCATTAGCTCCGACCAACAGGAAGTCAGCTATTTTGGTTTGAATGTTAATTTTTTGAAGAAACAGGCTATGAATTTTATACTACTACTCCTACAGGGTTTATCCAATTTACACCAAGCTTTTTTTAACTTGTTGCTAACACATTGAAGTTGTTTAATTGCAAACGGATTTTGGATATCTCAAACGGTTTGGCCGTGGCGAGGCAACGAATTTATGGCAAGAAAAGGGAAACAAAGTGTTATAACTTCTGCATACATTAATTGATTTTGATGAAACTTTGGCTTAGTCTTCGTTGTACAAGGCTGATCACATGGATTTGACTATTGTGATTCAAAGTCATAGCGCCACCAACTGGAAGCAGAAAATGTGTCACTTTCAGCATACATTGAGATCACCCTCTTATTTTTACCTGATTTGCTTCAAAATTCATCAGAATAATGTTAAAACTTGGCACATGTAATCCTTTGAAAATGGGCAGGGAGGAGGGGCTCTATAACGGCACCTTGTAGTGCAGTAAATGTGGAGTGAATTTGACATAGTCCTTTGATGTTTAACCGTTTTAAGTGCCTATTGCCCGCTGTGCACAGTTGCCCTGAAGCCACCGGGGTGGCGGTGCCACCGGGCTTGGGCCTGCCATCGCTGCTCGCAGCTATATTTATTATTATTCTTCTCCAAAATGAATCGCATTTGAGAGGGCCTAAATGTGCTCGAAAACTCAAGAAACTTTGCACACGCGTCAGAAGTGGTAAAAATTTATGTTTGTTATGGGTTTCGGAATTGGGCGTGGCAAAATGGCTCGATAGCGCCATCTAACGTACAGCCCCACTCGCTACATTACACTAGGGCTTTGAAATTCGGTACACACATTTATCAGCCCAGTACCTACAAAAAATTCTCTTGGAGCGAAATCCGAAACCAAACAGGAAGTCAGATATTTTGAATTAATTCACCGTTTTTTGCATTTTCCAGACGTCGTACTTTAACGAACTCCTCCTAGAGATTTAATCAGATCAATGTCATTTTTGGTCAGTCTAATCTAAAGGCCTTTGTGACGTTAAATTGCGAAGATCTAGAGTTTTCACTGAAGGGCGTGTCCGTGGCGGCCTGACAAAGTTTGATGTCTTCGCCATGAAAAAGGAAGCTGTTGTAACTCAGACAAACAATGTCGGATCTGCCCCAAACTTCACATGCTTTATTAGAGTCCTAACCTGAAGACATCTTCATAACAATATTCAGTTACAGTCATAGCGCCACCTGCAGGCAACAGGAAATGACATGTTTTATATTGTGATTAACTCCTCATAGAGATTTAACCAGATCAACATCAAATGTTGTCAGTCTAATCTCAAGACCTTAGCGATGATAAATTTCAAAGATCTTGAGTTTTCGCTGAAGGGCGTGTCCGTGGCGGCCTGACAAAGTCTGATGTTTCGCCATGAAATAGGAAGCTGCTGTAACTCAGGCATACAATGTCCGATCTGCCCCAAACTTCACATGTGTGATAAGAGTCCTGGCCTAAAGACATCTATATGACAATATTTAGTTAGTCATAGCGCCACCTGCTGGCAACAGGAAATGGCATGCTTCAGGATGTAATTCACTACCAGAGTCACATTTCATTATGCCACGAAGTACCAAACATGCTAGAGACACGTTAAATCATGCAACACTTGGCTGAGTGCTAATTTATGCGATTAACGCCACAAAAGAAACAGGAAGTTGTTGTAACTCAGGCATACAATGTCCGATCTGCTTCAAACTTCACGTGTTCAATGATATTCCTGGCCTGAAGACATCAACATGGCGGCCGCAGGAAGTGTGGCATTTCGAAATGACTTTGGCATAATTCTCCTGTATTCACTCACTTAAATGCATGACGCCCACTGTTCACTGTTTTCCTGAGGCCAACGGGTGGCGGTGAGCCCGGGTGCGAGGGCCCTCTCAACGCTGCTTGCAGCTTTAATTAGGGCCCAAGCGAATTAAGCGCGCAGGGCCCTCTTGTTCTTCTAAGGATTATTATTATTAGGGCCCAAGCGAAAATTCGCGCAGGGCCCTCTTGTTCTTCTAAGGATTATTATTTTTTTTTTATTTTTTTTTTATTTATTTTTTTTTTTCCGTCTTCCGGGGCTTTTTGGGGGCCTTAACATGCTCAAAAACTCTTGAAAATTGGCACACACATTGGAATCCGCGGCCATTAGGACGCCGGAGAGGCTGGTACCCGGGCGTGGCAGGGGGGCTCGACAGCGCCCCCTTGAAAAAAGTCTGAAAATTTGGTCCATATATTAAACTTGCTTGCACGTATTAGTATGAAACTCTGTACACATATAGACCTCATCGGGCCGAACAACTTTCGCGCTCTAAGTTAAACGCCACGCCAACAGGAAGTCAGCTATTAAGGGTTGTTTGAAAAACGCATGCTCTGGAATTTGATATACTCCTCCTAGACGATTAATCCGATCGCCACCAAACTCGGTCAGCATGAAGTCAAGACACTGATGATTAAAAATTGCCAGGGGATTTTTGATATCTCGAACGGTTTGGCCGTGGCGAGGCAACGAATTTATGGCGAGAAAAAGGAAACAGGAAATGTGTTATAACGTCTTAATACATATATTGATCTTTATGAAACTTCACGAGTGTGTTCGTTATAGGAGTCTGATCACATGGATGTGACTATTGTGAGTCAAAGTTATAGCGCCACCAACTGGCAGCAGGAAGTGTATCACTTTTTGAAATGTTTTGAGATCACCCTCTTATTTTTACCTGATTTGCTTCAAACTTCATCAGTGTAATGTCAATACACAGCAGATGTAGACCTATGACAGGATTTTTGATATTTGAAATATTGTTGCCATGGCAACAGGTCAAACTGTAATAATATTCTTGAGTGTTTTTGAGGCTCTTAACATGTTTCAAATTGCATGAAACTCGACACACACATCAATATTGTCAACCAGTAGACATGGACAAAGCCATAGAAATGGGCGTGGTGGAGCGGGCTCAGTAGCGCCACCTTTTGACAAAAGTGGGGGGGTTAGTTTTTCCTACAGTCACCAAACTCGGTACACATATTATTCTCATCAAGCCGGACAATTTTCTAATTTACATTCATTAGCTCCGACCAACAGGAAGTCAGTTATTTTGGTTTGAATGTTAATTTTTTGAAAAAACAGGCTATGAATTTTATACTACTACTCCTACAGGGTTTATCCAATTTACACCAAGCTTTTTTTAACTTGTTGCGACCACATTGAAGTTGTTTAATTGCAAACGGATTTTGGATATCTCAAACGGTTTGGCCGTGGCGAGGCAACAAATTTATGGCGAGAAAAGGGAAACAGGAAATGTGTTATAACTTCTGCATACATTGATTGATGTTTATGAAACTTCAGGAGTGTGTTGGTTGTAGTAGTCTGATCACATGGATGTAACTATTGTGAGTCAAAGTTATAGCGCCACCAAATGGCAGCAAGAAGTGTATCACTTTTAAAATGCTTTGAGATCACCCTCTTATTTTTACCTGATTTGCTTCAAACTTCATCAGTGTAATGTCAATACACAGCAGATGTAGACCTATGACAGGATTTTTGATATTTGAAATATTGTTGCCATGGCAACAGGTCAAACTGTAATAATATTCTTGAGTGTTTTTGAGGCTCTTAACATGCTTCAAATTGCATGAAACTCGACACACACATCAATATTGTCAACCAGTAGACATGGGCGTGGTGGAGGGGCTCAGTAGCGCCACCTTTTGACAAAAGTGGGGGGGTTAGTTTTTCCTACAGTCACCAAACTCGGTACACATATTATTCTCATCAAGCCGGACAATTTTCTAATTTACATTCATTAGCTCCGACCAACAGGAAGTCAGCTATTTTGGTTTGAATGTTAATTTTTTGAAAAAACAGGCTATGAATTTTATACTACTACTCCTACAGGGTTTATCCAATTTACACCAAGCTTTTTTTAACTTGTTGCTAACACATTGAAGTTGTTTAATTGCAAACGGATTTTGGATATCTCAAACGGTTTGGCCGTGGCGAGGCAACGAATTTATGGCAAGAAAAGGGAAACAAAGTGTTATAACTTCTGCATACATTAATTGATTTTGATGAAACTTTGGCTTAGTCTTCGTTGTACAAGGCTGATCACATGGATTTGACTATTGTGATTCAAAGTCATAGCGCCACCAACTGGAAGCAGAAAATGTGTCACTTTCAGCATACATTGAGATCACCCTCTTATTTTTACCTGATTTGCTTCAAAATTCATCAGAATAATGTTAAAACTTGGCACATGTAATCCTTTGAAAATGGGCAGGGAGGAGGGGCTCTATAACGGCACCTTGTAGTGCAGTAAATGTGGAGTGAATTTGACATAGCCCTTTGATGTTTAACCGTTTTAAGTGCCTATTGCCCGCTGTGCGCAGTTGCCCTGAAGCCACCGGGGTGGCGGTGCCACCGGGCTTGGGCCCGCCATCGCTGCTCGCAGCTATATATTTTTTTATTTTTTATTTTTTTTTTTTCCGTCTTCCGGGGCTTTTTGGGGGCCTTAACATGCTCAAAAACTCTTGAAAATTGGCACACACATTGGAATCCGCGGCCATTAGGACGCCGGAGAGGCTGGTACCCGGGCGTGGCAGGGGGGCTCGACAGCGCCCCCTTGAAAGAAGTCTGAAAATTTGGTCCATATATTAAACATGCTTGCACGTATTAGTATGAAACTCGGTACACATATAGACCTCATCGGGCCGAACAACTTTCACGCTCTAAGTTAATCGCCACGCCAACAGGAAGTCAGCTATTAAGGGTTGTTTGAAAAACGCATGCTCTGGAATTTGATATACTCCTCCTAGACGATTAATCCGATCGCCACCAAACTCGGTCAGCATGAAGTCAAGACACTGATGATTAAAAATTGCCAGGGGATTTTTGATATCTCGAACGGTTTGGCCGTGGCGAGGCAACGAATTTATGGCGAGAAAAAGGAAACAGGAAATGTGTTATAACGTCTTAATACATATATTGATCTTTATGAAACTTCAGGAGTGTGTTCGTTATAGGAGTCTGATCACATGGATGTGACTATTGTGAGTCAAAGTTATAGCGCCACCAACTGGCAGCAGGAAGTGTATCACTTTTTGAAATGTTTTGAGATCACCCTCTTATTTTTACCTGATTTGCTTCAAACTTCATCAGTGTAATGTCAATACACAGCAGATGTAGACCTATGACAGGATTTTTGATATTTGAAATATTGTTGCCATGGCAACAGGTCAAACTGTAATAATATTCTTGAGTGTTTTTGAGGCTCTTAACATGCTTCAAATTGCATGAAACTCGACACACACATCAATATTGTCAACCAGTAGACATGGACAAAGCCATAGAAATGGGCGTGGTGGAGGGGCTCAGTAGCGCCACCTTTTGACAAAAGTGGGGGGGTTAGTTTTTCCTACAGTCACCAAACTCGGTACACATATTATTCTCATCAAGCCGGACAATTTTCTAATTTACATTCATTAGCTCCGACCAACAGGAAGTCAGCTATTTTGGTTTGAATGTTAATTTTTTGAAAAAACAGGCTATGAATTTTATACTACTACTCCTACAGGGTTTATCCAATTTACACCAAGCTTTTTTTAACTTGTTGCTAACACATTGAAGTTGTTTAATTGCAAACGGATTTTGGATATCTCAAATGGTTTGGCCGTGGCGAGGCAACGAATTTATGGCAAGAAAAGGGAAACAAAGTGTTATAACTTCTGCATACATTAATTGATTTTGATGAAACTTTGGCTTAGTCTTCGTTGTACAAGGCTGATCACATGGATTTGACTATTGTGATTCAAAGTCATAGCGCCACCAACTGGAAGCAGAAAATGTGTCACTTTCAGCATACATTGAGATCACCCTCTTATTTTTACCTGATTTGCTTCAAAATTCATCAGAATAATGTTAAAACTTGGCACATGTAATCCTTTGAAAATGGGCAGGGAGGAGGGGCTCTATAGCGGCACCTTGTAGTGCAGTAAATGTGGAGTGAATTTGACATAGTCCTTTGATGTTTAACCGTTTTAAGTGCCTATTGCCCGCTGTGCACAGTTGCCCTGAAGCCACCGGGGTGGCGGTGCCACCGGGCTTGGGCCCGCCATCGCTGCTCGCAGCTATATTTATTATTTTTAGGGCCCAAGCGAAAATTCGCGCAGGGCCCTCTTGTTCTTCTAAGGATTATTATTATTTTTTTAGGGCCCAAGCGAAAATTCGCGCAGGGCCCTCTTGTTCTTCTAAGGATTATTAGGGCCCAAGCGAAAATTCGCGCAGGGCCCTCTTGTTCTTCTAAGGATTATTATTATTATTTTTTTTTTTTTTTTTTTTTTTTTTTTTCCGTCTTCCGGGGCTTTTTGGGGGCCTTAACATGCTCAAAAACTCTTGAAAATTGGCACACACATTGGAATCCGCGGCCATTAGGACGCCGGAGAGGCTGGTACCCGGGCGTGGCAGGGGGGCTCGACAGCGCCCCCTTGAAAGAAGTCTGAAAATTTGGTCCATATATTAAACATGCTTGCACGTATTAGTATGAAACTCGGTACACATATAGACCTCATCGGGCCGAACAACTTTCGCGCTCTAAGTTAATCGCCACGCCAACAGGAAGTCAGCTATTAAGGGTTGTTTGAAAAACGCATGCTCTGGAATTTGATATACTCCTCCTAGACGATTAATCCGATCGCCACCAAACTCGGTCAGCATGAAGTCAAGACACTGATGATTAAAAATTGCCAGGGGATTTTTGATATCTCGAACGGTTTGGCCGTGGCGAGGCAACGAATTTATGGCGAGAAAAAGGAAACAGGAAATGTGTTATAACGTCTTAATACATATATTGATCTTTATGAAACTTCAGGAGTGTGTTCGTTATAGGAGTCTGATCACATGGATGTGACTATTGTGAGTCAAAGTTATAGCGCCACCAACTGGCAGCAGGAAGTGTATCACTTTTTGAAATGTTTTGAGATCACCCTCTTATTTTTACCTGATTTGCTTCAAACTTCATCAGTGTAATGTCAATACACAGCAGATGTAGACCTATGACAGGATTTTTGATATTTGAAATATTGTTGCCATGGCAACAGGTCAAACTGTAATAATATTCTTGAGTGTTTTTGAGGCTCTTAACATGCTTCAAATTGCATGAAACTCGACACACACATCAATATTGTCAACCAGTAGACATGGACAAAGCCATAGAAATGGGCGTGGTGGAGGGGCTCAGTAGCGCCACCTTTTGACAAAAGTGGGGGGGTTAGTTTTTCCTACAGTCACCAAACTCGGTACACATATTATTCTCATCAAGCCGGACAATTTTCTAATTTACATTCATTAGCTCCGACCAACAGGAAGTCAGCTATTTTGGTTTGAATGTTAATTTTTTGAAAAAACAGGCTATGAATTTTATACTACTACTCCTACAGGGTTTATCCAATTTACACCAAGCTTTTTTTAACTTGTTGCGAACACATTGAAGTTGTTTAATTGCAAACGGATTTTGGATATCTCAAACGGTTTGGCCGTGGCGAGGCAACGAATTTATGGCGAGAAAAGGGAAACAGGAAATGTGTTATAACTTCTGCATACATTGATTGATGTTTATGAAACTTCAGGAGTGTGTTGGTTGTAGTAGTCTGATCACATGGATGTAACTATTGTGAGTCAAAGTTATAGCGCCACCAAATGGCAGCAAGAAGTGTATCACTTTTAAAATGCTTTGAGATCACCCTCTTATTTTTACCTGATTTGCTTCAAACTTCATCAGTGTAATGTCAATACACAGCAGATGTAGACCTATGACAGGATTTTTGATATTTGAAATATTGTTGCCATGGCAACAGGTCAAACTGTAATAATATTCTTGAGTGTTTTTGAGGCTCTTAACATGCTTCAAATTGCATGAAACTCGACACACACATCAATATTGTCAACCAGTAGACATGGACAAAGCCATAGAAATGGGCATGGTGGAGGGGCTCAGTAGCGCCACCTTTTGACAAAAGTGGGGGGGTTAGTTTTTCCTATAGTCACCAAACTCGGTACACACATTATTCTCATCAAGCCGGACAATTTTCTAATTTACATTCATTAGCTCCGACCAACAGGAAGTCAGCTATTTTGGTTTGAATGTTAATTTTTTGAAAAAACAGGCTATGAATTTTATACTACTACTCCTACAGGGTTTATCCAATTTACACCAAGCTTTTTTAACTTGTTGCTAACACATTGAAGTTGTTTAATTGCAAACGGATTTTGGATATCTCAAACGGTTTGGCCGTGGCGAGGCAACGAATTTATGGCAAGAAAAGGGAAACAAAGTGCTATAACTTCTGCATACATTAATTGATTTTGATGAAACTTTGGCTTAGTCTTCGTTGTACAAGGCTGATCACATGGATTTGACTATTGTGATTCAAAGTCATAGCGCCACCAACTGGAAGCAGAAAATGTGTCACTTTCAGCATACATTGAGATCACCCTCTTATTTTTACCTGATTTGCTTCAAAATTCATCAGAATAATGTTAAAACTTGGCACATGTAATCCTTTGAAAATGGGCAGGGAGGAGGGGCTCTATAACGGCACCTTGTAGTGCAGTAAATGTGGAGTGAATTTGACATAGTCCTTTGATGTTTAACCGTTTTAAGTGCCTATTGCCCGCTGTGCACAGTTGCCCTGCAGCCACCGGGGTGGCGGTGCCACCGGGCTTGGGCCCGCCATCGCTGCTCGCAGCTATATTTATTATTATTATTTTTTTTTTTTTTTTTTTTTCGTCTTCCGGGGCTTTTTGGGGGCCTTAACATGCTCAAAAACTCTTGAAAATTGGCACACACATTGGAATCCGCGGCCATTAGGACGCCGGAGAGGCTGGTACCCGGGCGTGGCAGGGGGGCTCGACAGCGCCCCCTTGAAAAAAGTCTGAAAATTTGGTCCATATATTAAACATGCTTGCACGTATTAGTATGAAACTCGGTACACATATAGACCTCATCGGGCCGAACAACTTTCGCGCTCTAAGTTAATCGCCACGCCAACAGGAAGTCAGCTATTAAGGGTTGTTTGAAAAACGCATGCTCTGGAATTTGATATACTCCTCCTAGACGATTAATCCGATCGCCACCAAACTCGGTCAGCATGAAGTCAAGACACTGATGATTAAAAATTGCCAGGGGATTTTTGATATCTCGAACGGTTTGGCCGTGGCGAGGCAACGAATTTATGGCGAGAAAAAGGAAACAGGAAATGTGTTATAACGTCTTAATACATATATTGATCTTTATGAAACTTCACGAGTGTGTTCGTTATAGGAGTCTGATCACATGGATGTGACTATTGTGAGTCAAAGTTATAGCGCCACCAACTGGCAGCAGGAAGTGTATCACTTTTTGAAATGTTTTGAGATCACCCTCTTATTTTTACCTGATTTGCTTCAAACTTCATCAGTGTAATGTCAATACACAGCAGATGTAGACCTATGACAGGATTTTTGATATTTGAAATATTGTTGCCATGGCAACAGGTCAAACTGTAATAATATTCTTGAGTGTTTTTGAGGCTCTTAACATGCTTCAAATTGCATGAAACTCGACACACACATCAATATTGTCAACCAGTAGACATGGACAAAGCCATAGAAATGGGCGTGGTGGAGGGGCTCAGTAGCGCCACCTTTTGACAAAAGTGGGGGGTTAGTTTTTCCTACAGTCACCAAACTCGGTACACATATTATTCTCATCAAGCCGGACAATTTTCTAATTTACATTCATTAGCTCCGACCAACAGGAAGTCAGCTATTTTGGTTTGAATGTTAATTTTTTGAAAAAACAGGCTATGAATTTTATACTACTACTCCTACAGGGTTTATCCAATTTACACCAAGCTTTTTTTAACTTGTTGCGAACACATTGAAGTTGTTTAATTGCAAACGGATTTTGGATATCTCAAACGGTTTGGCCGTGGCGAGGCAACGAATTTATGGCGAGAAAAGGGAAACAGGAAATGTGTTATAACTTCTGCATACATTGATTGATGTTTATGAAACTTCAGGAGTGTGTTGGTTGTAGTAGTCTGATCACATGGATGTAACTATTGTGAGTCAAAGTTATAGCGCCACCAAATGGCAGCAAGAAGTGTATCACTTTTAAAATGCTTTGAGATCACCCTCTTATTTTTACCTTATTTGCTTCAAACTTCATCAGTGTAAT
Source organism: Chanodichthys erythropterus (assembly GCF_024489055.1). NCBI lineage: Eukaryota > Metazoa > Chordata > Actinopteri > Cypriniformes > Xenocyprididae > Chanodichthys > Chanodichthys erythropterus. The sequence continues at coordinate 14,723,837 of NC_090227.1, read as the reverse complement.
GTCAATACACAGCAGATGTAGACCTATGACAGGATTTTTGATATTTGAAATATTGTTGCCATGGCAACAGGTCAAACTGTAATAATATTCTTGAGTGTTTTTGAGGCTCTTAACATGCTTCAAATTGCATGAAACTCGACACACACATCAATATTGTCAACCAGTAGACATGGACAAAGCCATAGAAATGGGCGTGGTGGAGGGGCTCAGTAGCGCCACCTTTTGACAAAAGTGGGGGTTAGTTTTTCCTACAGTCACCAAACTCGGTACACATATTATTCTCATCAAGCCGGACAATTTTCTAATTTACATTCATTAGCTCCGACCAACAGGAAGTCAGCTATTTTGGTTTGAATGTTAATTTTTTGAAAAAACAGGCTATGAATTTTATACTACTACTCCTACAGGGTTTATCCAATTTACACCAAGCTTTTTTTAACTTGTTGCGAACACATTGAAGTTGTTTAATTGCAAACGGATTTTGGATATCTCAAACGGTTTGGCCGTGGCGAGGCAACGAATTTATGGCGAGAAAAGGGAAACAGGAAATGTGTTATAGCTTCTGCATACATTGATTGATGTTTATGAAACTTCAGGAGTGTGTTGGTTGTAGTAGTCTGATCACATGGATGTAACTATTGTGAGTAAAAGTTATAGCGCCACCAAATGGCAGCAAGAAGTGTATCACTTTTAAAATGCTTTGAGATCACCCTCTTATTTTTACCTGATTTGCTTCAAACTTCATCAGTGTAATGTCAATACACAGCAGATGTAGACCTATGACAGGATTTTTGATATTTGAAATATTGTTGCCATGGCAACAGGTCAAACTGTAATAATATTCTTGAGTGTTTTTGAGGCTCTTAACATGCTTCAAATTGCATGAAACTCGACACACACATCAATATTGTCAACCAGTAGACATGGACAATGCCATAGAAATGGGCGTGGTGGAGGGGCTCAGTAGCGCCACCTTTTGACAAAAGTGGGGGGGTTAGTTTTTCCTACAGTCACCAAACTCAGTACAAATATTATTCTCATCAAGCCGGACAATTTTCTAATTTACATTCATTAGCTCCGACCAACAGGAAGTCAGCTATTTTGGTTTGAATGTTAATTTTTTGAAAAAACAGGCTATGAATTTTATACTACTCCTCCTACAGGGTTTATCCAATTTACACCAAGCTTTTTTTAACTTGTTGCTAACACATTGAAGTTGTTTAATTGCAAACGGATTTTGGATATCTCAAACGGTTTGGCCGTGGCGAGGCAACGAATTTATGGCAAGAAAAGGGAAACAAAGTGTTATAACTTCTGCATACATTAATTGATTTTGATGAAACTTTGGCTTAGTCTTCGTTGTACAAGGCTGATCACATGGATTTGACTATTGTGATTCAAAGTCATAGCGCCACCAACTGGAAGCAGAAAATGTGTCACTTTCAGCATACATTGAGATCACCCTCTTATTTTTACCTGATTTGCTTCAAAATTCATCAGAATAATGTTAAAACTTGGCACATGTAATCCTTTGAAAATGGGCAGGGAGGAGGGGCTCTATAACGGCACCTTGTAGTGCAGTAAATGTGGAGTGAATTTGACATAGTCCTTTGATGTTTAACCGTTTTAAGTGCCTATTGCCCGCTGTGCACAGTTGACCTGAAGCCACCGGGGTGGCGGTGCCACCGGGCTTGGGCCCGCCATCGCTGCTCGCAGCTATATTTATTTATTTATTTATTTATTTCCGTCTTCCGGGGCTTTTTGGGGGCCTTAACATGCTCAAAAACTCTTGAAAATTGGCACACACATTGGAATCCGCGGCCATTAGGACGCCCCAGAGGCTGGTATCCGGTCGTGGCAGGGGGGCTCGACAGCGCCCCCTTGAAAAAAGTCTGAAAATTTGGTCCATATATTAAACACGCTTGCACGTATTAGTATGAAACTCGGTACACATATAGACCTCATCGGGCCGAACAACTTTCGTACTCTAAGTTAAACGCCACGCCAACAGGAAGTCAGCTATTGAGGGTTGTTTGAAAAACGCATGCTCTGGAATTTGATATACTCCTCCTAGACGATTAATCCGATCGCCACCAAACTCGGTCAGCATGAAGTCAAGACACTGATGATTAAAAATTGCCAGGGGGTTTTTGATATCTCGAACGGTTTGGCCGTGGCGAGGCAACGAATTTATGGCGAGAAAAAGGAAACAGGAAATGTGTTATAACGTCTGCATACATATATTGATCTTTATGAAACTTCACGAGTGTGTTGGTTGTAGTAGTCTGATCACATGGATGTGACTATTGTGAGTCAAAGTTATAGCGCCACCAACTGGCAGCAGGAAGTGTATCACTTTTTGAAATGCTTTGAGATCACCCTCTTATTTTTACCTGATTTGCTTCAAACTTCATCAATGTAATGGCAATACACAGCAGATGTAGACCTATGGCAGGATTTTTGATATTTGAAATATTGTTGCCATGGCAACAGGTCAAACTGTAATAATATTCTTGAGTGTTTTTGAGGCTCTTAACATGCTTCAAATTGCATGAAACTCGACACACACATCAATATTGTCAACCAGTAGACATGGACAAAGCCATAGAAATGGGCGTGGTGGAGGGGCTCAGTAGCGCCACCTTTTGACAAAAGTGGGGGGGTTAGTTTTTCCTACAGTCACCAAACTCGGTACACATATTGTTCTCATCAAGCCGGACAATTTTCTAATTTACATTCATTAGCTCCGACCAACAGGAAGTCGGCTATTTTTGTTTGAATGTTAATTTTTTGAAAAAAACAGGCTATGAATTTTATACTACTACTCCTACAGGGTTTATCCAATTTACACCAAGCTTTTTTTAACTTGTTGCTAACACATTGAAGTTGTTTAATTGCAAACGGATTTTGGATACCTTAAACGGTTTGGCCGTGGCGAGGCAACGAATTTATGGCGAGAAAAGGGAAACAGGAAATGTGTTATAACTTCTGCATACATTGATTGATGTTTATGAAACTTCAGGAGTGTGTTGGTTGTAGTAGTCTGATCACATGGATGTAACTATTGTGAGTCAAAGTTATAGCGCCACCAAATGGCAGCAAGAAGTGTATCACTTTTAAAATGCTTTGAGATCACCCTCTTATTTTTACCTGATTTGCTTCAAACTTCATCAGTGTAATGTCAATACACAGCAGATGTAGACCTATGACAGGATTTTTGATATTTGAAATATTGTTGCCATGGCAACAGGTCAAACTGTAATAATATTCTTGAGTGTTTTTGAGGCTCTTAACATGCTTCAAATTGCATGAAACTCGACACACACATCAATATTGTCATCCAGTACACATGGACAAAGCCATAGAAATGGGCGTGGTGGAGGGGCTCAGTAGCGCCACCTTTTGACAAAAGTGGGGGGGTTAGTTTTTCCTACAGTCACCAAACTCGGTACACATATTGTTCTCATCAAGCCGGACAATTTTCTAATTTACATTCATTAGCTCCGACCAACAGGAAGTCAGCTATTTTGGTTTGAATGTTAATTTTTTGAAAAAACAGGCTATGAATTTTATACTACTACTCCTACAGGGTTTATCCAATTTACACCAAGCTTTTTTTAACTTGTTGCGAACACATTGAAGTTGTTTAATTGCAAACGGATTTTGGATATCTCAAACGGTTTGGCCGTGGCGAGGCAACGAATTTATGGCGAGAAAAGGGAAACAGGAAATGTGTTATAACTTCTGCATACATTGATTGATTTTTATGAAACTTCAGGAGTGTGTTGGTTGTAGTAGTCTGATCACATGGATGTAACTATTGTGAGTCAAAGTTATAGCGCCACCAAATGGCAGCAAGAAGTGTATCACTTTTAAAATGCTTTGAGATCACCCTCTTATTTTTACCTGATTTGCTTCAAACTTCATCAGTGTAATGTCAATACACAGCAGATGTAGACCTATGACAGGATTTTTGATATTTGAAATATCGTTGCCATGGCGACAGGTCAAACTGTAATAATATTCTTGAGTGTTTTTGAGGCTCTTAACATGCTTCAATTTGCATGAAACTCGACACACACATCAATATTGTCAACCAGTAGACATGGACAAAGCCATAGAAATGGGCGTGGTGGAGGGGCTCAGTAGCGCCACCTTTTGACAAAAGTGGGGGTTAGTTTTTCCTACAGTCACCAAACTCGGTACATATATTGATCTCATCAAGCCGGACAATTTTCTAATTTACATTCATTAGCTCCGACCAACAGGAAGTCGGCTATTTTTGTTTGAATGTTAATTTTTTGAAAAAACAGGCTATGAATTTTATACTACTACTCCTACAGGGTTTATCCAATTTACACCAAGCTTTTTTAACTTGTTGCTAACACATTGAAGTTGTTTAATTGCAAACGGATTTTGGATATCTCAAACGGTTTGGCCGTGGCGAGGCAACGAATTTATGGCAAGAAAAGGGAAACAAAGTGTTATAACTTCTGCATACATTAATTGATTTTGATGAAACTTTGGCTTAGTCTTCGTTGTACAAGGCTGATCACATGGATTTGACTATTGTGATTCAAAGTCATAGCGCCACCAACTGGAAGCAGAAAATGTGTCACTTTCAGCATACATTGAGATCACCCTCTTATTTTTACCTGATTTGCTTCAAAATTCATCAGAATAATGTTAAAACTTGGCACATGTAATCCTTTGAAAATGGGCAGGGAGGAGGGGCTCTATAGCGGCACCTTGTAGTGCAGTAAATGTGGAGTGAATTTGACATAGTCCTTTGATGTTTAACCGTTTTAAGTGCCTATTGCCCGCTGTGCACAGTTGCCCTGAAGCCACCGGGGTGGCGGTGCCACCGGGCTTGGGCCCGCCATCGCTGCTCGCAGCTATATTTATTTTATTTATTTATTTATTTATTTTTTCCGTCTTCCGGGGCTTTTTGGGGGCCTTAACATGCTCAAAAACTCTTGAAAATTGGCACACACATTGGAATCCGCGGCCATTAGGACGCCCCAGAGGCTGGTATCCGGGCGTGGCAGGGGGGCTCGACAGCGCCCCCTTGAAAAAAGTCTGAAAATTTGGTCCATATATTAAACATGCTTGCACGTATTAGTATGAAACTCGGTACACATATAGACCTCATCGGGCCGAACAACTTTCGCGCTCTAAGTTAATCGCCACGCCAACAGGAAGTCAGCTATTAAGGGTTGTTTGAAAAACGCATGCTCTGGAATTTGATATACTCCTCCTAGACGATTAATCCGATCGCCACCAAACTCGGTCAGCATGAAGTCAAGACACTGATGATTAAAAATTGCCAGGGGATTTTTGATATCTCGAACGGTTTGGCCGTGGCGAGGCAACGAATTTATGGCGAGAAAAAGGAAACAGGAAATGTGTTATAACGTCTTAATACATATATTGATCTTTATGAAACTTCACGAGTGTGTTCGTTATAGGAGTCTGATCACATGGATGTGACTATTGTGAGTCAAAGTTATAGCGCCACCAACTGGCAGCAGCAAGTGTATCACTTTTTGAAATGTTTTGAGATCACCCTCTTATTTTTACCTGATTTGCTTCAAACTTCATCAGTGTAATGTCAATACACAGCAGATATAGACCTATGACAGGATTTTTGATATTTGAAATATTGTTGCCATGGCAACAGGTCAAACTGTAATAATATTCTTGAGTGTTTTTGAGGCTCTTAACATGCTTCAAATTGCATGAAACTCGACACACACATCAATATTGTCATCCAGTAGACATGGACAAAGCCATAGAAATGGGCGTGGTGGAGGGGCTCAGTAGCGCCACCTTTTGACAAAAGTGGGGGGTTAGTTTTTCCTACAGTCACCAAACTCGATACACATATTGTTCTCATCAAGCCGGACAATTTTCTAATTTACATTCATTAGCTCCGACCAACAGGAAGTCAGCTATTTTGGTTTGAATGTTAATTTTTTGAAAAAACAGGCTATGAATTTTATACTACTACTCCTACAGGGTTTATCCAATTTACACCAAGCTTTTTTTAACTTGTTGCGAACACATTGAAGTTGTTTAATTGCAAACGGATTTTGGATATCTCAAACGGTTTGGCCGTGGCGAGGCAACGAATTTATGGCGAGAAAAGGGAAACAGGAAATGTGTTATAACTTCTGCATACATTGATTGATGTTTATGAAACTTCAGGAGTGTGTTGGTTGTAGTAGTCTGATCACATGGATGTGACTATTGTGAGTCAAAGTTATAGCGCCACCAACTGGCAGCAAGAAGTGTATCACTTTTAAAATGATTTGAGATCACCCTCTTATTTTTACCTGATTTGCTTCAAACTTCATCAGTGTAATGTCAATACACAGCAGATGTAGACCTATGACAGGATTTTTGATATTTGAAATATCGTTGCCATGGCGACAGGTCAAACTGTAATAATATTCTTGAGTGTTTTTGAGGCTCTTAACATGGTTCAATTTGCATGAAACTCGACACACACATCAATATTGTCAACCAGTAGACATGGACAAAGCCATAGAAATGGGCGTGGTGGAGGGGCTCAGTAGCGCCACCTTTTGACAAAAGTGGGGGTTAGTTTTTCCTACAGTCACCAAACTCGGTACATATATTGATCTCATCAAGCCGGACAATTTTCTAATTTACATTCATTAGCTCCGACCAACAGGAAGTCGGCTATTTTTGTTTGAATGTTAATTTTTTGAAAAAACAGGCTATGAATTTTATACTACTTCTCCTACAGGGTTTATCCAATTTACACCAAGCTTTTTTTAACTTGTTGCTAACACATTGAATTTGTTTAATTGCAAATGGATTTTGGATATCTCAAACGGTTTGGCCGTGGCGAGGCAACAAATTTATGGCAAGAAAAGGGAAACAAAGTGTTATAACTTCTGCATACATTAATTGATTTTGATTAAACTTTGGCTTAGTCTTCGTTGTACAAGGCTGATCACATGGATTTGACTATTGTGATTCAAAGTCATAGCGCCACCAACTGGAAGCAGAAAATGTGTCACTTTCAGCATACATTGAGATCACCCTCTTATTTTTACCTGATTTGCTTCAAAATTCATCAGAATAATGTTAAAACTTGGCACATGTAATCCTTTGAAAATGGGCAGGGAAGAGGGACTCTATAGCGGCACCTTGTAGTGCAGTAAATGTGGAGTGAATTTGACATAGTCCTTTGATGTTTAACCGTTTTAAGTGCCTATTGCCCGCTGTGCACAGTTGCCCTGAAGCCACCGGGGTGGCGGTGCCACCGGGCTTGGGCCCGCCATCGCTGCTCGCAGCTATATTTATTAGGGCCCAAGTGAGAATTCGCGCAGGGCCCTCTTGTTCTTCTAAGGATTATTATTAGGGCCCAAGCGAAAATTCGCGCAGGGCCCTCTTGTTCTTCTAAGGATTATTAGGGCCCAAGCGAAAATTCGCGCAGGGCCCTCTTGTTCTTCTAAGGATTATTATTATTATTTTTTTTTTTTTTTTTTTTTTTTTTCCGTCTTCCGGGGCTTTTTGGGGGCCTTGACATGCTCAAAAACTCTTGAAAATTGGCACACACATTGGAATCCGCGGCCATTAGGACGCCGGAGAGGCTGGTACCCGGGCGTGGCAGGGGGGCTCGACAGCGCCCCCTTGAAAAAAGTCTGAAAATTTGGTCCATATATTAAACATGCTTGCACGTATTAGTATGAAACTCGGTACACATATAGACCTCATCGGGCCGAACAACTTTCGCGCTCTAAGTTAATCGCCACGCCAACAGGAAGTCAGCTATTCAGGGTTGTTTGAAAAACGCATGCTCTGGAATTTGATATACTCCTCCTAGACGATTAATCCGATCGCCACCAAACTCGGTCAGCATGAAGTCAAGACACTGATGATTAAAAATTGCCAGGGGATTTTTGATATCTCGAACGGTTTGGCCGTGGCGAGGCAACGAATTTATGGCGAGAAAAAGGAAACAGGAAATGTGTTATAACGTCTTAATACATATATTGATCTTTATGAAACTTCACGAGTGTGTTCGTTATAGGAGTCTGATCACATGGATGTGACTATTGTGAGTCAAAGTTATAGCGCCACCAACTGGCAGCAGGAAGTGTATCACTTTTTGAAATGTTTTGAGATCACCCTCTTATTTTTACCTGATTTGCTTCAAACTTCATCAGTGTAATGTTAATACACAGCAGATGTAGACCTATGACAGGATTTTTGATATTTGAAATATTGTTGCCATGGCAACAGGTCAAACTGTAATAATATTCTTGAGTGTTTTTGAGGCTCTTAACATGCTTCAAATTGCATGAAACTCGACACACACATCAATATTGTCAACCAGTAGACATGGACAAAGCCATAGAAATGGGCGTGGTGGAGGGGCTCAGTAGCGCCACCTTTTGACAAAAGTGGGGGTTAGTTTTTCCTACAGTCACCAAACTCGGTACACATATTATTCTCATCAAGCCGGACAATTTTCTAATTTACATTCATTAGCTCCGACCAACAGGAAGTCAGCTATTTTGGTTTGAATGTTAATTTTTTGAAAAAACAGGCTATGAATTTTATACTACTACTCCTACAGGGTTTATCCAATTTACACCAAGCTTTTTTTAACTTGTTGCGAACACATTGAAGTTGTTTAATTGCAAACGGATTTTGGATATCTCAAACGGTTTGGCCGTGGCGAGGCAACGAATTTATGGCGAGAAAAGGGAAACAGGAAATGTGTTATAACTTCTGCATACATTGATTGATGTTTATGAAACTTCAGGAGTGTGTTGGTTGTAGTAGTCTGATCACATGGATGTAACTATTGTGAGTCAAAGTTATAGCGCCACCAAATGGCAGCAAGAAGTGTATCACTTTTAAAATGCTTTGAGATCACCCTCTTATTTTTACCTGATTTGCTTCAAACTTCATCAGTGTAATGTCAATACACAGCAGATGTAGACCTATGACAGGATTTTTGATATTTGAAATATTGTTGCCATGGCAACAGGTCAAACTGTAATAATATTCTTGAGTGTTTTTGAGGCTCTTAACATGCTTCAAATTGCATGAAACTCGACACACACATCAATATTGTCAACCAGTAGACATGGACAAAGCCATAGAAATGGGCGTGGTGGAGGGGCTCAGTAGCGCCACCTTTTGACAAAAGTGGGGGGTTAGTTTTTCCTATAGTCACCAAACTCGGTACACACATTATTCTCATCAAGCCGGACAATTTTCTAATTTACATTCATTAGCTCCGACCAACAGGAAGTCAGCTATTTTGGTTTGAATGTTAATTTTTTGAAAAAACAGGCTATGAATTTTATACTACTACTCCTACAGGGTTTATCCAATTTACACCAAGCTTTTTTTAACTTGTTGCGAACACATTGAAGTTGTTTAATTGCAAACGGATTTTGGATATCTCAAACGGTTTGGCCGTGGCGAGGCAACGAATTTATGGCAAGAAAAGGGAAACAAAGTGTTATAACTTCTGCATACATTAATTGATTTTGATGAAACTTTGGCTTAGTCTTCGTTGTACAAGGCTGATCACATGGATTTGACTATTGTGATTCAAAGTCATAGCGCCACCAACTGGAAGCAGAAAATGTGTCACTTTCAGCATACATTGAGATCACCCTCTTATTTTTACCTGATTTCCTTCAAAATTCATCAGAATAATGTTAAAACTTGGCACATGTAATCCTTTGAAAATGGGCAGGGAGGAGGGGCTCTATAGCGGCACCTTGTAGTGCAGTAAATGTGGAGTGAATTTGACATAGTCCTTTGATGTTTAACCGTTTTAAGTGCCTATTGCCCGCTGTGCACAGTTGCCCTGAAGCCACCGGGGTGGCGGTGCCACCGGGCTTGGGCCCGCCATCGCTGCTCGCAGCTATATTTATTATTATTTTTTTATTTTTTATTTTTTTCCGTCTTCCGGGGCTTTTTGGGGGCCTTAACATGCTCAAAAACTCTTGAAAATTGGCACACACATTGGAATCCGCGGCCATTAGGACGCCGGAGAGGCTGGTACCCGGGCGTGGCAGGGGGGCTCGACAGCGCCCCCTTGAAAAAAGTCTGAAAATTTGGTCCATATATTAAACATGCTTGCACGTATTAGTATGAAACTCGGTACACATATAGACCTCATCGGGCCGAACAACTTTCGCGCTCTAAGTTAATCGCCACGCCAACAGGAAGTCAGCTATTAAGGGTTGTTTGAAAAACGCATGCTCTGGAATTTGATATACTCCTCCTAGACGATTAATCCGATCGCCACCAAACTCGGTCAGCATGAAGTCAAGACACTGATGATTAAAAATTGCCAGGGGATTTTTGATATCTCGAACGGTTTGGCCGTGGCGAGGCAACGAATTTATGGCGAGAAAAAGGAAACAGGAAATGTGTTATAACGTCTTAATACATATATTGATCTTTATGAAACTTCACGAGTGTGTTCGTTATAGGAGTCTGATCACATGGATGTGACTATTGTGAGTCAAAGTTATAGCGCCACCAACTGGCAGCAGGAAGTGTATCACTTTTTGAAATGTTTTGAGATCACCCTCTTATTTTTACCTGATTTGCTTCAAACTTCATCAGTGTAATGTCAATACACAGCAGATGTAGACCTATGACAGGATTTTTGATATTTGAAATATTGTTGCCATGGCAACAGGTCAAACTGTAATAATATTCTTGAGTGTTTTTGAGGCTCTTAACATGCTTCAAATTGCATGAAACTCGACACACACATCAATATTGTCAACCAGTAGACATGGACAAAGCCATAGAAATGGGCGTGGTGGAGGGGCTCAGTAGCGCCACCTTTTGACAAAAGTGGGGGGTTAGTTTTTCCTACAGTCACCAAACTCGGTACACATATTATTCTCATCAAGCCGGACAATTTTCTAATTTACATTCATTAGCTCCGACCAACAGGAAGTCAGCTATTTTGGTTTGAATGTAAATTTTTTGAAAAAACAGGCTATGAATTTTATACTACTACTCCTACAGGGTTTATCCAATTTACACCAAGCTTTGTTTTTAACTTGTTGCGAACACATTGAAGTTGTTTAATTGCAAACGGATTTTGGATATCTCAAACGGTTTGGCCGTGGCGAGGCAACGAATTTATGGCGAGAAAAGGGAAACAGGAAATGTGTTATAACTTCTGCATACATTGATTGATGTTTATGAAACTTCAGGAGTGTGTTGGTTGTAGTAGTCTGATCACATGGATGTAACTATTGTGAGTCAAAGTTATAGCGCCACCAAATGGCAGCAAGAAGTGTATCACTTTTAAAATGCTTTGAGATCACCCTCTTATTTTTACCTGATTTGCTTCAAACTTCATCAGTGTAATGTCAATACACAGCAGATGTAGACCTATGACAGGATTTTTGATATTTGAAATATTGTTGCCATGGCAACAGGTCAAACTGTAATAATATTCTTGAGTGTTTTTGAGGCTCTTAACATGCTTCAAATTGCATGAAACTCGACACACACATCAATATTGTCAACCAGTAGACATGGACAAAGCCATAGAAATGGGCGTGGTGGAGGGGCTCAGTAGCGCTACCTTTTGACAAAAGTGGGGGTTAGTTTTTCCTACAGTCACCAAACTCGGTACACATATTGTTCTCATCAAGCCGGACAATTTTCTAATTTACATTCATTAGCTCCGACCAACAGGAAGTCAGCTATTTTGGTTTGAATGTTAATTTTTTGAAAAAACAGGCTATGAATTTTATACTACTACTCCTACAGGGTTTATCCAATTTACACCAAGCTTTTTTTAACTTGTTGCTAACACATTGAAGTTGTTTAATTGCAAACGGATTTTGGATATCTCAAACGGTTTGGCCGTGGCGAGGCAACGAATTTATGGCAAGAAAAGGGAAACAAAGTGTTATAACTTCTGCATACATTAATTGATTTTGATGAAACTTTGGCTTAGTCTTCGTTGTACAAGGCTGATCACATGGATTTGACTATTGTGATTCAAAGTCATAGCGCCACCAACTGGAAGCAGAAAATGTGTCACTTTCAGCATACATTGAGATCACCCTCTTATTTTTACCTGATTTGCTTCAAAATTCATCAGAATAATGTTAAAACTTGGCACATGTTATCCTTTGAAAATGGGCAGGGAGGAGGGGCTCTATAACGGCACCTTGTAGTGCAGTAAATGTGGAGTGAATTTGACATAGTCCTTCGATGTTTAACCGTTTTAAGTGCCTATTGCCCGCTGTGCACAGTTGCCCTGAAGCCACCGGGGTGGCGGTGCCACCGGGCTTGGGCCCGCCATCGCTGCTCGCAGCTATATTTATTTATTTTTATTTTTTTTTATTTTTTTTTTCCGTCTTCCGGGGCTTTTTGGGGGCCTTAACATGCTCAAAAACTCTTGAAAATTGGCACACACATTGGAATCTGCGGCCTTTAGGACGCCGGAGAGGCTGGTACCTGGGCGTGGCAGGGGGGCTCGACAGCGCCCCCTTGAAAAAAGTCTGAAAATTTGGTCCATATATTAAACATGCTTGCACGTATTAGTATGAAACTCGGTACACATATAGACCTCATCGGGCCGAACAACTTTCGCGCTCTAAGTTAATCGCCACGCCAACAGGAAGTCAGCTATTAAGGGTTGTTTGAAAAACGCATGCTCTGGAATTTGATATACTCCTCCTAGACGATTAATCCGATCGCCACCAAACTCGGTCAGCATGAAGTCAAGACACTGATGATTAAAAATTGCCAGGGGATTTTTGATATCTCGAACGGATTGGCCGTGGCGAGGCAACGAATTTATGGCGAGAAAAAGGAAACAGGAAATGTGTTATAACGTCTTAATACATATATTGATCTTTATGAAACTTCACGAGTGTGTTCGTTATAGGAGTCTGATCACATGGATGTGACTATTGTGAGTCAAAGTTATAGCGCCACCAACTGGCAGCAGGAAGTGTATCACTTTTTGAAATGTTTTGAGATCACCCTCTTATTTTTACCTGATTTGCTTCAAACTTCATCAGTGTAATGTCAATACACAGCAGATGTAGACCTATGACAGGATTTTTGATATTTGAAATATTGTTGCCATGGCAACAGGTCAAACTGTAATAATATTCTTGAGTGTTTTTGAGGCTCTTAACATGCTTCAAATTGCATGAAACTCTACACACACATCAATATTGTCAACCAGTAGACATGGACAAAGCCATAGAAATGGGCGTGGTGGAGGGGCTCAGTAGCGCCACCTTTTGACAAAAGTGGGGGGGTTAGTTTTTCCTACAGTCACCAAACTCGGTACACATATTATTCTCATCAAGCCGGACAATTTTCTAATTTACATTCATTAGCTCCGACCAACAGGAAGTCAGCTATTTTGGTTTGAATGTTAATTTTTTGAAAAAACAGGCTATGAATTTTATACTACTACTCCTACAGGGTTTATCCAATTTACACCAAGCTTTTTTTAACTTGTTGCGAACACATTGAAGTTGTTTAATTGCAAACGGATTTTGGATATCTCAAACGGTTTGGCCGTGGCGAGGCAACGAATTTATGGCGAGAAAAGGGAAACAGGAAAGGTGTTATAACTTCTGCATACATTGATTGATGTTTATGAAACTTCAGGAGTGTGTTGGTTGTAGTAGTCTGATCACATGGATGTAACTATTGTGAGTCAAAGTTATAGCGCCACCAAATGGCAGCAAGAAGTGTATCACTTTTAAAATGCTTTGAGATCACCCTCTTATTTTTACCTGATTTGCTTCAAACTTCATCAGTGTAATGTCAATACACAGCAGATGTAGACCTATGACAGGATTTTTGATATTTGAAATATTGTTGCCATGGCAACAGGTCAAACTGTAATAATATTCTTGAGTGTTTTTGAGGCTCTTAACATGCTTCAAATTGCATGAAACTCGACACACACATCAATATTGTCAACCAGTAGACATGGACAAAGCCATAGAAATGGGCGTGGTGGAGGGGCTCAGTAGCGCCACCTTTTGACAAAAGTGGGGGTTAGTTTTTCCTACAGTCACCAAACTCGGTACACATATTATTCTCATCAAGCCGGACGATTTTCTAATTTACATTCATTAGCTCCGACCAACAGGAAGTCAGCTATTTTGGTTTGAATGTTAATTTTTTGAAAAAACAGGCTATGAATTTTATACTACTACTCCTACAGGGTTTATCCAATTTACACCAAGCTTTTTTTAACTTGTTGCTAACACATTGAAGTTGTTTAATTGCAAACGGATTTTGGATATCTCAAACGGTTTGGCCGTGGCGAGGCAACGAATTTATGGCAAGAAAAGGGAAACAAAGTGTTATAACTTCTGCATACATTAATTGATTTTGATGAAACTTTGGCTTAGTCTTCGTTGTACAAGGCTGATCACATGGATTTGACTATTGTGATTCAAAGTCATAGCGCCACCAACTGGAAGCAGAAAATGTGTCACTTTCAGCATACATTGAGATCACCCTCTTATTTTTACCTGATTTGCTTCAAAATTCATCAGAATAATGTTAAAACTTGGCACATGTAATCCTTTGAAAATGGGCAGGGAGGAGGGGCTCTATAACGGCACCTTGTAGTGCAGTAAATGTGGAGTGAATTTGACATAGTCCTTTGATGTTTAACCGTTTTAAGTGCCTATTGCCCGCTGTGCACAGTTGCCCTGAAGCCACCGGGGTGGCGGTGCCACCGGGCTTGGGCCCGCCATCGCTGCTCGCAGCTATATTTATTTATTTTTATTTTTTTTTATTTTTTTTTTCCGTCTTCCGGGGCTTTTTGGGGGCCTTAACATGCTCAAAAACTCTTGAAAATTGGCACACACATTGGAATCCGCGGCCTTTAGGACGCCGGAGAGGCTGGTACCTGGGCGTGGCAGGGGGGCTCGACAGCGCCCCCTTGAAAAAAGTCTGAAAATTTGGTCCATATATTAAACATGCTTGCACGTATTAGTATGAAACTCGGTACACATATAGACCTCATCGGGCCGAACAACTTTCGCGCTCTAAGTTAATCGCCACGCCAACAGGAAGTCAGCTATTAAGGGTTGTTTGAAAAACGCATGCTCTGGAATTTGATATACTCCTCCTAGACGATTAATCCGATCGCCACCAAACTCGGTCAGCATGAAGTCAAGACACTGATGATTAAAAATTGCCAGGGGATTTTTGATATCTCGAACGGTTTGGCCGTGGCGAGGCAACGAATTTATGGCGAGAAAAAGGAAACAGGAAATGTGTTATAACGTCTTAATACATATATTGATCTTTATGAAACTTCACGAGTGTGTTCGTTATAGGAGTCTGATCACATGGATGTGACTATTGTGAGTCAAAGTTATAGCGCCACCAACTGGCAGCAGGAAGTGTATCACTTTTTGAAATGTTTTGAGATCACCCTCTTATTTTTACCTGATTTGCTTCAAACTTCATCAGTGTAATGTCAATACACAGCAGATGTAGACCTATGACAGGATTTTTGATATTTGAAATATTGTTGCCATGGCAACAGGTCAAACTGTAATAATATTCTTGAGTGTTTTTGAGGCTCTTAACATGCTTCAAATTGCATGAAACTCTACACACACATCAATATTGTCAACCAGTAGACATGGACAAAGCCATAGAAATGGGCGTGGTGGAGGGGCTCAGTAGCGCCACCTTTTGACAAAAGTGGGGGGTTAGTTTTTCCTACAGTCACCAAACTCGGTACACATATTATTCTCATCAAGCCGGACAATTTTCTAATTTACATTCATTAGCTCCGACCAACAGGAAGTCAGCTATTTTGGTTTGAATGTTAATTTTTTGAAAAAACAGGCTATGAATTTTATACTACTACTCCTACAGGGTTTATCCAATTTACACCAAGCTTTTTTTAACTTGTTGCGAACACATTGAAGTTGTTTAATTGCAAACGGATTTTGGATATCTCAAACGGTTTGGCCGTGGCGAGGCAACAAATTTATGGCGAGAAAAGGGAAACAGGAAATGTGTTATAACTTCTGCATACATTGATTGATGTTTATGAAACTTCAGGAGTGTGTTGGTTGTAGTAGTCTGATCACATGGATGTAACTATTGTGAGTCAAAGTTATAGCGCCACCAAATGGCAGCAAGAAGTGTATCACTTTTAAAATGCTTTGAGATCACCCTCTTATTTTTACCTGATTTGCTTCAAACTTCATCAGTGTAATGTCAATACACAGCAGATGTAGACCTATGACAGGATTTTTGATATTTGAAATATTGTTGCCATGGCAACAGGTCAAACTGTAATAATATTCTTGAGTGTTTTTGAGGCTCTTAACATGCTTCAAATTGCATGAAACTCGACACACACATCAATATTGTCAACCAGTAGACATGGACAAAGCCATAGAAATGGGCGTGGTGGAGGGGCTCAGTAGCGCCACCTTTTGACAAAAGTGGGGGTTAGTTTTTCCTACAGTCACCAAACTCGGTACACATATTATTCTCATCAAGCCGGACAATTTTCTAATTTACATTCATTAGCTCCGACCAACAGGAAGTCAGCTATTTTGGTTTGAATGTTAATTTTTTTAAAAAACAGGCTATGAATTTTATACTACTACTCCTACAGGGTTTATCCAATTTACACTAAGCTTTTTTTAACTTGTTGCTAACACATTGAAGTTGTTTAATTGCAAACGGATTTTGGATATCTCAAACGGTTTGGCCGTGGCGAGGCAACGAATTTATGGCAAGAAAAGGGAAACAAAGTGTTATAACTTCTGCATACATTAATTGATTTTGATGAAACTTTGGCTTAGTCTTCGTTGTACAAGGCTGATCACATGGATTTGACTATTGTGATTCAAAGTCATAGCGCCACCAACTGGAAGCAGAAAATGTGTCACTTTCAGCATACATTGAGATCACCCTCTTATTTTTACCTGATTTGCTTCAAAATTCATCAGAATAATGTTAAAACTTGGCACATGTAATCCTTTGAAAATGGGCAGGGAGGAGGGGCTCTATAACGGCACCTTGTAGTGCAGTAAATGTGGAGTGAATTTGACATAGTCCTTCGATGTTTAACCGTTTTAAGTGCCTATTGCCCGCTGTGCACAGTTGCCCTGAAGCCACCGGGGTGGCGGTGCCACCGGGCTTGGGCCCGCCATCGCTGCTCGCAGCTATATTTATTTTTTTTTATTTTTTTTTATTTTTTTTTTCCGTCTTCCGGGGCTTTTTGGGGGCCTTAACATGCTCAAAAACTCTTGAAAATTGGCACACACATTGGAATCCGCGGCCTTTAGGACGCCGGAGAGGCTGGTACCTGGGCGTGGCAGGGGGGCTCGACAGCGCCCCCTTGAAAAAAGTCTGAAAATTTGGTCCATATATTAAACATGCTTGCACGTATTAGTATGAAACTCGGTACACATATAGACCTCATCGGGCCGAACAACTTTCGCGCTCTAAGTTAATCGCCACGCCAACAGGAAGTCAGCTATTAAGGGTTGTTTGAAAAACGCATGCTCTGGAATTTGATATACTCCTCCTAGACGATTAATCCGATCGCCACCAAACTCGGTCAGCATGAAGTCAAGACACTGATGATTAAAAATTGCCAGGGGATTTTTGATATCTCGAACGGTTTGGCCGTGGCGAGGCAACGAATTTATGGCGAGAAAAAGGAAACAGGAAATGTGTTATAACGTCTTAATACATATATTGATCTTTATGAAACTTCACGAGTGTGTTCGTTATAGGAGTCTGATCACATGGATGTGACTATTGTGAGTCAAAGTTATAGCGCCACCAACTGGCAGCAGGAAGTGTATCACTTTTTGAAATGTTTTGAGATCACCCTCTTATTTTTACCTGATTTGCTTCAAACTTCATCAGTGTAATGTCAATACACAGCAGATGTAGACCTATGACAGGATTTTTGATATTTGAAATATTGTTGCCATGGCAACAGGTCAAACTGTAATAATATTCTTGAGTGTTTTTGAGGCTCTTAACATGCTTCAAATTGCATGAAACTCTACACACACATCAATATTGTCAACCAGTAGACATGGACAAAGCCATAGAAATGGGCGTGGTGGAGGGGCTCAGTAGCGCCACCTTTTGACAAAAGTGGGGGGGTTAGTTTTTCCTACAGTCACCAAACTCGGTACACATATTATTCTCATCAAGCCGGACAATTTTCTAATTTACATTCATTAGCTCCGACCAACAGGAAGTCAGCTATTTTGGTTTGAATGTTAATTTTTTGAAAAAACAGGCTATGAATTTTATACTACTACTCCTACAGGGTTTATCCAATTTACACCAAGCTTTTTTAACTTGTTGCGAACACATTGAAGTTGTTTAATTGCAAACGGATTTTGGATATCTCAAACGGTTTGGCCGTGGCGAGGCAACGAATTTATGGCGAGAAAAGGGAAACAGGAAATGTGTTATAACTTCTGCATACATTGATTGATGTTTATGAAACTTCAGGAGTGTGTTGGTTGTAGTAGTCTGATCACATGGATGTAACTATTGTGAGTCAAAGTTATAGCGCCACCAAATGGCAGCAAGAAGTGTATCACTTTTTGAAATGTTTTGAGATCACCCTCTTATTTTTACCTGATTTGCTTCAAACTTCATCAGTGTAATGTCAATACACAGCAGATGTAGACCTATGACAGAATTTTTGATATTTGAAATATTGTTGCCATGGCAACAGGTCAAACTGTAATAATATTCTTGAGTGTTTTTGAGGCTCTTAACATGCTTCAAATTGCATGAAACTCTACACACACATCAATATTGTCAACCAGTAGACATGGACAAAGCCATAGAAATGGGCGTGGTGGAGGGGCTCAGTAGCGCCACCTTTTGACAAAAGTGGGGGGGTTAGTTTTTCCTACAGTCACCAAACTCGGTACACATATTATTCTCATCAAGCCGGACAATTTTCTAATTTACATTCATTAGCTCCGACCAACAGGAAGTCAGCTATTTTGGTTTGAATGTTAATTTTTTGAAAAAACAGGCTATGAATTTTATACTACTACTCCTACAGGGTTTATCCAATTTACACCAAGCTTTTTTTAACTTGTTGCGAACACATTGAAGTTGTTTAATTGCAAACGGATTTTGGATATCTCAAACGGTTTGGCCGTGGCGAGGCAACAAATTTATGGCGAGAAAAGGGAAACAGGAAATGTGTTATAACTTCTGCATACATTGATTGATGTTTATGAAACTTCAGGAGTGTGTTGGTTGTAGTAGTCTGATCACATGGATGTAACTATTGTGAGTCAAAGTTATAGCGCCACCAAATGGCAGCAAGAAGTGTATCACTTTTAAAATGCTTTGAGATCACCCTCTTATTTTTACCTGATTTGCTTCAAACTTCATCAGTGTAATGTCAATACACAGCAGATGTAGACCTATGACAGGATTTTTGATATTTGAAATATTGTTGCCATGGCAACAGGTCAAACTGTAATAATATTCTTGAGTGTTTTTGAGGCTCTTAGCATGCTTCAAATTGCATGAAACTCGACACACACATCAATATTGTCAACCAGTAGACATGGACAAAGCCATAGAAATGGGCGTGGTGGAGGGGCTCAGTAGCGCCACCTTTTGACAAAAGTGGGGGGGTTAGTTTTTCCTACAGTCACCAAACTCGGTACACATATTATTCTCATCAAGCCGGACAATTTTCTAATTTACATTCATTAGCTCCGACCAACAGGAAGTCGGCTATTTTTGTTTGAATGTTAATTTTTTGAAAAAACAGGCTATGAATTTTATACTACTACTCCTACAGGGTTTATCCAATTTACACCAAGCTTTTTTTAACTTGTTGCTAACACATTGAAGTTGTTTAATTGCAAACGGATTTTGGATATCTCAAACGGTTTGGCCGTGGCGAGGCAACGAATTTATGGCAAGAAAAGGGAAACAAAGTGTTATAACTTCTGCATACATTAATTGATTTTGATGAAACTTTGGCTTAGTCTTCGTTGTACAAGGCTGATCACATGGATTTGACTATTGTGATTCAAAGTCATAGCGCCACCAACTGGAAGCAGAAAATGTGTCACTTTCAGCATACATTGAGATCACCCTCTTATTTTTACCTGATTTGCTTCAAAATTCATCAGAATAATGTTAAAACTTGGCACATGTAATCCTTTGAAAATGGGCAGGGAGGAGGGGCTCTATAGCGGCACCTTGTAGTGCAGTAAATGTGGAGTGAATTTGACATAGTCCTTTGATGTTTAACCGTTTTAAGTGCCTATTGCCCGCTGTGCACAGTTGCCCTGAAGCCACCGGGGTGGCGGTGCCACCGGGCTTGGGCCCGCCATCGCTGCTCGCAGCTATATTTATTTTATTTATTTATTTATTTATTTTTTCCGTCTTCCGGGGCTTTTTGGGGGCCTTAACATGCTCAAAAACTCTTGAAAATTGGCACACACATTGGAATCCGCGGCCATTAGGACGCCCCAGAGGCTGGTATCCGGGCGTGGCAGGGGGGCTCGACAGCGCCCCCTTGAAAAAAGTCTGAAAATTTGGTCCATATATTAAACATGCTTGCACGTATTAGTATGAAACTCGGTACACATATAGACCTCATCGGGCCGAACAACTTTCGCGCTCTAAGTTAATCGCCACGCCAACAGGAAGTCAGCTATTAAGGGTTGTTTGAAAAACGCATGCTCTGGAATTTGATATACTCCTCCTAGACGATTAATCCGATCGCCACCAAACTCGTCAGCATGAAGTCAAGACACTGATGATTAAAAATTGCCAGGGGATTTTTGATATCTCGAACGGTTTGGCCGTGGCGAGGCAACGAATTTATGGCGAGAAAAAGGAAACAGGAAATGTGTTATAACGTCTTAATACATATATTGATCTTTATGAAACTTCACGAGTGTGTTCGTTATAGGAGTCTGATCACATGGATGTGACTATTGTGAGTCAAAGTTATAGCGCCACCAACTGGCAGCAGCAAGTGTATCACTTTTTGAAATGTTTTGAGATCACCCTCTTATTTTTACCTGATTTGCTTCAAACTTCATCAGTGTAATGTCAATACACAGCAGATATAGACCTATGACAGGATTTTTGATATTTGAAATATTGTTGCCATGGCAACAGGTCAAACTGTAATAATATTCTTGAGTGTTTTTGAGGCTCTTAACATGCTTCAAATTGCATGAAACTCGACACACACATCAATATTGTCATCCAGTAGACATGGACAAAGCCATAGAAATGGGCGTGGTGGAGGGGCTCAGTAGCGCCACCTTTTGACAAAAGTGGGGGGGTTAGTTTTTCCTACAGTCACCAAACTCGATACACATATTGTTCTCATCAAGCCGGACAATTTTCTAATTTACATTCATTAGCTCCGACCAACAGGAAGTCAGCTATTTTGGTTTGAATGTTAATTTTTTGAAAAAACAGGCTATGAATTTTATACTACTACTCCTACAGGGTTTATCCAATTTACACCAAGCTTTTTTTAACTTGTTGCGAACACATTGAAGTTGTTTAATTGCAAACGGATTTTGGATATCTCAAACGGTTTGGCCGTGGCGAGGCAACGAATTTATGGCGAGAAAAGGGAAACAGGAAATGTGTTATAACTTCTGCATACATTGATTGATGTTTATGAAACTTCAGGAGTGTGTTGGTTGTAGTAGTTTGATCACATGGATGTAACTATTGTGAGTCAAAGTTATAGCGCCACCAACTGGCAGCAAGAAGTGTATCACTTTTAAAATGATTTGAGATCACCCTCTTATTTTTACCTGATTTGCTTCAAACTTCATCAGTGTAATGTCAATACACAGCAGATGTAGACCTATGACAGGATTTTTGATATTTGAAATATCGTTGCCATGGCGACAGGTCAAACTGTAATAATATTCTTGAGTGTTTTTGAGGCTCTTAACATGCTTCAATTTGCATGAAACTCGACACACACATCAATATTGTCAACCAGTAGACATGGACAAAGCCATAGAAATGGGCGTGGTGGAGGGGCTCAGTAGCGCCACCTTTTGACAAAAGTGGGGGTTAGTTTTTCCTACAGTCACCAAACTCGGTACATATATTGATCTCATCAAGCCGGACAATTTTCTAATTTACATTCATTAGCTCCGACCAACAGGAAGTCGGCTATTTTTGTTTGAATGTTAATTTTTTGAAAAAACAGGCTATGAATTTTATACTACTACTCCTACAGGGTTTATCCAATTTACACCAAGCTTTTTTTAACTTGTTGCTAACACATTGAATTTGTTTAATTGCAAATGGATTTTGGATATCTCAAACGGTTTGGCCGTGGCGAGGCAACAAATTTATGGCAAGAAAAGGGAAACAAAGTGTTATAACTTCTGCATACATTAATTGATTTTGATTAAACTTCGGCTTAGTCTTCGTTGTACAAGGCTGATCACATGGATTTGACTATTGTGATTCAAAGTCATAGCGCCACCAACTGGAAGCAGAAAATGTGTCACTTTCAGCATACATTGAGATCACCCTCTTATTTTTACCTGATTTGCTTCAAAATTCATCAGAATAATGTTAAAACTTGGCACATGTAATCCTTTGAAAATGGGCAGGGAGGAGGGACTCTATAGCGGCACCTTGTAGTGCAGTAAATGTGGAGTGAATTTGACATAGTCCTTTGATGTTTAACCGTTTTAAGTGCCTATTGCCCGCTGTGCACAGTTGCCCTGAAGCCACCGGGGTGGCGGTGCCACCGGGCTTGGGCCCGCCATCGCTGCTCGCAGCTATATTTATTAGGGCCCAAGTGAGAATTCGCGCAGGGCCCTCTTGTTCTTATAAGGATTATTATTAGGGCCCAAGCGAAAATTCGCGCAGGGCCCTCTTGTTCTTCTAAGGATTATTATTATTTTTTTTTTTTTTTTTTTTTTTTTCCGTCTTCCGGGGCTTTTTGGGGGCCTTAACATGCTCAAAAACTCTTGAAAATTGGCACACACATTGGAATCCGCGGCCATTAGGACGCCGGAGAGGCTGGTACCCGGGCGTGGCAGGGGGGCTCGACAGCGCCCCCTTGAAAAAAGTCTGAAAATTTGGTCCATATATTAAACATGCTTGCACGTATTAGTATGAAACTCGGTACACATATAGACCTCATCGGGTCGAACAACTTTCGCGCTCTAAGTTAATCGCCACGCCAACAGGAAGTCAGCTATTAAGGGTTGTTTGAAAAACGCATGCTCTGGAATTTGATATACTCCTCCTAGACGATTAATCCGATCGCCACCAAACTCGGTCAGCATGAAGTCAAGACACAGATGATTAAAAATTGCCAGGGGATTTTTGATATCTCGAACGGTTTGGCCGTGGCGAGGCAACGAATTTATGGCGAGAAAAAGGAAACAGGAAATGTGTTATAACGTCTTAATACATATATTGATCTTTATGAAACTTCACGAGTGTGTTCGTTATAGGAGTCTGATCACATGGATGTGACTATTGTGAGTCAAAGTTATAGCGCCACCAACTGGCAGCAGGAAGTGTATCACTTTTTGAAATGTTTTGAGATCACCCTCTTATTTTTACCTGATTTGCTTCAAACTTCATCAGTGTAATGTCAATACACAGCAGATGTAGACCTATGACAGGATTTTTGATATTTGAAATATTGTTGCCATGGCAACAGGTCAAACTGTAATAATATTCTTGAGTGTTTTTGAGGCTCTTAACATGCTTCAAATTGCATGAAACTCGACACACACATCAATATTGTCAACCAGTAGACATGGACAAAGCCATAGAAATGGGCGTGGTGGAGGGGCTCAGTAGCGCCACCTTTTGACAAAAGTGGGGGTTAGTTTTTCCTACAGTCACCAAACTCGGTACACATATTATTCTCATCAAGCCGGACAATTTTCTAATTTACATTCATTAGCTCCGACCAACAGGAAGTCAGCTATTTTGGTTTGAATGTTAATTTTTTGAAAAAACAGGCTATGAATTTTATACTACTACTCCTACAGGGTTTATCCAATTTACACCAAGCTTTTTTTAACTTGTTGCGAACACATTGAAGTTGTTTAATTGCAAACGGATTTTGGATATCTCAAACGGTTTGGCCGTGGCGAGGCAACGAATTTATGGCGAGAAAAGGGAAACAGGAAATGTGTTATAACTTCTGCATACATTGATTGATCTTTATGAAACTTCAGGAGTGTGTTGGTTGTAGTAGTCTGATCACATGGATGTAACTATTGTGAGTCAAAGTTATAGCGCCACCAAATGGCAGCAAGAAGTGTATCACTTTTAAAATGCTTTGAGATCACCCTCTTATTTTTACCTGATTTGCTTCAAACTTCATCAGTGTAATGTCAATACACAGCAGATGTAGACCTATGACAGGATTTTTGATATTTGAAATATTGTTGCCATGGCAACAGGTCAAACTGTAATAATATTCTTGAGTGTTTTTGAGGCTCTTAACATGCTTCAAATTGCATGAAACTCGACACACACATCAATATTGTCAACCAGTAGACATGGACAAAGCCATAGAAATGGGCGTGGTGGAGGGGCTCAGTAGCGCCACCTTTTGACAAAAGTGGGGGTTAGTTTTTCCTACAGTCACCAAACTCGGTACACATATTGTTCTCATCAAGCCGGACAATTTTCTAATTTACATTCATTAGCTCCGACCAACAGGAAGTCAGCTATTTTGGTTTGAATGTTAATTTTTTGAAAAAACAGGCTATGAATTTTATACTACTACTCCTACAGGGTTTATCCAATTTACACCAAGCTTTTTTTAACTTGTTGCTAACACATTGAAGTTGTTTAATTGCAAACGGATTTTGGATATCTCAAACGGTTTGGCCGTGGCGAGGCAACGAATTTATGGCAAGAAAAGGGAAACAAAGTGTTATAACTTCTGCATACATTAATTGATTTTGATGAAACTTTGGCTTAGTCTTCGTTGTACAAGGCTGATCACATGGATTTGACTATTGTGATTCAAAGTCATAGCGCCACCAACTGGAAGCAGAAAATGTGTCACTTTCAGCATACATTGAGATCACCCTCTTATTTTTACCTGATTTGCTTCAAAATTCATCAGAATAATGTTAAAACTTGGCACATGTAATCCTTTGAAAATGGGCAGGGAGGAGGGGCTCTATAGCGGCACCTTGTAGTGCAGTAAATGTGGAGTGAATTTGACATAGTCCTTTGATGTTTAACCGTTTTAAGTGCCTATTGCCCGCTGTGCACAGTTGCCCTGAAGCCACCGGGGTGGCGGTGCCACCGGGCTTGGGCCCGCCATCGCTGCTCGCAGCTATATTTATTTTATTTATTTATTTATTTATTTTTTCCGTCTTCCGGGGCTTTTTGGGGGCCTTAACATGCTCAAAAACTCTTGAAAATTGGCACACACATTGGAATCCGCGGCCATTAGGACGCCGGAGAGGCTGGTACCCGGGCGTGGCAGGGGGGCTCGACAGCGCCCCCTTGAAAAAAGTCTGAAAATTTGGTCCATATATTAAACATGCTTGCACGTATTAGTATGAAACTCGGTACACATATAGACCTCATCGGGTCGAACAACTTTCGCGCTCTAAGTTAATCGCCACGCCAACAGGAAGTCAGCTATTAAGGGTTGTTTGAAAAACGCATGCTCTGGAATTTGATATACTCCTCCTAGACGATTAATCCGATCGCCACCAAACTCGGTCAGCATGAAGTCAAGACACAGATGATTAAAAATTGCCAGGGGATTTTTGATATCTCGAACGGTTTGGCCGTGGCGAGGCAACGAATTTATGGCGAGAAAAAGGAAACAGGAAATGTGTTATAACGTCTTAATACATATATTGATCTTTATGAAACTTCACGAGTGTGTTCGTTATAGGAGTCTGATCACATGGATGTGACTATTGTGAGTCAAAGTTATAGCGCCACCAACTGGCAGCAGGAAGTGTATCACTTTTTGAAATGTTTTGAGATCACCCTCTTATTTTTACCTGATTTGCTTCAAACTTCATCAGTGTAATGTCAATACACAGCAGATGTAGACCTATGACAGGATTTTTGATATTTGAAATATTGTTGCCATGGCAACAGGTCAAACTGTAATAATATTCTTGAGTGTTTTTGAGGCTCTTAACATGCTTCAAATTGCATGAAACTCGACACACACATCAATATTGTCAACCAGTAGACATGGACAAAGCCATAGAAATGGGCGTGGTGGAGGGGCTCAGTAGCGCCACCTTTTGACAAAAGTGGGGGTTAGTTTTTCCTACAGTCACCAAACTCGGTACACATATTATTCTCATCAAGCCGGACAATTTTCTAATTTACATTCATTAGCTCCGACCAACAGGAAGTCAGCTATTTTGGTTTGAATGTTAATTTTTTGAAAAAACAGGCTATGAATTTTATACTACTACTCCTACAGGGTTTATCCAATTTACACCAAGCTTTTTTTAACTTGTTGCGAACACATTGAAGTTGTTTAATTGCAAACGGATTTTGGATATCTCAAACGGTTTGGCCGTGGCGAGGCAACGAATTTATGGCGAGAAAAGGGAAACAGGAAATGTGTTATAACTTCTGCATACATTGATTGATCTTTATGAAACTTCAGGAGTGTGTTGGTTGTAGTAGTCTGATCACATGGATGTAACTATTGTGAGTCAAAGTTATAGCGCCACCAAATGGCAGCAAGAAGTGTATCACTTTTAAAATGCTTTGAGATCACCCTCTTATTTTTACCTGATTTGCTTCAAACTTCATCAGTGTAATGTCAATACACAGCAGATGTAGACCTATGACAGGATTTTTGATATTTGAAATATTGTTGCCATGGCAACAGGTCAAACTGTAATAATATTCTTGAGTGTTTTTGAGGCTCTTAACATGCTTCAAATTGCATGAAACTCGACACACACATCAATATTGTCAACCAGTAGACATGGACAAAGCCATAGAAATGGGCGTGGTGGAGGGGCTCAGTAGCGCCACCTTTTGACAAAAGTGGGGGTTAGTTTTTCCTACAGTCACCAAACTCGGTACACATATTGTTCTCATCAAGCCGGACAATTTTCTAATTTACATTCATTAGCTCCGACCAACAGGAAGTCAGCTATTTTGGTTTGAATGTTAATTTTTTGAAAAAACAGGCTATGAATTTTATACTACTACTCCTACAGGGTTTATCCAATTTACACCAAGCTTTTTTTAACTTGTTGCTAACACATTGAAGTTGTTTAATTGCAAACGGATTTTGGATATCTCAAACGGTTTGGCCGTGGCGAGGCAACGAATTTATGGCAAGAAAAGGGAAACAAAGTGTTATAACTTCTGCATACATTAATTGATTTTGATGAAACTTTGGCTTAGTCTTCGTTGTACAAGGCTGATCACATGGATTTGACTATTGTGATTCAAAGTCATAGCGCCACCAACTGGAAGCAGAAAATGTGTCACTTTCAGCATACATTGAGATCACCCTCTTATTTTTACCTGATTTGCTTCAAAATTCATCAGAATAATGTTAAAACTTGGCACATGTAATCCTTTGAAAATGGGCAGGGAGGAGGGGCTCTATAACGGCACCTTGTAGTGCAGTAAATGTGGAGTGAATTTGACATAGTCCTTCGATGTTTAACCGTTTTAAGTGCCTATTGCCCGCTGTGCACAGTTGCCCTGAAGCCACCGGGGTGGCGGTGCCACCGGGCTTGGGCCCGCCATCGCTGCTCGCAGCTATATTTATTTATTTTTATTTTTATTTTTATTTTTTTTCCGTCTTCCGGGGCTTTTTGGGGGCCTTAACATGCTCAAAAACTCTTGAAAATTGGCACACACATTGGAATCCGTGGCCTTTAGGACGCCGGAGAGGCTGGTACCTGGGCGTGGCAGGGGGGCTCGACAGCGCCCCCTTGAAAAAAGTCTGAAAATTTGGTCCATATATTAAACATGCTTGCACGTATTAGTATGAAACTCGGTACACATATAGACCTCATCGGGCCGAACAACTTTCGCGCTCTAAGTTAATCGCCACGCCAACAGGAAGTCAGCTATTAAGGGTTGTTTGAAAAACGCATGCTCTGGAATTTGATATACTCCTCCTAGACGATTAATCCGATCGCCACCAAACTCGGTCAGCATGAAGTCAAGACACTGATGATTAAAAATTGCCAGGGGATTTTTGATATCTCGAACGGTTTGGCCGTGGCGAGGCAACGAATTTATGGCGAGAAAAAGGAAACAGGAAATGTGTTATAACGTCTTAATACATATATTGATCTTTATGAAACTTCACGAGTGTGTTCGTTATAGGAGTCTGATCACATGGATGTGACTATTGTGAGTCAAAGTTATAGCGCCACCAACTGGCAGCAGGAAGTGTATCACTTTTTGAAATGTTTTGAGATCACCCTCTTATTTTTACCTGATTTGCTTCAAACTTCATCAGTGTAATGTCAATACACAGCAGATGTAGACCTATGACAGGATTTTTGATATTTGAAATATTGTTGCCATGGCAACAGGTCAAACTGTAATAATATTCTTGAGTGTTTTTGAGGCTCTTAACATGCTTCAAATTGCATGAAACTCTACACACACATCAATATTGTCAACCAGTAGACATGGACAAAGCCATAGAAATGGGCGTGGTGGAGGGGCTCAGTAGCGCCACCTTTTGACAAAAGTGGGGGTTAGTTTTTCCTACAGTCACCAAACTCGGTACACATATTATTCTCATCAAGCCGGACAATTTTCTAATTTACATTCATTAGCTCCGACCAACAGGAAGTCAGCTATTTTGGTTTGAATGTTAATTTTTTGAAAAAACAGGCTATGAATTTTATACTACTACTCCTACAGGGTTTATCCAATTTACACCAAGCTTTTTTTAACTTGTTGCGAACACATTGAAGTTGTTTAATTGCAAACGGATTTTGGATATCTCAAACGGTTTGGCCGTGGCGAGGCAACGAATTTATGGCGAGAAAAGGGAAACAGGAAATGTGTTATAACTTCTGCATACATTGATTGATGTTTATGAAACTTCAGGAGTGTGTTGGTTGTAGTAGTCTGATCACATGGATGTAACTATTGTGAGTCAAAGTTATAGCGCCACCAAATGGCAGCAAGAAGTGTATCACTTTTTGAAATGTTTTGAGATCACCCTCTTATTTTTACCTGATTTGCTTCAAACTTCATCAGTGTAATGTCAATACACAGCAGATGTAGACCTATGACAGGATTTTTGATATTTGAAATATTGTTGCCATGGCAACAGGTCAAACTGTAATAATATTCTTGAGTGTTTTTGAGGCTCTTAACATGCTTCAAATTGCATGAAACTCTACACACACATCAATATTGTCAACCAGTAGACATGGACAAAGCCATAGAAATGGGCGTGGTGGAGGGGCTCAGTAGCGCCACCTTTTGACAAAAGTGTTGGGGTTAGTTTTTCCTACAGTCACCAAACTCGGTACACATATTATTCTCATCAAGCCGGACAATTTTCTAATTTACATTCATTAGCTCCGACCAACAGGAAGTCAGCTATTTTGGTTTGAATGTTAATTTTTTGAAAAAACAGGCTATGAATTTTATACTACTACTCCTACAGGGTTTATCCAATTTACACCAAGCTTTTTTTAACTTGTTGCGAACACATTGAAGTTGTTTAATTGCAAACGGATTTTGGATATCTCAAACGGTTTGGCCGTGGCGAGGCAACAAATTTATGGCGAGAAAAGGGAAACAGGAAATGTGTTATAACTTCTGCATACATTGATTGATGTTTATGAAACTTCAGGAGTGTGTTGGTTGTAGTAGTCTGATCACATGGATGTAACTATTGTGAGTCAAAGTTATAGCGCCACCAAATGGCAGCAAGAAGTGTATCACTTTTAAAATGCTTTGAGATCACCCTCTTATTTTTACCTGATTTGCTTCAAACTTCATCAGTGTAATGTCAATACACAGCAGATGTAGACCTATGACAGGATTTTTGATATTTGAAATATTGTTGCCATGGCAACAGGTCAAACTGTAATAATATTCTTGAGTGTTTTTGAGGCTCTTAACATGCTTCAAATTGCATGAAACTCGACACACACATCAATATTGTCAACCAGTAGACATGGACAAAGCCATAGAAATGGGCGTGGTGGAGGGGCTCAGTAGCGCCACCTTTTGACAAAAGTGGGGGTTAGTTTTTCCTACAGTCACCAAACTCGGTACACATATTATTCTCATCAAGCCGGACAATTTTCTAATTTACATTCATTAGCTCCGACCAACAGGAAGTCGGCTATTTTTGTTTGAATGTTAATTTTTTGAAAAAACAGGCTATGAATTTTATACTACTACTCCTACAGGGTTTATCCAATTTACACCAAGCTTTTTTTAACTTGTTGCTAACACATTGAAGTTGTTTAATTGCAAACGGATTTTGGATATCTCAAACGGTTTGGCCGTGGCGAGGCAACGAATTTATGGCAAGAAAAGGGAAACAAAGTGTTATAACTTCTGCATACATTAATTGATTTTGATGAAACTTTGGCTTAGTCTTCGTTGTACAAGGCTGATCACATGGATTTGACTATTGTGATTCAAAGTCATAGCGCCACCAACTGGAAGCAGAAAATGTGTCACTTTTAGCATACATTGAGATCACCCTCTTATTTTTACCTGATTTGCTTCAAAATTCATCAGAATAATGTTAAAACTTGGCACATGTAATCCTTTGAAAATGGGCAGGGAGGAGGGGCTCTATAGCGGCACCTTGTAGTGCAGTAAATGTGGAGTGAATTTGACATAGTCCTTTGATGTTTAACCGTTTTAAGTGCCTATTGCCCGCTGTGCACAGTTGCCCTGAAGCCACCGGGGTGGCGGTGCCACCGGGCTTGGGCCCGCCATCGCTGCTCGCAGCTATATTTATTTTATTTATTTATTTATTTATTTTTTCCGTCTTCCGGGGCTTTTTGGGGGCCTTAACATGCTCAAAAACTCTTGAAAATTGGCACACACATTGGAATCCGCGGCCATTAGGACGCCCCAGAGGCTGGTATCCGGGCGTGGCAGGGGGGCTCGACAGCGCCCCCTTGAAAAAAGTCTGAAAATTTGGTCCATATATTAAACATGCTTGCACGTATTAGTATGAAACTCGGTACACATATAGACCTCATCGGGCCGAACAACTTTCGCGCTCTAAGTTAATCGCCACGCCAACAGGAAGTCAGCTATTAAGGGTTGTTTGAAAAACGCATGCTCTGGAATTTGATATACTCCTCCTAGACGATTAATCCGATCGCCACCAAACTCGTCAGCATGAAGTCAAGACACTGATGATTAAAAATTGCCAGGGGATTTTTGATATCTCGAACGGTTTGGCCGTGGCGAGGCAACGAATTTATGGCGAGAAAAAGGAAACAGGAAATGTGTTATAACGTCTTAATACATATATTGATCTTTATGAAACTTCACGAGTGTGTTCGTTATAGGAGTCTGATCACATGGATGTGACTATTGTGAGTCAAAGTTATAGCGCCACCAACTGGCAGCAGGAAGTGTATCACTTTTTGAAATGTTTTGAGATCACCCTCTTATTTTTACCTGATTTGCTTCAAACTTCATCAGTGTAATGTCAATACACAGCAGATGTAGACCTATGACAGGATTTTTGATATTTGAAATATTGTTGCCATGGCAACAGGTCAAACTGTAATAATATTCTTGAGTGTTTTTGAGGCTCTTAACATGCTTCAAATTGCATGAAACTCTACACACACATCAATATTGTCAACCAGTAGACATGGACAAAGCCATAGAAATGGGCGTGGTGGAGGGGCTCAGTAGCGCCACCTTTTGACAAAAGTGGGGGGTTAGTTTTTCCTACAGTCACCTAACTCGGTACACATATTATTCTCATCAAGCCGGACAATTTTCTAATTTACATTCATTAGCTCCGACCAACAGGAAGTCAGCTATTTTGGTTTGAATGTTAATTTTTTGAAAAAACAGGCTATGAATTTTATACTACTACTCCTACAGGGTTTATCCAATTTACACCAAGCTTTTTTAACTTGTTGCGAACACATTGAAGTTGTTTAATTGCAAACGGATTTTGGATATCTCAAACGGTTTGGCCGTGGCGAGGCAACGAATTTATGGCGAGAAAAGGGAAACAGGAAATGTGTTATAACTTCTGCATACATTGATTGATGTTTATGAAACTTCAGGAGTGTGTTGGTTGTAGTAGTCTGATCACATGGATGTAACTATTGTGAGTCAAAGTTATAGCGCCACCAAATGGCAGCAAGAAGTGTATCACTTTTTGAAATGTTTTGAGATCACCCTCTTATTTTTACCTGATTTGCTTCAAACTTCATCAGTGTAATGTCAATACACAGCAGATGTAGACCTATGACAGGATTTTTGATATTTGAAATATTGTTGCCATGGCAACAGGTCAAACTGTAATAATATTCTTGAGTGTTTTTGAGGCTCTTAACATGCTTCAAATTGCATGAAACTCTACACACACATCAATATTGTCAACCAGTAGACATGGACAAAGCCATAGAAATGGGCGTGGTGGAGGGGCTCAGTAGCGCCACCTTTTGACAAAAGTGGGGGGGTTAGTTTTTCCTACAGTCACCAAACTCGGTACACATATTATTCTCATCAAGCCGGACAATTTTCTAATTTACATTCATTAGCTCCGACCAACAGGAAGTCAGCTATTTTGGTTTGAATGTTAATTTTTTGAAAAAACAGGCTATGAATTTTATACTACTACTCCTACAGGGTTTATCCAATTTACACCAAGCTTTTTTTAACTTGTTGCGAACACATTGAAGTTGTTTAATTGCAAACGGATTTTGGATATCTCAAACGGTTTGGCCGTGGCGAGGCAACAAATTTATGGCGAGAAAAGGGAAACAGGAAATGTGTTATGACTTCTGCATACATTGATTGATGTTTATGAAACTTCAGGAGTGTGTTGGTTGTAGTAGTCTGATCACATGGATGTAACTATTGTGAGTCAAAGTTATAGCGCCACCAAATGGCAGCAAGAAGTGTATCACTTTTAAAATGCTTTGAGATCACCCTCTTATTTTTACCTGATTTGCTTCAAACTTCATCAGTGTAATGTCAATACACAGCAGATGTAGACCTATGACAGGATTTTTGATATTTGAAATATTGTTGCCATGGCAACAGGTCAAACTGTAATAATATTCTTGAGTGTTTTTGAGGCTCTTAACATGCTTCAAATTGCATGAAACTCGACACACACATCAATATTGTCAACCAGTAGACATGGACAAAGCCATAGAAATGGGCGTGGTGGAGGGGCTCAGTAGCGCCACCTTTTGACAAAAGTGGGGGTTAGTTTTTCCTACAGTCACCAAACTCGGTACACATATTATTCTCATCAAGCCGGACAATTTTCTAATTTACATTCATTAGCTCCGACCAACAGGAAGTCGGCTATTTTTGTTTGAATGTTAATTTTTTGAAAAAACAGGCTATGAATTTTATACTACTACTCCTACAGGGTTTATCCAATTTACACCAAGCTTTTTTTAACTTGTTGCTAACACATTGAAGTTGTTTAATTGCAAACGGATTTTGGATATCTCAAACGGTTTGGCCGTGGCGAGGCAACGAATTTATGGCAAGAAAAGGGAAACAAAGTGTTATAACTTCTGCATACATTAATTGATTTTGATGAAACTTTGGCTTAGTCTTCGTTGTACAAGGCTGATCACATGGATTTGACTATTGTGATTCAAAGTCATAGCGCCACCAACTGGAAGCAGAAAATGTGTCACTTTTAGCATACATTGAGATCACCCTCTTATTTTTACCTGATTTGCTTCAAAATTCATCAGAATAATGTTAAAACTTGGCACATGTAATCCTTTGAAAATGGGCAGGGAGGAGGGGCTCTATAGCGGCACCTTGTAGTGCAGTAAATGTGGAGTGAATTTGACATAGTCCTTTGATGTTTAACCGTTTTAAGTGCCTATTGCCCGCTGTGCACAGTTGCCCTGAAGCCACCGGGGTGGCGGTGCCACCGGGCTTGGGCCCGCCATCGCTGCTCGCAGCTATATTTATTTTATTTATTTATTTATTTATTTTTTCCGTCTTCCGGGGCTTTTTGGGGGCCTTAACATGCTCAAAAACTCTTGAAAATTGGCACACACATTGGAATCCGCGGCCATTAGGACGCCCCAGAGGCTGGTATCCGGGCGTGGCAGGGGGGCTCGACAGCGCCCCCTTGAAAAAAGTCTGAAAATTTGGTCCATATATTAAACATGCTTGCACGTATTAGTATGAAACTCGGTACACATATAGACCTCATCGGGCCGAACAACTTTCGCGCTCTAAGTTAATCGCCACGCCAACAGGAAGTCAGCTATTAAGGGTTGTTTGAAAAACGCATGCTCTGGAATTTGATATACTCCTCCTAGACGATTAATCCGATCGCCACCAAACTCGTCAGCATGAAGTCAAGACACTGATGATTAAAAATTGCCAGGGGATTTTTGATATCTCGAACGGTTTGGCCGTGGCGAGGCAACGAATTTATGGCGAGAAAAAGGAAACAGGAAATGTGTTATAACGTCTTAATACATATATTGATCTTTATGAAACTTCACGAGTGTGTTCGTTATAGGAGTCTGATCACATGGATGTGACTATTGTGAGTCAAAGTTATAGCGCCACCAACTGGCAGCAGCAAGTGTATCACTTTTTGAAATGTTTTGAGATCACCCTCTTATTTTTACCTGATTTGCTTCAAACTTCATCAGTGTAATGTCAATACACAGCAGATATAGACCTATGACAGGATTTTTGATATTTGAAATATTGT
The DNA here is from genome assembly GCF_024489055.1 of Chanodichthys erythropterus. Taxonomy (NCBI): domain Eukaryota; kingdom Metazoa; phylum Chordata; class Actinopteri; order Cypriniformes; family Xenocyprididae; genus Chanodichthys; species Chanodichthys erythropterus. The sequence continues at coordinate 14,688,880 of NC_090227.1, read as the reverse complement.
TGCCATGGCAACAGGTCAAACTGTAATAATATTCTTGAGTGTTTTTGAGGCTCTTAACATGCTTCAAATTGCATGAAACTCGACACACACATCAATATTGTCATCCAGTAGACATGGACAAAGCCATAGAAATGGGCGTGGTGGAGGGGCTCAGTAGCGCCACCTTTTGACAAAAGTGGGGGGGTTAGTTTTTCCTACAGTCACCAAACTCGATACACATATTGTTCTCATCAAGCCGGACAATTTTCTAATTTACATTCATTAGCTCCGACCAACAGGAAGTCAGCTATTTTGGTTTGAATGTTAATTTTTTGAAAAAACAGGCTATGAATTTTATACTACTACTCCTACAGGGTTTATCCAATTTACACCAAGCTATATTTAACTTGTTGCGAACACATTGAAGTTGTTTAATTGCAAACGGATTTTGGATATCTCAAACGGTTTGGCCGTGGCGAGGCAACGAATTTATGGCGAGAAAAGGGAAACAGGAAATGTGTTATAACTTCTGCATACATTGATTGATGTTTATGAAACTTCAGGAGTGTGTTGGTTGTAGTAGTCTGATCACATGGATGTAACTATTGTGAGTCAAAGTTATAGCGCCACCAACTGGCAGCAAGAAGTGTATCACTTTTAAAATGATTTGAGATCACCCTCTTATTTTTACCTGATTTGCTTCAAACTTCATCAGTGTAATGTCAATACACAGCAGATGTAGACCTATGACAGGATTTTTGATATTTGAAATATCGTTGCCATGGCGACAGGTCAAACTGTAATAATATTCTTGAGTGTTTTTGAGGCTCTTAACATGCTTCAATTTGCATGAAACTCGACACACACATCAATATTGTCAACCAGTAGACATGGACAAAGCCATAGAAATGGGCGTGGTGGAGGGGCTCAGTAGCGCCACCTTTTGACAAAAGTGGGGGGGTTAGTTTTTCCTACAGTCACCAAACTCGGTACATATATTGATCTCATCAAGCCGGACAATTTTCTAATTTACATTCATTAGCTCCGACCAACAGGAAGTCGGCTATTTTTGTTTGAATGTTAATTTTTTGAAAAAACAGGCTATGAATTTTATACTACTACTCCTACAGGGTTTATCCAATTTACACCAAGCTTTTTTTAACTTGTTGCTAACACATTGAATTTGTTTAATTGCAAATGGATTTTGGATATCTCAAACGGTTTGGCCGTGGCGAGGCAACAAATTTATGGCAAGAAAAGGGAAACAGGAAATGTGTTATAACTTCTGCATACATTGATTGATGTTTATGAAACTTCAGGAGTGTGTTGGTTGTAGTAGTCTGATCACATGGATGTAACTATTGTGAGTCAAAGTTATAGCGCCACCAAATGGCAGCAAGAAGTGTATCACTTTTTGAAATGTTTTGAGATCACCCTCTTATTTTTACCTGATTTGCTTCAAACTTCATCAGTGTAATGTCAATACACAGCAGATGTAGACCTATGACAGGATTTTTGATATTTGAAATATTGTTGCCATGGCAACAGGTCAAACTGTAATAATATTCTTGAGTGTTTTTGAGGCTCTTAACATGCTTCAAATTGCATGAAACTCTACACACACATCAATATTGTCAACCAGTAGACATGGACAAAGCCATAGAAATGGGCGTGGTGGAGGGGCTCAGTAGCGCCACCTTTTGACAAAAGTGGGGGTTAGTTTTTCCTACAGTCACCAAACTCGGTACACATATTATTCTCATCAAGCCGGACAATTTTCTAATTTACATTCATTAGCTCCGACCAACAGGAAGTCAGCTATTTTGGTTTGAATGTTAATTTTTTGAAAAAACAGGCTATGAATTTTATACTACTACTCCTACAGGGTTTATCCAATTTACACCAAGCTTTTTTTAACTTGTTGCGAACACATTGAAGTTGTTTAATTGCAAACGGATTTTGGATATCTCAAACGGTTTGGCCGTGGCGAGGCAACAAATTTATGGCGAGAAAAGGGAAACAGGAAATGTGTTATAACTTCTGCATACATTGATTGATGTTTATGAAACTTCAGGAGTGTGTTGGTTGTAGTAGTCTGATCACATGGATGTAACTATTGTGAGTCAAAGTTATAGCGCCACCAAATGGCAGCAAGAAGTGTATCACTTTTAAAATGCTTTGAGATCACCCTCTTATTTTTACCTGATTTGCTTCAAACTTCATCAGTGTAATGTCAATACACAGCAGATGTAGACCTATGACAGGATTTTTGATATTTGAAATATTGTTGCCATGGCAACAGGTCAAACTGTAATAATATTCTTGAGTGTTTTTGAGGCTCTTAACATGCTTCAAATTGCATGAAACTCGACACACACATCAATATTGTCAACCAGTAGACATGGACAAAGCCATAGAAATGGGCGTGGTGGAGGGGCTCAGTAGCGCCACCTTTTGACAAAAGTGGGGGGGTTAGTTTTTCCTACAGTCACCAAACTCGGTACACATATTATTCTCATCAAGCCGGACAATTTTCTAATTTACATTCATTAGCTCCGACCAACAGGAAGTCGGCTATTTTTGTTTGAATGTTAATTTTTTGAAAAAACAGGCTATGAATTTTATACTACTACTCCTACAGGGTTTATCCAATTTACACCAAGCTTTTTTAACTTGTTGCTAACACATTGAAGTTGTTTAATTGCAAACGGATTTTGGATATCTCAAACGGTTTGGCCGTGGCGAGGCAACGAATTTATGGCAAGAAAAGGGAAACAAAGTGTTATAACTTCTGCATACATTAATTGATTTTGATGAAACTTTGGCTTAGTCTTCGTTGTACAAGGCTGATCACATGGATTTGACTATTGTGATTCAAAGTCATAGCGCCACCAACTGGAAGCAGAAAATGTGTCACTTTTAGCATACATTGAGATCACCCTCTTATTTTTACCTGATTTGCTTCAAAATTCATCAGAATAATGTTAAAACTTGGCACATGTAATCCTTTGAAAATGGGCAGGGAGGAGGGGCTCTATAGCGGCACCTTGTAGTGCAGTAAATGTGGAGTGAATTTGACATAGTCCTTTGATGTTTAACCGTTTTAAGTGCCTATTGCCCGCTGTGCACAGTTGCCCTGAAGCCACCGGGGTGGCGGTGCCACCGGGCTTGGGCCCGCCATCGCTGCTCGCAGCTATATTTATTTTATTTATTTATTTATTTATTTTTTCCGTCTTCCGGGGCTTTTTGGGGGCCTTAACATGCTCAAAAACTCTTGAAAATTGGCACACACATTGGAATCCGCGGCCATTAGGACGCCCCAGAGGCTGGTATCCGGGCGTGGCAGGGGGGCTCGACAGCGCCCCCTTGAAAAAAGTCTGAAAATTTGGTCCATATATTAAACATGCTTGCACGTATTAGTATGAAACTCGGTACACATATAGACCTCATCGGGCCGAACAACTTTCGCGCTCTAAGTTAATCGCCACGCCAACAGGAAGTCAGCTATTAAGGGTTGTTTGAAAAACGCATGCTCTGGAATTTGATATACTCCTCCTAGACGATTAATCCGATCGCCACCAAACTCGTCAGCATGAAGTCAAGACACTGATGATTAAAAATTGCCAGGGGATTTTTGATATCTCGAACGGTTTGGCCGTGGCGAGGCAACGAATTTATGGCGAGAAAAAGGAAACAGGAAATGTGTTATAACGTCTTAATACATATATTGATCTTTATGAAACTTCACGAGTGTGTTCGTTATAGGAGTCTGATCACATGGATGTGACTATTGTGAGTCAAAGTTATAGCGCCACCAACTGGCAGCAGCAAGTGTATCACTTTTTGAAATGTTTTGAGATCACCCTCTTATTTTTACCTGATTTGCTTCAAACTTCATCAGTGTAATGTCAATACACAGCAGATATAGACCTATGACAGGATTTTTGATATTTGAAATATTGTTGCCATGGCAACAGGTCAAACTGTAATAATATTCTTGAGTGTTTTTGAGGCTCTTAACATGCTTCAAATTGCATGAAACTCGACACACACATCAATATTGTCATCCAGTAGACATGGACAAAGCCATAGAAATGGGCGTGGTGGAGGGGCTCAGTAGCGCCACCTTTTGACAAAAGTGGGGGGGTTAGTTTTTCCTACAGTCACCAAACTCGATACACATATTGTTCTCATCAAGCCGGACAATTTTCTAATTTACATTCATTAGCTCCGACCAACAGGAAGTCAGCTATTTTGGTTTGAATGTTAATTTTTTGAAAAAACAGGCTATGAATTTTATACTACTACTCCTACAGGGTTTATCCAATTTACACCAAGCTTTTTTAACTTGTTGCGAACACATTGAAGTTGTTTAATTGCAAACGGATTTTGGATATCTCAAACGGTTTGGCCGTGGCGAGGCAACGAATTTATGGCGAGAAAAGGGAAACAGGAAATGTGTTATAACTTCTGCATACATTGATTGATGTTTATGAAACTTCAGGAGTGTGTTGGTTGTAGTAGTCTGATCACATGGATGTAACTATTGTGAGTCAAAGTTATAGCGCCACCAACTGGCAGCAAGAAGTGTATCACTTTTAAAATGATTTGAGATCACCCTCTTATTTTTACCTGATTTGCTTCAAACTTCATCAGTGTAATGTCAATACACAGCAGATGTAGACCTATGACAGGATTTTTGATATTTGAAATATCGTTGCCATGGCGACAGGTCAAACTGTAATAATATTCTTGAGTGTTTTTGAGGCTCTTAACATGCTTCAATTTGCATGAAACTCGACACACACATCAATATTGTCAACCAGTAGACATGGACAAAGCCATAGAAATGGGCGTGGTGGAGGGGCTCAGTAGCGCCACCTTTTGACAAAAGTGGGGGGGTTAGTTTTTCCTACAGTCACCAAACTCGGTACATATATTGATCTCATCAAGCCGGACAATTTTCTAATTTACATTCATTAGCTCCGACCAACAGGAAGTCGGCTATTTTTGTTTGAATGTTAATTTTTTGAAAAAACAGGCTATGAATTTTATACTACTACTCCTACAGGGTTTATCCAATTTACACCAAGCTTTTTTTAACTTGTTGCTAACACATTGAATTTGTTTAATTGCAAATGGATTTTGGATATCTCAAACGGTTTGGCCGTGGCGAGGCAACAAATTTATGGCAAGAAAAGGGAAACAAAGTGTTATAACTTCTGCATACATTAATTGATTTTGATTAAACTTCGGCTTAGTCTTCGTTGTACAAGGCTGATCACATGGATTTGACTATTGTGATTCAAAGTCATAGCGCCACCAACTGGAAGCAGAAAATGTGTCACTTTCAGCATACATTGAGATCACCCTCTTATTTTTACCTGATTTGCTTCAAAATTCATCAGAATAATGTTAAAACTTGGCACATGTAATCCTTTGAAAATGGGCAGGGAGGAGGGACTCTATAGCGGCACCTTGTAGTGCAGTAAATGTGGAGTGAATTTGACATAGTCCTTTGATGTTTAACCGTTTTAAGTGCCTATTGCCCGCTGTGCACAGTTGCCCTGAAGCCACCGGGGTGGCGGTGCCACCGGGCTTGGGCCCGCCATCGCTGCTCGCAGCTATATTTATTAGGGCCCAAGTGAGAATTCGCGCAGGGCCCTCTTGTTCTTATAAGGATTATTATTAGGGCCCAAGCGAAAATTCGCGCAGGGCCCTCTTGTTCTTCTAAGGATTATTATTATTTTTTTTTTTTTTTTTTTTTCCGTCTTCCGGGGCTTTTTGGGGGCCTTAACATGCTCAAAAACTCTTGAAAATTGGCACACACATTGGAATCCGCGGCCATTAGGACGCCGGAGAGGCTGGTACCCGGGCGTGGCAGGGGGGCTCGACAGCGCCCCCTTGAAAAAAGTCTGAAAATTTGGTCCATATATTAAACATGCTTGCACGTATTAGTATGAAACTCGGTACACATATAGACCTCATCGGGTCGAACAACTTTCGCGCTCTAAGTTAATCGCCACGCCAACAGGAAGTCAGCTATTAAGGGTTGTTTGAAAAACGCATGCTCTGGAATTTGATATACTCCTCCTAGACGATTAATCCGATCGCCACCAAACTCGGTCAGCATGAAGTCAAGACACAGATGATTAAAAATTGCCAGGGGATTTTTGATATCTCGAACGGTTTGGCCGTGGCGAGGCAACGAATTTATGGCGAGAAAAAGGAAACAGGAAATGTGTTATAACGTCTTAATACATATATTGATCTTTATGAAACTTCACGAGTGTGTTCGTTATAGGAGTCTGATCACATGGATGTGACTATTGTGAGTCAAAGTTATAGCGCCACCAACTGGCAGCAGGAAGTGTATCACTTTTTGAAATGTTTTGAGATCACCCTCTTATTTTTACCTGATTTGCTTCAAACTTCATCAGTGTAATGTCAATACACAGCAGATGTAGACCTATGACAGGATTTTTGATATTTGAAATATTGTTGCCATGGCAACAGGTCAAACTGTAATAATATTCTTGAGTGTTTTTGAGGCTCTTAACATGCTTCAAATTGCATGAAACTCGACACACACATCAATATTGTCAACCAGTAGACATGGACAAAGCCATAGAAATGGGCGTGGTGGAGGGGCTCAGTAGCGCCACCTTTTGACAAAAGTGGGGGGGTTAGTTTTTCCTACAGTCACCAAACTCGGTACACATATTATTCTCATCAAGCCGGACAATTTTCTAATTTACATTCATTAGCTCCGACCAACAGGAAGTCAGCTATTTTGGTTTGAATGTTAATTTTTTGAAAAAACAGGCTATGAATTTTATACTACTACTCCTACAGGGTTTATCCAATTTACACCAAGCTTTTTTTAACTTGTTGCGAACACATTGAAGTTGTTTAATTGCAAACGGATTTTGGATATCTCAAACGGTTTGGCCGTGGCGAGGCAACGAATTTATGGCGAGAAAAGGGAAACAGGAAATGTGTTATAACTTCTGCATACATTGATTGATCTTTATGAAACTTCAGGAGTGTGTTGGTTGTAGTAGTCTGATCACATGGATGTAACTATTGTGAGTCAAAGTTATAGCGCCACCAAATGGCAGCAAGAAGTGTATCACTTTTAAAATGCTTTGAGATCACCCTCTTATTTTTACCTGATTTGCTTCAAACTTCATCAGTGTAATGTCAATACACAGCAGATGTAGACCTATGACAGGATTTTTGATATTTGAAATATTGTTGCCATGGCAACAGGTCAAACTGTAATAATATTCTTGAGTGTTTTTGAGGCTCTTAACATGCTTCAAATTGCATGAAACTCGACACACACATCAATATTGTCAACCAGTAGACATGGACAAAGCCATAGAAATGGGCGTGGTGGAGGGGCTCAGTAGCGCCACCTTTTGACAAAAGTGGGGGTTAGTTTTTCCTACAGTCACCAAACTCGGTACACATATTGTTCTCATCAAGCCGGACAATTTTCTAATTTACATTCATTAGCTCCGACCAACAGGAAGTCAGCTATTTTGGTTTGAATGTTAATTTTTTGAAAAAACAGGCTATGAATTTTATACTACTACTCCTACAGGGTTTATCCAATTTACACCAAGCTTTTTTAACTTGTTGCTAACACATTGAAGTTGTTTAATTGCAAACGGATTTTGGATATCTCAAACGGTTTGGCCGTGGCGAGGCAACGAATTTATGGCAAGAAAAGGGAAACAAAGTGTTATAACTTCTGCATACATTAATTGATTTTGATGAAACTTTGGCTTAGTCTTCGTTGTACAAGGCTGATCACATGGATTTGACTATTGTGATTCAAAGTCATAGCGCCACCAACTGGAAGCAGAAAATGTGTCACTTTCAGCATACATTGAGATCACCCTCTTATTTTTACCTGATTTGCTTCAAAATTCATCAGAATAATGTTAAAACTTGGCACATGTAATCCTTTGAAAATGGGCAGGGAGGAGGGGCTCTATAACGGCACCTTGTAGTGCAGTAAATGTGGAGTGAATTTGACATAGTCCTTTGATGTTTAACCGTTTTAAGTGCCTATTGCCCGCTGTGCACAGTTGCCCTGAAGCCACCGGGGTGGCGGTGCCACCGGGCTTGGGCCCGCCATCGCTGCTCGCAGCTATATTTATTATTATTTTTTTTATTTATTTTTTTTTTCCGTCTTCCGGGGCTTTTTGGGGGCCTTAACATGCTCAAAAACTCTTGAAAATTGGCACACACATTGGAATCCGCGGCCATTAGGACGCCGGAGAGGCTGGTACCCGGGCGTGGCAGGGGGGCTCGACAGCGCCCCCTTGAAAAAAGTCTGAAAATTTGGTCCATATATTAAACATGCTTGCACGTATTAGTATGAAACTCGGTACACATATAGACCTCATCGGGCCGAACAACTTTCGCGCTCTAAGTTAATCGCCACGCCAACAGGAAGTCAGCTATTAAGGGTTGTTTGAAAAACGCATGCTCTGGAATTTGATATACTCCTCCTAGACGATTAATCCGATCGCCACCAAACTCGGTCAGCATGAAGTCAAGACACTGATGATTAAAAATTGCCAGGGGATTTTTGATATCTCGAACGGTTTGGCCGTTGCGAGGCAACGAATTTATGGCGAGAAAAAGGAAACAGGAAATGTGTTATAACGTCTTAATACATATATTGATCTTTATGAAACTTCACGAGTGTGTTCGTTATAGGAGTCTGATCACATGGATGTGACTATTGTGAGTCAAAGTTATAGCGCCACCAACTGGCAGCAGGAAGTGTATCACTTTTTGAAATGTTTTGAGATCACCCTCTTATTTTTACCTGATTTGCTTCAAACTTCATCAGTGTAATGTCAATACACAGCAGATGTAGACCTATGACAGGATTTTTGATATTTGAAATATTGTTGCCATGGCAACAGGTCAAACTGTAATAATATTCTTGAGTGTTTTTGAGGCTCTTAACATGCTTCAAATTGCATGAAACTCGACACACACATCAATATTGTCAACCAGTAGACATGGACAAAGCCATAGAAATGGGCGTGGTGGAGGGGCTCAGAAGCGCCACCTTTTGACAAAAGAGTTGGGGTTAGTTTATCCTAAAGTCACCAAACTCGGTACACATATTATTCTCATCAAGCCGGACAATTTTCTAATTTACATTCATTAGCTCCGACCAACAGGAAGTCAGCTATTTTGGTTTGAATGTTAATTTTTTGAAAAAACAGGCTATGAATTTTATACTACTACTCCTACAGGGTTTATCCAATTTACACCAAGCTTTTTTTAACTTGTTGCGAACACATTGAAGTTGTTTAATTGCAAACGGATTTTGGATATCTCAAACGGTTTGGCCGTGGCGAGGCAACGAATTTATGGCGAGAAAAGGGAAACAGGAAATGTGTTATAACTTCTGCATACATTGATTGATGTTTATGAAACTTCAGGAGTGTGTTGGTTGTAGTAGTCTGATCACATGGATGTAACTATTGTGAGTCAAAGTTATAGCGCCACCAAATGGCAGCAAGAAGTGTATCACTTTTAAAATGCTTTGAGATCACCCTCTTATTTTTACCTGATTTGCTTCAAACTTCATCAGTGTAATGTCAATACACAGCAGATGTAGACCTATGACAGGATTTTTGATATTTGAAATATCGTTGCCATGGCGACAGGTCAAACTGTAATAATATTCTTGAGTGTTTTTGAGGCTCTTAACATGCTTCAATTTGCATGAAACTCGACACACACATCAATATTGTCAACCAGTAGACATGGACAAAGCCATAGAAATGGGCGTGGTGGAGGGGCTCAGTAGCGCCACCTTTTGACAAAAGCGGGGGGGTTAGTTTTTCCTACAGTCACCAAACTCTGTACATATATTGATCTCATCAAGTCGGACAATTTTCTAATTTACATTCATTAGCTCCGACCAACAGGAAGTCGGCTATTTTTGTTTGAATGTTAATTTTTTGAAAAAACAGGCTATGAATTTTATACTACTACTCCTACAGGGTTTATCCAATTTACACCAAGCTTTTTTTAACTTGTTGCTAACACATTGAAGTTGTTTAATTGCAAACGGATTTTGGATATCTCAAACGGTTTGGCCGTGGCGAGGCAACGAATTTATGGCAAGAAAAGGGAAACAAAGTGTTATAACTTCTGCATACATTAATTGATTTTGATGAAACTTTGGCTTAGTCTTCGTTGTACAACGCTGATCACATGGATTTGACTATTGTGATTCAAAGTCATAGCGCCACCAACTGGAAGCAGAAAATGTGTCACTTTCAGCATACATTGAGATCACCCTCTTATTTTTACCTGATTTGCTTCAAAATTCATCAGAATAATGTTAAAACTTGGCACATGTAATCCTTTGAAAATGGGCAGGGAGGAGGGGCTCTATAGCGGCACCTTGTAGTGCAGTAAATGTGGAGTGAATTTGACATAGTCCTTTGATGTTTAACCGTTTTAAGTGCCTATTGCCCGCTGTGCACAGTTGCCCTGAAGCCACCGGGGTGGCGGTGCCACCGGGCTTGGGCCCGCCATCGCTGCTCGCAGCTATATTTATTCTTCTTCTTCTTCTTCTTCTCCAAAATGAATCGCATTTGAGAGGGCCTAAACGTGCTCGAAAACTCACGAAACTTTGCACACGCGTCAGAAGTGGTGAAAATTTACGTCTGTTATGGGTTTCGGAATTGGGCGTGGCAAAATGGCTCGATAGCGCCATCTAACGTACAGCCCCGCTCGCTACATTACACTAGGGCTTTGAAATTCGGTACACACATTTATCAGCCCAGTACCTACAAAAAATTCTCTTGGAGCGAAATCCGAAACCAAACAGGAAGTCAGATATTTTGAATTAATTCACCGTTTTTTGCATTTTCCAGACGTCGTACTTTAACGAACTCCTCCTAGAGATTTAATCAGATCAATGTCATTTTTGGTCAGTCTAATCTAAAGGCCTTTGTGACGTTAAATTGCGAAGATCTAGAGTTTTCACTGAAGGGCGTGTCCGTGGCGGCCTGACAAAGTTTGATGTCTTCGCCATGAAAAAGGAAGTTGTTGTAACTCAGACAAACAATGTCGGATCTACCCCAAACTTCACATGCTTTATTAGAGTCCTAACCTGAATACATCTTCATAACAATATTCAGTTACAGTCATAGCGCCACCTGCAGGCAACAGGAAATGACATGTTTTATACTGTGATTAACTCCTCATAGAGATTTAACCAGATCAACATCAAATGTTGTCAGTGTAATCTCAAGACCTTAGCGATGATAAATTTCACTGAAGGGCGTGTCTGTGGCGGCCTGACAAAGTCTGATGTTTCGCCATGAAAGAGGAAGCTGCTGTAACTCAGGCACACAATGTCCGATCTGCCCCAAACTTCACATGTGTGATAAGAGTCCTGGCCTAAAGACATCTATATGACAATATTTAGTTAGTCATAGCGCCACCTGCTGGCAACAGGAAATGGCATGCTTCACAATGTAATTCACTACCAGAGTCACATTTCATTATGCCACGAAGTACCAAACATGCTAGAGACACGTTAAATCATGCAACACTTGGCTGAGTGCTAATTTATGCGATTAACGCCACAAAAGAAACAGGAAGTTGTTGTAACTCAGGCATACAATGTCCGATCTGCCCCAAACTTCACTTGTGTGATAAGAGTCCTGGCCTAAAGACATCTATATGACAATATTTAGTTAGTCATAGCGCCACCTGCTGGCAACAGGAAATGGCATGCTTCAGGATGTAATTCACTACCAGAGTCACATTTCATTATGCCACAAAGTACCAAACATGCTAGAGACACGTTAAATCATGCAACACTTGGCTGAGTGCTAATTTATGCGATTAACGCCACAAAAGAAACAGGAAGTTGTTGTAACTCAGGCATACAATGTCCGATCTGCTTCAAACTTCACGTGTTCAATGATAGTCCTGGCCTGAAGACCTCAACATGGCAAAATTCAGTTAAGGTGAAAGCGCCACCTGTTGGCCGCAGGAAGTGTGGCATTTCGAAATGACTTTGGCATAATTCTCCTGTATTCACTCACTTAAATGCATGACGCCCACTGTTCACTGTTTTCCTGAGGCCAACGGGTGGCGGTGAGCCCGGGTGCGAGGGCCCTCTCAACGCTGCTTGCAGCTTTAATTCTTCTTCTTCTTCTTTAGGGCCCAAGCGAATTAAGCGCGCAGGGCCCTCTTGTTCTTCTAAGGATTATTAGGGCCCAAGCGAAAATTCGCGCAGGGCCCTCTTGTTCTTCTAAGGATTATTATTATTATTTTTTTTTTTTTTCCGTCTTCCGGGGCTTTTTGGGGGCCTTAACATGCTCAAAAACTCTTGAAAATTGGCACACACATTGGAATCCGCGGCCATTAGGACGCCGGAGAGGCTGGTACCCGGGCGTGGCAGGGGGGCTCGACAGCGCCCCCTTGAAAAAAGTCTGAAAATTTGGTCCATATATTAAACATGCTTGCACGTATTAGTATGAAACTCGGTACACATATAGACCTCTTCGGGCCGAACAACTTTCGCGCTCTAAGTTAATCGCCACGCCAACAGGAAGTCAGCTATTAAGGGTTGTTTGAAAAACGCATGCTCTGGAATTTGATATACTCCTCCTAGACGATTAATCCGATCGCCATCAAACTCGGTCAGCATGAAGTCAAGACACTGATGATTAAAAATTGCCAGGGGATTTTTGATATCTCGAACGGTTTGGCCGTGGCGAGGCAACGAATTTATGGCGAGAAAAAGGAAACAGGAAATGTGTTATAACGTCTTAATACATATATTGATCTTTATGAAACTTCACGAGTGTGTTCGTTATAGGAGTCTGATCACATGGATGTGACTATTGTGAGTCAAAGTTATAGCGCCACCAACTGGCAGCAGGAAGTGTATCACTTTTTGAAATGTTTTGAGATCACCCTCTTATTTTTACCTGATTTGCTTCAAACTTCATCAGTGTAATGTCAATACACAGCAGATGTAGATCTATGACAGGATTTTTGATATTTGAAATATTGTTGCCATGGCAACAGGTCAAACTGTAATAATATTCTTGAGTGTTTTTGAGGCTCTTAACATGCTTCAAATTGCATGAAACTCGACACACACATCAATATTGTCAACCAGTAGACATGGACAAAGCCATAGAAATGGGCGTGGTGGAGGGGCTCAGTAGCGCCACCTTTTGACAAAAGTGGGGGTTAGTTTTTCCTACAGTCACCAAACTCGGTACACATATTATTCTCATCAAGCCGGACAATTTTCTAATTTACATTCATTAGCTCCGACCAACAGGAAGTCAGCTATTTTGGTTTGAATGTTAATTTTTTGAAAAAACAGGCTATGAATTTTATACTACTACTCCTACAGGGTTTATCCAATTTACACCAAGCTTTTTTTAACTTGTTGCTAACACATTGAAGTTGTTTAATTGCAAACGGATTTTGGATATCTCAAACGGTTTGGCCGTGGCGAGGCAACGAATTTATGGCAAGAAAAGGGAAACAAAGTGTTATAACTTCTGCATACATTAATTGATTTTGATGAAACTTTGGCTTAGTCTTCGTTGTACAAGGCTGATCACATGGATTTGACTATTGTGATTCAAAGTCATAGCGCCACCAACTGGAAGCAGAAAATGTGTCACTTTCAGCATACATTGAGATCACCCTCTTATTTTTACCTGATTTGCTTCAAAATTCATCAGAATAATGTTAAAACTTGGCACATGTAATCCTTTGAAAATGGGCAGGGAGGAGGGTCTCTATAACGGCACCTTGTAGTGCAGTAAATGTGGAGTGAATTTGACATAGTCCTTTGATGTTTAACCGTTTTAAGTGCCTATTGCCCGCTGTGCACAGTTGCCCTGAAGCCACCGGGGTGGCGGTGCCACCGGGCTTGGGCCCGCCATCGCTGCTCGCAGCTATATTTATTATTTTTTTTTATTTATTTATTTATTTATTTATTTTTTCCGTCTTCCGGGGCTTTTTGGGGGCCTTAACATGCTCAAAAACTCTTGAAAATTGGCACACACATTGGAATCCGCGGCCATTAGGACGCCGGAGAGGCTGGTACCCGGGCGTGGCAGGGGGGCTCGACAGCGCCCCCTTGAAAAAAGTCTGAAAATTTGGTCCATATATTAAACATGCTTGCACGTATTAGTATGAAACTCGGTACACATATAGACCTCATCGGGCCGAACAACTTTCGCGCTCTAAGTTAATCGCCACGCCAACAGGAAGTCAGCTATTAAGGGTTGTTTGAAAAACGCATGCTCTGGAATTTGATATACTCCTCCTAGACGATTAATCCGATCGCCACCAAACTCGGTCAGCATGAAGTCAAGACACTGATGATTAAAAATTGCCAGGGGATTTTTGATATCTCGAACGGTTTGGCCGTGGCGAGGCAACGAATTTATGGCGAGAAAAAGGAAACAGGAAATGTGTTATAACGTCTTAATACATATATTGATCTTTATGAAACTTCACGAGTGTGTTCGTTATAGGAGTCTGATCACATGGATGTGACTATTGTGAGTCAAAGTTATAGCGACACCAACTGGCAGCAGGAAGTGTATCACTTTTGAAATGTTTTGAGATCACCCTCTTATTTTTTCCTGATTTGCTTCAAACTTCATCAGTGTAATGTCAATACACAGCAGATGTAGACCTATGACAGGATTTTTGATATTTGAAATATTGTTGCCATGGCAACAGGTCAAACTGTAATAATATTCTTGAGTGTTTTTGAGGCTCTTAACATGCTTCAAATTGCATGAAACTCGACACACACATCAATATTGTCAACCAGTAGACATGGACAAAGCCATAGAAATGGGCGTGGTGGAGGGGCTCAGTAGCGCCACCTTTTGACAAAAGTGGGGGTTAGTTTTTCCTACAGTCACCAAACTCGGTACACATATTATTCTCATCAAGCCGGACAATTTTCTAATTTACATTCATTAGCTCCGACCAACAGGAAGTCAGCTATTTTGGTTTGAATGTAAATTTTTTGAAAAAACAGGCTATGAATTTTATACTACTACTCCTACAGGGTTTATCCAATTTACACCAAGCTTTTTTTAACTTGTTGCGAACACATTGAAGTTGTTTAATTGCAAACGGATTTTGGATATCTCAAACGGTTTGGCCGTGGCGAGGCAACGAATTTATGGCGAGAAAAGGGAAACAGGAAATGTGTTATAACTTCTGCATACATTGATTGATGTTTATGAAACTTCAGGAGTGTGTTGGTTGTAGTAGTCTGATCACATGGATGTAACTATTGTGAGTCAAAGTTATAGCGCCACCAAATGGCAGCAAGAAGTGTATCACTTTTAAAATGCTTTGAGATCACCCTCTTATTTTTACCTGATTTGCTTCAAACTTCATCAGTGTAATGTCAATACACAGCAGATGTAGACCTATGACAGGATTTTTGATATTTGAAATATTGTTGCCATGGCAACAGGTCAAACTGTAATAATATTCTTGAGTGTTTTTGAGGCTCTTAACATGCTTCAAATTGCATGAAACTCGACACACACATCAATATTGTCAACCAGTAGACATGGACAAAGCCATAGAAATGGGCGTGGTGGAGGGGCTCAGTAGCGCCACCTTTTGACAAAACTGGGGGGGGTTATTTTTTCCTACAGTCACCAAACTCGGTACACATATTATTCTCATCAAGCCGGACAATTTTCTAATTTACATTCATTAGCTCCGACCAACAGGAAGTCAGCTATTTTGGTTTGAATGTTAATTTTTTGAAAAAACAGGCTATGAATTTTATACTACTACTCCTACAGGGTTTATCCAATTTACACCAAGCTTTTTTAACTTGTTGCTAACACATTGAAGTTGTTTAATTGCAAACGGATTTTGGATATCTCAAACGGTTTGGCCGTGGCGAGGCAACGAATTTATGGCAAGAAAAGGGAAACAAAGTGTTATAACTTCTGCATACATTAATTGATTTTGATGAAACTTTGGCTTAGTCTTCGTTGTACAAGGCTGATCACATGGATTTGACTATTGTGATTCAAAGTCATAGCGCCACCAACTGGAAGCAGAAAATGTGTCACTTTCAGCATACATTGAGATCACCCTCTTATTTTTACCTGATTTGCTTCAAAATTCATCAGAATAATGTTAAAACTTGGCACATGTAATCCTTTGAAAATGGGCAGGGAGGAAGGGGTCTATAGCGGCACCTTGTAGTGCAGTAAATGTGGAGTGAATTTGACATAGTCCTTTGATGTTTAACCGTTTTAAGTGCCTATTGCCCGCTGTGCACAGTTGCCCTGAAGCCACCGGGGTGGCGGTGCCACCGGGCTTGGGCCCGCCATCGCTGCTCGCAGCTATATTCTTCTTCTTCTTCTTCTTCTTCTTCTCCAAAGTGAATCTCATTTTAGAGGGCCTAAACGTGCTCGAAAACTCACGAAACTTTGCACACGCGTCAGAAGTGGTGAAAATTTACGTCTGTTATGGGTTTCGGAATTGGGCGTGGCAAAATGGCTCGATAGCGCCATCTAACGTACAGCCCCGCTCACTACATAACACTAGGGGTTTGAAATTCGGTACACACATTTATCAGCCCAGTACCTACAAAAAATTATCTTGGAGCGAAATCCGAAACCAAACAGGAAGTCAGATATTTTGAATTAATTCACCGTTTTTTGCATGTTCCAGACGTTGTACTTTAACGAACTCCTCCTAGAGATTTGATCAGATCAATGTCATTTTTGGTTAGTCTAATCTAAAGGCCTTTGTGACGTTAAATTGCGAAGATCTAGAGTTTTCACTGAAGGGCGTGTCCGTGGCGGCCTGACAAAGTTTGATGTCTTCGCCATGAAAAAGGAAGTTGTTGTAACTCAGACAAACGATGTCGGATCTGCCCCAAACTTTACATGCTTTATTAAAGTCCTAACCTGAAGACATCTTCATAACAATATTCAGTTACAGTCATAGCGCCACCTGCAGGCAACAGGAAATGACATGTTTTATACTGTGATTAACTCCTCATAGAGATTTAACCAGATCAACATCAAATGTTGTCAGTCTAATCTCAAGACCTTAGCGATGATAAATTTCAAAGATCTTGAGTTTTCGCTGAAGGGCGTGTCCGTCGCGGCCTGACAAAGTCTGATGTTTCGCCATGAAAGAGGAAACTGTTGTAACTCAGGCATACTATGTCCGATCTGCTCCAAACTTCACATGTGTGATAAGACTCCTAGCCTAAAGACGTCTATATGATAATATTCAGTTAGTCATAGCGCCACCTGCTGCCAACAGGAAGTGGCATGCTTTATACTGTAATTCACTACCAGATTCACATTTCATCATGCCACGAAGTACCAGACATGCTAGAAACAGGTTAACCCTTTGACGCGTACGATCACACCGGTGTGATCAGTCTTGGCTGGCCCCAGGAGCGTACGATCACACCGGTGTGATTAGAACGTTCAGTGCATTACGTGATCAACTGCCAAATTCAAATGTGCGTGCGCGCTTTAACTGGCGCTAAACCAGAGACGGACACACGCAGTGCTTTTCATATATCACATATATGCAGTGTTTTCAACCAAATAATGTTCATTTCAGGTTTCAGACATTTAAATACACATGAGTACTAACAAAACAATATATTTAGAGTTTGTAAAATACACAATGATGTCTATAGAAGCGGAAATAACAACCCTTTCCATTATAACTTGACAACACGTTTAATTCATATCAGATACACATTGTGAAAGTAACTTAAAAGCTTACTCTATTCTTCCCCAGTTCACCGGCACACTTACTTTCATGTATTTCGGGAGAAGTGGATAAATTCACGGGTTGTAAATCCAACAGATCCGATTCTCTGCGCGGTGCAAACTAACATGGCTGCGCGCGCCCATCGCTCATATGGCTCAACTAACGCGATCGTTATAAAGGTGTTTAAACAGCAAAACACATCTACTTGCACATATTTGGCAATCTGAATATTAGATATTTCATGCTATAGTTAACAAATTTGTGAATATTTTGAATAAAAAAGGAAAAATCAAATGAAAGCAGATCATCATTCATACAGTGCTGCGGTGTGCCACATAACAAGCAATGACGCGTCACCATGGAAACCATAAAGTGATAAGTTCTAAATAACGGTCGCTTCAAAAAACTCACGCTGGGGGGTCAGACAGAATATTTGAAACTTACGTGCGAAAGGGTTAAATCATGCAACACTTGGCTGAGTGCTAATTTATGCGATTAACGCCACGAAAGAAACAGGAAGTTGTTGTAACTCAGGCATACAATGTCCGATCTGCTTCAAACTTCACGTGTTCAATGATAGTCCTGGCCTGAAGACATCAACATGGCAAAATTCAGTTACGGTAAAAGCGCCACCTGTTGGCAGCAGGAAGTGTGGCACTTTTACATGATTTTGCCATAATTCTCCTGTTTTTACTCGCTTACATGCATGTCGCCCACTGTTCGCTGTTTTCCTGAGGCCAATGGGTGGCGGTGAGCCCGGGTGCGAGGGCCCTCTCAACGCTGCTTGCAGCTTTAATTATTATTCTTCTTCTCCAAAGTGAATCGCATTTTAGAGGGCCTAAACGTGCTCGAAAACTCACGAAACTTTGCACACGCGTCAGAAGTGGTGAAAATTTACGTCTGTTATGGGTTTCGGAATTGGGCGTGGCAAAATGGCTCGATAGCGCCATCTAACGTACAGCCCCGCTCGCTACATTACACTAGGGCTTTGAAATTCGGTACACACATTTATCAGCCCAGTACCTACAAAAAATTCTCTTGGAGCGAAATCCGAAACCAAACAGGAAGTCAGATATTTTGAATTAATTCACCGTTTTTTGCATTTTCCAGACGTTGTACTTTAACGAACTCCTCCTAGAGATTTAATCAGATCAATGTCATTTTTGGTCAGTCTAATCTAAAGGCCTGTGTGACGTTAAATTGCGAAGATCTAGAGTTTTCACTGAAGGGCGTGTCTGTGGCGGCCTGACAAAGTTTGATGTCTTCGCCATGAAAAAGGAAGTTGTTGTAACTCAGACAAACAATGTCGGGTCTGCCCCAAACTTCACATGCTTTATTAGAGTCCTGACCTGAAGACATCTTCATAACAATATTCAGTTACAGTCATAGCGCCACCTGCAGGCAACAGGAAATGACATGTTTTATACTGTGATTAACTCCTCATAGAGATTTAACCAGATCAACATCTGTTGTCAGTCTAATCTCAAGACCTTAGCGATGATAAATTTCAAAGATCTTGAGTTTTCGCTGAAGGGCGTGTCTGTGGCGGCCTGACAAAGTCTGATGTTTCGCCATGAAAGAGGAAGCTGCTGTAACTCAGGCATACAATGTCCGATCTGCCCCAAACTTCACATGTGTGATAAGAGTCCTGGCCTAAAGACATCTATATGACAATATTTAGTTAGTCATAGCGCCACCTGCTGGCAACAGGAAATGGCATGCTTCAGGATGTAATTCACTACCAGAGTCACATTTCATTATGCCACGAAGTACCAAACATGCTAGAGACACGTTAAACCATGCAACACTTGGCTGAGTGCTAATTTATGCGATTAACGCCACAAAAGAAACAGGAAGTTGTTGTAACTCAGGCATACAATGTCCGATCTGCTTCAAACTTCACGTGTTCAATGATAGTCCTGGCCTGAAGACATCAACATGGCAAAATTCAGTTATGGTGAAAGCGCCACCTCTTGGCAGCAGGAAGTGTGGCATTTCGAAATGACTTTGGCATAATTCTCCTGTATTCACTCACTTAAATGCATGACGCCCACTGTTCACTGTTTTCCTGAGGCCAACGGGTGGCGGTGAGCCCGGGTGCGAGGGCCCTCTCAACGCTGCTTGCAGCTTTAATTTTTATTTTTTATTTTTTCCGACTATTCGGGCATTTTCGGGGCCCTTACCATGCTCAAAAACTCTTGAAATTTTGCACACGGGTCAGAACCCGCGGCCATGACAGCCGTACAGAGGCTGGTACCCGGGCGTGGCAGGGGGGCTCGACAGCGCCCCCTTGAATTGCGCCCGAAAACTTGGTCCATATATCAAACACGCTTGCACATATAAGTCTAAAACTCGGTACACATATAGACCTCATCGGGCCGAACAACTTTCGTGCTCTAAGTTATACGTCATCTCAACAGGAAGTCAGCTATTATGGGTTGTTTGAAAAACGCATGCTCTGGAATTTGATATACTCCTCCTAGGAGATTATTCCGATCACCACCAAACTCGGTCATCATGAAGTCAAGACATCGATGATGAAAAATTGCCAGCGGATTTTTGATATCTCGAACGGTTTGGCCGTGGCGAAGCAACAAATTTATGGTGAGAAAAGGTAAACAGGAAGTGTGTTATAACTTCTGCATACATTGATTGATCTATATGAAACTTCACAAGTGTGTTGGTTGTAGTAGTCCGATCACATGGATGTGACTATTGTGAGTCAAAGTTATAGCGCCACCAACTGATAGCAAGCAGTGTGTCACTTTCAAAATGCTTTGAGATCACAATCTTATTTTTATCCGATTTGCTTCAAACTTCACCAGAATAATGTCAAGACATGGTGAATGTAGACCTTTGAAAAGAATAGTGATATCACAAACACTGTTGCCATGGCAACGCATCAAACTTTAATATTAGTTTTGGAAGCTTTTGAGACTCTTAACATGCTTCAAATTGCATGAAACTCAATGCACACGTCAGAGATATCAACCAGCAGACATGGGCAAAACCGTAGAAACGGGCGGGGAGCAGGGTCTCTATAGCGCCACCTTTTGACAAAAGTGGGGGGGTTTGTTTAACCTACAGTCACCAAACTCGGTACACTTATTGTTCTCATTAAGCCGGATATTTTTTTAATTTACAGTCATTAGCTCCGACCAACAGGAAGTCTGCTATTTTGGTTTGAATGTGGATTTTTTGACTAAACAGGCTCTGAATTTTAAACTACTACTTCTAGGGAGTTTATTCCATTCAGACCAAACTTTTTTTACATGTTGCGAAGACATTGAAGATGTTAAATTGAAAACGGATAATGGATATCTCGAACTGTCTTGCCATGGTAATAGATTGAAGTAATGTAAAAAAGGTAAACGGAATGACTCATATTCTCTAAAAAAAAAAAAAAAAAAAAACAATATACACAATTAATTTATATATAGAATAATATAGATGTTTGAAATAAACACATTTTATTCATTTTCTTCCAATTCAAAAAGCATGTGTAATTAAAAATAGGCAGATTAATCCATTTTTCAATCAAATATAATTAATGTAATACATAGAGTAACAACTAGAGGGCAGCATATACCTATTTTTAAAACAGGGTTGGATAAGTCAAACATATATAATCATTTTGATATATAAAGAACAAATAATTTGTTTTAATTATACTGTTTGTGCAGGTATATTAAAAAAAAATATCAAAGACTACTTTGTCATAATTAAGATTTTTTTTTGTTTTGTTTGTTTAAAATGATCTTCTCAGTCTGTCTCAGTCTCTCTCCCTCTCTGTCCTCCCCCATATTACCTCAGGCTCATTCGTGTGTGTGTGTGTGTGTGTGTGTGTGTGTGGGTGGGGGTGGGGGTGTCTGTGTGTGGGTCTATGTCTGTGTCACACTGTCTATATATATCTTTTTCTCTCTCTGTGTATGCATATGTGTGCTTTACAGTCTTATTTTTTCTAAATATTGAGTTATTTATTTTTAACAATTACAATGAGAATTTTTGAATTATTTATTTACTGATATAATTCAAATTTATTAAAAAAAAACCCTGTTTCAGTAAAATTTCACATGATTATGAAAGTGGCTGTTTAAAATAAACTTGCATAAGTGAGCAGAAAATTCAAGATATGAACCTTATTAATACCTGAGACTGACATTAAAATTGTCTTTGCAGGTTCTGTGATTTGGCTCTATTTATTATTTATTATTTTTCCATTTTATTTTTTATCTTATACCACACATATTAAAATTAAATGAATGCATGCTTTTGGTGCATAAGATTGGTGCACAAACAACAGCTCATGGAGGTCAAAAAACACATGAATAGAAGAGTGAGGATTATACAACATCAGCAATCACAAACATTCACATTATGGCTGGATTCGTTATTTCAGAGCATTGTGGAGTTTGCACAAATAACAGTATATAATTTGGTCTAGAATTTTTATAGGGGTTGTCTGAAGCCGACTTCAGACTGCATGATTTTCAAACTAATCTGGTCACTGTCCTTTTCACACTGCATTACTTTCGCTTTCGATTTGGTCGCTGTTGAGTTCAAAATGCATGATGGATCGGCGACGGAAGGTTTCACACTGCATGAATTTAGAATAGGAAGAATCGCCGACACATCTGTCTGGCACTCAAACTACGTTTCACAACCAAACACACGGGAGATGTGACAAGGAAACAACACAATATCACGTATGCAAGACCGGAGTTCTCAAGTGAGACTGGGTTTATTATTAAAAACGGTAACATGCAAGAAGCTTGCAATACGAATGGCCTGTGTGCTGATTTGCAGCGAAAACAAGAAAAATAAAAGAAGAATATGGAGGAGGAAATGGTTGGAGAGACTGTGACAGAGCACTCGCATAACAGAGCACTGATTTGCCTGTGATTTCGGGCATTTGTCTGCGATTTCACAAAACCTGTCTGTGAGCTAAAATCGGGGCTAAAATCATGCAGCCTGAACTCGCAATGAGAAAAAAACCCAGACATTTCAGATTATGATGATATTCTGCACTCATTTGAAATAGACTTATAACATTCTGTGACATGAAAGTCATCTCAATTTAAACGATCTCATGCATGTGGCTTTTGTGGTTTGTCATCATAGGAGCATCAGCCGCTGCAGTAAATGTGGTTTGAAATTGACATAGTCCTTTTATGTTTAATTGTTTTAAATGCACATTGCCCGCCGTGCACAGCTGACCTGAAGCAAACGGTGTGGCGGTGCCACCGGGCTTTGGCCCGTCGTCGCTGCTCGCAGCTATATTTATTTTTATTTTTTTTTCTAAGTTTTTGGGGTTTTTGGGGCCCTTAACATGCTCAAAAACTCTTGAAATTTTGTACACGGATCAGAACCCGCGGCCATTACAGCCGTACAAAAGCTGGTACCCGGGCATGGCAGGGGGGCTCGACAGCGCCCCCTTGAATGGGGTCCGAAAACATGGTCCATATATCAAACACGCTTGCAGATACAAATATGAAACTCTGTACACATATAGAAATCATCAGGCCAAACAATTTCGTATTCTAAGTTAAACGCCACCTCAACAGGAAGTCAGTTATTACGGGTTGTTTGAAAAACGCATGCTCTGGAATTTGATATACTCCTCCTAGGAGATTATTCCGATCACCACCAATCTCGGTCACCATGAAGTCAAGACATCGATGATGAAAAATTGCCAGCGGATTTTTGATATCTCGAACGGTTTGGCCGTGGCGAGGCAACAAATTTATGGCGAGAAAAGGGAAACAGGAAGTGTGTTATAACTTCTGCATACATTGATTGATCTTTATGAAACTTTACGAGTGTGTTGGTTGTAGTAGTCCGATCACATGGATGTGACTATTGTGAGTCAAAGTTATAGCGCCACCAACTGGCAGCAAGAAGTGTGTCACTTTCAAAATGCTTTGAGATCACCATCTTATTTTTATCCGATTTGCTTCAAACTTCACCAGAATAATGTCAAGACATGGTGAATGAAGACCTTTGAAAAGAATAGTGATATCACAAACACTGTTGCCATGGCAACGCATCAAACTTTAATATTAGTTTTGGAAGCTTTTAAGACTCTTAACATGCTTCAAATTGCATGAAACTCAATGCACACATCAGAGATATCAACCAGCAGACATTGGCAAAACCATAGAAACGGGCGGGGAGCAGGGCCTCTATAGCGCCACCTTTTGACAAAAGTGGGGGGGTTTGTTTAACCTACAGTCACCAAACTCGGTACACTTATTGTTCTCATTAAGCCGGATATTTTTTTAATTTACAGTCATTAGCTCCGACCAACAGGAAGTCTGCTATTTTGGTTTGAATGTGGATTTTTTGACTAAACAGGCTCTGAATTTTAAACTACTACTTCTAGGGAGTTTATTCCATTCAGACCAAACTTTTTTTACATGTTGCTAAGACATTGAAGTTGTTAAATTGAAAACGGATAATGGATATCTCGAACTGTCTTGCCATGGTAATAGATTGAAGTAATGTAAAAAAGGTAAACGGAATGACTCATATTCTCTATTAAAAAAAAAAAAAAAAAAACACTATACACAATTAATTTATATATAGAATAATATAGATGTTTGAAATAAACACATTTTATTCATTTTCTTCCAATTCAAAAAGCATGTGTAATTAAAAATAGGCAGATTAATCCATTTTTCAATCAAATATAATTAATGTAATACATAGAGTAACAACTAGAGGGCAGCATATACCTATTTTTAAAACAGGGTTGGATAAGTCAAACATATATAATCATTTTGATATATAAAGAACAAATAATTTGTTTTAATTATACTGTTTGTGCAGGTATATAAAAAAAAAAATATCAAAGACTACTTTGTCATAATTAAGATTTTTTTTTTGTTTTGTTTGTTTAAAATGATCTTCTCAGTCTGTCTCAGTCTCTCTCCCTCTCTGTCCTCCCCCATATTACCTCAGGCTCATTCGTGTGTGTGTGTGGGTGGGTGGGTGGGGGTGGGGGGTGTCTGTGTGTGGGTCTATGTCTTGTCACACTGTCTATATATATCTTTTTCTCTCTCTCTGTATGCATATGTGTGCTTTACAGTCTTATTTTTTTCTAAATATTGAGTTATTTATTTTTAACAATTACAATGAGAATTTTTGAATTATTTATTTACTGATATAATTCAAATGTATTAAAAAAAACCCTGTTTCAGTAAAATTTCACATGATTATGAAAGTGGCTGTTTAAAATAAACTTGCATAAGTGAGCAGAAAATTCAAGATATGAACCTTATTAATACCTGAGACTGACATTAAAATTGTCTTTGCAGGTTCTGTGATTTGGCTCTATTTATTATTTATTATTTTTCCATTTTATTTTTTATCTTATACCACACATATTAAAATTAAATGAATGCATGCTTTTGGTGCATAAGATTGGTGCACAAACAACAGCTCATGGAGGTCAAAAAACACATGAATAGAAGTGTGAGGATTATACAACATCAGCAATCACAGACATTCACATTATGTCTGGATTAGTTATTTCAGAGCATTGTGGAGTTTGCACAAATAAAAGTATATAATTTGGTCTAGAATTTTTATAGGGGTTGTCTGAAGCCGACTTCAGACTGCATGATTTTCAAACTAGTCTGGTCACTGTCTTTTTCACACTGCATTACTTTCGCTTTCGATTCAGTCGCTGTTGTGTTCAAAATGCATGATGGATCGGCGACAGAAGGTTTCACACTGCATGAATTTAGAATAGGAAGAATCGCCGACACATCTGTCTGGCACTCAAATTACGTTTCACAACCAAACACACGGGAGATGTGACAAGGAAACAACACAATATCAAGTAGGCAAGACCGGAGTTCTCAAGTGAGACTGGGTTTATTATTAAAAACGGTAACCCGCAAGAAGCTTGCAATACGAATGGTCTGTGTGCTGATTTGCAGCGAAAACAAGAAAAATAAAAGAAGAATATGGAGGAGGAAATGTTTGGAGAGACTGTGACAGAGCACTCGCATAACAGAGCACTGATTTGCCTGTGATTTCGGGCATTTGTCTGCGATTTCACAAAACCTGTCTGCAAGCTAAAATCGGGGCTAAAATCATGCAGCCTGAACTCGCAATGAGAAAAAACCCAGACATTTCAGATTATGATGATATTCTGCACTCATTTGAAACAGACTTATAATATTCTGTGACATGAAAGTCATCTCAATTTAAACGATCTCATGCATGTGGCTTTTGTGGTTTGTCATCATAGGAGCATCAGCCGCTGCAGTAAATGTGGTTTGAAATTGACATAGTCCTTTTATGTTTAATCGTTTTAAATGCACATTGCCCGCCATGCACAGCTGACCTGAAGCAACCGGGGTGGTGGTGCCACCGGGCTTTGGCCCGTCATCGCTGCTCGCAGCTATATTTATTTTTTTTATATTTTTTTTTCCGACTATTCTGGCATTTTTGGGGCCCTTACCATGCTCGAAAACTCTTGAAAATTTGCACACACATTGGAATCCGTGGCCAACAGGGCCGGGCAGAAGCTGGTACCCGGGCGTGGCAGGGGGGCTCGACAGCGTCCCCTTGAATGGGGTCCGAAAACATGGTCTATATATCAAACAGGCTTGCACATACAAGTATAAAACTTGGTACACATTTAGACCTCATCGGACCAAACAACTTTCGTACTCTAAGTTAAACGCCACGCCAACAGGAAGTCAGCTATTAACACTAGAAGTCCCAGAGAGCAGCCATTTGGCTTTTCTACCTATAAAACCCGCAGGACAGCCGATGGGCTGGAAGTCTTTAGGCTAATATCCTTAATCAGCTGTGAACAGTTGCTTTTGTTATGTAAACAATGTGGGGCCATGCTGAGCCACTTCAAGGAAACTTGTGTTTCACTTTGCCATCTTAGGGAGAAATCAACACACATGTTTTTTTTTTTTTTTTTTCCTTTGTTGCTGAGATCTATTGATAAAAATAGTACAAAATAAAATAAAGAAACCAACCATTTGTACACATATTTACAAATAATATTAAAAAGTGAGTAAGTACATTCCAGCAATCACTCACAATCCTGGCACTGCCTGGCAATATATTATAAATACATTTTGTATATATTCATTATATATTAATCTTATATTTGAAATACATCGTAAGTCCATTTTTAAAAGTGTTTGAAAGATGGGTTCAAGTGTACTACAAGTGGTAACTAAATACATTTTTTCTATACAGAGATAGTATGTTAAAGCACATTTTATTTCAAATTCATGGTGTCTCAAAATAGCACAGAGTACACTTAGATGTTCTTAAGATTATCTTAAGAAGTAGTAAAGAAGAGCTTTTAGTATATTAAGTACAAAATAAGTGCGCGGAAATAGAGCACTGGACATTATGGAAGTGTAAAAGTGTACTAAAATAAAGAGTATTTTATTTCACTTTTTTTTTTCACCTGGGTAGACACTCCAACACTTTCCGTTTGCATTAAGATTATTTTTTATTACCACACTGGCAGATATTGATCATTTTACTTAAGTAAAATGCACTTAATTTAGATCCCCCCCAGGAAACAAGACTAAATATCATATATAATTTTCTCATATAGAAAATCCATCTTGATTTAAGATTTTTTTTTTTTTTTTTTAATTTACTTTAAATAGGATAAAAAAAATACTTAGTATGAAAAGCATTTTTGCAGTGTGAATGAGTGAGTTAACTTTTTAAACATCACTTGCACTCCCTCATTTCAGGGTTAACATACTCAGAGTTTTCACTTAACCTCCTTTCTGAAACCGGCCCATGGTCAATCAAGTTCTCTGCTTTTAGCAGCCCTCCCTCCCCCACACATACAAACAAGCCACCAGCAACCATTCACACACACACACCCAACCCCCCTGCAGGTTGCTCAGGTAATGACCATATTTACACATGAATTGATGCTAATGATAGCCAAAAGACTAGCCAGTTAGCATCCACTTGGCTAAAGGGGGGTTACAAATCTCTGGGACTTCTAGTGTTAAGGGTTGTTTGAAAAACGCATGCTCTGGAATTTGATATACTCCTCCTAGACGATTAATCCGATTGCCACCAAACTCAGTCAGCATGAATACAAGACATTGATGATGAAAAATTGCCAGCGGATTTTTGATATCTCGAACGGTTTGGCCGTGGCGAGGCAACGAATTTATGGCGAGAAAAAGGGAAACAGGAAATGTGTTATAACGTCTGCATACATATATTGATCTTTATGAAACTTCACGAGTGTGTTGGTTGTAGTAGTCTGATCACATGGATGTGACTATTGTGAGTCAAAGTCATAGCGCCACCAACTGGCAGCAGGAAGTGTATCACTTTTTGAAATGCTTTGAGATCACCCTCTTATTTTTACCTGATTTGCTTCAAACTTCATCAGTGTAAAGTCAATACACAGCAGATGTAGACCTATGACAGGATTTTTGATATTTGAAATATTGTTGCCATGGCAACAGGTCAAACTGTAATAATATTCTTGAGTGTTTTTGAGGCTCTTAACATGCTTCAAATTGCATGAAACTCGACACACACATCAATATTGTCAACCAGTAGACATGGACAAAGCCATAGAAATGGGCGTGGTGGAGGGGCTCAGTAGCGCCACCTTTTGACAAAAGTGGGGGGGTTAGTTTTTCCTACAGTCACCAAACTCAGTACACATATTGATCTCATCAAGCTGGACAATTTTCTTATTTACATTCATTAGCTCCGACCAACAGGAAGTCAGCTATTTTTGTTTGAATGTTAATTTTTTGAAAAAAAAAAAAAAAACAGGCTATGAATTGTATACTACTACTCCTACAGGGTTTATCCAATTTACACCAAGCTTTTTTTAACTTGTTGCTAACACATTGAAGTTGTTTAATTGCAAACAGATTTTGGATATCTCAAATGGTTTGGCTGTGGCGAGGCAACGAATTAATAGCAAGAAAAGGGAAACAAAGTGTTATAACTTCTGCATACATTAATTCATTTTGATGAATCTTCGGCTTTGTCTTCGTTCTACAAGGCTGATCACATAGATGTGACTATTGTGAGTCAAAGTTATAGCGCCACCAACTGGCAGCAGGAAATGTGTTACTTTCAGCATGCTTTGAGATCACCATCTTATGTTTACCCTATTTGCTTCAAACTTCATTTAAATAATTTCAAAACATGTCAGATGTAGACCTTTGAAAAGAATTGTGATATCTCAAACACAGTTGCCTTGGCAACGCATCAAACTTTCATATTGGTTTTGAATGCGTTTGAGACTCTTAGCATGCTTCAAATTGTTTGAAACTCCACACACACATCAGGATTGTTAGCCAGTAGACATGGGCAAAGCCTTCGAAACGGGCAGGGAGGAGGGGCTCAATAGCACTACCTTGTAGTGCAGTAAATGTGGAGTGAATTTGACAGTCCTTTTATGCTTAACTGTTTGAAATGCCCATTGTCCGCCATGCACAGTTGCCCTGAAGCCACAGGCGTGGCGGTGCCACCGGGCTTTGGCCCGTCATCGTTGCTCGCAGCTATATTTATTTATTTATTTTTTTTTTTTTCGACTATTCGGGCATTTTTGGGGCCCTTACCATGCTCGAAAATTCTTGAAAATGTGCACACACATTGGAATCCGCGGCCAACAGGGCCGGGCAGAAGCTGGTACCCAGGTGTGGCAGGGGGGCTCTACAGCGCCCCCTTGAATGGGGTCCGAAAACATTGTCTATATATCAAACACGATTGCACATACAAGTATAAAACTCGGTACACATATAGACCTCATCGGGCCAAACAACTTTTGTACTCTAAGTTAAACGCCACGCCAACAGGAAGTCAGCTATTAAGTCAAGTCAAGTCAAGTCAAATTTATTTATATAGCGCTTTTACAATTGGTAATTGTTCAAAGCAGCTTTACATATTAGAAGCACAGAAAAAGGGAAATGGTTAAAAATAAGCTGTACAACCAAGCGTGGTAATATGTAAAATATACAAGATGGTGCTACATTAAGCCAATGTCGGCTGACTCCCAGGGGTGGAAAAAACCCCCCTAGGAGAAAAACCCAGCCTGCTAGCACTGGGAAAAAAGTCCTAGGAGGGAAAAAACCCCTTGGAAGATATATATAATATATGTAAATGGATATGGAGATCAAAATCTGAATTATACATTTTTATTATAGAGATTAAAAATAGATTATATATAAATATATGTAAGCGGATACGGGGATTAAAAATCTGAATTATAGATGCAGCCAGAACTGGGTCTGTAGGCCCATTGTCTCCTGGGCTACGTTGTAGTCAGGTCCAGACACTCCATCTGATCTGGATACGGCCTGAATCCAGCACCCGGCAAACCTCAGGATAAGCAGAGAGACAGATATAAGCGGAGATGCCATTCTTTTTCTGATGTACAGGTATATCTAGTGTTATAGGAAATGTTCTCGGTTCCGGCCGACCTAAATATTGCAGCGTAACAATCCTTTAATGGATTTGAAAAATGTTAATGTATTGATAATGTGTTATGTGTATGCAAGAGCAAAGAGATGTGTTTTTAGTCTAGATTTAAACTGACAGAGTGTGTCTGCTTCCCGAACAACGCTAGGAAGATTGTTCCAGAGTTTAGGTGCTAAATAGGAAAAGGATCTGCCGCCTTCAGTTGATTTTGATATTCTGGGTATTATCAACTGGCCTGAATTCTGAGATCGCAATAAACGTGAAGGACTATAATGCATTAAGAGCTCACTTAGGTACTGGGGAGCTAAACCATTTAGAGCTTTATAAGTAAGTAGCAAGATTTTAAAATCTAATGTAATGTTGACAGAACTGGGCTAATATGGTCATACTTTCTGTTTCTAGTAAGAACTCTAGCTGCCGCATTTTGGACCAACTGTAGTTTGTTTAAAAGCCGAGCAGAACAACCACCCAGTAGAGCGTTACAATAATCTAGTCTTGAGGTCATGAACGCATGAACCAACTGTTCCGCATTTGTCATTGAGAGCATATGCGTTTTACAGATACTAGAAACATGACTTTCAAATGAAAGATTGGTATCAAAGAGCACACCCAGGTTCCTAACTGAGGACGAAGATTTAATGGAGCACCCGTCAAGTGTTAGAGAGTATTCAAGGTTTTTTCGTGAGGAAGTTTTTGGTCCAAAGATTAGGATATCAGTTTTTTCTGAATTTAATAATAAGAAATTTCTTGTCATCCAGTTTTTAATGTCAGCTATGCATTCTGTTAGTTTTGTGAATTTGTAGGTTTCGTCAGGGCGCGAGGAAATATAGAACTGAGTATCGTCAGCGTAGCAGTGAAAACTAACACCATGCTTCCTAATTATCTCTCCTAAGGGCAGCATGTACAGAGTGAAAAGCAACGGTCCTAGTACTGAGCCTTGTGGTACTCCATATTTAACCTGTGATCGATACGACATCTCTTCATTAACTACTACAGACTGATAACGGTCAGATAAGTACGATTTGAACCATGCCAAAGCAATTCCACTAATGCCAATATAGTTTTCAAGTCTTTTTAGAAGAATGTTGTGATCGATAGTGTCAAAAGCAGCACTGAGATCTAATAACACTAATAGAGAAATACAGCCACAATCGGATGATAAGAGTAGATCGTTTGTAACTCTAACGAGAGCAGTCTCAGTACTATGGTTTGGTCTAAATCCTGAATGGAAATCCTCACAGATTCCATTTCTTTCTAAAAAGGAACACAGTTGTGTTGAAACTGCCTTTTCTAGTATCTTTGACAGAAAAGGTAGATTCGAGATTGGCCTGTAATTTACTAAATCTCTCGGATCTAGTTGAGGTTTTTTAATACGAGGTTTAATAATAGTCTGCTTAAAGGTTTTTGGCACGTATCCTAGTGTTAAGGATGAATTAATTATATCAAGAAGTGGACCTACGACCTCTGGAAGCATTTCTTTCAGTAGTTTAGTCGGCATTGGGACTAACATACATGTTGTTGATTTTGATGATTTGATAAGTTTAGATAATTCTTCCTCTCCTATAGCGGCGAATGATTCTAGTTTTACCTCAGGGACACTACAGTGCACTGTCTGAAGCGTAACTGTAGACGGTTGCATGTTTTTAATTGTCTCTCTAATATTATCAATCTTGCAAGTAAAGAAGTTCATAAAGTCATTACTGCTGTGCTCTATGGAAACATCAGCAGTTGAATCTCTGTTTCTAGTTATTTTGGCACTGTGTCAAATAAATACCTAGGATTATGTTTGTTTTCTATTAAGAGATTTGAAAAATAAGTAGATCTAGCATTTCTTATAGCCGTTCTGTACTCAATCATTTTTTCTTTCCACGAAAGGCGAAAAACTTCTAGTTTTGTTTTCTTCCAACTACATTCAGCTTTTCTAACAGCTCGTTTTACAGCCCGAGTGTGCTCATCATACCACGGCGTTGGATTAGTTTCCTTAATCTTCTTTAGACGTAAAGGAGCGACTGCATCTAATGTGGTGGAAAAGAGAGAGCCAATAGTTTCTGTTGCAGCATCGAGTTCTTCTAAGTTGTCAGGTATACTAAGGCGATGAAACTGCTCGGGGAGATTATTTATAAAGCAATCTTTAGTGGTAGACGTGATGGTTCTACAATATTTATGGCTGGGTGGTGGTTTTGCAGCCTTGGCTAATTGTATTATACACGAGACTAGATAATGATCTGATATATCATCGCTCTGCTGTAGAATTTCAACAGCATCAATATCAATTCCATGCGACAGTATTAGATCTAGGGTATGATTACGACAATGAGTGGGTCCTGACACGTGTTGTCTAACTCCAATAGAGTTTAAAATGTCTGCAAATGCCAATCCAAATGCGTCTTTATTATTATCTACATGGATATTAAAATCACCAACAACAAGTACTTTACCCGCAGCCAGTACTAACTCTGATAGGAAATCAGCAAATTCTTTGATAAAGTCAGTATGGTGCCCTGGTGGCCTGTATACAGTAGCCAGCACAAATGTCAACTTACATAATGTTACATAAAGCACCATCACTTCAAAGGAATTATATTTGAAATTCTTTTGAGTGATTCTGAATATATTACTATAAATTACAGCAACACCTCACCCTTTGCCTTTCTGTCGAGGATTGTGTCGATAATCATAACCTTGAGGACTAGATTAATTTAAAGTAATGTAATTGTCACGATCACCGTCTGCCCCTGTCAAGTTTCGGACTACATTTCCCATCATCCCCCCTGTCAATCACATGCACTCACTCCACCAATCACCTGTTGCCACATACAGTCATGCACACTCCACACTAATCACCACACCCAGCTGATACGCATTACCTGGACTATAAAGGACTCACACATACACCACCTCACCGCGAAGTCTTGATTTCCCAGTGTGTCATTTCTGAGCGTTTCTGTGTTTCCTGTCTGCCCGTGTTTGATCTTGCCTGTTCCTGTTTATTGACCCGTTGCTGCCTGTCCTGACTCTTGCCTTGTATACCGACCTGTGAATGATATCCGCCTGCCTCGATCTACTGCCTGTACTCTGACTACGACTCTGCCTGTTCCTTGCTGTTCCTGTTTGCCCCTGATCGACTCAGCCTGTACGACTATGCTCACTTTGAATAAAAGCTTGCAAATGGATCTCTGCCTCAGTCCCACTTCATTACAGTAATCGTCTGGTTTTAGCCAGGTTTCTGTCAAACACAGCAAGTCTAGTTTATTGTCTGTGATAATTTCATTTACAATAAGTGCTTTTGAAGAAATAGATCTAATATTCAGTAACCCAAGCTTTATCATTTGTTTATCTGATTTATCTGTGATTTTCATTTTTTGAACATCAATTAAATTTTTACCCTTAAAAGGTTTCGGAAGTTTTTTGTATTTACTAGTTCGAGGTACAGACACAGTCTCTATGTGATAATATCTAGGTGAAAGAGTTTCTATGTGCTGTGAATTATTTGAGTTCTGTGACGTGAGGCGGCTAGCAGACGGTCGGTTTCGCCAGTTTGTCTGCGTCCTGATCTGGGCCCTGGTTTGTCATGTTTCAGCTCTAAGACTATTTGCCAAATTTCTAGATAGAAGAGCAGCACCATCTCGGGAGGGATGAATACCATCTCTTTTCAACAGATCAGGTCTGCCCCAAAAGCTTTTCCAATTGTCTATGAAACCTATATTATTCTGCGCACACCACTTAGACAGCCAGCCATTGAGTGATGATGACCTGCTAACTATCTCATCACTCCGACGAACAGGAAGAGGGCCAGAACAAATTACTTTTGCTGACATTGAATTTGCGAGTTCACACACCTCTTTAATGTTAATTTTAGTGATCTCCGACTGGCGAAGTCGAACATCATTTGTGCCGACGTGAATAATGATTTTAGAATATTTACGTTTAGCATTAGCCAGCACTTTTAAATTTGCTTTGATGTCAGGTGCTCTGGCCCCCGGCAAACATGTGACTATGGTGGCTGGTGTCTCTATTTTCACGTTCCGTGTAATAGAATCGCCAATTACTAGGGCATTTTCAACAGGATTCTCAGTGGGTGCGTCACTGAGTGGGGAGAACCTGTTTGATGTTCTAATCGGAACGGAAGAGTGATGTTTGTTCTTGCCATTATGCCGCCTCACAGTCACCCAGTTAGCCTGCTGCGTGGCTTCTACAACCGGAACCGAATGTGCAGTGTTTACTAGGCTAGTCGCATCCAAAGCAGTATCTAAGGCCCTTTCATTCTCACTATCCTCAATTAAAGTTTGGATGCGTGTCTCTAATTCTGAGATTCTCTCTGTCAGCCTGACAATATCCCTGCATTTATCACATGTGTAAGTCTCACTGCTGACAGAAAGAGCTAAGCTGTACATGTTGCATTTACTACACATGATAATCGTCGGACATGACTGACCGTGTGTTTGATGAACGCCGTCCGGAAAACTGCAACGCACACGGGACTCGCTGGCTGGATGTCTCGGTCGCTTGCCGGTGCCTGGGGCGAGGGTGATGTGCGGGACGCTGTACCTCGCGGTGGATCGATGAATGCCGGGCAGCAACGTCTCCACAGCTTCCCGATCTGGCGAGGACAGATCAGAATAACATACATCGGATAAATCCTCCATTCAATCGACAAGGAAGGTTTGGTTTAAAGGAAAAAAGAAATTAGACGGTAGCTAGCAGGCTAGCTTGAGCAGCGTTGAACCGGAAGTTCAGGTTCCAACAATCAGAGCCAACCTGATTGTTAAGGGTTGTTTGAAAAACGCATGCTCTGGAATTTGATATACTCCTCCTAGACTATTAATCCGATCGCCACCAAACTCAGTCAGCATGAAGACAAGACACTGATGATTAAAAATTGCCGGCGGATTTTTGATATCTCGAACGGTTTGGCCGTGGCGAGGCAACAAATTTATGGCGAGAAAAAGGAAACATGAAATATGTTATAACGTCTGCATACATAGTTCAAGTTCAAGTTCAAGTTCAAGTTTATTTGTATAGCACATTTCCAACAGCCCCCAGGCTGACCAAAGTGCTTTACAGAAGAGAAAGAATATCACACATACAACAAAATAAACCAGAAGAAAAAAGAAAATATATATATATATAAAACCACCTATTAAAAGTTAACATATCATGGAGATCAGTACACTAAAGAAAATAAAAACGTTTTTAGCAAGGACTTAAAAATAGGCAAGGAAGGGGCCAGCCTGATCTCTAAAGGTAGAGTATTCCAGAGTCGTGGCCCTGCTACCGCAAATGCACGCTCACCTCTACGCTTCAGTCTAGTGCGTGGAACGACCAACAAAGCCTGATCACAGGAACGGAGGCTTCTGGGTGGAGTATAGGAGTGAAGGAGTTCAGATAGATAAACAGGAGCTTTGTTATGTAGGGATTTGTAAACGAATAGGAGAATTTTAAAGTCAATTCTCTGACAAATCGGCAGCCAATGAAGGGATCTAAGAATCGGAGTGATGTGTTCATGTTTGCGACACTTTAAGAGAAGTCTGGCAGCAGCATTTTGGACTAGCTGAAGTCGGGCAATTTGAGATTTAGATATACCGCAATATAAGGAATTGCAATAATCTAGACGCGACGTAACAAATGCATGAACAGCCATTTCGAGAGTTTTTGGGGTGAGAAAGTTTTTGATTTTAGACAGTAAGCGAAGCTGATAACTGGATCCAATAACAGAGGAGATATGTCTGTCAAATTTTAAATGCTGGTCAATAATAATACCTAGGTTCTGCACCCGTGTCAATCTAAAAGCAGATAAACTTTCTAGCTCAGGGCTTGTACACTGAGAGTTCTCATTGGGACCGAATACAATTACCTCAGTCTTGTCTTTGTTTAAGAAGAGGAAGTTTTGTGCTAACCATAGTTTAACCTCCTCTAAACATTGGAGAAGAGAGGTGATTGCAGTGGAATTGTTTTTCTTGACTGGAAGATAGATTTGAGTGTCATCTGCGTAGAAATGAAAGGACACACCATGCTTTCGTAGAATAGAGCCCAAAGGGAGCATGTACAGAGAGAAAAGAGAGGGAGCTAAGATAGAGCCTTGTGGAAGGCCACAGGGCAGAGGAGCAGGGGAAGAGGAAAAATTACCCAGTTTCACTAAAAATCTTCTGTCAGATAGGTATGACTGAAACCATTTCAGAGCGTTAGCTTTTAGACCTACCCAAGACTCTAGTCTAGCTAATAGTAAGGAGTGGTCTATGGTATCAAAAGCGGCTGATAAATCTAAAAGAATAAGAATCACAGAGTCCCCAGAGTCAGTAGAGAGGTAAATGTCGTTTAGCACTCTCAGAAGGGCGGACTCAGTGCTGTGAGCAGACTTAAAACCAGACTGGAAAACCTCATAAATAGAATTGCTAGTCATAAAATGTTGAAGTTGATTCAGCACAATTTTCTCTAAAACTTTTGAAATAAAAGGTAAAACAGAAATAGGACGAAAATTTTTCAGGACAGTGGGGTCCAGTGAAGGCTTCTTGAGCAGAGGAGTGACTGTGGCAACTTTAAGGTCAGCAGGAACAGAGCCAGTTTGGAGACACTTATTAACAAGAGATAACAGACCAGGCCCAATCGAATCAATAATTAATTTAAAAAATTTGGGGTGAATAATATCACTCGGACAAAATGAGGGTTTAAGATTGACAATCACCTCCTTCAATTCCTGGAGATTAATGGGTTCAAAAGCATCCAAAAATGCAGAGGCA
This sequence comes from Chanodichthys erythropterus, assembly GCF_024489055.1. Classification (NCBI taxonomy): domain Eukaryota; kingdom Metazoa; phylum Chordata; class Actinopteri; order Cypriniformes; family Xenocyprididae; genus Chanodichthys; species Chanodichthys erythropterus. The sequence continues at coordinate 14,651,879 of NC_090227.1, read as the reverse complement.
GGTGACATAATTGGAGAATTGGTTAACGTTAAGGTGGGACAGACACCAAGTCTTAAGTTCGTAATTTTGTCACTAAAGTATCTCAAGAAGTTTTCACATAGAGCATCAGAGGCAACAGGCAAAGTGTTAACAGAAGGATTGGTAACAGATTGAATAATTGAAAACAAAACCTTTGGCTTAGAATGATTAGTTTCAATTAGGTTAGAGAAATATGCAGCTTTTGCAGACTTAGCTGCATATATTGATCTTTATGAAACATCACGAGTGTGTTGGCTGTAGTAGTCTGATCACATGGATGTGACTATTATGAGTCAAAGTTATAGCGCCATCAACTGGCAGCAGGAAGTGTATCACTTTTTGAAATGCTTTGAGATCACCCTCTTATTTTTACCTGATTTGCTTCAAACTTCATCAGTGTAAAGTCAATACACAGCAGATGTAGACCAATGACAGGATTCTTGATATTTGAAATATTGTTGCCATGGCAACAGGTCAAACTGTAATAATATTCTTGAGTGTTTTTGAGGCTCTTAACATGCTTCAAATTGCATGAAACTCGACACACACATAAATATTGTCAACCAGTAGACATGGACAAAGCCATAGAAATGGGCATGGTGGAGGGGCTCAGTAGCGCCACCTTTTGACAAAAGTGGGGTGGTTAGTTTTTCCTACAGTCACCAAACTCGGTACACATATTGTTCTCATCAAGCCGGACAATTTTCTAATTTACATTCATTAGCTCCGACCAACAGGAAGTCGGCTATTTTTGTTTGAATGTTATTTTTTTGAAAAAAACAGGCTATGAATTTTATACTACTACTCCTACAGGGTTTATCCAATTTACACCAAGCTTTTTTTAACTTGTTGCTAACACATTGAAGTTGCTTAATTGCAAATGGATTTTGGATATCTCAAATGGTTTGGCCGTGGCGAGGCAACAAATTAATAGCAAGAAAAGGGAAACAAAGTGTTATAACTTCTGCATACATTAATTAATTTTGATGAATCTTCAGCTGTGTCTTCGTTCTACAAGGCTGATCACATAGATGTGACTATTGTGAGTCAAAGTTATAGCGCCACCAACTGGCAGCAGGAAATGTGTTACTTTCAGCATGCTTTGAGATTACCATCTTATGTTTACCCTATTTGCTTCAAACTTAATTTAAATAATGTCAAAACATGTCAGATGTAGGCCTTTGAAAAGAATTGTGATATCTCAAACACAGTTGCCTTGGCAATGCATCAAACTTTTATATTGATTTTGAATGCTTTTGAGACTCTTAGCATGCTTCAAATTGTTTGAAACTCCACACATACATCAGGATTGTTAGCCAGTAGACATGGGCAAAGCCTTAGAAACGGGCATGGAGGAGGGGCTCTATAGCGCTACCTTGTAGTGCAGTAAATGTGGAGTGAATTTGACAGTCCTTTTATGCTTAACTGTTTTAAATGCCCATTGCCCGCTATGCACAGTTGCCCTGAAGCCACAGGGGTGGCGGTGCCACCGGGCTTTGGCCCGTCATCGCTGCTCGCAGCTATATTTATTTATTTTTTTTTTTCACGTTTTGGGGGTTTTTGGGGCCCTTAACATACTCAAAAACTCGAAATTTTGCACACAGGTCAGAACCCGCGGCCTTTACAGCCGGAGAAAACTGGTACCCGGGCGTGGCAGAGGGGCTCGACAGCGCCCCCTTGAATTGGGTCAGAAAACGTGGTCCATATATCAAACACGCTTGCACATACAAGTATAAAACTTGGTACACATATAGACTTTATTGGGCCAAACAACTTTCGTACTCTAAGTTATACGTCACCTCAACAGGAAGTCAGCTATTATGGGTTGTTTGAAAAACGCATGCTCTGGAATTTGATATACTCCTCCTAGGCAATTAATCCGATCACCACCAAACTCGGTCAGCATGAAGTCAAGACATTGATGATGAAAAATTGCCAGCGGATTTTTGATATCTTGAACGGTTTGGCTGTGGCGAGGCAACAAATTTATGGTGAGAAAAGCGAAACAGGAAATGTGTTATAACTTCTGCATACATTGATTGATCTTTATGAAACTTCACAAGTGTATTGGTTGTAATAGTCAGATCACATGGATATGATTATTGTGAGTCAAAGTTAAATGCCCCCAACTGGCAGCAGGAAGCGTGTCACTTTCAAAATGCTTTGAGATCACCATTTTATTTTTATCCGATTTGCTTCAAACTTCACCACAATAATATCAAAACATGGCAGATGTAGACCTTTGAAAAGAATTGTGATATCTCAAACATAGTTGCCTTGGCAACACGTAAAACTTTTATAATATTCTTGGGCGTTTTTGAAGCCGTTAACATGCTTCAAATTGGATGAAACTCGACACACATATCATTATTGTCATACAGTAGATATGGACAAAGCCTTAGAAAGGGGCGGGGAGCAGGGGCTCTGCAGCGCCACCTTTTGACAAAAGCGGGGGGTTTAGTTTAACCTACAGTCACCAAACTCGGTACACTAATTGTTCTCATTAAACTGGACAACTTCTCATTTACAGTCATTAGCTCTCACCAACAGGAAGTCAGATATTTTGGTTTAAATGTGGATTTTTCAAACATTCTTACGCACATACTTAAGCTCTCTTAGACGTAGGGTCCCCCTACCCCCCTGTGTGTGTGTGTGTCTGTGTGTCTGTGTGTCTGTGTGTCTGTGTGTGTGTGTGTGTGTGTGTGTGTGTGTGTGTGTGTGTGTGTGTGTGTGTGTGTGTGTGTGTGTGTGTGTGAGTGAAAGTGAGAGACAGAGAGACAGAGAGAGTTTTACAGCCTTGATCAGTTAACCCTTTTATTGCAGACTCCCTGTGCTTAAGAGTTTATTCCCAACCCTTACTCAAACACATCTGAAGCAGCCAATCAGGCCAGTTCATTTGTAGGCCACTGACAACATATTATTACATTATTAGTTTGATAATTAGGGTTAATTCAAATTTCAGACAGGACCACTTTGTCAAGTTACTGAGTTTATTGAACACAATTATCTTTGGCGGTATGGTTCCTTACGGGGGTTCTTGCTCCAAAATTAATTGGACATACAAGAGCTTTAACATTAACCCCCCAACATGATAAGAAGGAATACTAGCCTGAAGTAGAACCCCCCCCAAACCATACTTGTTCCATTCCTGCAAAAGAGAAAAGACAAGTTTTTGAGAATACTTAAAGGAGCCTACTGACTATCTAGGAGGAAGAGAATAGCAGGCCCCTCTTTAATTTTAAGTAGCGAGGGGTGTTCATCCCCATGCAGAGGAATGAACAGCAGGCCCCTGCAGTATAACAGCAAAGGGTGTTCTCTCCAGCGGGAGAAAACAGCAGCCCCTTTTTTTTTCCCAGCGGGAGAACCGCGAAGCAGCATGTCCCCTGATATGGCATGAGGGGTAGAAGAGCAGCACGTACTGCACGTGCGAATACTACTACGGGTAGAATGTTTTTTTTTTTTTTTTTTTTTTTTTTTTTATATATGGCTGCTCAATGATTTTTGTGCTAACAACACGTCCTGAGTTGTAGGCCTAATGTATCGTTGATACGCTGATGATGACCAACGACCCATTGCTTTGAGCATGGGTATGGAGACTGTTGAAGCTGCGGTGGTTGCCGCGCCTATGCGGAATGAATGGCTGGTATAAAGCGCAGGGTCCATGCCGCAATGAAGGCATGCGGTTCGGAGACGCAAGGCAAACCAATGCTTGGACATATCTTCTCCCTTCTCTGTAATGAAAAGTGGATCTGTAGGGTTTGATTTACCAGCTGGTTCATGGCTGTGAGGGGACAATATCCGTCGTTGGTTCTGGATATGTTAATGGTACTTCCGTTATTATCTCTGCCTGTTTTGGAATGTTTCAGATAGATGGAAAAGTATTCGGTGTGAAATGATATGTCTTTAACTGTGAGATCGTGAGAAGGGTCGAATTTTTTAGTGTTAATGGTGAATTCCCCTCCTCTGAGGAATCCATAATAGGCGGTGAGGAACACTGCTTCTAGAAGCAAGTTTGTGTGCGGAGTGAAGAGACCTGATCTTAATTTATCCACCATCGTGTGCACCTGTGAGAGAGACAGCGGTAGTCATTTATCTGGAACAGCGGGACTTTCCTTTTTTAACCCGTTGAGGAGAAGGCATATGGAGCGATTTTGCAACAGGCTTTGGGAGGAAGGATCTATACATCTAATATGGAATTGAATGCCTGAGATCATGATCTTGATGGTAGCAGGCTTAAGCTTCCTGGATTCCACCTTGTGGAATAATCCTCATGGCAAAATTGAGATGGCCCAGCAGAGAAAGAAGATCCCTTTTTGTTAAGGTAGGTAATAGGGAATAAGTTCTGATGAACCCTCTAATCCTTTCTAGTTTGTCTAGCGGAAGAGATGCTTGCATTTTCACTGAATCTAGCGTGATCCCTAGGAAATCGAGGACACGAGATGGGCCTTTTGTTTTTTCTTCTGCAAGAGGAATGCCGAATGTTTTGAACCCTTTAACCAGGGAATTGATGCTGCGCGATTGGTTGGCCTCTGGAAAGTCGATGAGGAGAAAGTCATCCAACAGGTGAAGAACGAATGGTAGTTTGAAATTATTTAGTAATATCCGGCAGAGTGCTTCAGACAGTGTATCGAAAATCTTTGGGCTGCTTTTACACCCGAAAGTGAGTCTGACTGAAAAATAAAATTTTTCTCGCCAACTGACCCCGAAAAGATGCCACTGAGAGGGGTGTAAGGGCATGATTTTGAAGGCGTCGGTAATATCCGCTTTACTGAGCCACGCTCCTCTGCCTGCTAATTTAATGAGTTTAAAAGCGTTGTCCACTGTGGAATAAGCCAAGGAAAAAGGTTCTGAGGGAATTAAACTGTTAATGCTCGGAACCCCTACTATAGAGTGGGGAGCGGATAAATTAATGATTAGACGTTTTTTCCCTAAGTATTTCCTAACTGCGACTCCTAAAGGGTTAATGTGAAATAGATTGAAAGGAGGTTGATCGAAGGGTCCGATCATGTAGCCCTTCTCAATTTCTTTCCCCATCAGATCATCGACGGCCTGTGGATCTTTGATAGCTGACTGGAGGTTTTGACAGGTGAAAGAGAAGGTGGGCAGATAGGAAAGACCAGCTAGGAACCCATGCATGAGCCCTAGAATGAGGTAAGACACGAAACAGCGATTTGGATGCTTTTCCAGGGCTTTAGATAGCTCCTTGGTATTCACCGGAGTGTTTATTTCTTTTTAGAAATTTTGTGCGGCGTAGACAAGAAAACTTTGGGTGACTGTTCCCGCAAATTTACAGTTATTACGAGTACAAACATTCTCATTGAAATTATAGCAAAGAGGGGTTTGTCTTTCAGGTTTCACCTGTTCTTGCGCCGAAGCGCTAGTGTTCTGAGTTGAAGCGGTCTTAGGACAGAGAGATGCGGTGTGGGAAAACGAGCCGCAGAGTGAGCACGACAGTGCTCGGTGGCCTGTAAAGTGTCTGCTAATGAGAGCAAGATCAACCACAGACCAGTCCAGACGCTGATTAAAATGTTGAATGTACATTGCTGCTTTAGATGAAAATGATTTGTGGTATTCGTAGAATAGAGTGCCTCCGTATGACATGGCGAGATCCGAGATGATGGCTAGATGGGAGTCTAATTCCTTTCTCCTGTCTGGATACACTTCACAGATAATGTCTCTGAACACGCCGAAGGCAACGTTAAATTCTGCCATAGTTAAACTTTTGGTGAGTCTTGGATCGTTATCTTTAAGAATGACCGATATATCCCCACAATCCACAATCCTTCTTTCATTAGTTTCTGCGCATAGCAATATTTTAACCAAATTAATGTCATTACCTGACAGGATTTGAGCGCGCAGTTGGGGAGAAATAGCAGCTGCTGGGGGGAAAAAGGGCACCCCGGTGGAAGCGGCAGGTAAAGCTGATCTGAGAGATCTTCTGGGAAGAGCCAAGTCGGGAAAAAGTTTGATGTCGAGCTTGAAGTCTGCCCGTCAAACATCGCCCGAGGTGCAGAAACCGAGCGCGATTCCAGCGCCTGGATCCTGTTGTCCATGTCGGAGAGGGATCCTTGGATTGATAGCAGCGCTGTGAGAACCCTGTCGTCTCCCTGTTGTGCTGAAGCTTGAGGGGGATTAGATGTTTTAACCTTCTTTGAAGTTGAAGATGCTTGATCAGTGGATATATTTTTTCTTTTCTCCGTGGCTTTGCGACCGGTAGATCGGGAAAGAGAAGATAGGTTGGTAGATGCGGGCTGCGGATCTTGATTGACTTCTTGTAAGAATGACAGGAGCTGATCGTGATCCAGATTCGGAGGCACTTGTACGTTAAGAGAGTACAAAGTGGCCAAGATCCTTTCTTTGGGCCATTCGCTGATGGAAAAAGGATTCCTTGCTGCTATCCTAGAGCTGCGTCTCACTAGCTGGGTTGGATCGCTGCCTTCGATATGATGATCCAGGATCTCGTCCGGAGACTCTTCAGAAAGGATTTGTCCTAAGATGTCCGAAGTATCCATGACCAGGAAGCAGCAGGTAAGATGTGCAAGAAATAACGTGAACGTATTTTTCATGCTGTTGTCACTGTAACGCAAAGCTTGCGAGCAGTTTGAGCATACTTACCGAGCAGCGATGCCACGTATATATGTCCCGTGTCTAATAGGAGAATGGTAATGATTGGAGTGATTTGACAGCTGACCGCGTCAGCTGGTCGCGGCACTATGCCTACGTGGCCTGACTGAACTAACGCTGCGCTCGATATAAAAAAACACTGTAAAAGCATGCTTTTGGTCCATAAGATTTGGGCACAAACAACAGCTCAGGGAGGTCAAAAACATGAAGTGTGAGGATTATTGACTAGCCTTATTCCTTACTAGCCTTCTGCATTTAAATTACGGGTTCCACTTCCGGTTTGGTGAACTTCCATTCAAAAAAACTGAAACTTATCGTTTCAAATCATATGGTTGCCCTACAATTAAATTATCTGTCAGCTTGACTGAATCAGCTGTCAATTTCTTTCATGTTTTATTTTCAGACATCATGAGAATGACATAACGCTTGGTATTGTAATATGTTATAACAAAAATATCGATGGCAAGAGCTCTTTTCAGCAGCTGCTTTCTATCCTCCAGAATATTTTATTTTGTCTCTTTGCATACTTATGTAATAGTATGAAAAAGGACAGCATATACTGTACATTTGTGGTCTGTTCTCTCTATATAATTTACAATAAATCCCATTAATAATTCACTGGAATGCACAAAGAATCTCCTCAAAGCCTCACGTCTCTTTCCATGTTTGTTTCACAGGTATCACACAATGCTGAAGTTCATGACCTTTTTTTATTAAGGCAATGTATTACATAATGCATATATATATCACTATAGCATATGTTCAACCCATCCGTTATTGCTGTGGAAAAATATCACACCTTTACATGGCTTGTTGAAATTACGTTGTTGATGCTTTCACACTTTTAAATGTCCATTTATGGTTCATTGGTTGAAGGGTGAGTAGAATAATGTCAACTTATTGTACCCAGTTTAAAAAGATCATAGTGTTTATCACTGACTGTTTACAGTTTAACAGAAATTACTCCCATAATTCGTGCAAAGCGTCATGGGGCGTTGGAATAAGGTGGATACAACATCAGCAATCACAGACATTCGCATTAAGGCTAAATTAGATTTCTCAGAGCATGGTGGAGTTTGCACTAATAACAGTATGTAATTTGCTCTAGAATTTGTTTAGGGTTTGTCTGAGAAAAAACACAGACATGGCAGATTAGGATGATATTTTGCACTCATTGTTTGATTTAAATTAAATTACGATTGTATGTTTAGTAATTGAACCTGGATTAATTTAAAATGAAGGTACTATACTTCAGATCAGTAAAAAGATAAGAAAACTGATAGTCTTTGTTTTTTTTATGTTTGAATGACAAAATAGCTGTGTTAGGCACTGATTAAAGTGGATTGATTATATGTTTTCATTGTATGAGTTTTAATGAACTTTAAAACTTGGAAAATAAAACTGCATTGTTTAGGGTACAATGCAATATTTTGTGTGTAGTTATTTATTTGTAAATAGTATGATAAAATCAATGTTAAAATAATAGTTTGGTATAACACAACATTTACTTATAGTGCACACCCATAATATGGTTTGAAAGAAATATGTGTATAAATTTAATAAGGTAGTAGCAGTAGGAGTAAAAAAAATCATGTATTTGTCATCTTAAAGGAGGCAAGCTGACAGGGAAATATATGTACGAAAATATTTGTTATTCTAAAACTTGATCTATAGTGGACAATTGTAGTGTAATAGCAGTCTTCTGGTAGTCGAAATGGTTAAAAGTTAATAATATGCTGTTTGGACCAAAAACACTAAAAACATGGCTGAAGTTTGAAGTAAAAGCTGCTGCAGTAAATCTGGTGTGATATTGACCATTTTAAATGCCCATTGCCCGCTGTGCACAGTTGACCTGAAGCCACAGGGGTGGCGGTGCCACCGGGCTTTGGCTCGTCATCGCTGCTCGCAGCTATATTTATTATTTTTCTTTTCCGACTATTCGGGCATTTTTGGGGCCCTTACCATGCTCGAAAACTCTTGAAAATTTGCACACACATTGGAATCCGCGTCCAACAGGGCTGGGCAGAAGCTGGTACCCGGGCGTGGCAGGGGGGCTCGACAGCGCCCCCTTGAATGGGGTCCGAAAACATGGTCTATATATCAAACACGCTTGCACATACAAGTATAAAACTCGGTACACATATAGACCTCATCGGGCCAAACAACTTTCGTACTCTAAGTTAAACGCCACGCCAACAGGAAGTCAGCTATTAAGGGTTGTTTGAAAAACGCATGCTCTGGAATACTCCTCCTAGACGATTAATCCGATCGCCACCAAACTCAGTCAGCATGAAGACAAGACATTGATGATTAAAAATTGCCAGCGGATTTTGATATCTCGAACAGTTTGGCCGTGGCGAGGCAACGAATTTATGGCGAGAAAAAGGAAACAGGAAATGTGTTATAACGTCTGCATACATATATTGATCTTTATGAAACTTCACGAGTGTGTTGGTTGTAGTAGTCTGATCACATGGATGTGACTATTGTGAGTCAAAGTTATAGCGCCACCAACTGGCAAGAGGAAGTGTATCACTTTTTGAAATGCTTTGAGATCACCCTCTTATTTTTACCTGATTTGCTTCAAACTTCATCAGTGTAAAGTCAATACACAGCAGATGTAGACCTATGACAGGATTTGTGATATTTGAAATATTGTTGCCATGGCAACAGGTCAAACTGTAATAATATTCTTGAGTGTTTTTGAGGCTCTTAACATGCTTCAAATTGCATGAAACTCGACACACACATCAATATTGTCAACCAGTAGACATGGACAAAGCCATAGAAATGGGCGTGGTGGAGGGGCTCAGTAGCGCCACCTTTTGACAAAAGTGGGGGGGTTAGTTTTTCCTACAGTCACCAAACTCGGTACACATATTGTTCTTATCAAGCCGGACAATTTTCTATTATACATTCATTAGCTCCGACCAACAGGAAGTCGGCTATTTTTGTTTGAATGTTAATTTTTTGAAAAAACAGGCTATGAATTTTATACTACTACTCCTACAGGGTTTATCCAATTTACACCAAGCTTTTTTTAACTTGTTGCTAACACATTGAATTTGTTTAATTGCAAATGGATTTTGGATATCTCAAATGGTTTGGCCGTGGCGAGGCAACAAATTTATGGCAAGAAAAGGGAAACAAAGTGTTATAACTTCTGCATACATTAATTGATTTTGATTAAACTTCGGCTTAGTCTTCGTTGTACAAGGCTGATCACATGGATGTGACTATTGTGATTCAAAGTCATAGCGCCACCACCTGGAAGCAGAAAATGTGTCACTTTCAGCATACATTGAGATCACCCTCTTATTTTTATCTGATTTGCTTCAAAATTCATCAGAATAATGTTAAAACTTGGCACATGTAATACTTTGAAAATGGGCAGGGAGGAGGGGCTCTATAGCGGCACCTTGTAGTGCAGTAAATGTGGAGTGAATTTGACATAGTCCTTTGATGTTTAACCGTTTTAAATGCCTATTGCCCGCTGTGCACAGTTGCCCTGAAGCCACCGGGGTGGCGGTGCCACCAGGCTTGGGCCCGCCATCGCTGCTCGCAGCTATATTTATTTATTTTTTTTCCACGTTTTTGGGGTTTTTGGGGCCCTTAACATACTCAAAAACTCTTGAAATTTTGCACACGGGTCAGAACCCGCGGTCAAAACATGGTCTATATATCAAACACGCTTACACATACAAGTATAAAACTCGGTACACACATAGACCTCATCGGGCCGAACAACTTTCGTACTCTAAGTTAAACGGCACCTCAACAGGAAGTCAGTTATTACGGGTTGTTTGAAAAACGCATGCTCTGGAATTTGATATACTCCTCCTAGGAGATTATTCCGATCACCACCAAACTCGGTCAGCATGAAGTCAAGACATTGATGATGAAAAATTGCCAGCGGATTTTTGATATCTCGAAAGGTTTGGCCGTGGCGAGGCAACAAATTTATGGCGAGAAAAGGGAAACAGGAAATGTGTTATAACTTCTGCATACATTCATTGATCTTTATGAAACTTCACGAGTGTGTTGGTTGTAATAGTCCGATCACATGGATGTGACTATTGTGAGTCAAAGTTATACTGCCACCAACTGGCAGCAGGAAGCATGTCACTTTCAAAATGCTTTGAGATCACCATCTTATTTTTATCCGATTTGCTTCAAACTTCACCACAATAATGTCAAAACATGGCAGATGTAGACCTTTGAAAAGAATTGTTATATCTCAAACATAGCTGCCTTGGCAACACGTCAAACTTTTATAATATTCTTGGGCGTTTTTGAAGCCATTAACATTCTTCAAATTGGATGAAACTCGACACACATATAATTATTTTCATACAGTAGATATGGACAAAGCCTTAGAAACGGGCGGGGAGCAAGGGCTCTGCAGCGCCACCTTTTGACAAAAGTGGGGGGTTTCGTTTAACCTACAGTCACCAAACTCGGTACACTTATTGTTCTCATTAAACTGGACAACTTTCTCATTTACAGTCATTAGCGCTGACCAACAGGAAGTCAGATATTTTGGTTTAAATGTGAATTTTTCAAACATTCTTACGCACACACATAAGCTCTCTTAGACGTAAGGTCTCAGTCCCACTACCCCCCTCCCTCTGTGTGTGTGTGTGTGTGTGTGTGTTTGAGTGAAAGTGAGAGAGAGAGTTTTACAGCCTCACTGTGCTTAAGAGTTTATTCTCAACCCTTACTCAAACACATCTGAAGCAGCTAATTGGGCCAGTTCATCTGTAGGCCACTGACAACATATTATTACATTATTAGTTTGATAATTAGGGTTAATTCAAATATAAAAACACACTGTAAAAGCATGCTTTTGGTGCATAAGATTGGGGCACAAACAACAGCTCAGGGAGGTCAAAAACATAAACTGTCAATTTTTCTTTCATGTTTTATTTTCAGACATCATGAGAATTACATAACGCTTAGTATTGTAATATAACATGTTATAACAAAAATATCTATGGCAAGAGCTCTTTTCAGCAGCTGCTTTCTATCCTCCAGAATATTTTATTTTGTCTCTTTGCATACTGCTGTAATAGTATGAAAAAGGACAGCATATACTGCACATTTGTGGTCTGTTCTTTCTATATAATTTACAATACATCCCATTAATAATTCACTGGAATGCACAAAGAATCTCCTCAAAGCCTCACGTCTCTTTCCAGGATTGTTTCACAGGTAAATACAATTTATTAAAATGGAAATCACTTTGAAATAGTATCACACAATGCTGAAGTTCATGAACATTTTTATTAAGGCAACGTATTACATAATGCATATATATCAATATAGCATATGTTCAACTCATCCGTTATTGCTGTGGAAAGAATCACACCTTTTCATGGCCTGTTGAAATTACCTTGTTGATGCTTTCACACTTTTAAATGTCCATTTATTGTTTGTTGGTTGAAGGGTGAGTAGAATAATGTCATCTCATTGTACCCAGTTTAAAAATAAAACGCATTACTGCGTTCATAGTGTCTATCACTGACTGTTTACAGCTTAACGTAAATTACTCCCATAATTCGTGCAAAGCATCATGGGACGTTGGAATAACGTGGATACAACATCAGCAATCACAGACATTCGCATTAAGGCTAAATTCGATTTCTCAGAGCACGGTGGAGTTTGCACAAATAACAGTATGTAATTTACTCTAGAATTTTTTAGGGTTTGTCTGAGAAAAAACAGACATGGCAGAGTAGGATGATATTTTGCACTCATCGTTTGATTTAAATTAAATTACTATTGAATGTTTAGTAATTGAACCTGAATTAATTCAAAATGAAGGTACTATATTTCAGATCAGTAAAAAGATAAAAAAAAAAAAAAAAAACTGTCAGTCTTTGTCTTTTTCTAAGTTTGAATGACAAAATAGCTGTGTTAGGCACTGAATAAAGCGGATTGATTCTATGTTTTCATTGCATGAGTTTTAATGTACTGTAAAACTTGGAAAATAAAATTGCATTGTTTAGGGTACAATGCAATATTTTGTGTGTAGTTATTTATTTGTAAATATTATGATATAATCAATTTTAAATTATTAGTTTGGTATAACACAACATTTACTTATAGTGCACAGCCTTAATATGGTTTGAAAGAAATATGTGTATGAATTTAATAAGGTATTGGCAGTAGGAGTAAAAAAAATTAAAAATCATGTATTTTTCATCTTAAAGGAGGCAAGCTGACAGGGAAATATATGTAAGACAATATTTGTTATTCTAAAACTTGATCTAAAGTGGAAAATTGTAGTGTAATAGCAGTCTTCTGGTAGTTGAAATGGTTAAAAGTTAATAATATGCTGTTTGGACCAAAAAACACTAAAAACATGGCTGAAGTTTGAAGTAAAAGCTGCTGCAGTAAATGTGGTGTGATATTGACATAGTACTTTTATGTTTAACCGTTTTAAATGGCCAATGCCCGCTGTGCACAGTTGACCTGAAGCCACCGGGGTGGCGGTGCCACCGGGCTTTGGCCCGTCATCGCTGCTCGCAGCTATATTCATTATTTTTTTAATTTTTTTTTCGTCTTCCAGGGCATTTTGGGGGCCTTAACATGCTCAAAAACTCTTGAAAATTGGCACACACATTGGAATCCGCGGCCATTAGGACGCCGCAGAGGCTGGTATCCGGGCGTGGCAGGGGGGCTCGACAGCGCCCCCTTGAAAAAAGTCTGAAAATTTGGTCCATATATTAAACACGCTTGCACGTATTAGTATGAAACTCGGTACACATATAGACCTCATCGGGCCGAACAACTTTCGTACTCTAAGTTAAACGCCACGCCAACAGGAAGTCAGCTATTAAGGGTTGTTTGAAAAACGCATGCTCTGGAATTTGATATACTCCTCCTAGACGATTAATCCGATCGCCACCAAACTCGGTCAGCATGAAGTCAAGACACTGATGATTAAAAATTGCCAGGGGATTTTTGATATCTCGAATGGTTTGGCCGTGGCGAGGCAACGAATTTATGGCGAGAAAAAGGAAACAGGGAATGTGTTATAACGTCTGCATACATATATTGATCTTTATGAAACTTCACGAGTGTGTTGGTTGTAGTAGTCTGATCACATGGATGTGACTATTGTGAGTCAAAGTTATAGCGCCACCAACTGGCAGCAGGAAGTGTATCACTTTTTGAAATGCTTTGAGATCACCCTCTTATTTTTACCTGATTTGCTTCAAACTTCATCAATGTAATGGCAATACACAGCAGATGTAGACCTATGACAGGATTTTTGATATTTGAAATATTGTTGCCATGGCAACAGGTCAAACTGTAATAATATTCTTGAGTGTTTTTGAGGCTCTTAACATGCTTCAAATTGCATGAAACTCGACACACACATCAATATTGTCAACCAGTAGACATGGACAAAGCCATAGAAATGGGCGTGGTGGAGGGGCTCAGTAGCGCCACCTTTTGACAAAAGTGGGGGGGTTAGTTTTTCCTACAATCACCAAACTCGGTACACATATTGTTCTCATCAAGCCGGACAATTTTCTAATTTACATTCATTAGCTCCGACCAACAGGAAGTCGGCTATTTTTGTTTGAATGTTAATTTTTTGAAAAAACAGGCTATGAATTTTATACTACTACTCCTACAGGGTTTATCCAATTTACACCAAGCTTTTTTTAACTTGTTGCTAACACATTGAAGTTGTTTAATTGCAAACAGATTTTGGATACCTCAAACGGTTTGGCCGTGGCGAGGCAACAAATTTATGGCGAGAAAAAGGAAACAGGAAATGTGTTATAACGTCTGTATACATATATTGATCTTTATGAAACTTCACGAGTGTGTTAGTTGTAGTAGTCTGATCACATGGATGTGACTATTGTGAGTCAAAGTTATAGCACCACCAACTGGCAGCAGGAAGTGTATCACTTTTTGAAATGCTTTGAGATCACCCTCTTATTTTTACCTGATTTGCTTCAAACTTCATCAGTGTAATGTCAATACACAGCAGATGTAGACCTATGACAGGATTTTTGATATTTGAAATATTGTTGCCATGGCAACAGGTCAAACTGTAATAATATTCTTGAGTGTTTTTGAGGCTCTTAACATGCTTCAAATTGCATGAAACTCGACACACACATCAATATTGTCAACCAGTAGACATGGACAAAGCCATAGAAATGGGCGAGGTGAAGGGGCTCAGTAGCGCCACCTTTTGTCAAAAGTGGGGGGGTTAGTTTTTCCTACAGTCACCAAACTCGGTACACATATTGTTCTCATCAAGCTGGACAATTTTCTAATTTACATTCATTAGCTCCGACCAACAGGAAGTCGGCTATTTTTGTTTGAATGTTAATTTTTTGAAAAAACAGGCTATGAATTTTATACTACTACTCCTACAGGGTTTATCCAATTTACACCAAGCTTTTTTTAACTTGTTGCTAACACATTGAAGTTGTTTAATTGCAAACGGATTTTGGATATCTCAAACGGTTTCGCCGTGGCGAGGCAACGAATTTATGGCAAGAAAAGGGAAACAAAGTGTTATAACTTCTGCATACATTAATTGATTTTGATGAAACTTTGGCTTAGTCTTTGTTGTACAAGGCTGATCACATGGATTTGACTATTGTGATTCAAAGTCATAGCGCCACCAACTGGAAGCAGAAAATGTGTCACTTTCAGCATACATTGAGATCACCCTCTTATTTTTACCTGATTTGCTTCAAAATTCATCAGAATAATGTTAAAACTTGGCACATGTAATCCTTTGAAAATGGGCAGGGAGGAGGGGCTCTATAGCGGCACCTTGTAGTGCAGTAAATGTGGAGTGAATTTGACATTGTCCTTTGATGTTTAACCATTTTAAGTGCCTATTGCCCGCCGTGCCACAGGTGCCACCGGGCTTGGGCCCGCCATCTTTGCTCGTTATTTTTTATTTTTTTATTTTTTTTCTGTCTTCCGGGGTTTTTTGGGGGCCTTAACATGCTCAAAAACTCTTGAAAATTGGCACACACATTGGAATCCGCGGCCATTAGGACGCCGGAGAGGCTGGTACCCGGGCGTGGCAGGGGGGCTCGACAGCGCCCCCTTCAAAAAAGTCTGAAAATTTGGTCCATATATTAAACACGCTTGCACATATTAGTATGAAACTCGGTAGACATATAGACCTCATCGGGCTGAACAACTTTCGTGCTCTAAGTTAAACACCACGCCAACAGGAAGTCAGCTATTAAGGGTTGTTTGAAAAATGCATGCTCTGGAATTTGATATACTCCTCCTAGGCAATTAATCCGATCGCCACCAAACTCGGTCAGCATGAAGTCAAGACATTGATGATTAAAAATTGCCAGCAGATTTATGATATCTCGAACGGTTTGGCCGTGGCGAGGCAACAAATTTATGGCGAGAAAAAGGAAACAGGAAATGTGTTATAACGTCTGCATACATATATTGATCTTTATGAAACTTCACGAGTGTGTTGGTTGTAGTAGTCTGATCACATGGATGTGACTATTGTGATTTAAAGTTATACTGCCACCAACTGGCAGCAGTAAGTGTATCACCTTTAAAATGCTTTGAAATCTCCCTCTTATTTTTATCTGATTTGCTTCAAACTTCATCAGTGTAATGTCAATACACAGCAGATATAGACCTGTTACAGGATTTTTGATATTTTAAATATTGTTGCCATGGCAGTCAATCAAACTTTAACACTCTGAGGTCTGAAAACGCGCCGGCGCGTTTTGCAGGGTTTTTTTCACATTGCAGCCAAACAGACTTAAAATACTCTTTCATTTTTTGTCATAGAGACATAAGTAATATATCAATTGAAACTATAGAATATCTTCTTTTATTTGTATACACTCAGAGTAAAAACAAAACTTTTACTTTTTGTAAAATAAAGAAAACTAACATGATGCGTAATTTCTCCTCTCCCTCTGAACGAAGTCCAATCTGATAGTTCTCAGAAAATTAACTGTAACTTAGTGAATATTAATCACAGAAAAATTACACTTATGTCTAAATCTAAAAAAACGTTAAGATGTCAGGTTTTAAATCATGTAAGTCAAATCGAAAACAAACCTTCTGTGTTTATGTAATCTGTATGAATAGAGAGCCATGTCAGAAGTCCTTGATTCAGCTCATTATCCGCTAATGCGGCCACACCCACGGAGGGAGCACTATTCAGAGGCAAATTCAGAGGCAATACATGCATTCATCATCTCAATCGTGTATTTATTGTCTTGAAAAGTGTTTATATGGATGTAAAAGTCATGGTTAGTGAGCTCTAGAAGACATGCAGTTAGTTCCTGTTTTCTTTTCTTCTATAGATGAAGTTTAGATGAGTTTTTGTTTCTTTAGCGCCCTCCGGCTGCAGTATGTATTTGAAACTCCATTCATGGAATAGCCTCTTCTTCTTTTAGATGAATTTGTGGACTAAAAATGCACAGAGCGCCCTCCGACTTCAAGGATGAATTGAAAACACCAGCGCTCAAAGTAATGACAGTGAATATTAAATAAAAATAACTCCTCTGTATAGAAAATTGACATAAACATATGAGAATCCAATATTTCTCCAAATGTGCATGCTTTTAAACTAAAAGCCTATATTCAGACTCTTTGCATCACAGAAATACATTATATTTTAAAGTATAATATAAAACCATTACTTTATATTGTAATAATATTTTTCTGTATGTTTCATATATCATGATGAGCTTGAGACATCACAGAAGGTTTTTTTCACAGCCTACCTGACTGAAATACCTCATTAATATGCAAGTCATTTCAGCTCATTACTATCCAATTCTTTTGTCTTCTCAGGTGAGAATGGCCCATTTTCAGTGGTGATTCACGCCTCCTCGCATACTGTGTTTCTTGGCAAAAAGTGTCTTACAAAAACTAAATCAATATATTGTTTTATATGAAGGAATAGGCAGCATAATTTTTACATAATTTTGAAGCAAAAACTCTAGTTTACAACCTCCAATACCCTAAAGTATTGTAAACACAGATTTACTATATTTTTTTTGGCCTTATTTCAGTGACTTAAGTTTTTTGTTTTTTCAATAACCATGCATAAATGTTATTCCTTCAAAAACACAAACATGTACATACATGTTCCTCACATATTATTGTAGCATAGTTTGTGCTGAATACAGTGTAATGACACTTTTGTCATTAATATGTTTATGAACAACTGAAAAAAGCACAAATGTCAGGGCATGTCAAAACTTCTCCAAGCCCCAAATCAGCCTCAGACTCCAGAGGGTTAAAGTTTTGGGCACTCAGTTAATTTTTGTTGGGAAGTGGTGGGGGGTGATTGGGGTGAGCGAGGAATCACACACTATGAGGATACAAATTATGGGAGGTATTATGGGAGCGTTTTTTGCAGAATCTGTTAGTTGAGATCATGAAGAAGCATCTCCGTGTTTTAGATAGCAGTATTGGTTTATTTAAAAGCGTACATTTTGAGGTTGAAATGGGCTTATTTTTCAGAGATTCTATCTCGCAGTAGGGGCGTGTCATTGTCTGTTTGTATTTCCATACTGGAATCGGATACGCCGGCTTTTGTTTCTTTTGTTATTGCCGCCGCCCTCCAAGGGAAGTGTGGCTACTTATTTATGCAGCGCTCTGGTTGGCTCTAGCTGATATCAAAATTTAATGAAGATGGACGCCGCAAAGAATATCGAAGACGAGCTGAACCGTGGCCGTTACACCAAAAATGTTTTTAAGTACAACATACGGCTGGATTCTTTAGCTGTGGAAAAAGAGTGGCAGGACATGCAAATTATTGGACATTTAGAGGCAAACAGACGCATAGTGCAAACTTCAGAGATGGTTACATCCACAAAGACCCAGACAAAGAGAAAGTGTGCCCAAACAACTTATTTCATTGGAGGCAACAACTTTTCTGTTTCTTATGGGGTGAGTTTCCATAAACGTCAAAGTTTGTCGTTTTGTGTTCATTCTAAGAACACGTAGGCTACACGTTATCTTATGTGTCTATTGTTATTAGCTAGCTCAGGACTGTGGTTTTAATTGTAATCGTTAGCATCGTATCACTTGCCAAAAACCCCCATTACTATAATGGGCTTTTAGATGGTAATGTTAGCATGTTAATTTGCTTGAATTGACTGGTGTGAATGACTTGCTCATGTAAACCTTACTATTCTTGAATTGAATGTGACGCTAATAATTTTAGCCAGTTAGTACTTCTTAACAAGGATATACTAATGTAATAGTAAATGTATCAGATGAAATTCCTACGTAAGTAAAAGTATAAAGTATCCGTAGCCATAAAATGTGCGTAATAAGTCAAAAGTAAAAGTATTGAAGAGTTTAATGTACAGGATTTTTTTAATCCTTTGGCTCAGACTGTCACGGTTCATGAATCCGCTGTCTCATTCTGGTGTCTGTGTGATGGTGTGGGTGTGTCACCTGATTGTTGATCAGCGGCAGCTGTGAGCTATTACCATCTGCCTTTATAATGCCTTGTCTTTCGTCTCTTGTTTGTCAGATCGTTGTGTGGTGTCCACGTGTTGTTTCCCGTGTTGCTTGTTGTGTGTTTCCCTGGACTGGACTTTGATTCGTTGCTTCCTAGTTTTCGTGTTCTCATTGGATTACTTTCTGGACTTCACTCACGGATTACTACACGGACACTTCTCTTCGGTCACCACTCATCACGGATCTTCACCGCTCATCGACGTCCCTGTGTTACCACTCTCCTGCTGACTGTTATATGTTTTTGTGTATGTTGTATCTGACTACCTTCGGTGTGAAGCTCTATTAAAGAGATTTAACTTGCATCTGCATCCTCCCTTCATTCCGTGACAGAACGATCTGACCAACATGGATGCAGCGAGTTCAGCAGCTTTAACGGAGTTCATCAACCACAGCATCTCCCGCATGGACCAGCAGCAGGAGAGCATCACTTCCACCGGACACGCTGTCCAAGCGCTGGTAACACAGGTGTCCGAGCTCTCCCGAGAACTTCAACAACTTCGCGCTCCCACTGCGCCACCCACACCGCCTGTTCCCCCCGCGTCCTTACCCTCCTGACCGGGAAGGCGGCCTTATGGGGAACGGCGGTGTGGGAGAATCAAGACCCGTGCTGCACCTCGTTCCTGGCACTCTCCACGGAGATGAAGAGGGTGTTTGACCGTGCGGTTGCGGGCAAGGAGGCCGCTCGTCAGCTCACCGAACTCAAGCAGGGCAGCCGCACGGTCACGGACTACGCCATCCAGTTCTGCACCCTCGCGGCAGAGTGCCGATGGAACGAGGAGGCGCAGTGGGATGTGTTCCTGTATGGGCTGGCCGACCGTATCCATCGCGAGATTTACGCCCTAGATCTTCCTCAAACCTTCAACGGGCTAGTCGACCTCGCTTTACGGGTGGATTCCCGTCTCCAAAGACTGAAGTCCTTGGAAGCTAGAGCGCTGGGAGCGGAGGGCCGTACAGCCAGTGTTGCTGATACGGTCGGTCCCACGTCAGATCCTGAGCCCATGCAGGTAGGCAGAGCTCAGTTTTCCAGGGAGGAGAGAGAAAGGCGGAGATCCCTGGGCTTATGCCTTTACTGCGGTGCATCGGAACACTTCCTCAGGTCTTGCCCTGTAAAAGACCAAGCCCGATAGTAAACTTGAGGCTACTATCGGGCGGGATCTCCGCTGAGAAGTCCTCACCATCCACCATTCTCCCGGTAAGACTGAGATGGGCGACTCACAGCGTCACCTGCGAGGCACTTATTGATTCCGGGGCTGAGGGGAACTTTATGGATACCATCTTTGCACGACAGCACGAACAACCCATCTCTTCACTCCCTCACCTGATTACAGTCAACGCACTCAATGGTCAACGTCTCCCTAACATCTCTCAGACTACGGATTACGTCACCCTCATCACCTCCGGTAACCACAACGAAAGGATTCAATTCATGCTCATGGACTCACCACACGCACCTGTAGTTCTTGGACATCCCTGGCTCACTAAGCACAATCCCCGGATCGACTGGCAGCTCAACACCATCACTGAATGGAGCACTTTGTGTCACAGGTCTTGTCTTTTGTCTGCTTGTCCCACGGTGTCTGTTTCTGTGTTACAGGAGAAGGCAGCGGATTTGTCTAACGTGCCCGAGGAGTATCTGGATCTGAAGGAGGTGTTCAGTAAGTCCCGCGCTGCTTCTCTCCCTCCACACCGTCCCTATGACTGTGCCATAGACTTAGTTCCGGGTAAGTCTCCGCCTAAGGGCAAATTATACTCTCTATCTGTTCCCGAGAGGGATGCCATGGAGAAATACATTTCTGATTCTCTAGCAGCGAAGTTCATCCGCCCTTCCTCTTCTCCAGCGGGGGCGGGGTTCTTTTTTGTGGGGAAGAAGGAGGGATCTCTGCGACCTTGTATTGATTACCGAGGGCTGAACAACATCACGGTAAAGAATACTTATCCTTTGCCGTTGATGTCTTCAGCCTTTGATAGGTTGCAGGGAGCGTCCGTTTTCACTAAATTGGACTTGAGGAACGCTTATCATTTGGTCCGCATTAGGAAGGGGGATGAATGGAAGACCGCTTTTAACACCCCCAGAGGGCACTTTGAATACTTGGTCATGCCTTTCGGGCTGTCCAACTCGCCTGCGGTCTTCCAGGCACTCGTTAATGACGTGTTGAGAGACATGGTTGATCAGTTCATATATGTCTACCTGGATGACATATTGATATTTTCGTCGTCTCTCCAGGAACATGTTCAACACGTCAGACGAGTGCTCCAGCGTCTGTTAGAGAATGGGCTTTTTGTCAAGGCGGAGAAATGCTCATGCACAGTCTGTTTCCTTCCTAGGGTACATCGTTTCGTCTGAGGGAATTCACATGGATCCTGACAAGGTTAAGGCTGTGGTGGATTGGCCAAGTCCAGATTCCCGTAAGGCCCTACAGCGGTTTCTGGGATTTGCCAATTTTTACCGGCGTTTTATTCGCAATTTCAGCCAACTAGCCGCACCTCTGACCGCCTTGACCTCCCCCAGAAGGACCTTCAGGTGGTCAGATGGAGCTGAGGCTGCATTTGCCAAATTGAAGGGCCGCTTCGTTTCGGCCCCCATTCTCATTGCCCCTGATCCTTTGCGTCAGTTCGTGGTGGAGGTCGATGCGTCAGAGGTGGGGGTAGGTGCAGTTCCCAGCGGGCGCCCTCAGACGATAAGATGCATCCCTGCGCGTACTTTTCTCATCGTTTGTCTCCCGCTGAACGCAATTATGACATTGGTAACAGAGAGTTGTTGGCAGTCAAATTAGCGTTGGAAGAATGGCGTCATTGGTTGGAGGGGTCGGGGGTACCCTTCATCATTTGGACTGATCACAAGAACCTAGAATATATTCGATCGGCTAAAAGACTCAACTCCAGGCAGGCTCGGTGGGCACTTTTTTCCAGACGTTTTGATTTTGCTCTATCGTACCGCCCGGGCTCCAAAAACATCAAGCCCAATTCTTTATCTCGTATTTTTGATCCATCCGAGCGCCCGTCTACTCCTGAGTGTATTCTTCCTGAGACATTAGTAGTCTCCACTCTTACATGGGAGGTCGAATCGAATGTCCTGGCGGGCTTAGAAGGGGTAACGCCTCCGCCAGGGTGCCCACCGAACCGTTTGTTTGTGCCGGAGGGGTTAAGGTCCTGCGTCATCAAGTGGGGTCATTGTTCCAACGTGGCTTGTCATCCAGGGGTTAATCGAACCAGATTTTTGGTTAAGCAACAATTCTGGTGGCCTGCCATGGCTCGGGACATCCGCAGTTTTGTTTTGGCTTGCTCGGTTTGTGCCACTGGTAAGCCTGTTTTTCACTCACATCTTAATCCGCCTACTCCGGTTCCCCCACCGCCGCGGCTCATAGACGGGGAACCAACCTATTCGGTTCATCGCATTCTGGACTCGAGGCGGAGGGGACGCGGATTCCAGTACTTGGTGGACTGGGAAGGTTACGGTCCGGAGGAGAGAAGTTGGGTTCCTGCTAGAGACATTCTGGATCACTCCCTTATCGATGATTACAATCGACAGGTAAGGAGTTCTGGGAACGCCCTGAGGCCCTATTGTCACTCCCAGCAGGTGAGAACAGGCGAGAACTGCAAAATCTTTAGGTCATTTTCTGCCCTTTGAGCTTTTTTGAGTGCCTACTTTGGCCACAACTTCTCCAAATATTATCAGATTTCCATGTGTTACACATCGTTGGAAAGCATGGAGACTACACTTCCAGAATCTGTGAATAACTCAAAATGCCCCAGAACCGACTTGTTCAAAATAATCAAAGATGGTGACTTTTGCTAAACTACCAAAAAAGGGACTCCTATTGGGACATTTAAACATGTAGTCTCAGGAATAAGAAATTGCAAATATTCTATTGGAAGGCAATTTACATATTTTTGCAACCACAGAGACCCATCTGGAATCCTCATTCGAAGATTCCTCATTATTATAAGGATACAATATATATAGGAAAGACAGAAATACAAGGGGTGATGGGGTTGCAATCTACATACAAGAGCATATTCCAGTTAAAATGAGAATGGATTTGATGTTACCTAATATTGAAGTATTATGGCTTCAAGTACATATTCCACATTTAAAACCAGTACTGATTTGCTGTTGTTACCGGCCACCCAATACAAATTCTGATTACTTAGATACAATCTTATGGGAGATTTTAATATAGACTGGAACTCATTACAATGTCCTATGAGGAATAAGCTTCATTCTATTACAGAAGCATGTGGCTTAAAACAACTTGTTACTTCACCTACTCTGATATGCCTCAAGAGTGATGGCACAAAAACATCTACCTTGATTGATCATATTTTTACTAACTTTGATGATTTTTGTAGTAAATCTGTATCTGTCCCAGTAGGTTGTAGTGATCATAACCTAGTAGCACTGGTAAGGGAAACCAAAATTCCTAAAGAGGGACCTAAAGTAATAGTAAAAAGGTCATACAAACTTTATAATGAAAATAATTTTAGGGAGGATGTTAGTAATATTTGTTGGGATGGTGTCCTAATGAGAGATAATCCTGATGATGCAGTAGACGATTTTAATACACTGTTTTTAGAAGTAAGTAATAAACATGCCCCTTTAATAAAGATAACTGTACGGAAAACAAGAGCTGGTTGGATAGATGCTGAACTGAAGGACTGTATGGCACAGAGTGTCACGGTTCGCAGATCCACTGTGTCATTCTGTTGTCTGTGTGTGGGTTGTGGGGTGTGTCACCTGATTGTTCTGTGTGGGCGTCGCCGCTGATTACTGATCAGCGGCAGCTGGTGGTTATTAGATCTTGCCTATTTAACGCCTTGTCTTTCGTCTCATGTTTGTCAGATCGTTGTTTTAGAGTCCTGGTGTTGTCTTGTGTTACCGTGTTTCTTGTTTCCTGGAGTTGGAGTTCTCGTTGCTGTTTCCTGTCTGTTCCCCTGGATACTCGTTCTGGATTTACCTTGCTCATCTCATCTCACGGATTCTCACCACGGAGCACCACTCACCACGGACACCAGCGCCCATCCAGTCCCTGTGTTACCATCTCTCCTGCTGTCTGTGTTGTGACTGAACTGTGTGTATATATCTGACTACCTGGCGTGAAGCACTATTAAAGTGAATAACTTGCTATTGCATCCAGTCTTCTTTTCACGTGACAGAACGAAGATGCTGAACTGAAGGACTGTATGGCACAGAGTGTCACGGTTCGCAGATCCACTGTGTCATTCTGTTGTCTGTGTGTGGGTTGTGGGGTGTGTCACCTGATTGTTCTGTGTGGGCGTCGCCGCTGATTACTGATCAGCGGCAGCTGGTGGTTATTAGATCTTGCCTATTTAACGCCTTGTCTTTCGTCTCATGTTTGTCAGATCGTTGTTTTAGAGTCCTGGTGTTGTCTTGTGTTACCGTGTTTCTTGTTTCCTGGAGTTGGAGTTCTCGTTGCTGTTTCCTGTCTGTTCCCCTGGATACTCGTTCTGGATTTACCTTGCTCATCTCATCTCACGGATTCTCACCACGGAGCACCACTCACCACGGACACCAGCGCCCATCCAGTCCATGTGTTACCATCTCTCCTGCTGTCTGTGTTGTGACTGAACTGTGTGTATATATCTGACTACCTGGCGTGAAGCACTATTAAAGTGAATAACTTGCTATTGCATCCAGTCTTCTTTTCACGTGACAGAACGATCTGACCATCTACTATGGATGCAGCGAGTTCAGCAGCTTTCACGGAGTTCATCAGTCATGCTGTTAATCGTATGGACCAGCAGCAGGAGAGTCTTTCATCCACCGGACGCGCCGTCCAGGCGCTGGTAACACAGGTGTCCGAGCTCTCCCAGCAGCTACAACAACTTTGCGCTCCCACTGCGCCAGCCCCACCGTCCGTTCCCCCACCAACACCCGTACAAAGAGACCTGTCAGAGCCCCGCCTTCCCGTTCCTCAGAACTATGCCGGTGAGCCAGATTTTTGTTGAGCGTTTTTGAATAAATGTTCTCTCCATTTCACCCTGCAGCCACGCACCTTTGAGAGGGAGGAGTCCAAGGTGGCGTTTGTACTGACCCTGCTCACCGGGAAGGCGGCGCTATGGGGAACGGCGGTTTGGGAAAACCAGGACCCGTGCTGCTCCTCGTTCACGGCACTTGCCGCCGAGATGAGGAGGGCGTTCGACCGTGCGGTTGCGGGAAAAGAGGCCGCCCGCAAACTCACCACTCTCAAGCAGGGCAACCGCACGGTCGCTGACTATGCCATCGAGTTCCGCACCCTCGCGGCAGAGTGTCGGTGGAACGAGGAGGCGCAGTGGGACGTGTTCCTGCATGGGCTGGCTGATCGTATCCACTGGGAGATATACACGTTGGACCTTCCAGAGACATTCAACGGGCTTGTTGAGCTGCCGCTTCGAGTTGATTCTCGCCTCCGACGAGTGGAGTCACTAGTGGAATCCGGAGAGAGGCACAGCGGTCTTCCTGTCAGCCCGGTGGATGCGGTTAGCCCAGCACCCGATCCTGAGCCCATGCAGGTAGGGAGAGCTCGGCTTTCTCGGGAGGAGCGGGAGCGGCGGAGGTCCCTTGGTCTTTGCTTATACTGCGGGACATCGGGACACATCATCAAGAACTGCCCGGTAAAAGACCAAGCCCGATAGTAAACTCGAGGCTACTATCGGGCGGGATCTCCGCCAAGAAGTCCTCGCCATCGACCCTCCTCCCGGTTAGACTGAGATGGGCTACACACGACATCACCTGTAGCGCACTTTTGGATTCTGGGGCGGAGGGCAGTTTCATGGACATCACGTTTGCACGACAACATGGAATTCCTACATCATCCCTTGAGCACTCCATTTCAGTCAACGCACTCAATGGACAGTCTCTTTCCAGTCTCTCCCACACTACGGATTACATCACCCTCGTCACTTCCGGTAACCATTCAGAAGAAGCACAGTTCCTCCTCATGGACACCCCTCACGCACCTGTCGTTCTTGGACACCCCTGGCTCACCAAACACAACCCTCACATCGACTGGCAACTCGGAACTATTACTGAATGGAGCACCCAGTGTCACAAGTCTTGTCTATTGTCTGCTTGTCCCACGGTGTCTGTTTCTGTTTTGCAGGATGAGGCGGTGGATCTGTCTAACGTGCCCAAGGAGTACCTTGACCTGAAGGAGGTGTTCAGTAAGTCCCGAGCTGCTTCTCTCCCTCCGCATCGTCCCTACGATTGTGCAATAGACTTAGTTCCGGGTAAGTCTCCGCCTAAAGGCAAGTTGTACTCTCTATCTGTTCCCGAGAGGGAGGCCATGGAGAAATATATTTCTGATTCCCTGGCAGCCAAGTTCATCCGCCCTTCCTCATCTCCAGCGGGGACGGGGTTCTTTTTTGTGGGGAAGAAGGACGGGTCTTTGCGACCTTGTATTGATTACCGGGAGCTGAACAACATCACGGTAAAGAATACTTATCCTTTGCCGTTGATGTCTTCAGCCTTCGAGAGGTTGCAAGGAGCGTCCATTTTCACTAAATTGGACTTAAGAAACGCATATCATTTGGTCCGCATCAGGGAGGGGGATGAGTGGAAGACCGCTTTTAACACCCCTAGAGGGCACTTTGAATACTTGGTCATGCCCTTCGGGCTGTCCAACTCGCCCGCGGTCTTCCAGGCACTCGTCAATGACGTGTTGAGAGACATGGTTGACCAGTTCATATATGTCTACCTGGACGACATATTGATTTTTTCATCGTCTCTCCAGGAGCATGTTCAACACGTCAGACGAGTGCTTCAGCGGCTGTTAGAGAATGGGCTTTTTGTCAAGGCGGAGAAATGCGAATTTCATGCACAATCTGTTTCTTTCCTAGGGTACATCGTCTCGTCTGAGGGAATTCGCATGGATCCTGACAAGGTTAAGGCTGTGGTGGATTGGCCAAGTCCAGATTCCCGTAAGGCCCTACAGCGGTTTCTGGGGTTCGCCAATTTTTACCGGCGTTTTATTCGCAATTTCAGCCAACTAGCCGCACCTCTGACCGCTTTGACCTCCTCCAGAACGACCTTCAGGTGGTCAGATGCAGCCGAGGCTGCATTTGCCAAACTGAAGGGCCGCTTCGTTTCGGCCCCCATTCTGATAGCCCCTGATCCTTCGAGTCAGTTCGTGGTGGAGGTCGACGCGTCAGAGGTGGGGGTAGGTGCAGTTCTCTCCCAGCGTTCTCCCTCAGATAACAAGATGCACCCTTGCGCGTATTATTCTCATCGTTTGTCTCCCGCTGAACGCAATTATGATATTGGTAACAGAGAGTTGTTGGCAGTCAAATTAGCGTTGGAAGAGTGGCGTCACTGGTTAGAGGGTTCAGGGGTACCCTTTATCGTTTGGACTGATCATAAGAATTTAGAGTATATACGATCGGCTAAAAGACTCAATTCCAGGCAGGCTCGGTGGGCACTTTTTTTCGGTCGTTTTGATTTTACTCTATCGTACCGCCCGGGCTCCAAGAACATCAAGCCCAATTCTCTTTCTCGCATTTTTGATCCCTCCGAACGCCCGTCTACTCCCGAGTGTATTCTTCCCGAGACATTAGTGGTCTCCACTCTTACATGGGAGATCGAATCGAAGGTCCTGGCGGCCTTAGAAGGGGTAACGCCTCCGCCCGCATGCCCACCGAACCGTTTGTTTGTGCCGGATGAGTTAAGGTCCTGCGTCATCAAGTGGGGTCATTGTTCTAACGTGGCTTGCCATCCAGGGGTTAATCGAACCAGATTTTTGGTCAAGCAACGATTCTGGTGGCCAGGTATGGCTCGCGACATTCGCGATTTTGTTTTGGCTTGCTCGGTCTGTGCTACTGGTAAAACTTCCAACCGCCCTCCAGATGGGTTACTCCAACCGCTGTCTGTCCCTTCGAGACCCTGGTCCCATATCGCGCTAGATTTTGTGACCGCCCTCCCACCCTCCCAAGGTTATACGGTTGTTTTGACCGTTGTGGACCGGTTCTCGAAGGTGACCCATTTTATACCCTTAGCCAAATTACCCTCTGCTAAGGAGACAGCGGTTACTGTCATTGATCATGTCTTCCGGCTACATGGCCTCCCGGTGGATGTGGTTTCTGACAGGGGTCCCCAATTTGTGTCCAAATTCTGGCAAGAGTTTTGTAAGTTACTGGGGGCAACGGTTAGTCTTTCCTCTGGGTTCCATCCCCAGACCAATGGTCAGACCGAGAGAGCCAACCAGGATTTAGAGCGAATGTTGCGATGTTTGGCGTCCAAGAATCCTTCCTCCTGGAGCCAACAACTCTCTATGATTGAGTACGCTCACAACTCGTTACCAGTGTCTTCTACGGGCCTTTCTCCATTTGAATGTAGCCTAGGTTACCAGCCACCTGTGTTTCCCAGTCTGGAGTCCGAAGTTGCGGTCCCCTCTGCCCACGCCTTTGTCCAGAGGTGCCATCGCACTTGGAACAGAGCCCGCGAGACTCTGTTGCAAGTGAGGGCGCGCACCAAGGCTAAGACCGATCGCCACCGGTCAAAGCCACCCGTATACGTCGTTGGTCAAAAAGTGTGGCTTTCTACTAAGAACATTCCGCTCCGCTCCGTGGCTAATAAGCTTGCTCCCAAATTCATTGGCCCGTTTACTGTCACTAAGATCATTAGTCCAGTGGCAGTCCGCCTCAAATTGCCTCCGGCGTACAGGAGGATTCATCCCGCCTTCCATGTGTCCAAAATCAAACCAGTTTTTCATTCACCACTTAATCCGCCTGCTCCGGTTCCTCCACCGCCGCGTCTCGTAGACGGGGAACCAACTTATTCGGTTAATCGTATTCTGGACTCGAGGCGGAGGGGACGCGGATTCCAGTACTTGGTGGACTGGGAAGGTTACGGTCCGGAGGAGAAAAGTTGGGTACCTGCGAGGGACATTCTGGATCACTCCCTTATTGATGATTACAATCAACAGGTAAGGAGTGGTGGGAACGCCGAGAGGCGTTCCTAGGAGGAGGGGTACTGTCACGGTTCGCAGATCCACTGTGTCATTCTGTTGTCTGTGTGTGGGTTGTGGGGTGTGTCACCTGATTGTTCTGTGTGGGCGTCGCCGCTGATTACTGATCTGCGGCAGCTGGTGGTTATTAGATCTTGCCTATTTAACACCTTGTCTTTCGTCTCATGTTTGTTAGATCATTGTTTTAGAGTCCTGGTGTTGTCTTGTGTTACCGTGTTTCTTGTTTCCTGGAGTTGGAGTTCTCGTTGCTGTTTCCTGTCTGTTCCCCTGGATACTCGTTCTGGATTTACCTTGCTTATCTCATCTCACGGATTCTCACCACGGAGCACCACTCACCACGGACACCAGCGCCCATCCAGTCCCTGTGTTACCATCTCTCCTGCTGTCTGTGTTGTGACTGAACTGTGTGTATATATCTGACTACCTGGCGTGAAGCACTATTAAAGTGAATAACTTGCTATTGCATCCAGTCTTCTTTTCACGTGACACAGAGAGGAGGCCAAAAAAAGTTGCAAACAACTCAAATTATGAATCAGATTGGCAAGTGTATTGATAGTTGAGACATTATGTGACTAAACTAAATAAAAAGAAAAGGAAGCTTTATTATGGAAATTGGATATCAAACGATACACATGATAGCAAAATAGCAAATCATTTAAGTAATTATTTCTGTGAGAAAACTGATAAGCTTCGAGATGAAATGGGTTGAACACAAACACATTACACAAAAGCGGAACTGCTAATAAGAAATAAGATCATGGTAGGAAAGACTTGTAAATTTGAATTTACTGAAGTAACAGAGTCAAGTAGAAAAATTACTATTAGAATGTAAAGAAAAACCGTTGGGTGTAGATAATATTGACTCAAAGTTACTGAAACAAGTGGTAAACATAACGTCTCGGTTACAAAGGTAACCCTCGTTCCCTGAAGGAGGGAACGGAGACGTACGTCAGACAGACCAACAAATAGGAATCTCGCCAGAGAGGCCAATCTACTTCGAGTGTAACTAAAACGAGCCAATGCGCATTGGCATGTAATCATATGCATCAGTTGCTCGCAGCGTGGGTATATAATGAGCAGCAGGTGCATTGCATCTTCAGGTTTTCGCTGAGGAGCCAAACTAAGCAGGCGGCAGCACAGCAGGACAACGACTGTGGCGACGGGACGTACATCTCCATTCCCTCCTTCAGTTACCTTTGTAACCGAGACGTTCCCATTCAGTCGGTCACGTTCGACGTACGTCGGACAGACCGACAAACAGGAATCCCTACCAAAGCGCCACAGGAGCTGCCCTCCTCCAGCGCTCTGTTGTAAGCCACCTGAACCCCCTTGCCTGCGGACGGTGGGACAGGGCTAACACACAGAGAGGGTCGATCACTGTTGTTCCCAAATCCATTCACTGAGACTATTGGATAACGCTGGGAAAGCGTAACCTTCCGTTAGGAAAGGAACGCTGCGGAAGCCACATCCTTCCCCGAAGGAGTTATGTGGAGAAGTACATATGGACTAACGCTGTAGGGCTGTGCTACATATGGAAGAAATGGGGTGACTCCAACTCAATGAGAGAAGGGTTCTCCCAGAGGGAAAGACACGGGCTTTGTTTAGGAGCAACCGTGGAAAAACCATATGGGATCCCCGTAGGGTCACACATATGGAACCCAGCCTAAATCCGATGAGAGTGGTGAGGTTCTTGCCCTCCCACTGCTCTCCGAGCCCTCTTTGGACCCGGAGATAGAGGAAACTACTCTTTTATTGAGAATTTTGGGTACCAAATTTCTGAACAAAAACAGAAGGAAACAAAAGATTCTCTACCCGGCCCTCCTCCGGGGGAAGGAGCGGTGCGGTCACCACCTCCTGTAGAGCAGTCCCATCCATCTCCGGGTCGCCCGTCCTAGGGTTGCTTGGACTTGGCCTTGCCATCCTTCTTCTTGGGGGGTGGCTGGACGGGTTGGGCGCCCCGACCGCAACCGGCTCCATGGCACCGCTTAGCTGGAGGCTGCTGCTGCTGGGGTGCAGGAGCGGGGGCGGCCGCAAGGGGGCGCCCTCGGTGACGGGCAGTCTGAGGTGCTGCGGGCGGTGGTGGAGCAGCAGCTGACCGCCTCAGCAGGATGTGGCTGATGGCCTCAGACTGCTTCTGTACAGCCGAGAACTGTTGGGCGAAGTTCTCGACCGCGTCGCCCAAGAGGCCGGTCTGGGACACGGGGGAATTAAGGAACCTGACTTTGTCGGTATCCCTCATGTCCGCAAGACACAGAGATGGCACTCCTGGACCACAAGTGTGGACACTGCATGACCCACTGACCGCGCCGTGACCTTCATCACACGAAGCGTGAGGTCCGTCGCGGCACGAAGTTCCTGAAGAACTTGTGGGTCATGGCCACCCTCGTGCAGATCCTTCAGTGCCTTGGCCTGATGGACCTGCAACAACAGCATAGCGTGTAGGGCAGAGGCAGCTTCCCCACAGGCCTGGTAAGCCTTGCCGGTAAGATCCGACGAGTACTTACAGGCCCGGGAAGGGAGAGATGGCTCCCCCCGCCAGGTGGAGTTATGGCACAGTTGCATAGCAACGGCCTGTTCCACAGGGGTATGCGCGTATAACCCTTCTCCCTCACCACCCTTGACGGCGGGGTGGCTGAGGACCCACCGACGCGGTTTCGGGCAGTAAAAGGTGCCGTCCACATGCCAGTGAGCTCTTCATGCACCTCCAGGAAGAAAGGCACTGGGGTGGGGGGCTGAGAACCAGCCCTTGCCACCCCGAGATACCAGTCGTCCAACCTGGACGGTTCGGGACACGGTAGAGGATTCCACACGAGCCCGACCCTGTTGGCGGCCCGTGAAAGCATAGCCATCATTTCCGGGTCTGAATCGGGCACAGTTGTCACTCCTGAAGGAGGCAGCTGCGCCGAATCGTCATCCCCAGAAGCGTCAGGCTCACCCTCCGATGCAGCGATCGACATACGGTCGTCTTGGGGAGCTCCGAAGGATACGGATGGTACACACCTCTGGGGCGGTCCACCGCGCTCCCCCGGCAGCTCTACTGGCTGCAGAGTGCAGGAGGGGTGAGGGTTCCTAGGGAGTTGGTTCCCCGAAGGAAACGTGCTCACCGTGATCCTCAGGTCACCAGTGCCGCCGC
Organism: Chanodichthys erythropterus; assembly: GCF_024489055.1. Classification (NCBI taxonomy): domain Eukaryota; kingdom Metazoa; phylum Chordata; class Actinopteri; order Cypriniformes; family Xenocyprididae; genus Chanodichthys; species Chanodichthys erythropterus. The sequence goes on along the minus strand of NC_090227.1, from coordinate 14,619,632 downwards.
CCGACGCAACCCTCTGGGGAGGATTGGAACGAGGCAGCGGCACCGGGACTCCGCCCCTTTGCAGGAACTGGAATCTAGACCGCAACTCTGCGACAGTCATCTTCCCACAATGGGTACATGACACGCCGCCTCAGCGTGCCTTAAGCCCAAGCACACGATACAGCGTTGGTGACCATCCCGAGGCGCCAGGCAACGACAGCATCCAGCAGCACACAAGTAGAACGACATCTTTAAAAAGACGCGAACTACTCGTGTAAGCTCTTTCAAGAACTAACTCTCTCACGTCATCTACACCGACAACAGCACCTCAGCTTCCACCGAGGAGGAGATTTAGCCAGCCAAGCACGTCATCTACACCGGCAACAGCACCTCAGCTTCCACCGAGGAGGAGATTTAGCCAGCCAAGCACGTCATCTACACCGGCAACAGCACCTCAGCTTCCACCGAGGAGGAGATTGAGCCAGCCAAGCACGTCATCTACACCGGCAACAGCACCTCAGCTTTCACCGAGGAGGAGATTGAGCCAGCCAAGCACGTCATCTACACCGGCAACAGCACCTCAGCTTCCACCGAGGAGAGAAACTCTAACACGCAGACACTCTACCGAGAGTGTTCAGAGGCCCACGCTGAGCCGCTCAAGATCACGCTCTCCACACCGTACAAGACCTGAACAACACTGGAAAACTGAAAACAATCCAGATGTGGCACCCATTCTCCCCAGGTTTGCCCCTGCCAGGCCCCCAGGAGTGCAACTCGATAAATCCAAAGTGTACAGTCCACTTGATTTGTTCCAGCTTTTTTTCAGCAATAATGTCATCAGAAAATTATGCAGTAACACAAATAAGCAAGCTTCAAAGAGGATATCAGAAGGACTTAAATTCAAATGGACTCATGTCACTCCCACAGACTTCCTAAAATATCTTGCACTTGTGATTTTCATGGGACTGCTAAAACTTGGATCAGTGAAAGCTTACTTACATTTTTTCAGTGCCATTTCCAAAGAAAGTGATGCCAAGGGACAGGTGGCTCTCCATTTCCTCAAATGTGCACATGAGTGATCCGGCTGAGGATGTTGTAAATGACAGCAAAAAGGGAACATCAGACCATTACCCACTGTTTCGCCTCAAGCCTCTGATGACCGAAATCATGGAAGCATGTAAGTCCTTTTACCAGCCCCAAAAGGGAAGTGGTTATCACATTTATTGTGATAACTTTTATACAAGCCCTCAGCTCTTCAGACACATGTCATCTCTGCACTTTAGAGCCTGTGGAACATATAGACAGGGGAGGAAGGACACCCCTAAATCTACTGTGAATGCCCTCTCCAAAAAATCCCAAAGAGGCACAATCAGGTGGATCCGAGATGATGACTTGCTCTTCGTCAAGTGGATGGACACAAGAGAGGTGTCCATCTGCTCGACCATCCATCAAGCCTACACATCGGAGAAGGTCACAAGAAGGCAAAAAAAGACAGATGGAACCTGGGAGAAAGTGAGTATTCCAGTTCCCACTCCAGTTGTGGAATACAACAAACACATGGGTGGTGTTGACTTGTCTGATCAGCTCATCCAGTACACCTCTGCTCACCACAAAGCACACAGATGGTATAAGACTATGTTCTTGCGCTTTGTGGACATCACCACATGTAACAGCTACATCCTCCACAAAGAACTGTGTAAAGAGCAAAATAATACACCACTGACACACAGAGACTTTATGGAGGAGCTCTGTGCTCAACTTGCAGGGGTGACAACTGAGGATGCAGACAGGACAACTCACCACACACCCCTACCCATTGCTCCCTTGGAACCAGCAAACCCTGCACACAAGCCTGCAGATGTCAGAAAGTACTGTGAGCACTGCAAGGCAAGCAAAGTGTACAACAAGACCCCCTGGCAGTGTGGGGCTTGCCAGATGCCCCTCTGCAACTTCCTGGAGAGGCCTTGCTTTGCTCACAGGCATGCCTAGGACTGTTTGTAAAAAAGTTATTTAATTGTTCTTTACACATTTGATTAAACAATAACACATTTCTGTCAAACAAAGAGTTTGATTTTTTTTTTTTGGTTCAAAAACTGTTCTATATTGTGTGATTGTGTGATTTTCAGTAATAAATGACAAAAATCTAATTTTCGTTTTTGAAATTCTCTAGTTTATTGTACATTTTCTTTCACTCATACTTCCTTTATAAACACATTATATGCATGCTTATGGTAGCTTAGGGTCTTCTGAATCCATAGATACCAAACACAGGGTGTTCCATCTCCTTTACCTATGATTTATGAGCCCAAATATAAAAATAGAGAAAACAGACCAAAAAGGGCTTAGTCCCAAAAATAAAATAAAAAACGCCTAGGTCTGTTTGTAAATAAAGTTAATTATTTAATTGTTCTTTACACATTTGATTGAACATTAACCCATTTCTGTCAAGCAAAGGGTTTGAAAAATATATTTTTTGGTCAAAAACTTTTCACTATTGTTGTGTGAGGTAGGATTTTCAGTAATAAATGACAAAAATCTCATTTTCGTTTTTGAAATTCTCTAGTTTATTGTACAGTTTTTCACTCATACTTCCTTTATAAACATATTGCATGCATGCTTATGGTAGCTTAGGGTCTTCTGAATCCATTGATACCAAATACATGGTGGTCCATCAGCATTACATATGGTTTATAAGCCGAAATGTAAAAATAGAGAAAACGGACCAAAAAGGGCTTAGTCCCCTAAGGGTTAAGGTAAGTACACATGGAGCTGTAGTACGAACGAGACCGGACAGTGACTGTGTGTGAGTGTTGGGTATTTAAGGTGGTGGTGATGGCAGAGTTGATGACGTGCAGGTGGCGGTGATTAGTACTCTGGTGATTGTGTGCGTGGGTATTGGATGGAGGTGGAACCTGACGTGTCTGTGACAGCAGTTCCGATTACTCATATTTTAAACTTGAGTTTAGAGAAGAGTATCTATCCGCAAACTTGGAAAACAGCAAATATTGTACTATTACCAAACAGCACAGCTGTACCTTTCTGTGGTCCTAACAGTAGACCAATTAGTCTGCTACCAACCCTGAGTAAATTTATGGAGAGGATAGTTTTTGAACAAATTCAGAACTATTTTTCAGATAACAACTTAAGTACTGACTTTCAGCATGCTCACAGGGTTGGTCATTCAACCACTACAGCGATGGCTCAAATGACAAATGACTGGCTCACAGCATTTCAGTTCTACCAGAAAGACTCGGGAGGCAAGATAACTTAACACTGATATTTATTACCAAACAGCAAGCAGAATATATAAGGTTAATGATCTTTGGCGTAGGCCCCGTCCATAGCTCACGTCCTGAGGGTTGCAGACTTTGCGTTTCCTGCCTGAAGCTGAAGGCAGGGGCGTAGCCAACCCCCGGGGAGTATGGACAGGAACCATCCTGGTGGTGGTGGGGAGGATGGAGGTGAAAGTTTGCGTCAGCATCTGCGAACTCAGACAAGTGTAAGTACCAATCTTTTATACTCCAAGTGTTAGATAAGGATTGGTAAGATCTGAATTAATAAGTGATGTAACATTTGAGTCTTCCCGGCAGAACTTGCGCTAGAGCTTCATTTCTACCAGAAAGACTCGGGAGGCAAGATAATGTAACACTGATATTTATTACCAAACAGCAAGCAGAATATATCAGGTTAATGATCTTTGGCATGGGCCCCGTCTGTAGCTCACGTCCTGAGGGTTGCAGACTTTGCGTTTCCTGCCTGAAGCTGAAGGCAGGGGTGTAGCCAACCCCCAAAAATGTTGGTGAGATGTGACCGCCAGTACGGAGCCCACTCTCCCCCCAAAAACTGTGAGAGGGAATGTATACCCACCAGAGGAGAATCTTGCAGTTCCTGAAACAGAGAAAAACAAATTAAAACATAATAAGAGATGGAGAAAGAACAAGAAAACAAGCAACATAGAGACAAGGCCGCGATCGGCCACACGACCATGATGGGCCACACAGAGACGAGGCCGCGATCGGCCACACGACCACGATAGGCCACACAGAGACAAGGCCGCGATCGGCCACAGGACCACGATGGGCCACACAGAGACAAGGCCGCGATCAGCCACACGACCATGAAGGGCCACACAGAGACAAAGCCGCGATCGGTCACACGACCACGATAGGTCACACAGAGACAAGGCCGCGATCGGCCACACGACCACGATAGGTCACACAGAGACGAGGCCACGATAGGCCACATATAGATGAGGCCACATGGAGACAAGGCCATGATAGGCCACATAGAGACAAGGCCACGATAGGCCACATGAAGACAAAGCTACAATAGGCCACATAGAGACAAGGCCACAATAGGCCACATAGAGACAAGGCCATGATAGGCCACATAGAGACAAAGCCGCAATAAGCCTCAGAAAATTCATAAGATTATAGAAGCTGAAAATAGTATGAAGAAATACAGCAAACATACACCACCACAAGTATTTGTGTGAAATTACTAAGAGAAGGAGAAAGAACAAGAAAGGGAGATAACATGGAGACAAGGCTGTGATGAGCCCCAGAAAATCATAAGGCTATAGAAGCTGAAAATGGCATGATGAAAATACGGAAACATACCACCACCATGGCCGTATCTACCATTGAGGACACCGAGGTCATGTCCTCTGTATTTTTTCCCTAAATTTCAAATTAGTCAAAGCTGAAATCCAGCAGTGATGATCAATGCCAAACATAGAACCCGGTCCATGTCCGAATCCATATGTCGTCTGTATTTTCCATGGGCGTCGGAACCATTGTATGTGGGTGGGACAAGACCCACCCACTTTTTAAGACCAATGATATTGGACCCACTCACATTTACCGTCTCTAATCCCCCCCAGGTGTTGCTACTCCACAAACCACCAACAGAGCATAAAAAATACCAAAAATAAAAATATTTTTTAAAACATCGCCAAGTAAAACGCTGCGTTTATAAAGAAATGTCTCTTTACGACCACAACAAACGGGACAATTTCAGACGCGCATTCCACCTTCGGCTCAGCACCAGGCGCAAGTCAAACGAGCGCAGAAAATGTAGCTTCATTTGAACAACAGTGAACTGTGGTCAGATGAGATGTTGTCAGGCTATGTCAGTAAAACTCCAATCAGCTGTTAGGCTATAGCCTACTGTGCTCGAAGCGTGAACTCAAGAATTGCTCGCGCAAATGCGCGGCGCGTGCTGCATATTACTGCATTACAGTTTAACTAAAGCGCTAAAGAAGCTACGGGCATGCACCATCATTATTCTGAGGTAAATGAAGTCATGGAATTACCAAACATGCGATTAAGCTGCCTCAAAACTGTGCATGCATGTATGTATTTGTTGACATGGTTTTAAAGCTATTGTTATCCAATTTGTTGGCCTTAAAACGTCTTAAAATGCATATATGTACATCAAGGAAATCAAAATTTTCCCCTAGCAAAACACATATTGTGACCTCGGTAAATATAAAACCCTGCATACGGCCCTGACCATCACCAGTATTTACATGAAATTACTTAACATGTGATGAGATAAGGATAAAGAACAAGAAAGGGAGATAACAAGCAACATAGAGACAAGACCACAGTAGGCCACATGGAGACAAGGCCACGATAGGCCACATGGAGACAAGGCCACGATAGGCCACACCAAGGCAAGGCCACGATAGGCCACATAAAGACAAGGCCAAGATCGGCCACATGGAGACAAGGCCGTGTTAGAAAATACGTTAAAGCTATAGAAGCTAAAAATACGGAAGCAATGATGAAAACGAGAAACATACCACCAGTATTTGCAGAAAATTACTGATTGTAATGAGCATTTGAGTTGAGCATTGAGCACACAGCAGTCCTCTTTATCCGCTATTAGGAACATTTCTAAACCATGCTACTGGCTTGATGGAACTTAGCCAACAGGACTCCATCTAGCAGTCAGAACCTCGGTGAAGAGAAAAACTATGAAGAGCAATGCACAGGAGATGGGGTGCGATAAGCACAAGCAAAATGCTTATAACCAGGCAGGGGCAGAGTACTGAATGCATAAATCCTGATGTTTGAAATGCGGTAGGCAGCGCGATCGTGATGAAGACATCCACAATAGTCATGTCACAGAAATTGCAGTGATTAGACCAAGTTGCATGTGTTCAGGTCCTGAAGATGAGCACACTATTTTCTGTGAACACCAAAATGTGTATACCATCTATTTGTTTTTGGATGGGCATGCGTGGGTTATGTCATAAAGCGATTATTGCTTAGGTAACGAACACAGAAAACTGATGTGATAATTGTAGGGGATCAGCGCAATGCAAGATCGATTTGATGAAATGTTAGAATATCGTCAGGATATTATAACTTGATCTAGCTTACAGTCGACAGACTAATACACAGAACTGCATAAACTTTAAACACGCTCAAATACAGATTTGTGTGATAGTATGATGCTAGTAAAACATATCTGCTTTATCCCATGATTTTAATTTGACTAATAAACTGACAAGTATGAGTAATATTTCAGCACTGGAAGTATTTGGTAGAATGAATCATCTTATCCTTTATAGCTATACCCTGGGATTCACTTGGCACTGATATCCGTCTCTCATTATGATCACACCCACAATTTCACACTGAAATAGATATTAGTTTTATGCGGTGAAGACAACGCAGTGTTATTTACATTTAATTTATTCATTTCCTGAACTTAAATACTTACCTGAAAATATACACTACAATTATTATATTTAAAGGTGCAATAAGTAATATTTTTTGCTGTAAATATCGGAAAACCACTAGTCCAGTGTTATATTTTTTGTTTACTTGAGTACTTACAATATCCCAATGTTTCCAACTATATTTAAATTGTGAAAAAAATACAATTTTAACCAAGGCTCCGGGACATGTGAGGAGTCGCCTGTCAATGCCGTCATACCCGCATTAACCTCGGTTTCCGGTTTTAATTTGTAGTAACCATGGAAACACCAAGACGCTTTAAAATTATTACACATTTTAATAGACAAGGGAACAACTGTTTTGATATATCTATAGACAAAAAACAATTGATGTTAAATAGCTCAACATGATTAGTCATTGTTTAAATCTAATATCCTTGATTTTGGTGAGTACTATGCTTCAGAGAAAAACATTATTTTTGTCAAGTAGCTAACATAGCATAATCAGATGCAGCTTTATTTTTATTAACAGTAATACAGCATTTTCTCCATAATACAATACGTTTTAAAATGAATTTATCATGCATGCCATTTATCAACACGAAACATCCAGCAATGATATTCAATAAAATCGATCTATCTTACTGCAGTGTGTAACAAGTGTCTCATAGCAGCTGCCGAGTGAACGCACACAGTAATGTTATAACATAATTTTCAACAAACTAAAATTATAATAAACAGAGCTATGTTACCTCATACTCATGACCGGAAAAGCGGAAGCAGCGCCGGCGACTCTGTCATAATAAAAGTCCCGCTGCTCGTGAGGCGTGTGTTGCGCAATTGCTCCAGCGGCCTCATTCAGTTCCCACAACATTCGGTCCTGCTCTGCTTCATACTACAATAATGTTAATATTTACATCCATGAACATAATTCTTCCTGAGTCCTATCCCTATTCTTTTGCACCGACCGTTAAGGTGTCTGATGTCTGTATAGAGAAAATGTAAATTGGATGCATGCTATGTTATCCTGGTTAAAGGTAAGGGAAAGATTTGAAGCCTCATTGCTTAATTTGACAATATTGAATATTAATTAAATTAAATGAATTAAATATTGTAGTAACTAAATTACCAAACATACTTTATCAGGAGCTATGTTTTAGTTCTGAGGAGCACAATTATGAAACCAGACATGCCACAGAGGGCAGATTCAAATTACCCAACTAAAAAACAAATCATTGAAAAAGAACTGTAAAATACAGATCCATGTATTCTTGGAACAACTTGCCAAGTGAAATTATTAATGCAAACAGTAAACATCAATTTAAAGTCCTCCTGAAAAGGCACCTTCTCTCACTTCAGTAGCACCCAAGAAGGAAAAATTGTACTTTCTATTAACCGTAATGAGAGATATTATCTCTCTATTACTATATTAAACTATACTATATAAACTAGGTCCTGTGTGCGTGTGTGTGGGTGTGTGTATGTGGGTGTGAGTATGTATTTGTTTGTTGTTTTGTGGTTGTTGTTGTGTATTTACTTTTATTTATAATTTGTATTATTGTTATCTTTTGTCATAATATCCATGTAAATGCACTCTGTTAGAAGCATTGACTCCAGGAAGAATAGCTGTGTTTTCATAGCTAATGGAGATGGAAATAATTACAAATACAAATACAATAGTTTACTCAAAATTGAGATTTCTGCCATCCTTCACTCACCCTCATGTTGTTCCAAACTCACAAGACTTTCATTCATCTTTGGATAACAAATAAAGATAATGTTAATATTCTCTCATTTATGTCCATTAATTGAAAGACATCCATACGAATAAGGCTGTTTTGGAAGCTCAAACAAACACACAAACACAAGAACCAATGAGGTTTGTTCTTGCATGTGATGCACGCACGTTTACACTTGACCATATAAGATATGTGCTACATATGCAATTTCATCAATGTTTATGTCATCAATCGTGTCTCGCTAGAAGACTTGGATTGAACCTGCTCACTCTTTGTAACACTTAAGGTTGCAATGAAGGGTCAGTGGAGAGTGGATCCATTTGCAGCTTTTATTAAAAATACAACATAGTAACAGGGCAAAGACAGTACCGTGGTCGGGGACAGGCAAGAGGTCGAGGCGGGCAGCAATAGTCAGAGTCGGGTCACAAGCAATGGTCGTGGCAGGCGGCAAGCAAACAAAGTTCAGAGTCCAGGCAGTAATCAGGGCAGGCGGCAACGGATCAAGCAGAGTAAAACAGTCCAGGTAACAACAGAGAATCAGTCCACAGAAATAACGCTCAGAAATGATCACCTCGGCAAATCAAGACTTTGCGAGGTATGAGAGCGTGAGCGTGTCTTAAATAGTGTGTGTGTGATATGGTGCAGGTGCATGTGTAATCAGGAATGAGGGCCTATGGGAAATGGAGTCCGAATGGTGACAGTCAATATTCAGGGAATGGCTCCCTCCGGTGGTCCAGAGGATGAGTCGAGGGAGTTTCATTCATGACAGAGCCCCCACCCTGCGAGCGGCTCCAGGCGCAAGGAGGCGGACCCTCCTACCGGACCCCCGGAGGGTTTCAGCAGCGATACATGAAAAGTAGGAGAAACACGGTAATTAGCGGGTAAGTTCAAACGAAACGATACTGGGGAAATTTTATGATTTAGAAAGGCCCTACATACCTGGGACTGAGTTTCTTGCGGGAGTCTCAACCGCAGATCCCTGTTGATAGCCAGACCCACTGACCGACCGTGTACTGGGGTGAGGGACGTCGATGTCGATCAGCCTGCTTCCGCTGTCTCCTGACAGCCCGTTGAAAGTGGTGGTGAGCTAAATCCCACGTTTCCTCACTCCTCCGTAGCCAGTCATTGATTGCTGGAAGCTCTGAAGGCTCACCATACCAGGGGAATAGTGGCGGTTGATAGCCCAGGATGCATTGGAACGGTGTGACTCCTGTGGAGGGTTTTTGGAGCGAGTTTTGGGCATATTCCGCCCACATCAGGAAGCGACTCCACTCAGCTTGTTGGTGCTGGCAATAGGTGCGTAGGAAAGAGGTCAGTTCTTGGTTTAAGCGTTCTGTTTGACCATTGGATTCAGGGTGGTACCCGGAGGTAAGACTGACATTGATATTAAGGGTTTTGAAGAAAGCGGCCCATACCCGAGAAGTGAATTGTGGTCCCCGATCAGAAACTATATCCTCTGGGAGTCCGTAGAGCTGAAACACGAAGTTGCATAATACCTCGGCTGTTTCCAAGGCTGTGGGGAGTTTGGGGAGCGGTATAAGGCGACAGGCTTTGGAAAAGCGATCGACCACTGTGAGAATGGTGGTGTGGCCCTGTGAGGGAGGCAGGTCTGTGACAAAGTCTATGGCTATGTGTGACCAGGGTCAGTGTGGTATGGGTAGAGGTTGGAGTAATACGGCAGGTGCTTTGTGAGAGGGTTTGGAGGTTTGACAGGCATGACAATTGTGAAGGAACTGAATGACATCGTGCAGCATATTTTCCCACCAGAAGCGATTTTGAAGTAGGTTATGAGTGGCCGTGATACCTGGGTGGCCGGAATTGGGTAGATCGTGGACGTGATGCAGAGCTTTATCTCGCAGGGGTGCTGGAACATAGACGCACTCCATTGGTGGGCACTCCGCTGGTGGAGGGGTTTGTTCATTGGCTTGAGTGATTTCGGTCATTATGTCCCATTGTACGGGAGCTAGCAGTATTGACTCGGGAATTACTGGTTCAACTGGGTTAGGTTGCTCGACATGTTCCGATTGCCTGGATAAAGCATCGGTTTTAGTGTTCTTTGACCCGGGTCTGTAGGTGACCTTGAAGTTAAATCGAGTGAAGAACATGGCCCACCTGGCTTGTCGAGGGTTCAGCCATTTGGCTGCATGAAGATACTCCAGATTTTTATGGTCTGTGAGAACAGTGAACTGGTGTTGTGCTCCCTCCAACCAGTGCCGCCACTCCTCAAATGCCACCTTCATGGCTAATAGTTCACGATCCCCTACATCATAGTTCCGTTCTGCGGATGACAGTTTTCTGGAGTAGAAAGCACATGGGTACAATTTCTCAGGGTTACCTTGACGTTGTGACAGGATTGCGCCGATTCCGGTGCTGGACGCGTCCACCTCAACAATGAACAGGCGCTCTGGATCAGGGTGGCGGAGAATGGGAGCTGTGTGAATCGTTCCTTTAATTCGTTGAATGCTTGGTCAGTTGATGGGGACCAGTATAAGCGGGATGAGGTACGTTTGGTCATTGACGTTAGAGGTGCAGCAACACTGCTGAAGTTCCTTATGAATCATCTGTAGAAATTAGCGAAGCCCAGGAATCGTTGCAATTCTTTCAATGTGCGTGGTTTGGGTCATACAAGCACAGCTTTTACTTTGCCATCATCCATGGCCACCCCGTCTCGGCTGATGATGTACCAAGGGAGGATGTGGAAGTGCGGTGGAACTCATATTTCTTGGCTTTAGCATATAACTGATGTTGGATGAGTCTCTGGAGCACCGCTCGTACATGCTGGACGTGTTCTGAGAAGGAGTTCGAGTAGATGAGGATATCGTCTATGTATACTATGACCCACCGATTCAGCATATCCCAGAAGACGTCACAGAAGACTGAAATACAGCTGGACTGTTGGACAGGCTGAACAGCATCACAAGGGTCTCATAGTGGCCAGAGGTTGTGGAGAAAGCGATCTTCCATTCGTCCCCTTCGCGGATGCGGATGAGGTTGTATGCACAGCGCAAGTCGAGCTTGGTGAAATATTCAGCTTGCCGTAGTTGTTCCAGAGCGGCGGGTACTAAAGGCAATGGATAGCGGAATTTGACTGTGATGTCGTTCAAGGCGCAGTAATCAATGCAGGGTCTCAATCCACCATCCTTTTTTTTCATGAAGAAAACGCGGAGACGGGTGATGTCGACGGTCGAATAAACCCGTAGGCTATTTGGCCTCAATGTAGGCTTTCATGGAAGCTGTTTTGCCTTGAGACAAGGAAAAAATTCTGCCCTTAGGGGGTGTGGTTCCAGATAGTAGGTCAATGGCGCAGTCACTGGGCCGATGAGGCGGTACTTCAGTAGATTTATTTTTACTGAATGCCACGGCTAGATCTGCATACTCTGGATAATGGGACTACGGAACGTAGACAATGTTCATGGCAGTGACTGTCCCAATGCCGAATTTTCCCCCTCCTTCCAGGACACATGCGGATTGTGGGTGCGGAGCCAGGGTAACCCAAGGATGATGGGGTTGTTTGGTGAGTGAATTATGTAGAAGTGAATGAGTTCTTGATGTCTTGATTTTACCCGTACTTCACAGTACCTAAGAAAGGTGGGGGGTTACAGCCAAGCTTGGATTTGCGCGTCTTGAACCGTGCAGAGCATCTCTTTTCTTGGTGTGGAGCTGGACTTGGTCAACATGACAGCACGTCTCACCAACGAGCGTGCACAGTCTCAGGAGTCCGCCCACTGCCAGCTGTTTTATTCCCTGATGCACTGGCACACAGCTGGCCCCGAGGCCTATGCAAGTATGCGTTTCCCCCAGTGAGCCTTCTCACACAGACATTATGCAAGGTCAGGGAAGACGAGGAGCAGGTCTTGCTAGTTGCGCCATATTGGCCCAACCAGACTTGGTTCCCAGAACTCATGCTCCTCGTGACAGCCCATCCCTGGTGCATCCCCCTGAGGAAGGACCTCCTTTCTCAGGGGCAGGGCACCATATGGCACCCGCGTCCTGATCTGTGGAACCTCCACGTGAGGTTCCTGGACGGGACGCGGCAGACTTAAGTGGAAAGCATGACCTGATCATCAGGTTCCTCAGAGGCGCCAGGAGGTTAAATCCTCCTAGGCCTCGCCTCATTCCCTCCTAGGACCTCTCTGTCGTCCTCTCGGGCCTACAGAGAGCTCCCTTGGAGCCCCTTGAGTCAGCTGAGCTGAAACATCTGTCTCTCAAGACAGTGCTCCTGACTTCACTCACCTCCGTCAAGAGGGTTGGGGACCTGCAAGCATTTTTGGTCAGCAATTCATGCCTGGAATTCGGGCTGGACTACGCTCACGTTATCCTGAGACCCCGGCCTGGATATGTGCCCAAAGTTCCCACCACTCCCTCCGGTGGTGAACTTGCAAGCACTGCCCCCAGAGGAGACAGACCCAGCCCTCACGTTGCTGTATCCCGTTCATACCCTGTGCATTTATGTGGACCACACGCAGTGCTTCAGAAACTCTGAGCAGCTCTTTGTCTGTTTTGGAGGTCAGCAGAAGGGAAAGGCTGTCTCCAAACAGAGGTTGGCCCACTGGATAGTGGATGCTATCGCCTTGACGTACCAGTTGCAAGGCAAGCCGTGCCCCCTCAGGTTGCAAGCTCACTCCACTCGGGGTGTTGCTTCTTCCTGGGCGTTGGTGCATGGTGCCTCTGTTGCAGACATTTGCAGAGCTGCAGGCTGGGTGACACCAAATACATTCGCGAGATATTACAATCTCCGTGTGGAACCGGTGTCAGCCCGTGTGCTGTCTACTCGTAGATAGCCATGAGTGTTCGCTTGCTGTGCCATTTCCCTTGGGAGAGGGAAGGCGAGCACTTTTCCCGCTCCTCAGTTCAGTTCCCCGTAACGGTGAACTCTGTGGAGTTCCTCCTGCATCCTGCGCCGGCCAGATGTGGCAAAGGCGTCCGGCGCTAGGTCCAGTACTCTTGTGTATGCCCCATTGTGTATGCCCGATTCCTGGGCTTCCTCTGGGCGCTGGAGGGTTGCGAGTATGGGCCGCACTTGCATTGGGCACGCTACGGCCTGCCAGCATGGTTCAGTTGCTATGGCGCTTTCCACGGGACCCCATTACGTCAGTATCGACGTAACGTCGAACGTGACTGACTGAATGGGAACGTCTAGGTTACTATTGTAACCCCCGTTCCCAGAAGGAGGTAATGGAGATGTTACGTTCTCCTGGCATAGCTCTGATTCACAGCTGAGCGGCCAGATATCTATCTCGGCTCCTCAGAAAAAATATTAATGAAGGTGAGTATGCTGGCCCTATTTATACCTGGATGCCGGGGGTGTGGTCCCGCATGTAAATCTGACTGACCTTGGAGGTGATTGGGCTCCCAGGCGAGACCCCATTACATTATTATTGACGTAACGTCTCTGTTTCCTCCTTCTGGGAACAGGGGTTACAATAGTAACCTAGACGTTATCATGGATCATGTCAGTTATTATTGCTCCATCTGCCATTTTTCGCTGTTGTCCTTGCTTGCTTACCTAGTCTGATAATTCAGCTGTGCACATTCAGACGTTAATTCTGGCTGCCCTTGTGTAATGCCTCGATCATGGGCTGGCATATGCAAATATTAGGGGCGTACACCCCGACTGTTACGTGACAGTCAGTGTTATGTTGAGATACGCCTGTTCTTTGGAGGTCTTTTAAACAAATGAGATTTATATAATAAGTAGGAAACAATGGAGTTTGAGACTCACTGTATGTCATTTCCATGTACTTAACTCTTGTTATTCAACTATGCCGAGGTAAATTCAATTTTCAATTCAATGGCACCTTTAAGGTGCTTTATGCAACCGGGCCCAGGTGGGCACAATTGTTGAAATGAGGAGTAGACAGGACTAAACAAGGGGGCATGGCAACAGCAAACAAGGAGGCAGGACAAGACAAGCACATGACAAACACAAACAAAGACAAAACCATGTGAACACAACACAAACATAGAGACATGAAACAAAGACAACACAGACAAGGTTGCCAGGACAGAACCCTGACAGTTATTGTAACATTCCAGGGGCCTGTTTCAATAAGGAGGTTCAACCAACTCTGAGTTAAAACTTGAACTCTATGTTGAATTACCCTGAAATGGGAAACTCTGAGTTTTCAGTTTCAGAAAAGCTGAATTGATTTAGTTCAATCGACTCAGAGTAGGTTGACTCTGAGTTAAGCGTGTGCACCACGACTATGAAAAGCCATCATTAATGGAGCTCCGACATTACGATTCACCATGGCAGCACGTGACAAAATAATTTTGCATTACTTCTTAGTCAATGTAAGTTTAATTCTTATCACTGTTATAATATCAAAGGTGAAAACTGGTGGAATGGTAAGTTATTGAACTAATATTCATTTTCATGGTATCCCACATGCAAAAAAGAAGAAAAAAAATAATTTAACTGGATGCAATAATAAGAGTGTAAATGATTTTATCATTATTAAACACTTGTTAGGCAATTCACTTTCACTTTCACAACTGTCTTCATTTTTATTGAAAATGAATGCCTTTCTTATGTGATATGTGATGGGAAAAGGAAGAATAGCAAGCTCGCCAAGAAGCGGATTCGAACCCAGTCAATAACATCAGAAGTCTGCACCCAACACACTACTGCCAACACTACTGCAGCCACAAGAGCGTATGTCAATTTCAACACTCTGATGTCTGAGGTATCACCGGCGATACCACCGCGTTTTTTTTCTTACCAGTGTGAAAGAGACTCAAAATACTCTGTTAATGTTGTGCATACAATTAAAAGCTATACACCATTTTAATCTGTGGAATATCTTCTTTTATTTGTGTACACTCAGAGTAAAAACAAAATGTTGTGCTTTTTGTAAAATAAAGAAAACTAACATGATGCGTGATCTCTTGTCTCCCTCTGAAGAAAGTCCAATCTGATAGTTTTCAGAAAATGAACTGTAACTTAGTGAATACTAATCACAAAAAAATAGACTTATGTCTAAAAAAACATTGAAATTTCAGGTTTTAAATCGTGTAAGTCAAATAGAAAACAAACATTCTGTTTATGTAATCTGTATGAAAAGAGAGCCATGTCAGAAATCCATGATTCAGCTCATTATCCGCTAATGCGGCCACGCCCACAGAGCCAGCGCTATTCAGACACAAATTCTGAGTCAATAAATGCATACATCGTCTCAAACGTGAATTTATTGTCTTGAAAAGTGTTTTAGCTATAGTTAGCAATCTCTGTCCTCTGTTAGTTCGGTTAGTTCCTGGATTGCCTATTCTTCATTAGTGCTCAGGCATTTGTGGACTAAAGGTGCACAGAGCACCCTCCGGCTGCAAGTATGAATTGAAAACACAGTATCCAGCACTCACAGTGATGACAATATATCCTGAATAAATATTACTCTTCTGTATAGAAAATTGACAAACATATGAGAATCCATCAATATTTCTCCAAATGTGCATGCTTTTAAGCTAAAAGCCTATATGAAATGCCATAGAGGTAACATAATTGTTCAGACACTTTGCATCACAGAAATACATTATATTTTAAAGAATATAATAGAATACCATTATTTTAAATTGTAATAATACTTCACAGTATTGCTGTTTTTTCTGTATGTTTGATTTACACCATGATGAGATTTGAATCATGATCACAGAGGGTTTTTTCACAGCCTACCTGTCTGAAAGAGCTCATTATTTATGCAGCTCATTAGAGCTCTTTATGCGATTCTTTTATCTTCTCAGGTGAGAATCACCCATTATTCATAAGGATTCACGCCTCCACGCATACTGTGTTTTTTGACCAAAGATGTTTTCGAAAATTTAAATCTCTCTATTGTTTTATATGAAGGAGTAGGAAGGATAATCATTTTGAAACAAAAACTCTAGTCAACAATCTCTGACTCAGAAGTCTTGTGAACACAGATTTAATATTATTTTTTTGGCCTTATTTCAGTGACTTAAGTTTTTTGTTTTTTCTATAACCACGCATAAACGTTATTCTTTCAAAAACGCAAACATGTACATACATGCTCCTCACATATTATGGTAGCCTAGTTTGTGCTGAATACAGTGTAATGACACTTTTGTCATTTATATGTTTATGAACAACTGAAAAAAAGCACAAATGTCAGAGCATGTCAAAACTTCTCCAGGCCCCAAATCAGCCTCAGACTCCAGAGGGTTAACCTGGTCTGACATTGTTGGGCGGAGCGGTAACACTTTACAATACGGTTCATTTGTTAAACATTAGTTAATGGATTAACTAACATAAACTAACAATGAGCAATACATTTGTTACTGTATTTACTAATCTTTGTTAGTGTTAGTTAATGAGAATACAGTTGTTCATTCTTTGTTCATGTTAGTTCACAGTGCATTAACTAATGTTAACAAGCTTTTAATAATGTATTAGTAAATGTTGAAATTAACATTAACAAAGATTAATAAATGCTGTATAAGTGCAGTTCATTATTAGTTCATGTTAACAAATGTAGTTAACTAATGTTAACTAATGAACCGTATTGTAAAGTGTTACCGGCGGAGCTACTGTAAATTTGCACTTAGTATTAGACATTCCGAATAATCTTGTTTTCCATTTGCATTAACACACTGGCAGATATTGATAATTTTACTTAAATAAAATGCACGTAATTTAGATCCCCCCAGGAAACAAGACTAAATATCTTACATAATTTTCTTATATGCAAAATCCATCTTGATTTAAGGATGTTTTGATATTTGTACTTGAAATAGGACAAAAATACTCAGTAAGAAAAGCATTTTTGCAGCATGAATGAATGAACTAAACTAAACATCACTTGGACTTTAAAAAGGGGGAGGAGACCAAACAAAACTCTGGGTTTATCGACCCGGTTAGGTTCACAGAGTAAGTTACCATGGTAACTGACTCTGAGTATAAGTTACCTCTTTTTCAGAAACAGGCTTGACTTACCCTGCCTTCTCAGGTTTGACATACCCCCCATTCTGAAACGGAAAACCCAGAGTTTCCCTCATTTCAGGGTTAACTCAGGGCAGTAAGGTGTGGGAGTTCACTTTTAGTCCATCTCTTATCCTGAAATGTCCATCTTGCAGAGATGGACTAAATGATCTTCCAAAACTTACTGCCAGATTCTGGAAGATAAATTCTTCAAACAGTGGTACAAGAGGATGTGGTACTGGTTCTTCAGGAGTCACTCTCAAGCTGTCTGTCTATAAGGCCTATAAAAACCCAGTCTTCATGTATTTTATAACACTTCAGCATGTGATTCTTATTAAGAGCGGGTCATTTTTTAGGATTCTTCACCTAACCTAAGTCTCTGAGATCCTGACACCTCACACTTCTGAAGACTCCAGGTAGGTTTCAGTACTGGGAAATGGTGGCGCTGGAGACTAAAGGGTTCCTGATGGTTTCACACTTAATTCTTCACCTTAATTCTTAATTATTTTGCAGTTAACGTGTCTTTTCTTCTCCAGCTGTTTTTGTATGACCCCGCTGACCCAATGAGCATTGGTCAATGGTCCAATGGTCATGCTTTAACTTTGCAATTTCTAGTATTACATTAGTATTGCGTCCTTCTCATGAGTATTTAATAATTTTTGACTTTTTTACAGTTAAATCTCTTTTTTGGCTCATTTTATCTGTAAAAGAAAACCTGCCTAATAATTCTGCACACCTGAATATAGGGCATTTTTCATTTCCAGCCTTCATGAACAATTATATATCACTTATAAATGATTAAAAACAATATTAATGGTAGTTATTAAAATTGATGTGGATTGGAATTGGTAAAATGTGCTTGGAAAAAAAATATGATCAGAAAAGCAACTTGCCTAATAATTATGCACACAGTGTACACTGGTGCCATAACCCGGGAAGGAAGCTGGGTGGCCGCTGCCATGCAATCTTCGTCCTCCCCATCGACATTTGCAGAAGTCATCGCATCCCTCGCGGTCCTGCATCAGGAGCAACATCAGGCCCTGCTGGACCTGCGCACCGACCAAGAACGCCGCTTCCAAGCCATCGTGCAGGCCTCGCGGACCAATGGTCCATGAGGTTGGTCCCGCTCCTCTCGGGGGAGTCGCAGGTGGTGGCGCATCTTCGGCGGGCCATCATCCAACAGCCCAACAGCTCCGGGACTCGTGCCGCAAATGGCTACTGGCTGAGGGAAGCAACGTGGACCTGGTTATCGATCGCGTGGTACTGTAACAGTTTATCACTTGGCTCCCCAAGAAAACCGCCGAGTGGGTTCAGTGCCACCGCCCCACGTCGCTGGACTTAGCCCTCGAACTGGCGGAGGACCACATGGTGGCGTGCCGAGGGGTCGGCGAACCCATACCGTCTGCCTCTCTCTCTCCTTCTTTTAATTCCCCCTCTCTCTCTAAACCTGTCCCTCTACCCAGGTCTCGTCCGCTCGGCCCGCCACGTGTTCCGCCCCGGGGGCGGGGTGGAACTGAACAGGGCCCGTATTATGGACCAAGAGCCCCGCCCAGGGTGGCGGGACTCCCTGCCGCCGGGCCGGACTCCGCTCCTGCTTCTCCTCTCTCTCCACGTCAACCATTTAACCCGCTCCCTGCCACAAGAGCGGCGGGCAGGTCTGGGCCGGCCTGTTGGCGTTGCGGGGACCCGGAGCACTTTGTGGACAGGTGTCCAGTGATGGAGGTTGGGACGTTGATCCGGGTCCCGGACGATCCACAGGCTGCCTCCGGTCAAGCTGGCAAGTACCAAATACCTGTGAGTGTCAAGGGGGGTACCTATCAGGCTTTGGTGGACTCAGGATGTAACCAAACCTCGGTGCATCAAAGCCTGATTTCGTCCGGGGCATTGGATGCAGGCTGCTTGGTTAAGGTGAGGTGTGTGCACGGGGATGTGGTGAAATATCCGTTAGTGCCCGTCATTATTCAATTTAGGGGTCAAAAGCATAGCGTGAAGGTGGCAGTTAATCCGCACCTCCGGCATCCGATAATTTTGGGTACGAATTGGCCTGCATTTAATAAATTATTGGGGTGTTTATGCTCGGATGCCTCTTGGGGGGAAAAATCGCGGGATAAGGATGTGCGAGTGCAGGCGGGAGAGACTGATCAGGTACCAGTGAGTTCAGCTTCGGGGGAACAGAGCGAAATTGGAAGACTTATTCTTTCAGATCGCGATGACTTTCCCCTAGAGCAGTCTCACGATGAGACGCCAAAAAACGCATTTGAAAAGGTCAGCACCATCAGCCTGGGCGTCAAGTCAAGTCAAGTCAAATTTATTTATATAGCGCTTTTACAATTGGTAATTGTTTCAAAGCAGCTTTACATATTAGAAGCACAGAAAAAAAGGGAAGTGGTTAAAACTGTACAAACAAGCGTGGTAATATGTAACATATACAAGATGGTGCTACATTAAGCCAATGTCGGCTGACTTCCAGGGGTGGAAAAAACCCCCTAGGAGAAAAACCCAGCGTGCTAGCACTGGGAAAAAAGTCCTAGGAGGGAAAAAACCCCTTGGAAGATATATATATGTAAATGCATATGGAGATCAAAATCTGAATTGTACATTTTTATTATAGAGATTAAAAATCGATTATATATAAATATATGTAAGCGGATACAGGGATCCTGGGCTACGTTGTAGTCAGGTCCAGACGCAGGTTCTCCATCTGACCTGGATACGGCCTGGATCCAGCACCCGGCAAACCTCAGGATAAGCAGAGAGACAGATATTAGCGTAGATGCCATTCTTGTTCTGATGTACAGGTATATCTAGTGTTATAGGAAATGTTCTCTGTTCCGGCCGACCTAATTATTGCAGCGTAACAATCCTTTAACGGATTTGAAAAATGTTAATGTATTGATAATGTGTTATGTGTATGCAAGAGCAAAGAGATGTGTTTTTAGTCTAGATTTAAACTGACAGAGTGTGTCTGCTTCCCGAACAATGCTAGGAAGATTGTTCCAGAGTTTAGGTGCTAAATAGGAAAATGATCTGCCGCCTTCAGTTGATTTTGATATTCTGGGTATTATCAACTGGCCTAAATTCTGAGATCGCAATAAACGTGAAGGACTATAATGCATTAAGAGCTCACTTAGGTACTGGGGAGCTAAACCATTTAGAGCTTTATAAGTAAGTAGCAAGATTTTAAAATCTATACGATGTTTAATAGGGAGCCAATGTAATGTTGACAGAACTGGGCTAATATGGTCATACTTTCTGGTTCTAGTAAGAACTCTAGCTGCCGCATTTTGAACCAACTGTAGTTTGTTTAAAAGCCGAGCAGAACAACCACCCAGTAGAGCGTTACAATAATCTAGTCTTGAGGTCATGAATGCATGAACCAACTGTTCCGCATTTGTCATTGAGAGCATATGTCGTAATTTAGATATATTTTTTAGATGGAAGAAGGCGGTTTTACAGATACTAGAAACATGACTTTCAAATGAAAGATTGGTATCAAAGAGCACACCCAGGTTCCTAACTGAGGACGAAGGTTTAATGGAGCACCCGTCAAGTGTTAGAGAGTATTCAAGGTTTTTTCGTGAGGAAGTTTTTGGTCCAAAGATTAGGAAATCAGTTTTTTCTGAATTTAATAATAAGAAATTTCTTGTCATCCAGTTTTTAATGTCAGCTATGCATTCTGTTAGTTTTGTGAATTTGTAGGTTTCGTCAGGGCGCGAGGAAATATAGAGCTGAGTATCGTCAGCGTAGCAGTGAAAACTAACACCATGCTTCCTAATTATCTCTCCTAAGGGCAGCATGTACAGAGTGAAAAGCAACGGTCCTAATACTGAGCCTTGTGGTACCCCATATTTAACCTGTGATTGATACGACATCTCTTCATTAACTACCACAGACTGATAACGGTCAGATAAGTATGATTTGAACCATGCCAAAGCAATTCCACTAATGCCAATATAGTTTTCAAGGCTTTTTAAAAGAATGTTATGATCGATAGTGTCAAAAGCAGCACTGAGATCTAATAACACTAATAGAGAAATACAGCCACGATCGGATGATAGGAGTAGATCGTTTGTAACTCTAACGAGAGCAGTCTCAGTACTATGGTATGGTCTAAATCCTGACTGGAAATCCTCACAGATTCCATTTCTTTCTAAAAAGGTATCTTCTAGTATCTTTGACAGAAAAGGTAGATTCGAGATTGGCCTGTAATTTACTAAATCTCTCGGATCTAGTTGAGGTTTTTTAATAAGAGGTTTGATAATAGCCTGCTTAAAGGTTTTTGGCACGTGTCCTAGTGTTAAAGATGAATTAATTATATCAAGAAGTGGACCTACGACCTCTGGAAGCATTTCTTTCAGTAGTTTAGTCGGCATTGGGTCTAACATACATGTCGTTGATTTTGATGATTTGATAAGTTTAGATAATTCTTCCTCTCCTATAGCGGCGAATGATTCTAGTTTTACCTCAGGGACACTACAGTGCACTGTCTGAAGAGAAACTCTAGACGGTTGCATGTTTATAATTTTCTCTCTAATATTATCAATCTTGCAAGTAAAGAAGTTCATAAAGTCATTACTGCTGTGCTCTATGGAAACGTCAGCAGTTGAATCTCTGTTTCTAGTTAATTTAGCCACTGTGTCAAATAAATACCTAGGATTATGTTTGTTTTCTATTAAGAGATTTGAAAAATAAGTAGATCTAGCATTTCTTATGGCTGTTCTGTACTCAATCATTTTTTCTTTCCACGAAAGGCGAAAAACTTCTAGTTTTGTTTTCTTCCAACTACGTTCAGCTTTTCTAACAGCTCGTTTTAGAGCCCGAGTGTGCTCATCATACCACGGCGTTGGATTAGTTTCCTTAATCTTCTTTAGACGTAAAGGAGCGACCGCATCTAATGTGCTGGAAAAGAGAGAGCCAATAGTTTCTGTTGCAGCATCGAGTTCTTCTAAGTTGTCAGGTATACTAAGGTGATGAAACTGCTCGGGGAGATTATTTATAAAGCAATCTTTAGTGGCAGACGTGATTGTTCTACAATATTTATGGCTGGGTGGTGGTTTTGTAGCCTTGGCTAATTGTATTATACACGAGACTAAATAATGATCTGATATATCATCGCTCTGCTGTAGAATTTCAACAGCATCAATATCTATTCCATGCGACAGTATTAGATCTAGGGTATGATTACGACAATGAGTGGGTCCTGACACGTGTTGTTTAACTCCAATAGAGTTTAAAATATCTGCAAATGCCAATCCAAATGCGTCTTTATTATTATCTACATGGATATTAAAATCACCAACAACAAGGACTTTATCCGCAGCCAGTACTAACTCTGATAGAAACTCAGCAAATTCTTTGATAAAGTCAGTATGGTGCCCTGGTGGCCTGTATACAGTAGCCAGCACAAATGTCAACTTACATAATGTTACATAAAGCACCATCACTTCAAAGGAATTATATTTGAAATTCTTTTGAATGATTCTGAATATATTACTATAAATTACAGCAACACCTCCCCCTTTGCCTTTCTGTCGAGGATTGTGTCGATAATCATAACCTTGAGGACTAGATTAATTTAAAGTAATGTAATCGTCTGGTTTTAGCCAGGTTTCTGTCAAACACAGCAAGTCTAGTTTATTGTCTGTGATAATTTCATTTACAATAAGTGCTTTTGAAGAAATAGATCTAATATTCAGTAACCCAAGCTTTATCATTTGTTTATCTGATTTATCTGTGATTTTCATTTTTTGAACATCAATTAAATTTTTACCCTTAAAAGGTTTTGGAAGTTTTTTGTATTTACTAGTTCGAGGTACAGACACAGTCTCTATGTGATAATATCTAGGTGAAAGTGTTTCTATGTGCGTCCACTTTCTTATCTGTATTTTCTTACAAAAGAAGATACAACCCAATTATTAGTTCCAAAGAGCCGCAGGGAAATGCTTTTCCACGCGGCTCATTCTAATCCGATGGCTGGGCATCGAGGACAAACGGCAACACTAAATCGTTTCATGACCTGATTCTTTTGGCCGGGCATTCACGAGAATGTGCGCAGGTGGTGCGCGTCTTGTCGGGAATGTCAGTTGGTTAACCCACCGGCCACCCCAAAAGCGCCGTTGCGCCCCTTCCCATTAATGCAGGTCCCCTTCGAAAGAATTGGTATGGACCTCATCGGGCCATTAGAGCGATCAGAAAGAGGGCATCGCTTTGCATTAGTCATTGTGGATTATGCAACGGGATATAATGAAGCAGTGCCACTCCGCAACATTTCCGCTAAGAGTGTTGCGGATGCACTGTTTAGTTTAATCTCCCGAGTGGGGATTCTGAAAGAAATCCTCACTGATCAAGGCACGGCCTTTATGTCACGCACGTTACGCAAACTTTACGAATTGTTGGGCATTAAATCCGTGCGTACCAGCGTCCTTCACCCACAAACGGACGGGCTGGTCGAACGGTTTAATCACACACTTAAATCCATGATTCGTAAATTCGTTCAAGAGCACGCCAAAAATTGGGATAAGTGGTTAGAACCTCTGTTATTTGCAGTGCGAGAGGTCCCGCAAGCCTCCACGGGGTTTTCCCCCTTCAAGCTTCTCTTTGGACGCCAGCCCCGTGGGGTATTAGACGTCCTAAGAGAGACTTGGGAGGATGGACCATCTCAGGCCAAAAATGAAATTCAGTATGTGCGTTGGGGCGGCTGTCTATGGAGAATTTGTTACAAGCCCAGCACAGACAGAGCCAGCTGTATGACAGACGAACTAACTTACGCAAATTTTCACCGGGAGATAAAGTACTTGTATTGCTTCCCACTTCAAGCTCAAAATTACTTGCAAAGTGGCAAGGACCATTTGTGGTTACACGGCAAGTCGGTGAGCTCGATTATGAGGTTGTGCATTCCAATAGGAGAGGAGCACGTCAGATGGAATGAGGCGGAATCAGTGATGCTGGCGACGGTGATTAGCGGAGAGGATGATCTCGAGCCAGAGGCGAATATCAAAAAACAGTCCCTCGCTCTGGCCCCGGGGGGAGATCACCTCTCGCCCTCACAGCTCACTGATTTATCCAAGTTACGGATTAACTCACGGCCAACCCGAAGAAGTGTGCGACTGGGCGCGTGGAAGTAAGGTATCTGGGCTTCCACTTGGGGCATGGACAGGTGCGGTCCCAAATTGATAAGACGGCTTCGATTGCAACCTGTCTGCGCCCCAAGACCAAAAAGGATGTTAGACAGTTCCTCGGGCTGGCGGGATATTATAGGAGGTCTGTTCCTAATTATTCTGCCCTCACCAGTTCGTTGACTGATCTAACTAAAAAGGATGCACCAGATACGGTCCAGTGGACGGAGCTGTGCCAGCAGGCCTTCACCCAGGTGAAGGCTGCTCTATGTGGCGGGCCATTGCTTCACTCTCCTGATTTTTCTCTCCCTTTTTTGTTGCAGACTGACGCGTCGGACAGAAGGCTAGGTGCTGTCCTGTCCCAGGAGATAGAGGGAGAGTAACGGCCGGTGCTGTACATTAGAGAAAGAGTGTTTG
The DNA here is from genome assembly GCF_024489055.1 of Chanodichthys erythropterus. Taxonomy (NCBI): domain Eukaryota; kingdom Metazoa; phylum Chordata; class Actinopteri; order Cypriniformes; family Xenocyprididae; genus Chanodichthys; species Chanodichthys erythropterus. The sequence goes on along the minus strand of NC_090227.1, from coordinate 14,594,762 downwards.
GCTATTAGGTGGGCCATCCTCACCCTCCGCTATTATCTCCTGGGATGGGAATTCACTCTCTGTTCGGACCACGCTCCCCTGCAGTGGCTCCACCGCATGAAGGATACCAAGGCGCAGATCACTCGTTGGTATCTGGCATTACAGCCTTGTGTGTGTGACCCTTTGTTTATGTTACGTTACGTGTTTGTTATTTTAGTTATGTGTTTGTGAGTTAGTTAATAAAGATTGTGCACAGGACATGTTTGGTTCTGACTCCGTCTGCTAATGAATTGCCTCTTAAGTGATAGATACGGACTAGTGCCCGGTTGCATAAAGCACCTTAAGTTTTTCCCTTAAGTATGACACTTAAGGCGTGATTTCCCCTTAACTAAGGGAATGACTTAAGGGTGTTGCATATAATCTCTTAAACTGTTCTCTTAGGTAAGGGAAACCGATAAGTGTTTAACGACAGCATCCCAGGTTTTGCCGTTAAAAAATTCTACTGTTGCCATGGACACGTTATTTGTTAATACGTATCGTGGTAAGTTTTCACAGAAAACAACATAATATGGATAAGGAAAACAAAAAAGAAAACCAAATATGAAAGAGACGAGAAACTCAAATTGATTGTTTACTCAAAATTGAGATTTCTGCCGTCATTCACTCACCCTGACACCCTCATGTCGTTCCAAACCCATAAGACTTTCATTCATCTTTGGACAACAAATAAAGATATTTTTAATATTCTCTCATCATTTATGTCGATTTATTGAAAGACATCCATATGATTACGGCTGTGTCGGAAGCTCAAATGTGCGCGCAAGAACCAATGAGGGTTGTTTTTGCGTGTGATGCACGCACGTTTGCGCTTCCGTTTACCATATAAGATATGTTATAAGATGTTATATTTCATCAATGTTTATGTGAATAAACCGCTAAAGTACAATTTGTCTATCATATAAAGCGGCCGATCGTGGCACGTTATACGACTTGGATTGAACCTGCTCACTCTGTGTAACACTTAAGGTGAAGTTTTACGAACCTTACGATATACTTAGGGAAATTAAGGTTAAGGGGCTTTATGCAACACTTACGCATTACTTAAGTGAAAAATATATACTTAAGGGAAATTCTTAAGGGTTTATGACGTTTCGCCTAAAGAAACCTTTAAGTAACACTTAACGGTTATTTTCTGCAACACCCTTAAGTTTAAGGGAAACATAAGGGCGATCTTAAGGGAAAATTAGACTTAAGGTGCTTTATGCAACCGGGCACAGGTGCTCTGAGTAGTACAGTACAATAAGAAATATTATTTTCCATAACTTGGAAATTAACATTTCTTAGAATTAATAAACAATCAACACTGAGCGTTAACTGAGAAAAGGTTAACTGATTGTAATATTAATTTTAATGTAGCTATTTCCAGTTAATCTGATTAATGGATTTGCATATTCATAATTAATCATAATTAATAATCATAATGAGTTATGAATAATTATTAATATTTCCCCCTTGAGTTAATTTTCGCTACATATTTGGTGGAGAATGCGGGCATCATTTTAAGCAATTGTTTGCAGATGGACCAGTAATCAATTATGTGTTTTGATCATCTTTATCGACATCTTATACATGCACATACAAATTTCTGATAAAATCAGCAAAACTGGGGCTTTGAATGCTCATTCCCTTGAACGGCAGAACATTCCTCGATGCTATAATGCATATTTAAATTGTACGAAACAGCTAACGTGAAATTATCGAAGAAATCATAATTTCAGTTGCTAAACGAGCGTAAGACTTTTCTGACGACAGAATTGCAGATTATCAGCGCATACAAAGGGTATTAGAATAAATTTACCTGAATTTGGGTGAAGAAACCCCCACTTTCAGTTTTAAATGCATAAGTCTTTCTGACGATCGAATCTCAGATTAGCAGCACGAACAAATAAACTACCCTGATCTTGGGCGAAGAAATCCCCACTTTCAGCGGTAAATGCATAAGCCTTTTTCTGATGACGGAATTCCAGATTAAGCAGCATAAATTTACCTGTGTGACGAAGAAATCTCCCTGCAGAGTTTGTAATTGTGTTCTGGGCGAGACTCCCCATTCACTGATTAAAGGCCTTTTTACTATTTGTTAATTCACTGTATTCATTAATGCGCTGGACCGCACATATGAAACACACGCAACGAATTTGTGGTGTAAATTCTAGCTTAGCTAACTAGCAATCACCACTGTCTGTGAGTTTATGTGTTGTTGTGATTTGTGAGTTATGCGTGACCACACTGGAGTTCTCAATGCGGGCTTGCAGCACGGTTAGAATTCTGCTCTATTCTGATCGTGTTGCGGGCTGGCATTGGTCTCCTGGCAATGCATGATAACAGAGCGTGGAGAGCAGACACCTCTGAAAGTCTGATAACAGCACCCACATCACAGAATGTTGTGCAAACAACAAACCTTGTGTAGCCAAATCTAGCTCTATAGAAATCATACACGTATACCCTACAAGTTAAGACCCTTTAGCTCGACTAAAAGCTGCTAGCACCCTTCTAGCACCTAGATACGTACGAGCGCGAAGCATTCAAGCCGAAGACTTTATAGACTTTGGGATCCCTTTTAGGAGGGACTTTGATTTGAACTGTTGATGGGAACACAAAGCGTTGTGAAGCTCAGAATCAAATGAATCAATTGCGTCACAAACGATTCACTGTTTGAACCGCTCAAAACGCCCCTTTGCGGGTCAGAACAGTAAGTGTAGTGAATACTAGAGATATACGAAGACGAGACATCTTTAATAAGCCATTCACAAATGGTTATTATTAAGTTGTAATCAATTAAAAGTGATCAATGAATCATCTAATATCCTTAAACATGAGGTTTCTGTCAAGACATGATATTTCAGTAAACGGTAGTGCTTGTTAATAAAAACTGAACTATATCAGACAAAACATGACAATACGTCACTTCCCTTTATCAAATGCGTCATTTAAATGTGTTAGACACATTTCATGTACAAATCATGTATAGACATGGGTTCATGGGACTTAGAGATGAACCATTGACATCTTGAAACACTTTGAAACTGCTAGGATGCATCACAAAGCCTCGTTTACTGAAATTACGTGACTGTGGTAGTTTGACACACGCTCCGAATCACTGATGCAAGACAAACAATTCACTTGAATTCCAAAGCTTCACAAGGCACGCCTCAAAGGCACCCATCTCTGGTTTAAACCATTTGTGTGTGTGTGTGTGTGTGTGTGTGTGTGTGTGTCTGTGTCTGTGTGCGTGCGTGGCGTCACTCACATTGTCAAGTCTGAGTATCTCTATTCAGTCAAGTTGAATTTAAATTAAATTTAAAATTTAATTAAATCAATTTGTTTAGTTTCCTGTCTTCTAAAGCTACAAGGAAATTCCGAGTTTACTCTTTATTTATTTATCTATTCATTTTTTTTCCTAACCCTATTTCTCTATCTTAGTTCTACTTCATGCTTCAACAATACTTTGTTCACCTGACTATCCCTATGCAGCCAAGTTGAATTTGGTTAAATTTGAAAAGTTAACTAAATCAATTTTGTCTGTTTACCTTTCCTTTTAGATTTCTAAATCTATTATGAAATTCTAATTCTATTTTGTTCAACTTCATTCCTCCTCTACATGTCATTTTTATTTCCTTCACTTCCTTTTGGTTTCAGTCTGAATATCTCTATTCAGCCAAGTTGGTTTTAATTAAACTTAGCATTTAATTAAATCAACGTAGGTATTCACCTTCTCTTTAGGTTCCCTAGAGCTAAAAGGACCTTCTGTTTTACCCTTTTTGTGTTATTCTACCATCACCCTCTTCCCCCCTTTTTTTTTTTTTTTTTTTTTTTTATAGGATTACAGTAGTTCTACAAACTGTTGTTTCCTTAATGAGGCATAATGAGTTATAGGTTATTACTATGCTAACACCTATCTCTCAGCTCCCCCTCCTCACTCCTTAGTGCTGACTGAGTACATGAAGTACGGTCACCGTCCAGTGCACTTTTGGCTCCGGAAAGGACTAGAAACTCTTCCCGTTGTTTCTTCTCCTTTCGACCTCAAGGCATCTGGTGTTTCTCTGTTAGTCTAGAGATTAGGTCATCACTTGAACCAGTGACACCAGATTAAACATATCTCCTAGCAAAACTAAATAGGTAAAAACCTCTTTCCTTCCTTTCCCTTTTCTTATTTCATTTCTCTCTCTCTCTCTCTCTCTCTCTCTCTCTCTCTACCAGTTTGTTCTATTAATTTACCTTATGGTGGTAATCTCTGGAAAGGAATCATCTGTATTCTGAGTAATAGTAATGACATGTACCAGCCCGCTTACAGCTGTCATCCAAGATAGTTAAACCCCTTAGTCTCACACTGGCTTCCCCCACTTCAGCTAGTCACTCCCTATACGGCCCACATAGCGGTACGAACTTGCATCTCTTTCTCTCATGTCCCCAAAGTGTGTCAGTCTGCCCAGGACATCCAGGACCCCCTGGAGACCCAGCGGAATAATGTGATGGTTGCCCTTCAGTTAAAGCAGTCAACGACCTGCAACCGCAGAGCAAGGGACAGCAAGATCGGCAGCACCAGCACACACGTGACACTTGACCTGAGCCACAAAGAGCTTCATCCTCTCCTTAGCCCATGCTCATACGGGCTTCCAACAGGAGGTAATTGAACGAACGCTCCAAGTCACTGAGTTCCACAGAGAACCAACCCACTCAGCATGAGAAGGCACAGGACCGATGCAAGAACCATGACAGAGCAGAGCAATTGAGGGAAGTCACCAGTCTTCAGGAGGCTCTGACAGCTGTTGAACTTTGAACAGTTAAAGAACAGCGTCGTGAGAGACAAACACATTGTGGTCCGAAAAGAACTGAAACAGCCCGAACAACTACAAATGGACCACACAAAGAACTTGCAACCTGATGGACTTCGCAGCAGCAGCAGCGAGAGCTCCCCCAACCCTTCACAAAGGGGGGAGGGGCCAGAGCCTGCAGCTTAGGAGACCACAGCACCAGTGCCAACATAATAGACATTCCCTTTTGTTCCAAAGTCCCTGACTGGTGTGATCCACCAAGACAGGCTCTCTGTTCTGGATCACACCCCACCAGATTCACTATGAGTTTTGACTTAACAGCCAGAAAAACTCCAATTAAGCTATCAGCAGCTGAAGCCAGTCTGCATAAAGGATTTCTCAGACCCAGAAGCCTGAATGCAGATTGAGTGCTGCCCCTGACACCAAGCAGGGCAGATCTGAAAGTCTCAAGGTTACTGCCACCGACTCAGACAAACCTGGAATGAATGGAGGACACCAACAGGACCTTTGCCTCCTACAACAGCTAGTCACCCTTTTGGACAGCACAACCTGCCCTCACACAGTGCCACTCATGTGACCTGACACAGAAGACCTGTAACACACAAGGCCCCTCAGCAGGGGGTTCTCAAGACCCCAATGACTTTGAACTGCAAACCCAGTGCTTTACCCATAGCTTCTACAAAGGTTCCTAGGCAGCATAGGGCATAAAGCTTTTAAAGTAGATGAAAATGTGTGTTCGCAGAAATGCAGGAGTCTGCAGTAGGAGTGGAAGGAAACCTTGTGTGAATGTGTAAATCTCAAATGTTCATGACTATCCACGACGAGCTATTTTGAAATATGACACTAGATTGAGCCGGTTAAGCCAGCATGGCCTAACGCCACTCACTTAAACCATCGTCCAACGAAAAGTGTGTTTAATAATTGATAATTCCGACATGACGTTTGACAACGTTTGATTCGCATGTAGATCGATGGTGCTGGCTTGTTAGATGCAGATAAAACTATAGCTTGAAGTGACACCACTGCCGTAACAGAAAGAGTCTTAAGACATTTTAGCATATGTTCAAATGGTATCAGTGTAAAGTTAATATGATTTTAGCGAAGAAATCCTAATCTCAGTATTAGAGCGTAAGCCTGTGTTGACGAAGGAATCTCAGCTCAGCGGCATGTAAATTGTACCAGAATTGATTATTCTGCTTTGGTTGGAGAAATACCAATTGCAGTATTGCTTAACCTGTTTCTGATGAATGAATCTCAGTACAGTGTTATATAAATGTAGATTTGGGTAATGCTCCCCTTTTATAGTTAAGATTGATGTCATTAATCTAAACTTTGGCTGCATATACAAGCATAGCTACCTCTTGACCAAAATTGTGTTTCACTAGCTGAAAGGAATATCAGTATACCTGCACAAGACGGACTTAACTATATATGCTTAAACAAGCTTTGACTTACAGCAAACTGTGTAATTACCCTTTAAACAAGTACAAGACTTTGTTTAACACTCTGAGGTCTAAAAACGCGCCGGCGCGTTTTGCAGTTTTTTTTTCACATTGCAGCAAAACAGACTTAAAATACTCCGTCATTTTTTATCATAGAGACATAAGTAATATATCAATTGAAACTATAGAATGTCTTCTTTTTTTTGTGTACACTCACAATCAAAATAAAACTTTGTGCTTTTTAAAAATAAATAAAATATACAGGGTGTGCTGTCCTGCCATCTCCGTCTCTGCAAACATCGTTCTAAAACTTCACTAAAAGTAACTAAAATAGATGGCTTATACATGCTACATGGACATGAGAGATATGTCTTTGCAAAGCTTTAAGTGTCTACTTTTAAACGAAACAAATAAATTCTAAAAAAAATATTCTCCCTTTATGTAATCAGTATAAAAGTAAAGAGAGGTACTGTTTCTCCTGTCTTACCTAATTATCTTTAATGTGTGCCCGCCCACGCGCAGAGCGCTCTATTCATAAGATAATGCGCTGAGGCGATTTATGCAAACTGTAAACGCCCCTAACAGCGTCTTAAAAAGCATCAAGTTTCATCAGATTCATTCGCTTTCCTGCGCGTTTGGAAGATGGCACGCTACTCAGGTGAGCAGGCTCTTCAGATGGTCCTGGACAGTGAGGAAGAGTTCACTTTTTCCTCGGAAGAAGAACACGACTCTGACGATGAACGTCTGCATTTTGAAGAGCGACTTGATCCAGCTGAAGATACAGTTTCTGAGTAAGTGATTTAGTTTTACTTAAATTATTTGACGTGTTTTTTCTATATAAGCGTACATATATATTTGCCTTATATTTACATCTAGGCCTATCTATATAACTCTATATAACTTTATCTCATAAAAATGCTTATAAATAGAATGCTTTTCTGTTGATATACTTAAATTATTTGACGTGTTTTTTTTATATAAGCGTACATATATATTTGCCTTATATTTACATCTATCTATATAACTTTATCTCATAAAAATGCTTATAAATAGAATGCTTTTCTGTTGATATTCGACTTGTTATTAATATGCATAGATACGTTGGATACACGCGTTAGATCGATTAACTGCATGCAGTTGAATAGCATATTATGATAGACGTGAATGTGCTAAAATATGCTTGGTTGTGAAATGCGCGAACGTGTTGCTATTCACTAAATGTGCTAACTGATATAGCAGACTGTAACGTTTACACATTCGCACACTTTGTCCGGTAATGGCCAATTGACAGACATATACAGCATGCTTGTATACCTGTTAATTTCCTGTCAGTTATGCATAGCTAATGGTATGAGAGTAGTATCTTATATGCTAATAATAACAGTTTTTTTGTTTTGTTTTAGAAATGTGGATCCATCACTCTTGCATTCACCTGCAATTCCCACTAAGAGGGCACGCAGCAACACAGGCGATAATGAGAAAGAGTAAGTACACGTTTACCCACTATATGTGCAAACTGATATAGCAGACTGTAACGTTTACACATTCGCACACTTTGTCCGGTAATGGCCAGTTGACAGACATATACAGCATGCTTGTATACCTGTTACTTTCCTGTCAGTTATGCATAGCTAATGGTATGAGAGTAGTATCTTATATGCTAATAATAACAGTTTTTTTTTTTTTTTTTTTACAATTTATTTTTTTTAGGAATGTGGATCCATCACTCTCACATTCACCTGCAATTCCCACTAAGAGGGCACCCAGCAACACAGGTGGAAATGAGAAAGAGTAAGTACATGTTCACCCACTATATGGTAGGCCTATGTACACTACCGTTCAATAGTTTGAAATCGGTATGATTTTTCATGTTTTGAAAATATGTTTCGTCTGCTCACCAAGGCTACATTTATTCAATTAAAAATACAGTAAAAACAGTAATATTGTGAAATATTATTCCAATTTAAAATAACTGTACTATTTAGTCTACAGTGTCACATGATCCTTCAGAAATCATTCTAATATGAGGATTTGCTACTCAAGAGACATTTATTGTTTACAATTGTTCAGAAATGTTTCTTGAGCTGCAAATCATCATATTAGAATGATTTCTGAAGGATCATGTGACACTGAAGACTGGAGTAATGATGGTGAATATTCAGCTTTGACATCACAAGAATGTTCCAGGAGCAGAGCTGACATCAGATGCAAGGAACAATGCCACCGCTGGTCGTCGGAACTGCATGCTTTGCAAAGTACAGCTTGGTAAAAGGCAAGACACACCTTGGAAATGCCAGGCATGTGACATTTACTTGTGTCTTCAGTTGAAAAGGAACTGTTTTCAAAAATGGCACACAGATGTGTGACTGTTCAGATTCTCTGTTCACCACCTCTCACTGACCATTGGGCTGCAAAGATTATCTATATGTGATCAAGCAGGTTATGTATAGGGTGTAAAAGTGGGCTTTTTTTATAAACCTTACCTTTATTTGCCTGTACACAAAATGTGCCTTTGACCCTAGTTTATATGTGGATTATATTGTTAACTTTATTTTAAATAAAAAAGAAAAAAAACAATGATATGTCTTGTCTTTGCATTTTCTTAGTTGAGCTGACTGAATGGCTCATTATGCGGCTCATTAGGGGCAGGGTCTTAATCTCCCCAGGTGTAAATCACTTCATTATTCATGAAGAGTCACACCTCTTCGCATATGGCCTACCTAAACAAAAAGTGTCTTAGAAATTTAAAATCAATACAGTGTTTTATGTGTCAGAGTAGGGAGGATCATTTCCACATCATTTTGAAGCAAAAACTCTACACTAAAATATACAATTCTCAAAAGTCTTGTGAAAAAACATTTAGTATGCATTTTGAGGTATTGTTTCAGTTACTTTTTTTTTTTGTTTTTTCAATAACCACGCATAAACATTATTCCTTTAAAAACACAAACATGTACATACATGTTCCTCACATATTATGGTAGCCTAGTTTGTGCTGAATACAGTGTAATGACACTTTTGTCATTAATATGTTTATAACCAACTGATAAAAGCACAAATGTCAGGGCATGTCAAAACTTCTCCAGGGCCCAAAATCAGCCTCAGACTCCAGAGGGTTAAAGTAAAGAGAAGAGTTTACATGAGTAAAATTTGCAAATGCCAAAACATATTTGCATTTTACTGAATGTAATATCAAGTTTTTGAAAATCTGAAAGTATAAGCGTCACATTTTAACTCCGTACGTAACTAGTTTGAAATGAGCAGACAGTCTTCATGAACTGTTTGAATTGCTGCGGTGTGCATTGGTTCCCATGACAACGACTTGTCACAGGAAGTGCTAACTCATCACCTTGTGATGCCATGGTGTAAACAAATCAGGCTAGTAGGCTAAGCTAACCCCACCTAGCAACCCTTCCACTCAGGCTAAGCTAACTAATAGCTTCTACAGTTAGCGGTTAGCATCATTTATGTGAAGCCTTTAACCCTCTACCGCACGCATTATGATAAATCTATAAAAAAAATATTTGACTCTTTTTCTTAGAATGGCTTAACTTAAAGTGCTGTAAAAAACAATTTTGGAAAAAAATGTTATTTTAAGGTACTTTATGATATGTTGCCATATGGCAACAACGTACAATAGTGGAAAAACTTAGAATAAGTGTAAGTGTATATAGTTCATTTTTTCCTCAGAAATGTTGTTTGTATTGAATCAATTGGTGCTATTATAAGTTTTAGCAGTAATTATAAACAATACCTTATACTTATTTTCCAACATCTTGTGTTTTTCCATTCTCTTTTGTTGAATAATGCTTTATATTCTTTAAATTTCACCTTTTTTCTGTATGAAACTTCAAAAAGCATTTTTTTTTCCAAAGGTGAGACACATGTAGACATCACATTTGGTGCTCTTCACACTTACAATACACTTACACCTTGCCTTTTTGAGACACCATGGTAGGACAGTGGTAGGTCTGGGCCAGTATACATGGCTGTGATGGCAGATCTCTGATGTTGATTTAATCCATAATACAAATGCCATGGCAGTCCTTAAAATACGACTAATCAACATTTTATCACTAGCATTAATGTTTTATTGTTATAGCTTAACAGACTGCAGCTGATCTTTGCTAGCTATCTAACCTATTATAATAATGTCATTCCATTATTGCGCAGTGTTGCCATATGGCAACACAGACATTTTCTCGATTTACCAAAAACTAATTTCATAAAAACATTTTTGAGTGGTGAATATGTCATCATACCTTACCTGAGATGATGTTAACATTTTTTTTTGTGAATGTGACATGGGCAGGTCTTTGTTTGTTACTGACGTTTTAGTTTGCTTTCAGCAACTACCGACAAGAGATGGCAGTCTGTCAGATATCGCGTCACAGAAAAAAAAAGCATGTCATGTGACTTAACCAAAGAACATCATTGGCTAAATTAAGGTCTTCTCTTACCAATAAAAAAAACTAGAATGTTCTCTTAAAGAGACGGTGGCAAGGAAATGAACATAAAGAGTATGTTGCCATATGGCAACACTATGCGGTAGAGGGTTAACTACAGCTTGTGTGTATGCAGTGTGAACTGATCTAAACCCATTCTGCTGTTTCAGTCACTTCTTTAAATCTTTTTATTGATTTTAATTATAATAGCAGTCAGCTATTCATTTTTACTAGTATTATTTCTTTCATCTTTGTGATTTACTTACATCTTCCTTTTTTTCTTGTGTGGTTTAATTTCCCAATATAACCAGAAGCAACTAGACATACTCTCCTTCTTGATTTTGTTTATTTACAACAGTTGCTTCAATTTTATGAGCCAGCTACAAAGTAATCTGAACAATTACTAGGGCATAATTTTGAGCACCACTAATAAGCAGAATCTAATAGGAAAGCTCTCCTCTTCCTCTCCCTTTTTCTTTCCTACTTGTTCAGAGGTCAAGCCTGTCGTGAGCCATCAGTAAGAAATACTAAAAAATAATTTGACCACAAGAACCATCTTAAGTCATTTGTTAAACCTAGCTGTATTTTATACACCTGGCTGCTCACTGTGCCACATAGCCACATAGACCAGCTAGAGATGGAGGCTCGGGACAGACACAAGGACCCTGACAGAATAGAGACACAGAAGAAAAGCCACAAACTGCAAATGGCTCTGACAGCTGCTCCGCAACGAGAGCAGCTGGAAAAGGCAGCCAGAGAAGATGTGGTAAAAGAACTCTTTCACAAATAGTCACTGTTAAAAATAGCAAATTCTGAACTCTAGGTCAAAGATGACACAATCAGGACCTGTGAACGTCCTCTGGATGTGTCCAGATCAGGGACTGAAGCTCTGACCCAGCAGCTGGACAACACCAAAGATGAACTTGACATGGCCCAAAGAGAACTAAGACTCTCTTGCCTGCAGCAGAAGAACCTCCCCCAGCCAAGCACAGAGGTACAGAGGGGGGAGCCAAAGCCTTCTACTTGACACCTTATCAGCTAATTTCCTGAAATCCTCTAAAGCTACAGAAGGAGAAGGATTAATTCAGACAGACCCAGGCACCAGGCCTACAACAGGGAGAAGCCATGGATGGAAACATCCTCTTCCTGCAGACACCGCATGATCTCCAACAGCAGGTAACACAAGGGCGACCGGACATGCCTGCATTGAACCTGTAGGAGCTTCTAACGCTAGTAAGGAGCCTCTTGAACAGTACTTACTTGAGAAGTACTCAGAAGCACAAGCTTCTGGCCACTCACACAAGACCACTCAGACCTGCTCAAGTCGGTGCTGCCACAAGAGCAGAGGGACACAGCAAACTTCAGACTCCCTCGGACTGAGAGCAGAGGTAACAAACGCTTCTGTCATCAACCCTAGGTCAGTCTGAAACACTCTTCACACTACAACTCCCATAACCTCTTCCTGCAACCACCTGCTTCACGGGTGTCCGAATGACAGATGACACTGCCATGGCACCTGCTACCTCGACACCTGCTGAGCAAGCTCAAAGAGCTGATCCTCGCCACCAGCAAACCTCTTGCCCCCACTAACTGACTTTAGAGTGACAGGTGACACACTGTCAAGGCACTGGATGCTTTGATTCCTGCAGCACCAGCTCAGAGACCTGAGCTTCCAGACTGTCTGCATCAACCGCCATGAAACGACCACCACTCCAGGAGACACACACAACCAGGGCCCATCACAGCCTTCCAGCCTTGTGTGCCAGTGATGTGTCTGATCTTCCGGCACCTTCAACGTCACTTACTGTTTTCATAAGAGAGACAACAATGAGCGAAAGGGGGGGAATTATGTAATGACTGAGGCAAATCAGACACAATTATTGGTTAGTTAACCAGTAGTTTTAAGCTCACTCTGGAGTCTGTCCCCATCCCCCGGGAAGTTTTCAGTTACAAGTTTATTGCGCTGAGGAATGTGGTTGCCGCATGGAGAACAGAGTAGAGACACAGAAAATCTGCATCTTCCCTGCATTTTCCTCACAGAACACAGACTCTATGGCATTAATGTATAGACAGACTGTGCTATAAATGAATCCTTCTCAGGAAATGGTATCCATTATTACTGATGTTGTATTGTACTCATTGTATTTACATGTTTGATGATTGTTAAATGTTATGACCTGCACGGTAACTTCAATCATGCCATGTTTAGTGTCTATACGTTCGTAGCGGGAAGATTTAAATGCTTGTGTATGCGGTACATCCATACCTGTGCAACACATCAGTATTAAAAGAATATTTAATAGTTCTGATTCAAGAACTCAGTTTGTCAATCTTTCTGGGTTGTAAAAGCCCTGAAAGGAGGGGTGTTGCCAGAATCTTCATTGGTCCGGTCAACAACTGAGAGGTGTGACTTTGACCAGAGGTTAAAAACCAGCGAACAGTGCCACTCCCCCCTCTTCTTCCTTGCTTCTGGACGACCGAACAAATCTCCTTGCGGCCGGGCCTAGAGAGGCCCCCGGCCTACAACACCCAGCCATGTGCTCATCACCCAACAGACTGGCAACAACTTCAGATGATAACTTCAAGAGTTATCCTCAACCTGCAGATCCGACGCTCTTCAGCCTAAAGGCATCTTGCAAGTATCATACATTTTAATGCTAAACAGCGATTTAGTATTGATTTGTAAAGACTTACCTTTGCTATTGCTAAAAGAAACTGATGAGTCCTTTCCAGACTGCCTCTGACATTTCATGTAGCTCTAGTAACAGCATCTCTTCCGGTTCAACTCTATCATTACTCATTCTGACTTGTGTATGTGTGTGTGACCCTTTGTATATGTTATGTTACGTGTTTGTTAGTTTAGTTATGTGTTTGTGAGTTAGTTAATAAAGATTGTGCACAGGACATGTTTGGTTCTGACTCCGTCTGCTAATGAATTGCCTCTTAAGTGATAGATCCGGACTACGTGCTCTGAGTAGTACAGTACAATAAGAAATATTATTTTCCATAACTTGGAAATTAACATTTCTTAGAATTAATAAACAATCAACAATGAGCGTTCACTGGACGAACAGGTTAACTGATTGTAATATTAATTTTAATGTAGCTATGTCCAGTTAATCTGCTTAACGGATTTGCATATTCATAATTAATCATAATTAATAATCATAATGAGTTATGAATAATTATTAATATTTCCCCTTTGAGTTAATTTTCGCTACAGCCTTTTAAGTTTAAAGGGCACCTATTATGCAAAATTCACTTTTACATGGTGTTTGACCATAAATGTGTGTTGGCAGTGTGTGAGCAAAACCACCCTAGAATAATCATTTTTTGACTGACTGTTTTGAGAACGAGGGTCAATTCAAAGCAGGTCTTGCTTCAAAGTTAATCCTCAAGTGTGGATCGTTGCCTACTGTTCGCGATCCAACGTCACCTCCAGAAGAAGTAAGTGTATTTAATGTTTTTTGAGCAAATAGTCATTTCAATCGATGTCAGCCAATAATAAATGCGTCTAAAGTTGTTGTCGTCGTCGTAGAATGTCTGTGTATATAATTTAAACCTTGTTTGTATAGTGTGTATGTAACGTACTTAGCAAACGTTATCACAGTATTTGTGTTTGTAGTTTCAAAAAATTGCACAAATGTTATCACAGTGTGTGTGTGTGTGTGTGTGTGTGTGTGTGTGTGTGTGTGTGTGTGTGTGTTGCACATCCATAATTGCAAAGGGGACGCGATTAAAACTCTATAAGTACATAAATGTATCAAATAACCTTTCAGAGAAGTCCTGCTCCATTCTCAATTGTGTTTCTTCTGCCGGAGTCTCTTCATCATCTGGGTCTGATTCCGGTTCAAACATGTACAGCTGAATGCCATACAAAACAGCGGGTCTCTCATTCTCAGCCATTCTGCTTCTACCAACTGTTTATTGCCACAGGTATGCAAGTTACGCCCTCATCCAAAGGCAGGGCGGGGATATGCAGCTTATTTATATTTAAGGTGGTACACACCAAAACAGCTCTTTTTAAAACAGGCCCCAAAAATGACATTTTCAAATGGTTATAATAAATTAACTGCGGGGTATTTTGTGCAGAAACTTCACAAATACATTCTGGGGACACCCAAGACCAATATTACATCTTATAAAAAAGGGCATAATAGGTGCCCTTTAAGTTGGGGGGGGGGGGGGGGGGGCTGCAGGAGTCGGTGAGAGAGAGGGGAACTGCTGACTGAGCCGCTGGTGCACGACAAACTGGAGTGAAGCCCATTGTGGATTGTATATGCCGTGACCAGGATTGAAGCCCTTCGTGGATTGTATATGCCGTGACTGGAGTGAAGCCCTTTGTGGATTATTTTGTTTTGCTGTTGTGCCTTGCACAGTTTTTGTTGGACGTTTCGGAATTTTGAAATAAAGCTCTGTCAGCAGTTAAACGCCGACCCTGCCCCCTTCCTTCCTACACTGAAGAACATTATCCATACTACAATAATGTTTATACATGCAAATGTCCATCACAAATTATGCACAGCCTCTAACAGAGGCAGAACACTCCCCGCCTGGCATTATTACTGCCATTATAACAGTCTGTTTTTAGTCTTACTTAGTCTTTTTTAGCTAGCAGTAAGATCAAATCAGAAATTGGTCGTAGGAATGTTTTCATGTTACCACTTGAGGTTGTCTTAACCTCTACCTTGCAGACCTTTCCGTCACTGCTTGGGAAGACGGATGTGATTAAGCCCAAAGGCCAGTCGTTCCTTGAGGACTGAGCTTGCTTCAACAGCACAATGTCTCCAACATGCAGGTTTCGGTGAGTCTCATGCCACTTGCGTCAGGGTTGGAGTGTACTGATGTATTATTTTCGCCATCGGCGCCAGAACTCGTTGGCCAATGCCTGTACTCGCCTCCACTGACATCTCAGGAGGTCTTTTTCAGCATAATTAAAAGCATTGCTGGAGTGAGTATGCATGGAGAATATGGATCTGACGAGACAGGAACCAGAGGTCTAGCTTTTATGATTACTGACACCTCTGCCATCAAAGTGCAAAGTACCTCGTGAGTCAAGTGAGCATGTTTCTTCTGCAACAGCATACCGTCTAGAATCCTGCGGGTTAGACCGATCATGCGTTCCCATGCTCCCCCCATGTGGGAGGCATGTGGAGGATTGAATACCCACGTACAGCCATTCTCATGGAGGTATTTCAGAAGACTAGTCTGGTTTTCTTTTGTTGGCTGCATGCCCAGTTCTTGGCTAGCTCTGACAAAGTTGGTTCCTCTGTCTGATCTGAGCTGCTTTGCTGGTCCCCTCACAGCAAAAAACCTTCGCAGAGCATTGATGCAGCTGGCAGTGTTCATAGATTCAATGACTTCTATGTGTACTGCTCTTATACTCATACACATGAAGAGTATAGCCCACCTTTTATTTTCAGCCACACCGTCTCTGGTGCGCTGAGTGACAACTGTCCATGGACCAAAAACATCTAACCCCACGCATGTAAATGGAGGAGATGTACTGAGGTGCTCAGGTGGAAGATCTGCCATGTTTTGAACTTCCAACTTTCCTCTGAGTCTGCAGCACGTCACACAATCCTGAAGGATGGAGTTTATCAGTCTTTTCCCGCCTACAATCCACAAGCCAGCCAGTCGGATTGCTCCTTCTGTGAATTGTCTGCCTTGATGGTGCACCTTGGAGTGGTAGTAACCCACCAACAGCTTGGCGACATGACTTTGCTTTGGGAGGATGATGGGATTTTTCACCTCTGACTCAAGAGAAGAGTGTTTCAGACGTCATCCAACTCTCAAGAGACCATCATCGATGTAGGGATCGAGATTCCACAGCGTGCTTGAATGGGAAACTTGTTGATCCTTCTGCAGAGCAGCATACTCATCTGGATATAGGTCTCTTTGGACATGTAGAAGTATAGGTCTCTTTGCTGCTGTCTGTTCTTCAGGTGTACATGCTTCGCTGCACTGATGCCATCCTCTGCACGTATGGGATGTGATTATTGAACTTGACATGTGAGAACATGCTTGATGAATCAGAAAAGAAACAGCTCTTACCAAAGATTCCCTAGTAGAAAAGCACTGAAAACATTCTGAGAAGAGGCTTCTTTCTACTCGAGTAGTGAAGTTGGCTACACAAGGTCTGACTTCTCTATCCGTCTCAGGATTTATGAGTTCGAAGAACTCACACTTTTGCACTTGGGGCGGTTCGTAGAGAAAGCTGGGTCCTGTGAACCATATGGTGTCATTAAGCTGTGATGCACTCACAGATCTTGTCGCCAGGTCAGCTGGATTCTGGACTGTAGGCACATAACTCCACTGTTCTGGAGAAGTCGACTGACGTATCTACTGAACACGATTGTGCACATAAATGAAAAAACGTCTGGAATGATTGTAGATATATCCCAGGACCACTTTGCTGTCACAGTAGAATTTCACTGCATTTGGCTTATGGTCTAGCTCGTCATGAATGTGAAGCCCCTGCCCCTATGGCCCAGTTTGATGCGTCTGAAAAGACACACAACTCAGTGTATGAAGTTTTAGAGAGTGAATGGTGTACATATGTGCGTGTGATGTAAAGGTCACTTAGCTTTTGAAGTGAGGTTTTCCATTTTTCCCACTTGCTTCTCTTCTCTTCTCTTCTCTTCTCTTCTCTTCTCTTCTCTTCTCTTCTCTTCTCTTCTCGCGAGATGTAGGAGAGTGGTGGAGGGTGTGGTGGGGAAGAACGAGCGTCTTAGACTGTCCACTTATATATTTTTTCTTTTTTCTTTTTTCCTTTCCTCTTTATTTTTCTTGCTTATTTAATTGTGAATTATTTTTTTTTTATTTTTAAGGATTAATTTTTTTTTCTTTGGGATTTGGAACTAGACGGCGAGTGTGAGGATGGCGTCGCTCCCAGGTGAGCGTGCGCCATCTGTTTCACTTCGCCATGGAGTCAGGTGCGTGCCGGAGCAGGGAGTCACGGTGGAGAGCGTGCTGTTAGCGGTATGCGAACAGGTCGGTTGTGAAAATATAGCATCCGCATCAAGGATGAATAAAGCAATAGTTGTTTTTCTTAGAGAAGAACAGCTAGTTGCTCGACTAATTGATAGCGGAATCGTGATAAACGGAACCTTTTGTTCAGTTTTTCCGTTGGCCACGCTAACAACTAAAGTTACTATTTCAAATGTACCGCCTTTTATTTCCGATGATGTTATTGAACGGGAACTCGTCCGGTACGGTAAGATTGCTAGTCCAATCAAAACTGTATCGTTAGGCTGTAAGAATGCAGCCTTAAAGCATGTAATGTCGTTCAGGAGGCAAGTTTTTATGTTTCTGAAGGAATCGACGCTGGACATATCGTTTCGTGTTTGGAATGATGGTAAGTCCTTTATGGTCTATGCTACTGCTGGCATGATGAAATGTTTTGAATGTGGCGATATTGGCCATAAGCAGGTTGGTTGTCCTCATAAGGCCCAAGCAAGCACGAGTGGGGTTGATGCAGTTGAACGTATAGTGCGTGATGAGAATGAACAGATTAAGGAAAGAGCTACTGAAGAAGTTGAAGTGGTAAAAAGTTTGAGTTCATCAGAAGAGGGCATGGTGCAGCTAAATGAGAATGTGGATGGAGATTTAGAGGACCAAGAAAAAGTAGTAGAGGAACAAAGTCGGTCTGTAGAGGTAGATAGAACTGTGGAAGGAAAGAGTTTGAGTGCTGAGGCTGAAAGTATGAGTGAAATTGTAATGTTGAGTCATGAGATGTTACAAAATCAAAAAACACAGACAGCTGAGATACCAGAAGACGATAATGGGGAAGAGTTGAGAGATGAGGATACACTCTCCCAAATGTCAGGTATTTCTGATATTGGATCACAGGTTGAGGACGGACAATATTATTCTCTTCAGGAGATAAATGATTTTTTGGATGAAACATTTGGTAAAGCTGTAGACATAGAGGATTTTTTCCCTGATGTTGAAAAATTTGTGAAATCTGTGATGAAGCTACAACGCAGTGTTGGATTGGATGTTCTAAATGAGAAAAAACGATTTAGACTAAAAAAGATGCTTACAAAAGTGCGAAAACGTAAAGTTACGTCTTTTAAATAATTAAGAAAAATGTCTCAGTTGCACTTGGTGTCTGTTCTTTACTGTTTCTATTTGATCTTTACTATCCTTTCTTCTTTTGTTGATATGGGGCTCATAAGAATAGGCTCTCTTAATATAAATGGAGCAAGAGATCAGACTAGAAGAGCAGTATTGGCAGAATATATGAAAATTAGAAATATTGACATTGTGATGTTACAAGAAACTCATTCTGATAAATTAAATGAAATAGAATGGGGATTATGGTGGGAAGGAAAATATGCCCTTAGTCATGGTTCAAATTTAAGTGCAGGAGTTGCTATTCTTTTTTCTAAAAAGTTGACTGTTGATATTAAAGGGGTAGAGGAAGTAGAAAATGGAAGGATTTTATGTGTTAATGCAGAAATTGAAGGTATAAAATTTCTATTTATAAATGTATATGCTCCTAATACTGGTTTAGAACGTGTTGAACTATTTTTAAAGATTAAGAGGTATTTATTACAGTGTGATAAAGATTTGTGTATAGTGATGGCTGGAGATTGGAACTGTACTGAAAATTTTAAGTTGGATAGAACTGGAGAAGAGCCTCATTTTCAGTCAGGTCTGGTACTGTTTGATCTGGTCAAAAAGTGTGAATTGAATGATGTATGGAGGAATAGAAATAATCAGATAAAACAGTATACATGGATTAAAATGGGTGATAACGCAGTTAAAGGAGCCAGACTGCATAGGATTTATTTAAGTAACTGTTTTAATAATAGAGTGATTGAAGCTGCTATTACTCCTAGTGGGTTTTCTGATCATCATATGGTGACAATTGATGTAAATAAAAAAATAACTTCTAGAGCTCATTATTACTGGCATTTTAACAAAAAAACTATTGTATGATACACTTTTTTGTGAGAGATTTGTCTCTTTATGGAAGGAGTGGAAGTTACAAAAAGATAATTTTGAAAACAAGAGTCAATGGTGGGAGATTGGAAAAACACATATAAGAACTTTTTGTCAAAATTATGAGTTACAAATGAAATCCAGAATTAAAACTGCATTTCAGAAACTGGAAAGTGAAATAGAAGAAATGGAGAAAAAGTTAATAAATGAAAGCTGGTGTATGCAAAGTACTGGTATTAGAAAAAAAAAAAGTTGGAACTAAATATTTATTGCAAGAACAAACTAAAAGTACTTTGATAAGGTCACGATATTGTTCAGTTAAAGAAATGGATGCTCCTACAGCTTTTTTCTTTAATTTGGAGAGAAATGTTGTAAAACAAAATCTTATGCTTCATTTGAAGCGTTCAGATGGAACAATAACGAACAACCCAAAGGAAATGAGGAGTATTGCAGTGGATTTTTATTCTGGGCTTTTTAAATCAGAATACTGTGATGATAAGAGTGCTAATGAATTGTTTAAGGATTTGCCACAGTTGCAAAATGAGCAGAGAAAGACTATGGACTGTGATATTAGTCTTGAAGAACTCACAAATGCAGTCAAAAAGCTTTCACTGGGACGTTCACCTGGAATTGACGGGCTCACTACAGAGTTTTATCGTCATTTTTGGAACATTATAGGAGAGGACTTCCTTGAAGTGGCAAAAGAGTGCTTTGAAATCGGCATTCTGCCAGGTAGCTGTCGAAGAGCCGTCCTATCGCTGTTACCCAAAAAAGGAGATTTGGGACTTTTAAAGAATTGGAGACCTGTTTCTCTCCTATGTACTGATTATAAAATATTGGCAAAGTGTGTAGCAAATAGACTGAAAAGATATCTAGATACAATTATACATAGTGATCAAACATACTGTGTTCCTGAAAGGTCTATAATGGACAACCTTTTTTTGTTAAGAGATATCATTGATTTCAGTATAAAAGAAAATGTCAATCTTGGGTTGCTATCTATAGATCAAGAAAAAGCCTTTGACAGGGTTGATCATGAATATCTTTTTAAGAGTCTTTTAGCTTTTGGATTTGGAGAAAATTTTATTTCTTGGGTGAAATTGTTATATTGCAATGTCTCTGTTTTGGTGAAGGTGGGAGGAGGGTTGAGTGCTCCAATTCCTGTAAAGAGAGGAATCAGACAAGGTTGCCCACTTTCTGGTCAGCTATATGTTATTGCTATTGAGCCATTATTGAGAAGAATAAGTACGTGAAGGGTTACCAGTGTTACCAGGAGATTTAACATGGGAGAGTGAAGGTCTCAAAGTTTTAGGAGTCTTTTTAGGAACCTCTAAGTTTCAAGGAAAAAATTGGGAAGGACTGCTGGAAAAGGTTGAGGCACGATTGTCTCGGTGGAATTGGCTATTGCCACAATTATCTTATAAAGGGAGAGTTTTGGTTGCAAATAATCACGCTGCCTCTACCTTGTGGCACAGGTTAATGGTAATTGAGCCACCAGAATGCCTAATTGCCAATATACAAAGAAGACTGATAGACTTTTTTTGGAACGGTAAGCACTGGGTCAGAGCTGCACAACTGTTTTTACCTCCTTGTGAGGGAGGGCATGGTCTGATGGACATAAGGAGTAAGATTCAAGCTTTTCGTCTCCAAACTGCGCAAAAAATTATATATCGAACAGACTTGATGTGGAACCAGACTGCAGGTGCGATCTTGAGGAGAATCGGTGGTTTGAATTATGATGTACAGCTCTTCTGGATAAAACTTCAAGAAGTGGATTTAACAGAGAGTACTCCATTTTATTATGCCGTGTTACAAGCATGGAAAAAGACATTCAGTTGTACAAGAGAACTTGAGGTTTCCAAATACTGGGTTATGGAAGAGCCAATTCTCTACAATCCAGTGATTCAAGGTGTGCTGATATCTTCAAAAAGTATCCAAACTAATATGTTGAGGAACAAGTGCACAAAATTACGGGACCTGATGAATCATGATAGTTGGAAGTCTCTGGAAGAGGTGATGGAATTAACTGGATTACGTTCTAAACGGTTGGCAACAAGGTTTTTAGAAGAAGTTCAAACTTCATTACATGGACATTACAGACAAGTGATTCAGAGTTCTTTGAATGAACAGATTGATGTTATTCACCAAAAACTGTCAATCTTTCCTGTTGATGAATCTGAAGACTTGCAAAATGAATCTTTTTTAGATGTACCTGAGAATCATGAGATATGGACACTTAAAGAAATACCGAAGAAAGTGATATACAAAGTATGTGTGAAAACTGTTCATAAAGAGGCACTAAAAGAGCGGCAACAATTGAGGTGGACTGAGTGGTTCGGGATGTGTTTTCCCTTGCGAGATCAGTGGAGGATCCTGTACAAATATTATGGAATAAAAAGGCTGTCAATAATAACACGTGCATAAATGAAACTCGTACGTGCGTAATTCTAAAACTGTCAAAATTATCTGAGCGTATTCGTGAGTTTATGATGGTACGATTCCAGAATCTATGATCAAAACAGATACAGATACGACATTTGCCACGTTTGTTTGAGGAAGACTCCAAAAATTACGACTAGTGTAGTTTACACACACGAAACATAGTTTTACGATTGCTGGGTTACGAGTACGAGTCTTGTTTACGAGTACGAATCATGAAGCGACAATCTACTGTCAAAATTACGTCACCGCTGTCACAGGCATTAATATACGAGTGAGAGGTACATCGATCACACAGAGTGCGCGCGCGCCCTGATCCTGTCACTCACCTAAAGGGACCCGGCCTTTTTTTTTTTCGCGCCACTGCAAACATGGCTGGTCAAGGGATTTCCCACACGCCGCCTCAGGTAAGTTATTTTGATCTTCCCTCATTGAAACATTGTATGTCATTAAACATGTTAGTTTACTGGACTCAGTAATGTCCGCGGTCGCTGTATTTTTCAGATATATTGATATATATATAGTCATATTTAACGATAGTGTGTCGTGAATTCCGTCACGGTCATAACAAGTGTAACGTTAGGCTAGCCTAACAGTCAGTGAGTGCTTGTTAAAATGATTGTATTAAAAACAGTTAACAGAGTATATAATGTTTTCTTCATTCTGATGTAGGCTATCGGATCAGACTTGTACTTTTGTGGAGAACTGTCCTTTTCAGTCGCTTTCTTTCATTGATAAAATGGCAGTTGTGTGTTGTGCTGGAATAATCAGTACCACGATCGAAAATGTCAAAAGCCTTATTTTTACTGGAAAAAACTATATGGGACATTAGGTAGTAAAAACATGACTTTCGGCAAGATATCTAATTTTATGTATGCTTGATCTACATTCTGGAGAGGTCAACTTTCTTTGATTTGGGTTGGAGCTGAAATCTGCTGGACAGTAACGTTAGTTCTTCATGAGTGGTGTTGGACACCCTGGATATACACGGTGTTTAACTTCTGTCTTAATGACACCCCACTATATAGTATCTGACAAGATGGATCATTTAACTTTCTTCATTCAAATGGTAGACATTTCCAAATGTCACTGGCTCACTGCTCATTTGCAATAATAAACTTTTCTCAATTTTGTTGTGTTAGCCTACTGAATAATGCCACATTTTATATTAATAATAATTAATGTTAGATCATGTTGCTTTGTTGCTGGTAGTGTTACCTTGTGGGGCTTTGAATACTTTGAATACTATTCATGATGCAGCACAACCTCTTGTGGTTTATTGCTTAATTGTATATCAATGTATATCAGGTCCCATTAGGTGATATAATTTCAACAGCACAAAGCCTGGTGTCAATGCTGACCAGCACAAGGCTAGTTAGCCAGGAGACTTCAGCACCACAGGGACAGCAGAGAGAGAGAACGCAACAAGACAGGAGGCCACAGTCAGTGC
Organism: Chanodichthys erythropterus; assembly: GCF_024489055.1. NCBI lineage: Eukaryota > Metazoa > Chordata > Actinopteri > Cypriniformes > Xenocyprididae > Chanodichthys > Chanodichthys erythropterus. The sequence goes on along the minus strand of NC_090227.1, from coordinate 14,571,226 downwards.
AGCAAGAAATGGCTAGGTGTGAGAATCTGTGAAACTGTTGTTCAAAGGCCATTTCACTCTGCACAGACAGCTGCTAACCAATGCAGACAATCATCATATTAGATTATGCCATTTCTCAGATATTCCAGAACCAGACACTGAACACATTCAGTTGACAAAAGACAAGGGTAGACCAATGCAAACAAACACCTGAAGCAGTGGCGTAGGCACGGGGGGCCTGAGAATTAAGAACCTCTGACTGCAGCGCACAGCTTTCTTCTCGTCGTTATAGTTCATTTGAGGCAGTTTCCATGGCCTTATTTGCTCTGGCAGATATTGCGTGTGCGGCTGGGCTGTGCACGCTCAAACTTTGTTCCATGTAAATCAAACATGCTTTTTCTCTAGAATTGTCTTCTCTCCTGGATTTAATGTTGCTAGAAGAAATTAACCATCAAACTTGCATAACTGACTGTTAAAATAACACCTATAAATTGTAAAGAATTTTTTTTTTATATGATGACTCCATGTACAAATTATATCATTTTCAAAAATAGCCTACTTTAGTCAGCCATGTCACTATTCAGGGTGTGACACTGGCTCTTCCTGTTGTTTATCTTGTCCTGTCAATTTTCAGCAGCTCGTGATTGTAGCAATCAGTGCTAGGGTGCTTAATCACGAGCTGATCTCCCACACCTGTCGCTCGTTCCCTTTACCCTTTATATGCCCAGCTGTGTCTCCCCTTGTTGTCAGTTGATCACTTCATGTCGCGTGGATGTTACGTGTCTGCTCTACGTTTTGCTCTGTGTCTCACCTGTTTGTTCTTTGTGTTCAGGACCCTTAGACGAGGAGTTTTCATGCAAGTATTTTCTCTTGCTGGGCTCGTACTCGTCCTCTGCTGGGTCATCTGCTCTCCTGCTTTTTTCAGTGGTCTCTCCTGCCCCTGTCTGCTGTGTGTGCGCAGATACCACGAGAGCCACCAGTTTCCTCACACTGCCACCTGTACTTTGACTGTTTCATTTGTGTGTGTCAGGTTTGGTCCTGAATAAACTTATTTTTTTGTTCACCGCAATTTGAGTCCTCCCTTCATCCACCTCGCGACAGAATCAACTGACCAAGATGGACTCAGCGGACGAACTAGAATTACGACGAGCTATTGCTCAGCAGGGCATTCTGTTGGGACGGCAGCAGGAGGAGTTGTCAGCTTCTCATCGTGCTATGACGGAGATGTCACGCCAGCTAGACGAGGTTACCCAGCGGCTCGAACGGCTTCAGCCGCATCCTCCTGTTGATCCCACTTCACCAGGTCTACCTGACACTGAGGGGGCGAACCCCCGCCGATCTGAACCCCGCCTTAATCCACCTGCTCCATATTCCGGTGAGCCGAACTCATGTCGCTCATTTCTTTCACAGTGCTCATTAACTTTTTCACTACAGCCTTCCTGCTTCTCGACGGAGAAATCAAGGGTAGCCTTCGTCATCATGCACCTGGCCGGGCTTGCTAGAGAGTGGGGAACAGCTATGTGGGACAATGAGCACGATTGCTGCAGTTCATATGAGGATTTCTCAGCGGAGCTTCGCAAGGTATTTGACCGTTCGTCACTGGGAACCGAGGCGGCACGGGCATTGTCGCTGTTACAACAGGGGACCCGGTCCGTATCGGAATATTCAATCGAGTTCCGCACACTCGCAGCTTCCTGTGGGTGGAATTTGAAAGCACAGTGGGACCATTTTCTTCATGGCTTAGCTGAACACATTAAGGATGAGATTTACTCACTGGAATTACCCCCTACACTTGACGGATTGGTGGACCTCGCTATCCGGGTTGACAACCGGATTTCCCTTCGTTCTCAGCATCGAAGGGCGGGGTTCCCTCACAGATCTGTCAGCAACGCACAAAACACAGGAGTGGTTGCATCACAGCAGTTCGGTCTCTCTGAGGAGGAACCCATGCAGATCGGGAGAGCTCATCTGACTGTCGCGGAGCGGCACCATCGCCTCGCCAATAACTTGTGTCTCTACTGCGGGGAGGCGGGGCACATGGCTGCGGCTTGTCCCTTAAAGGGGCGACGCTCATCCTTCAGAGGACGACGCACGGTGAGCGTTACCAACACGCTACTGCCGTCTGGTGGTCGATCCACTCTCCCGGCTTTACTGCAGGTCGGGGGGGCGGTCCATCGTGTGGCGGCTTTAATTGATTCTGGGGCAGAGGGTGATTTCATGGATATTGGAATGGCCAAGCAGTTGGGCATTTCATGTTCTCTCTTGGCTGAGCCGATTTCAGCCAGAACACTTTGTGATACCCCTCTCACAAGGATTATTCATTCCACAGGGCTTGTTAGCCTCACCATTTCTGGGAATCATGCTGAGGAGATTCGTTTCCTATTAATTCATTCTCCTTCTGCTCCAGTGGTTTTGGGGCATACTTGGCTGGTTAAGCACAACCCTCACATCGACTGGGCTCTTAATTCCGTATTGGCATGGAGTCCATTCTGTTTGTCTCAGTGTTTGGTGTCTGCTTCTTCCCCTTTAAAGTCTGTTTCTGTGTTACAGGAGGAACCGGTGAGCCTGGCGGGTGTACCAGAGGCTTACCATGATTTGAGAGCGGTGTTCAGTAAGTCCCGAGCTTCATCTCTTCCTCCGCACCGCCCGTACGACTGTGCGATAGAGTTATTACCTGGCACTTCTCCACCTAAGGGGCGCCTATATTCGCTCTCCGGTCCTGAGAGGGAGGCCATGGAAAGATACATCAGCGATTCTCTATTAGCCGGTATAATACGTCCTTCCTCCTCTCCGGCCGGGGCGGGGTTCTTCTTCGTGGGGAAGAAAGATGGATCATTGCGTCCCTGTATAGATTATCGGGGGCTGAATGACATCACGGTAAAGAATAGCCACCCTTTGCCGTTGATGTCTTCAGCATTCGAACTCTTGCAGGGAGCAACCATCTTTACGAAGCTGGACTTACGCAATGCTTACCACCTAGTTCGGATTAGGAGGGGGACGAGTGGAAGACCGCTTTTAATACCCCTACAGGTCACTTTGAGTATTTGGTCATGCCCTTTGGACTCTCAAACTCCCCAGCGGTCTTCCAGGCACTCGTCAATGACGTGCTCAGAGACATGGTCGACCGGTTTGTATTTGTTTACCTCGACGACATCCTGATCTTCTCCCAGAACGAGCGCGACCATGTTCAGCACGTCAGGCGAGTGTTACAGCGGCTACTCGAGAATCGTTTATTCGCTAAGGTGGAGAAGTGCGAGTTTCACGCACGGTCGGTTCCGTTCCTGGGTTTCGTTCTGTCGCCTGAAGGCATCCGAATGGATCCGGGGAAAGTAAGGGCTGTTGCTGATTGGCCCACCCCAGATAATCGCAAGGCGGTCCAGCGATTTCTGGGGTTTGCCAATTTTTACCGGCGATTCATTCGGAACTTTAGCCAGGTCGCCCTACCACTGACGAATCTCACTTCCACACGAATTCGTTTCTGTTGGTCAACGCTGGCTCAAAAGGCGTTTGAAGAACTAAAGAGCCGCTTTGTTTCGGCTCCGATTCTCACTAACCCCGACCCGTCTCGTCAATTCATTGTGGAGGTTGATGCGTCAGAGGTAGGAGTGGGAGCAGTTTTGTCACAGAGGTCACCTTCGGACGACAGAGTACACCCATGTGCATTCCTTTCTCGTCGTCTTACTCCTTCGGAACGGAATTATGACATTGGGAATAGAGAGTTACTGGCTGTTAAGTTGGCATTGGAGGAGTGGCGTCACTGGTTAGAGGGCGCTGGGGTTCCATTCTTAGTTTGGACCGACCACAAGAACTTAGAATATATTCGATCCGCTAAGAGGCTAAATTCTCGGCAGGCTCGCTGGGCATTATTCTTCGGCCGGTTTTTGTTTAACATCTCCTATCGGCCCGGTAGTAAGAACGGTAAGCCCGATGCACTCTCACGGATTTTTGAGGCTGAGGCTAGTCCCACTTCCCCGGTGACCATCGTGGCCCCCAGCCAGGTGGTCGCGGCGGTTACTTGGGGAGTGGAGTCCAGGGTCCGTGAGGCGTTACACGACGTCACGATTCCCGCGGGGTGCCCAGTGGGTCTGCTGTTCGTGCCGGAGTCGGTCCGAACTGCCGTTCTTCAGTGGGGCCACTCATCCAGTCTAGCTTGCCACCCGGGAGCGGTTCGAACGTGTGCGTTAATCAAGCAGCGGTTCTGGTGGTCCTCACTAGCGCGGGATACTCGGGAGTTCGTTTCGGCCTGTCCGGTGTGTGCGGTGGGTAAGGGCTCTAATCGACCCCCAGCAGGGCTACTCCGACCGCTGTCAATCCCTTCAAGACCCTGGTCACACATAGCCATGGACTATGTCACGGGCCTACCCCCGTCTAGTGGCAATACCGTGGTTCTTACCGTGGTGGACATGTTCTCGAAGGCGGTTCATTTTATTCCCCTCCCCAAATTACCTTCAGCGAGGGAGACAGCGGTCATTGTCTTAGACCACGTTTTTCGCATTCATGGCCTCCCGGCGGACGTGGTTTCTGACAGGGGTCCCCAGTTTGTGTCAAGGTTTTGGACAGAATTCTGTCGACAGCTGGGGGCGACGGCGAGCCTATCCTCAGGTTATCACCCGCAGACGAACGGTCAGGCTGAGCGAGCCAACCAGGACTTGGAGAGAGTCCTGCGCTGTGTGGCGTCGGCAGAGCCGTCAACTTGGAGTTCCAGGTTAACCATGGTCGAGTACGCACATAACTCACTCCCGGTCTCATCTACGGGATTATCACCCTTCCAGTGCTGTTTAGGCTACCAGCCCCCATTATTTCCCTCCCAAGAATCCGACGCCATTGTTCCGTCCGCGCATTCGTTCATTCAGAGGTGCCTTCGTACTTGGAGGCTCGCCAGAGAAGCCCTTTCTCGGACTGGCGAAAGGAACAAGGCGTCGGCGGACCGTCACCGTTCTAAGCCCCCACTTTACGTGTGTGGACAAAAGGTTTGGCTGTCAGCCCAGGACATTCCTCTCAAACTTCCCGCACGTAAACTGGGACCCAGATTCATTGGACCGTACATCATAACCAAAGTGCTTAACCCGGTGACGGTTCGACTTAAATTACCCCCCCGATTTAAGAGAATTCATCCGGTGTTTCATGTTTCCAAAATCAAGCCCGTTATTCGCTCCCTACTTCAGCCCCAGACCTCTGCTCCACCGCCCCCCAGACTCATCGAGGGATTACCTGCCTACACGGTACGGCGACTTCTTGATGTGAGGCGGAGGGGCAGAGGTCATCAATATCTGGTAGACTGGGAGGGTTATGGTCCGGAGGAGAGATGCTGGATTCCGGCTCGGGACGTGCTGGACCGCACTCTTATTGACCAATTCCATCGGCGTCATGGTGAGTCCTCTGGGGACGCCAGGAGGCGTCCCTGAGGGGGGGGGTTCTGTCACTATTCAGGGTGTGACACTGGCTCTTCCTGTTGTTTATCTTGTCCTGTCAATTTTCAGCAGCTCGTGATTGTAGCAATCAGTGCTAGGGTGCTTAATCACGAGCTGATCTCCCACACCTGTCGCTCGTTCCCTTTACCCTTTATATGCCCAGCTGTGTCTCCCCTTGTTGTCAGTTGATCACTTCATGTCGCGTGGATGTTACGTGTCTGCTCTACGTTTTGCTCTGTGTCTCACCTGTTTGTTCTTTGTGTTCAGGACCCTTAGACGAGGAGTTTTCATGCAAGTATTTTCTCTTGCTGGGCTCGTACTCGTCCTCTGCTGGGTCATCTGCTCTCCTGCTTTTTTCAGTGGTCTCTCCTGCCCCTGTCTGCTGTGTGTGCGCAGATACCACGAGAGCCACCAGTTTCCTCACACTGCCACCTGTACTTTGACTGTTTCATTTGTGTGTGTCAGGTTTGGTCCTGAATAAACTTATTTTTTTGTTCACCGCAATTTGAGTCCTCCCTTCATCCACCTCGCGACAAGCCATCTCTCTAGATATTTTTATTACCTATTTAAAGGGGTGGTTCAGTGTTTTTTTCTAGGCTTGATTGTGTTTTTGGAGCACAGTTTAACATGTCTTAATGCTTCGTCTTTTTTTTTTTAAAAACTGTATTTTTCATTTATTTTACCTTTATTCTGCACCTCTGTTTCCACTGTCATTCGAATGGCTCATTTGACTTCCTGCTTCTATGATACCACTCCCTCAAATACGCAATGTGCTCAGATTGGTTAGCTGGCCCAGTGTATTGTGAAGCGCCCAGAAATGCCAGGCCCCTTACCATTAGTGGTTACGGTTACATGGGCTTTGGTGGAAATGTAAATAATGGCGTCTTTTTTGCTGTACCAAATTGAGCCAAATCAGACCCAGATGAAGAGTGTCAAGCAGAAGCTCTACAATCGCGGCTTTTAAAGGATGTTAATGAATGGTATTCCATTTTGTATTTGTGTCAGTGTTTAGATATGCTGTCACTGCTGTTTGTTAGCTTTCAATATACAGTTTTATCCTGATTAAAGCTTTACTGTAGTAAATACATGACTTAATATTAGTATTTTTGTAAAGGCATTGTTTAATTTATAGTATGAACAACTGTTTTTCTATGAACATAAAGTTTGTTGGTGTTTGTTGAAGTATGCACTAGAATTTAGCTAACTGGCTAGTGAAGCAAAAATGTGTTTGTCTTTGTTTACGTCCCTAAAGCAACCAAAAAATACACACAATAAGTTTAAAAGACATGTACAAAACAATATAACGTACTTACAGTTTAATCACTTTTAGGGGAGAATGCTGATCCTTGGAAAATTTTACAATTACAATAGGGTTTCAGCACTACACGCTTAAACCCCTAATTAAATATATAATATAATATAATATAATATAATATAGTATAATATATAATATAATATATATATAGTATAATATATAATACTATATAGAGGCCCGCTCATTTTTAGATGGGGGGCCCCCCCCAAAAATAAAATTCTGGCTACGCCACTGACCTGAAGATGTTATGCTTGGTTGCCGTCTGTCTATGCAGTGTGTAGTGGCATTAAGGCATTCGCTCATTTAGCTTCTTTCACAATAAAACTGGTAATACAATAACAAGAAAATGTTCTTAGGTCATTCCCTGGATTTTTTAAAAAGGAGCTCAGGGGGCAAAGGCGCTTTGCTCCATACAAGCGGCAAGAAAAAAATGTTTTAATGCATTTTTATCTGCTTGACAAACTTCGGGATGTAACCCCAAAAGGAGAGGCAGAACTGCGTCTTACACTGGCTGGACTTGGAAGACGCTCTTTAAGCATACCTGAAAATGTCACCCATTCACAGGTATGATTAAAGACCCCCTGTGGTGAAAATCAAGTTTTTCATGTTGTTTATATGTCTTTGTAGTGTTTTTAATATGCTTTAAGTAGAACCATGTGCAAAGTCATAAGTCAACACCATTGCTGAGTATTTTATGTTCGAAACTGCAGTAAACCAAAAGCCTATGGTTTGACATCAGTTGTGTTTGTGATGTCACAGAATACCTTCACAACAACGTGCCTGCAGGGTTTAGCATATCATTAACTATGACTGCTCTGAAGCAGGAAAGTCTTGAGAGAAGCCAAGTTATCCCGGTATATTTTCAGTTGATATAAAAAAAAGTTGTAGATTTAGTAAAATAGCGAGTCTATTACAATGTTATGATGAACTATAAGCCTTTGCACTGGTATTCTGAGTTGTTTAAAGCATTTTTAAGGATACTGATTGCTAGAAGGCAGCTGTCTGACTCTGTCTGAGATGAAGAACAGGAACATGGTTTGTGTAACAAAAGCAACACGTTATTAGCTGTTTGATAATGTAGTCAAGCAAAAGGCTAATCACATCAATTCATATTCATTTAATGACAGAACCGTCGCAAAGGCTGTGCCAAGAGTGCGAGCACATAGGGGCTCACGTCAATGTAGAGTGACAGCTGACTTAAAGTAAAGCCAATAAAGGTCATGTTTTTGTCCTTCGAAATACTTGTAGCCACAACACAAACAACAAATTGTCACTGCAGCAACAGTAGCCTCTCCGAGCTGGCATGAGTGAGTGGAGGTGTGGCTAATTTGCATATTCATTGATCCATCTATATTAAATGAGGCAAGGGTGTAAAGTTACATTCAAGCTATTTTAAGGCATAAAGATTTTTTTTTTCCACTTGATTTTTTTTTTTTTAAATATGTAATGTTGGTAATCAAAGATGATTTTTAAGGGATAAAATAATTGACTACAGGGGGACTTTAAAAAAAAAGTTTTTGAGCTGGATTGTCATTTATTTAATTTATTAACTTTGTTTTTTGTCCAAGCTATCAGAGATGCTTTGTGATACGTTTCCAAAACTTGTCAGTATCTGTGGTGGATGGCTGCTACACAAGACTTCAGGTATGTAAGCTTGTTTTTATGTTTTATTATACACCATATTAAGATCATATCTACATTGGATTTAAAAATGTATCCTTCCCATAAGATGTGAAAAGTCCCATTAGAATTATTGGTAGGACATTAATTCCATTAAAATATGCTCATAAACTAAATTTATCATTTGAACAAATTCAAAAAACAATTTAAACTGTCAATTGGTCTATGCGTCTGATTACAGCAAACAAATTGTAAGTGTATGATAAAGTTGCAGATAAGTATGTTGTTTGTCTGTTCTTTATCTAATTCTAGGTGGAGGTGGGCAGCGCAAACTCTTAGTAATCCCTCCTGATTCAGATGGTTATAATGGAAACCAGCTGAAATCAGTGAGTGGCAATGGAAAGTCCACATTGTATATAGTTCCACTTCAAAAAAAACTTGACACTACTCCTTTGCCATCTGATGCAAAGGAGTTGGAGAACATGCCCAAAGCACAATGTTCAGTGTGCAGTGAAATGTTTCCTCTGCAGTGTCTTCCGATGCATATAAAGGAATGCAAGGATGACCATGTCATTTTGTTTACATCAACTGATGAGGTAAGTCTTACGTGGTAATTTTGGTCACTTTAAATTGATAAATTCTGAAATCCCCAGATATATTGTGCCGTGCAGGAATTGGAGAGGTCTCCAGAAGCCGACAACTCAAATTCCTTTTTGACTGAAAAGGTAGGGAGTACTATATACAGTATACAGGTATATATTTATTATATGTAAAAAACCTGTGAGCAAAATCAGTAAGGTTTAGTTAATTGAATCTGATTAAACCATTAGCCTCTCGCTCAAAAATGACCAAAGAGTTTTGATATTATGATTATACTTTCCTGCCGTACCATGGGTGCAGCAGGCACAATGATATTACGCAGAGCCTTTCAGAAATGTCTCCATGGTTGTAAGGCACACTCCCACTGCAAGCAGGGGGTCACAGGCGCTGCGTAATATCATTGCGCCTACTGCACCCATGGTACAGCAGCAATGTTCCTTGAATATTATGCCGGAATGAGTGTATAGTTGCTAGCCATATCAGCCTAGAAAATTGCAATGGTAAAACTCAACTGTTTAACTCTAGGGGAATTGGAAAATTAGCCTGTCTTTACTGTGTGTTTACATTTAAATTAATCTTTTGATACAATGCACTTACACAACAATGCACTTACAATGCACTTATACAAGTACATGCATGTTTACGTTGAACTAATAAGGTGCGAAGGCACCAGTTGTGATGGTTGAGGCATGACACCAAAATGACTTTTTTTTTTTTTTCTTTTTTTTTTATGCAAGTACATTAATTAAGGACACCTAACATAAAGTGTGGCCACAAGCTATTTCAAGTTATTTTTTTGGAGGATGCTGTATATGTTTATTTTAATTCAACTGCATTTTAATTTTGCATCAGACTGCTGAATGTCCAGTGTGCAAGAACACGTTTGATAGTGATATCATTGAGATTCATGCATCAGACTGTGGATTACGGTAATCACATCTACTAGGCCAGGGGTCAGCAAACTTTTTTTGTCAAAAAGTGCCATTTTTAAGGTGTCTAGTTATTCACTCTGTTACTCCTTTAAATTTGACTTGAACCATGATCTGTCTGAATACTTGATTCTGATTTGCTGGAAGGTGTGCAATAAAATCATTTAATGCAAAGCTAGCTGTGGATTAAACCTTACTTATAGTTCACGCAGTGTTTAAATACTATGATGAATGATTATATCAAAATGTAGATCTGTATGCAGGTACATGGTACTTGACATGCATACACCTCTCTCACTTTTGCTCACGTGCCAGCAGTTGACCCTGTGCATGCTAATGTTGGCATACATATCAACCTATAGGTTGCTGACCCCTGTACTAGGCTATCAGTATTCAATATTCTCAATTCATTTGTTTTATGAAATTAGCTAAAAATAGTAATTAGTAATATTTCTATTTTTATGTTTGCAGATGAGAACGACAAGTTAAGTCTTCCTACAGAGACCTTTCAAAGGTGAAATTAGTATATTAAGGAAATTGTAACTTTATTTTTGTTTTGCTGCACTGATTTAATACAGTATATGTATGTGTATATCACTCTGTAATTCAAGACATTTGTAATTTCCTTTCAAGTTCTGGGGACATTTTGAATTCAATCAGCGGTAAAGTTGATGAAACCAACACCTTTTCCATCTGTGTGTCACGAACCGACATCTTCATTAGAGGCATGCAACAGTGGCAGCGTCAAAAGAAATCTTCCCCTAAATCCAGACTAAAGGTTACTTTCTTTGGGGAAGCAGGCATAGACACTGGTGCCCTACGCAAAGAGTTTCTAACAGGTACAAATGGTTGTGTGTAATTTTGAAAGCAGGCACTGAACAGATTTTGAATTTACTCTAATTGCTGTTGTCTAGAAATGCTTGCAGAGATTGAAAGGAGACTATTTATCTGTGGAGCAGACAAAAGGGGAAAGAATCCTCTCTACTGTGTTAACAGCGTGGACCGGAATTACTTCAGGTAGAATACTACTTCTAGTTCTGTCTTATTTAATTTTAAATAATTTTTGGTACTTGCTGATACAGAGTACCTATACCTGTATTGTCATTGCATTTATATAAAAAAAAAAAAAAAATTGTGTATATATATATATATATATATATATATATATAAGGGACCACTTAACATTGATTTCTGAACTTGGAGTGGTCTCTTAATTTTTTCCGTATGTATGTATGTATGTACAGTCGTGCTCAAAAAACATTTCTCTCATAATGAGATTCCCCCCCCCCCCCCATTTAAAATTATTCTCCAATGAAAGGTTGGATTTTTGTAGATTTTTAAAATAAAAGATCAAAAGTATTAACGATGCAGATTTATTTTCACAGCCTTCTTTGGTCATATTTACCAAGGGTATGAATTAATTTTGGAGGAGGAGTAGATTGTGCAAGCTGCACCTTTTGTTTAAAATTAGTTTATATATTTTATTTATTTTTGGTTTATTGCACCATAATGTATATTGTGTCTATGAATTTTAAACATTTGAATGGACTAATTAAAGGGGGCTGTAAATTATTTTTGTTGAAGTACAATGTCGTTTTGACCATATTAATTTACCAAATCTTACTTGTATAAATATTACAGTAGTATTTAAAAATATTATACATACATTTATAGTTAACCCTTAGGGGACTAAGCCCTTTTTGGTCCGTTTTCTCTATTTTTACATTTCGGCTTATAAACCATATGTAATGATGATGGACCACCATGTATTTGGTATCAATGGATTCAGAAGACCCTAAGCTACAATAAGCATGCATGCAATATGTTTATAAAGGAAGTATGAGTGAAAAATTGTACAATAAACTAGAGAATTTCAAAAACGAAAATGAAAATTTTCTCATTTATTACTGAAAATCCTACCTCACACAACAATAGTGAAAAGTTTTTGACCCAAAAATATATTTTTCAAACCCTTTGCTTGACAGAAATGGGTTAATGTTCAATCAAATGTGTAAAGAACAGTTAAATAATTAACTTTATTTACAAACAGTCCTAGGCGTTTTTTTAATTTTTTTGGGACTAAGCCCTAGGACCAGTTTTCTCTATTTTTATTTTTGGGCTTGTAAAGGAGATTGAACACCCGGTGTTTGGTATCTATGGATTCAGAAGACCCTAGGCTACCATAAGCATGCATGTAATGTGTTTAGAAAGGAAGTATGAGTGAAAGAAAATGTACAATAAACTAGAAAATTTCAAAAACGAAAATTAGATTTTTGTCATTTATTACTGAAAATCACACATCACAGAATATAGAAAAAAAAAATTTTTTTTTCAAAATCTTTGCTTGACAGAAATGTGTTATTGTTTAATCAAATGTGTAAAGAACAATTAAATAATTAACTTTTTTTTACAAACAGTCCTAGGCATGCCAGTGAGCAAAGCAAGGCCTCTCCATCGGTGTAAAAGCTGTCTGCTCCAGATTTCTCCTCGTCACTTTCCAGTAATTGTTCCAGAGCTTGTTCTGCCGTAAATCTTTTATTGCTTGCCATTTTGATAAAACAATTCTGTAATAATGCTATATCTCTCTCGAATTTATCTCTTTGTGCTCGCTAATACTCCGATCGCTCTCTGTAACACTCCGATCGCTTTCTGCTTTCTCCACCTGATGCTGATTCTCCGATCGCTTATTGATTACACCCTGCTGCTTTTACCAGAGCTACAGAGTCCTCTGAATGGCTAGAATTCATCATGGTAACCTTCCTCTGATTGGGTTAGAAAAATATTCCTCCCAGCGGCAATTTTTACATTGGTTGTTGCGTGTTGAATCTGCCTAACATAATCGTTTTCATTGGCCAGTTTACGCCGTTTACGTGTTTAATATACAAACTGGATACTGCTGTTTTCAAAAAAAGACCGCATCTCTCTAGCATTAACAGTTTTTGAGATAACTACACATTTGTAAAAGTATGCCATTTTGGGCGGTACCGCCCAATCCGTCCCTCAAGGGTTAAAATCGAACTCCGAGCCTCCTGTACCCATTCTATGACATCAAAGAACCTCCCTGTGCAAAGGATCATGGGGGCCCGAAGTGTCCATCAGTTGTACCCTTTAAAATCCTTCATTCCAAAGGGCCCTTTGAAGTGGTTAGTTTTGAGCACTTCGGTTTGGAACAACCCTTCAATATGGTGGCCATGATTATTTTCACTCCGAAGTGCCCTTCGGAGGGCACTATATCCCGTTTGGAACACACCGACTCTCTCTCATACTGGTCACTTGAAGTTCAACATTGCTCTCTGAGGTTCTGAAAAAAAAAAAAAGAATTGTTGCTGTAGATGCTACTGATTGGTAAAAGAACGTGCTGCGTGACTGGATTTAATGGAGAAAACAGGATTCGTGTTTCCTGACATTTATATGCCTAATTTGACGCCGGGGAAATACATAAAGCACATCTGCCTGTGAATATTTTATATAACTACAATATAGGTAAGTTTAAACAAATCATTTTTAAAAAATATTTTGTTTACTCTCTGTGGTTTTAGGAGTGCAGGGGAAATCATGGCTGTCAGTTTGGCACAAGGTGGACCTCCCCCAGCTTTTATGCGTGAATGGTGTTTTCGATACCTCTGCTCTGGGGATTATGACAGCATACAGGTGTCTACAAGTGATGTCACAGATTTGGAGTTTTCACTGCTTATTGAAAAGGTACATGTTACATATGAGACAACTTGACATATGTACAAATTTCAAGCATAAAATTTAAATAGATTAAAAGTTACTAAATTTAAGAATTTAATTTTGTTTCATTCAGATTAACAACTCAACAGATGACTTGAGCGACCTCACTGATGAAATTCTGAACTGTGGGTACACTGGGGAAGTGTCTCTTGAAAAAAAGAACCACATCATCAGGTAGTTTTAACTTTTGGAAATCACGTTTATGAGAACTTGTTTATTTTTTACAATTTTAAAGTGATTTGTATGCCAGTAATAACAAGCAGTAAGTTTTATTGCATGATTATTTAATAATTAGTATTGTAAAGAGTAATGTTAAACAATTTTAATAATAATTTTCCTGATAAAACACTTTAATATTACTGTGACTCTTTAGGGCAATTGTGCTTCATTCTACCTTGCGAGTTATCCCCATGCTTGATCAGCTTCGAAAAGGCCTGCAACTCTATGATCTCCTGAGAGTTATGGAAAGACACCCAGACCTTTGCCTTCCACTGTTTGTACCAGGGGAACATGATGACAAGGTAAAAAAAAAATGTATTATCATTGTTTTTGGGTTATTTTAGCTGAAAATTACAATCATGCACTTAACTGATTGTTGTTCCAAACTGATTTGATTATTTGGTAACACTTTACAATAAGGTTCATTAGTTAAACATTAGTTAATGTATTAACTAACATGAAATAACCATGAGCAATACATTTGTTACTATATTTATTAATCCTCGTTAATGTTAGTTAATGAAAATAAAGTTGTTCATTGTTTGTTCATGTTAGTTCACAGTGCATTAACTAATGTTAACAAGATTTTAATAATGTATTAGTAAATGCTAAAATTAACATTAAAGGGGCTGTATGTAAGTTTTTGACTGAACTAAAGCATAAAAATACCATGTTTGCATATATTTATTAAACTTGCTTAATTCACATACTCGTTTCTCTGAAAACATGATCTTGAGAGAGGAAATGTCATTGCTGGCTATGCAGGCCTCACTGAGCCATCGGATTTCATCAAAAATATCTTAATTTGTGTTCTGAAGATGAACAAAGGTCTTACGGGTGTAATTAATGACAGAATTCATTTTTGGGTGAACTAACCCTTTAAAATTGTGGACGAGCATTAGTAAAACTTGTGGCCTGAAAAAGAATATTAGAACCAAGGTGAACTAACCCTTTAAATGTACCTTCATAAACCCTGCAGAAACTCTGTGATGATTTCATTTGATTGAATTATCTGTCCCAATACAAACAAATCTGTTAATGTCTGTTTAAGGTTGATGCAGCATTCATATTGGAAAACTGCCACCCAAGCTTAAGTGAGAGGGGCTCTGTAAGGTACAACAAGGAAATGAATGTCATGAACTTTTTCCAGGACTTCCTACAGGAAATGGAGGATAGTGGTATGTCTATTACATGTACAGATGGTACTCAACCAGGTCTTTTGCTGCCATGGGTACCATCTTAGGTACTGCTGCAGTTTTTGTGGCAAATGCATTCAAATCTTTGACCTCTAAGTGGTGCTTCAAGTCCCCATTATACCATGGTCTGTTTGAGTTAAAGGGTTAGTTCACCCAAATTTGAAAATATCATTTGTTACTCACCCTCATGTCATCCTACACCTGTAAGAAACCGTGAAATTACACGACCATGGTGGTGCGGTTGTCATGCCGACCGTCACAGCCCATGAGGCATACAGTTTATCAGGTAACATAGCACTTTACTTGAATATCGGATCGGTATCGCCGATACTGAATCCCAGGTATCGGAAGCAAAAAAGGTGGATCGGTGCATCCCTAATTTAAATATGTTTTTAGTACCTTTCTGGACACTAAAAGTGTAAATTAACTTGGTGCCAATAGAGGCCTCACTAAGTCATCGGATTTCATCAAAAATATCTTAATTTGTGTTTTGGGGATGAACGAAAGCCTTATGGATGTAGAACGACATGAGGGTAAGTAACAAATGACATTTTCATTTTTGGGTGAACTAACCCTTTAACTCAAACAGACCATGGTATAATGGGGCCTTAAAGCACCACTTAGGTCAAAAGATGCAAATGCATTTGTCACAACTGCAGCAAGTGAGTAATTAGTAAGGGATAATCCACGGATAGCCATGCATTAGAGGATTTTAATGCACGACGTAGAGGCAAAGAACCACCCAATGCGAAGCATGGCTAGCCGTGGATTATCCCTCTTATACCTTGGTTATTTGCCACGTTAAAAACATGTTAAAGCTGTAAATGATGTTTACAGTGTAATTTTTTAACAGATGGGTAAAAATGACGGTAATTTACGGTAAGTTACGGCTCCTTAGTTCTAGAACTCCATCTGCTTTAAATAAAGTAGAGCCATCTGATTGATTTTGTTTAACAAATTATCACATTTATTTAAATTCATTATTAATAGAGAGAGTGGTTTACGCGTTTTCAACTCAAGCCATCAAACTGATGTTATCAGAGAAGGAATGCCATTCCAGACCGGAAGTAACTTTTCAGAATTTGATTAAATTGTTTGTTGTGGTAATCTTTTTTTTTTCTGTGTTTTAACTTGCACTGGTTAATTGTTTAGCACATAACTAGTAATATGCACTAACAACGTAAATAAGGTCGATTTTGATTTCATGCCGACTTTAATAACTAATGATTTTTACAATGTAAGAGAATCAATCAAAAACTTATTTTAGCTGGATAATAACTTGGCTGATGTAAAGCCAAAACAATCTGTCCATTAATTTTCCTATCACTGTAAAGCTGCTTTGAAATAATCTGTATTGTAAAAAGCTCTATATAAATGAAGTTGACTTGACATGTATTTTTTTTTTTTTTTTTTTTTAAGAACAAGGTGAAGACATGAATGTTGGCAAAGTCATGCAGTGGATGACAGGCCAGAGACACAGGCCTATTCTTCCAAATGAGCTAAGAGACTTCAGCATCACAGTCAAGTTCTTTCATGATTGTGACACAACTCACACTATTTGTTTTCCATCTGTCAGTGCATGTACTCGCACCATTACATTTCCTACAGCTCACCTGAAAACATTTCATGACTTTAAATTTGTTATGAAAATGGCTGTAAGGCATGCTGAATCATTTGATAATGTCTAAGTAGTAAGCATAGGTCAGCTTTTTCAGTGCCTTTTGTTAGCAGTAGAGTAAAATTGTCTTCCTTAGGATAATTTCTTGTTAAAATAATAGGGCACATTCCTAATGTTAACCAAAGAAAAATACCTTATTCGGAAAGGCACAGATGAGGAATAACATTCTACGGAGCACCTACGGAGGGACATAATAGAAGAAAGAAATGTATCCCCTCTCAATTTTTCTATTACCTTGTCCCATTAGGGGTTCTGTAGAATGCATTATTCATTAATATTTTCTGTTTTATGCAATACAAAAAATAGTTTTGGGTTTATAATCTATTTTTAATATAATTCCTTATTAAGTGTTAACATCTTTATGTAAATTGTTATAAATCTCTTCTACACAACATTTACAATTATTATTTCATGTCTGAATATGTACATGTCATGAAATTCTATACAATAAATCATTAAGTGTTAAAATCAATGTAAATTTTTATAAATCTCTTCTACACAACATTTACAATGATTACTTATTGTGCATGTCTGAATATGTACAAACTTTTTTTTTAATTGTCCACTGCAGATATCATTTCAGACAGTCATTGTGTTGTTAAAAGAATGTTGACAGATTGAAGCAAAGGTGTATAAATATCTCTTCCATAAGAGTCAGATGGTGCAAGAGGATCAATTGATGATTTTACAATTTCCATCGCAGCAGTAGTCAGTGGGCACTGAATTTCTGGAACGTGAACTCCTCCAGCTTCATCTACGCTGTCAAATGTCTCCCAGTCTGTTCCAAACAGCTCCAGATTCTTAAATGCATTATAGAAAACTGTTGCATTATACTTTAAGCAACAGTAACAAATAATTTGACAACACAGCAAAAGTATATAGAATTTAATAATAATTTAACCTGCAATTCCTCCTCATCCTGGGTTGAATTCTGCATGTGTCCCAAAACCCACAGCTGGTTAGGGGTGAGTCCACCTTCAGACCGTAATGGGTGATTATCCCAGCCTTCAGAAAAAGTATGGAGGTCGCGCTGCAGGCGTGGGATGAATACATAGTGTGTACAGAACACATGAAGAGAATCGGATAAGTCCAACAAACCATCTTCCTCAAGGCTGTGGAGAATGTCATAATACAGCTGTGTTACACCAAGCCAGACGTCTCGCCACAGACGTTCAATTCTAAAAGAGGGAAACAAATTTTTAATATCAGTTTAGTTAGTCACACTTTACAATAAGTCACATTTGTTAAAGGGATAGTTCACCCAAAAATAAAAATTGTCACTATTTACACTAGTGTTGACAAAAGTACCGACTTCGGTACCTATCGGTACTAAAATTTTAAAAACGTGACGCTTTGAGCGCTGTCTTGAGACACCCTTCTTTCAAACGCTCCCGTGTGTATCTGTGTAAGCGCTTAGTGAAGAGATTAATTGATGACTGTTTACAACATTTTTACAGCGTTGATCATTGAAGCCTATCACAGACATATCCGATGAGCCGTGAAAACAACGGCCAATCAGAGATGTTTTACGAATCCGCAGGACAGCGCTCAAAGCGTCACGTTTTTAAATTTCAGTACCGACTAGGTACCGAAGTCGGTACTTTTGACAACACTAATGTACACATACTCAAGTTGTTCCATGTGCTGCATAACCAATGAGGTTCATTCTGATTACATTCTGTCATCAAAATCTTACTTTGTTTTCCGAAGATAAAAGTCTTACATGTTTGGAATGACATGAAGGTGAGTAATTAGACAATTTTCATTTTGGAGTGAACTATCCCTTTAATTTATTAAATAACATGAACTAACATTGAGCAATACAGTTAACGTTAGTTTAAAATAGTTTAAAATCCTTGTTCATATTAGTCCACCTTACATCAACTAATGTTAACAAATACAACTTTAGATTTTAATGTGTAAGTAAATGTTGAAATGAACAATGATTAATGATAAATGATTAATAAATGCTATAGAGATAATTACTTTAATATGAACTAAGAATTAACTAGTATTAACTAATGAAACCCTTAAACCTGTATTTTTTTTTTTTTTTTGAACAGTGGAACATAAAAGGGCAGAAAGTTAACAATAAGTCACTTTTTCTGCTAACATTCTTGTTGTGTTGGACTCAATAACCACACCGTGTAACTTCGTTCATATCAGATTTATCAACTGACGCCAACCTCCTGCGTTTTCCGACCTTTGCCGTAAACCACTGCTGTAAGCCTTAAAAGCACCGTAACCTGTCACATGCAGTGTATAACATAACAGAGTCCAACAGGACCCAATACTGAACGTTTTCAGACATAACATTTTCCCCCCACCCCCCTGGAAACTAGAACATAACATTTAGCCCCCATTTCCCAGTGTCACTATCACCCCGTCACATAGTCCCCATGCCAGATGGGCGGGACCCTCAGTCTCTGAGGGCGTGCTGGCCAAGAAACTGCAACGGGCGCTGCTGGTGGATTACCCCCCCTCCAATTATCTCTTGGCTGTGGCTGCCAACTTAGAGCCGCTGCTGGGGACAGAGGTGATGCAGGTACGGTGGGGGCTGCAACTCTGTGCAGGCGGTTTGAGTGCCAACGAGTCCCATTCTCCAGTCTGTAAGTAGCCGGCCCCAACTGCTTAGTCACCCGCAGGGGCTCTGACCAGTATGACTGCAGCTTATTTTGGCGGTGAAGGCGTTTGACCCTGACCCAAACCCCTGGAGAAAGTGAGGGGGTTTTCACCCTATGCGTGGCATCAAACCTCTCTTTCATCTGAGCCTGCGAACTTTTCACCTGAGCTTTTGCTTTCTGGAGCCCTGGGCTCCCACGTGCCGGAGCTAGCTGAGCTCTCAAACAGTCCAGTGGTTGTTTTAGTTCACGCCCAATCATGAGCAAAGCAGGTGACACTCCTGTGGTGGAGTGCTTGGATGCCCGGATGGTTAGGAGAGTTTGGTTGAGCGCGTCGCTGAAGATTTTCCCTTCCTCCAGACAGGCTCGGATTCCATTTTTGAGAGTTTTATTCAGTCTTTCCACCCCCCCATTACTCTCTGGGTGATACACTGCCGTCCTGATGTGCTTGATGGACCGTACCATGAGAAACTCTGTGAACTCCGCAGATACAAATTGGGGCCCGTTATCCGTTGTGACGACACTGGGGAGGCCCCACCGCCCAAACAGGCTGTCTAGGCGGTCGATGATGGTGTGTGCAGAGATGGAGCTCAGCTGAAAAACCTCTGGCCACTTTGAATGAAGATCGTGCACAACCAGCAGGTAGCGAGCGTGAGCAGGTGCCCCATGAAGTTCGCCACAGAGGTCAACCTGAATATGCTCCCAGGGTGAAGAGGGCCAAGGGGTCGGGGTGAGAGGGGCTGTGGTGGGCTGACCAGTTTTCCCACTCAGGAGGCAGCAAGCGCAGTTACGTACCATCTCCTCAACATCAGGGTCTATGTTGGGCCACCACACTGTGTCACGGCAGCGCTGCTTCACCTTGACCACCCCCAGGTGTCCCTCATGCGCCATGTGTAGTACTCTGGACCTGAGAATCTCTGGAACGACTGCACGGTGGCCACGGGCCAGGCACACCGCTCCCCAGCAGGAGAGCTCATTACGGAAACGGTAATAGGGAAGCAGCCTGTCATCCACTTTGGCAGGCCAGCCATCCTGGACATAGGTACGGAGCATCGTGAGGACCTCATCAGCAGCTGAGGCCTGCTGCAGCTCCGCCAGAGTGACTACTGAACTGAGGGGCCCGTGCAGGATGTGGACCCAGTCTTCGTCGCTCTCTGTGTCTGCTGTCACCCCGCCCGTCTCCTTCGTCACCGACACCGCTCTAGACAGGAGGTCAGCTACCGTGTTGGCCCGCCCAGGCAAAAACTCCAGCCTGAAGTTGTACTGGTTAAGCCGGTCAGCCCACCTCAGAAGTCTCATGGGCCTGTGCCCCGAGCCTTGAGTAGCCAGCAGTGCCATCAGTGCTTGGTGGTCTGTGCGGATGGTGAAAGGCCTCCCGTATAGGTAAACATGCCAGCGTTCACATGCCCACAGGCAGGCCAGGGCCTCCCTCTCCCCTACTGAATACTTCTGCTCTGCAGGGGTAAGTGCCCGTGAGGCGAAAGCCACTGGCCGTTCCACCCCCTCCTGAGTCTGGGAGAGCACAGCGCCTAGCGCCACCCCGGAGGCATCGCAGGTGACCATGGTGGGTGCAGTCAAGCTGAAATGGGTCAGTGTGGGTGGGGAAGTGAGCTGCTGTTTGATGATGCGCACGGCTTCGTGGCAGGCTGGGGTCCAGTCCCACGGAACATCCTTCCTGAGCAGCCGGCGCAGGGGGGCCGTTGAGTCAGAGTAGTGTGGCATGAATCTGAGATAGTAGGCGGCCATCCCCAGGAAGGACGACAGCTGGGATGGTGACTGTGGGTCTGGCAGGGAAAGAATGGCCTCAGTATGGGACACAATTGGGGCGATGCCCTCCTTCGAGAGTCTGAAGCCCAGGAACTCGACCTCCTCAACCCCAAACATGCATTTCTCAGAGTTCAGTGTGACGCCATGCTGTTCGAAACGCTGAAAAACCTGCTCCAGGCGATCATCATGCAGTGCGGTGGAGGGCGCATGCACCACCACATCATCCAGATAGATGGAGACACCCTGGATACCGGCCAGTATGAGTGACATTATCTTCTGAAAACAGCTTGGGGCTGATGAAAGTCCAAACGCCATGCGTTTAAATCTGAAAACCCCCACGTGCGTGACAAACGCTGTAAGGTCCATGCTGGCCGGTGCCAGAGGCACCTGCAGGTAGCCGTTACGTAAGTCCATCTTACTAAAAACAGTGGAGCCGTGGAAATGGCTAGTGAGCTCCTCAGCTGTAGGTAGGGGGTACTTATCAGGGATGATGGCTTTGTTTACATCTGTGAGGTCGACACAGAGTCGCAGTCCGCCCCCCTTTTTCTTGGCTATTACCAGGTTAGACACCCACGGTGATGCGTCAACAGGCTCTATGACGTCCGCCTCCACCAGGCGATGAAGCTCGGCCTCCACCGCATCACGGAGAGCCAGGGGAATGCGGCGAAGGGGCTGGATAATAGGGTGGACCGACAGGTCAACCGTAGGCTGGTGTACAAATCCAGTCATACGGCCCAGCCCGTTGAATAGTTGTGGGTAGCGGTCAGGCCAGGAGGTAGCGACCTGCAGGACATGCAGGGCCCTAGCATCACTCACAGTAAAACCCAGGGCAAGGAACAAGTCTAGGCCCATAATGTTAGCTCCCTTCCGGGTGATGCAGAACTTAGCGGCAGGCGCACATTGTTGATCATATCTGACGCGGAGGCGGGCCACACCCAGAGTGGAGATGGGAAAATGGCCGTAGCCTAACAGGGGTTTAGCTGCTGCGTCCAGAGGCACGTGACTGAAGAAGCGGTCATATGTGCATTTGTTCAGGATTGACACTTTAGCCCCTGTGTCCACGAGGAGTGGAATGAGAGCTGTGCCCACGCGGCATGTGCAAAGCTTGAATGAAGGCTGTGGGGTCTGTACAGTGTTTATGGGGACAGCAGCAGTATCATGGCAAGCAGGAGAGGAGCGACAGCAGCGTGCGAAGTGGTTCAACTTATGGCAGTTTCGACAACGTTTTCCCTGGGCAGGGCATGACTGATCTCTGGTTGCATGTTTAGGAGAGCCACAGTTGCTACAGCTCTTGAGCCCACTCTCCCTGGGCCCCCTGTCCACTCTCTGTACATCCAAACTGTCACTCACCCTGTCAGCTGCCTCTGCAGTCGCTGTGTGCTGTACTAACGGTGGTGATGACGTCACAGGCTCGTGCACAGCGCGAACGAACTTGCGTGCCTCTGCTAGAGCAGTTTCCAACTGCTTTCCAATTACTAAAGCATCCGCCAGTGTTGTGGAGTCTGGCTCTAGTAAAAGTCTCTCCCTCAGTTGGTTACATGACGTTTTCTCTATTAACTGGTCAACAATAAGTCCATCCTCCAAAACCCCAAAATCACAAAGTCTAGCCAGCTCACGCAATGCTGATACATAGTGGGCAACGGTTTCACCTGGCTTTTGGGTCCTCTGACGAAACTCAAAACGATGCATCCGCCGGCTTCGTCCGCAGCTGAAATGAGCCTTTAAAGTGGCCGTGGCTGTGACGTACTTATCATCCGATAAGGTGAGCGTGGCGAAGATTCGCTGGCCCTCCTGCCTGAGACAATGGCGCAGGAGCGCGCACTTCCTCGCCTCCGCGAGGTCCGAGTGTCCCAAAGCCAGCAAATAATCCTCAAACGATGTCAGCAAGCGATCCCATGGAACAGCTGGATCACCAGGAACAGGTAGGAAAGGAGGCGGTGGTGGTAAGACGAGTTCAGACATCCTCGTTCACCAAATGTTGTGTTGGACTCAATAACCACACCGTGTAACTTCGTTCATATCAGATTTATCAACTGACGCCAACCTCCTGCGTTTTCCGACCTTTGCCGTAAACCACTGCTGTAAGCCTTAAAGGCACCGTAACCTGTCACATGCAGTGTATAACATAACAGAGTCCAACAGGACCCAATACTGAACGTTTTCAGACATAACAATTCTGCTTTGGTGTTCCACAAAATAAAGTAGTAAAGGTTTAAAATACAAGGGTGAGTAAATGACAAATGTAGTTTTAGGCTAAATTATTCATCAATTCTATAACTTGAATGTTTATTATATAGTTTTCATAAATCTGCTTATCCAAATTTACAGCAATGAGATGCTTCATTTCTTACCTTTGATTATGTACGCTTTTGCCAGCGATGAAGCTCCCTCTTCCTGTGCCTTTCACTCTGAACATGGTTTCTGCAACTCTCACATTTTCCACACCTTCATCACCCCTAACCCTAAATAAATACAATATTTAAAACAAAAAAAAAAAAACATAAGAAAACATGAACAGACACTCCACATATAAAGACAGGTAACTGGGAGAAAATGTGGAAAAACCTGCAGACCTGCCTTTAAGAGACTTTAAACAACTTACCTTGAGGGCCAGCCATGGTTCTGCACAGACTTAAGAAAGAATGCAAGGGCAGTGCTCGAGCAATTGTTAGATGCTGGTTCCAGGTACATGATCTATATAAAAGACAAAGATAAGGCATATACAAATATATATTACAAAAAAATGAAACTGGAAAAAAAAAAAAAAATGCCGAACTACAAGACTAGACTACCTGTTATTAGTATTTTGTCATTTTAAAATTAACCTACCTTTCGCGAGTACCCATCTATCCCCCCGAATATGACAATGTTGTACCTAAAAAGAAAAAAAGTTTTTTTTTTTTTTTTTTTGATTGCATAATTAGTTATTATATTTCCTTAAACATAAAAGAACTGTACAATTACCTTATGAGTTTGTGATTGGTGTCAATATGGACCAAGGACAAAGGTTGTTGTACGAAATATGTCCTCCTGACAATGCAGCCCAGTTGTGTCATCCTTTCTAAAATGCCAGGAGCATCAACTCTATGCATGGAGTCTTTTATGCGGGTCCATTGAACTCTGTGTCCCTCTGCTTGCAGGCAACCTTTTACCATCCTATATCCTGCATTTGGTACCCTTCTTTTGATGGCCACAATGACGTCGTCCAATTCCTGGTCAGTAAGGGTACTATAAGTATTTTTTGTAGAAAGTCCTAATTCACGCATTCGGCGGAAGATGGTTGACTGGCTGACTCCTAAAATATTTGCAATGCAAGAAATGGGTAACGACATGGCGATGAGTCGGGACAGCAGTTCCTCAGAAACAATGTACTTAGGCCGGCCTCGTCCACCAGCAGATTCTGTTATTAGAATTGGGGAGGCCTCTTGTTCAAGAGCTGCTGCAACTTTTCTTTGTAGAGTCATAAGGGTCTCCAAAATGTCATGAGGCACCTCAAAAATTGTGGAGGCAGATGTCAAAATAAAGACTTCCTGATTTAGGATGTAGTGAAAATAGTCAAGGTCCAGCTGATGCCCATTTACAACAGTATTTACTGTTGTCCTGAGGCGTTCTAATATTTGTGTAATCAGTGGTTCCTGTGAAAGACAGATAAGAATTCAATATGTTAAAATATTACGGTCCGAGACCCTGGAGACTGCAGAGTACAGTTAAACTTTTTTAAAGCTTTGTTTAAAATGTGTGCTATAAATAACTAATGCTCATAAACTGCTGTTTAACACTTTAAACAGAATAGAGTCTTGAACCTGGAAACAGTATTTTTTACGTCACTATTGGATCACTTGAGCTACACTGACCCAATGATAAACAATGAAAACTTAAACAATAAATTACATGCTATAGTTGTTGGGCATGAGACGCACTGATTATGTTTAAAACATCATTTTATTAAGCAAAATTAAGTGCAACTCCGCCAAGTGACGAAATCTGACATTAAAAACAGCACTATTGCATCATGAATTAATAAAGCAGTAGTATAATCTATTAATTCATTTTAACAAGTATTTCTCAGAGAAACTGCACTCACTGACTGTTAGGCTAGCCTAACGTTACACTTGTTATGACCTCGACGGAATTCACGACACACTATCGTTAAATATGACTATATATATATCAATATATCTGAAAAATACAGCGACCGCGGACATTACTGAGTCCAGTAAACTAACATGTTTAATGACATACAATGTTTCAATGAGGGAAGATCAAAATAACTTACCTGAGGCGGCGTGTGGGAAATCCCTTGACCAGCCATGTTTGCAGTGGTGCGAAAAAAAAAAAGGCCGGGTCCCTTTAGGTGAGTGACAGGATCAGGGCGCGCGCGCACTCTGTGTGATCGATGTACCTCTCACTCGTATATTAATGCCTGTGACAGCGGTGACGTAATTTTGACAGTAGATTGTCGCTTCATGATTCGTACTCGTAAACAAGACTCGTACTCGTAACCCAGCAATCGTAAAACTATGTTTCGTGTGTGTAAACTACACTAGTCATAATTTTTGGAGTCTTTCTCAAACAAACGTGGCAAATGTCGTATCTGTATCTGTTTTGATCATAGATTCTGGAATCGTACCATCATAAACTCACGAATACGCTCAGATAATTTTGACAGTTTTAGAATTACGCACGTACGAGTTTCATTTATGCACGTGCTATTATTGACAGCCTTTTTATTCCATAAAATATCCAATAGAAAAGCGATCTGGAGATCTGCAGTGGCGAATAATTAATTGTGCAATAGCTACAAACAGATACGTGTCTCGCCTTAATCCAGCAGTAAGGGGAGAATGTAATTTCTGTGGTGAAGAAGAAACTATTGAACATCTTTTTCTGCATTGCAAACATTTAGAAGGGCTATTTACACTGTTAATAGAATGGTTCAGAGGGTTAGGTGAAGATTTCTCTGAATGTGGTTTTATTGGAGGTGTAAAATACAAAGTCTCAAAAAAGTTGATAACGTGTCTTTTTTTTTTTTTTCGAACTTATATTTTTATTTTGAACCACAGAACAAGATACAATACAGTATAATATTGGTTTTTAACATGTCAGTCCATCACATTCCAACAGCCTTAACAAGTATTACATTGTAAATATATCAGACACATCATCCAAAAAGTGAAAACAAATCCACCTAGTACATGGGTAGGATGGGATTAAAAAAAAAAAATAAATAAAAAATAAAAATAAAAAAATAGGGAAAAGCGGAAGACAACACATGAAGGATGTAATCATATAACATGAGATCACTGGAGTATCAAAGGCATTACAGGGGCCCATCTTTTTAAGAAATTAGCTTTCTGAAGTCGTAATGAATATGTGATTTGTTCCATTTCGTACAACTCCCATACTTTTTGAATCCAGGCATTGTATGATGGGGGGTCAGGTTTTAACCATCTGCATGTAATACATTTGATGGCTGCAGCAAAAAGAATTTGCAGTAAATATAATTTAGTTCTACCCTCAAAGCCCTCTGGACGAACCCCTAGAAGGGCAATTGTAGGGTCTTCGGGGATTTCAAAATGGAAGATTTCTTTAAGGGCGTCAAATATGTCTTTCCAATAATTTCTTAATTTTGAGCATGACCACAAAATATGGGTGTGGTTGCCAATATGCTGGCCACAATTTCTCCAGCATTTGTCTTGGCAAGAAGGATTCCATTTTGCAATTATCTGTGGAGTTCGAAAAAATCTGGTTATTATCTTCCATTTGAATTCCCTCCAGATATTAGAGTTGGTCACAAGGTGTACCTCTCTGCAAACTTCCTCCCAAGTTTCGAGAGGAATTGTTTCGTTAATTTCCGCCTCCCATTTCTCCTTTATCTGTAATGTATGATTTGGGTTCTTAGATAGAAATAACAGATATATTTTAGAAATGATTTTTTTGACCGCATGTCCACTTTGTATTTCTTTAAAAAACAATTCTAATGGAGAGGGTTTTTTCACAATTTCTAGATCTTTATGTGTAGTAAGGAAATGTCTCAATTGTAAGTATCTAAAAAATTCAGACCTTGGGAGTGTAAATTCTTTTCTAATCTGGTCAAATGATTTAAGTGTGTCATTGTGAAATAATTGGTGAAGATAATTGAGTCCGTATTGAGACCACTTTTTGAAACCTGCATCTGTACGAGATGGTGCAAAGTCATTGAGATAACCAATACTAGCTGCTGATGAAATTTTTTTTGACAAACTAAATGACGTTTGTATAGTTCTCCAAATTTTTAAAGTGACTTTGGTCCATTCACCCATGGAGCCGTTTTTTAAAGGAACACTGGAAAAGGGTATAATTTTTAGGGGCATGGAACAGAGACTATTTTCGATATTGACCCAACGAGTTTGTGTATCTTCACTCATCCATGAAATTAGGGGCCTCAACTGAGCTGCCCAGAAGTAAAACTTAAAGTTTGGGAGTCCCAGCCCACCACTTGTTTTTGGTGATTGTAATATTTTGAATCTTATTCTTGGCCGTTTTCCTTGCCAGATGAATTTAGAAACCATTTTATTCAGCAAATCAAAGGTTAATTTTGGCACTTCAATAGGTAACATCTGAAACAAATAGAGTAATCTTGGCAGGACATTCATACGAATAGATTCAACACGACCAATCAGAGAGAGAGGAAGAGCTGACCAGCGATTTATATCTTCACTAATATTTTTAATCACTTTTTTATAGTTTGTGTTGTATAGTTGGTTCAGAGATGAGGGAATAAAGATGCCCAAATATTTGAACCCATTCTCGGGCCATTTAAACCTGCTTTTAATTTTAATTTGTTTTGAAATTTGACCATTAACATCTATTGCCTCAGTTTTATCCATATTCACTTTATATCCAGAGTAGTAGCCATATTTTAAAATGAGCTTTTTTAAATATGGAATTGTTGTCTCAGGTTCTGTTAAAAAGAGTAGGACGTCATCAGCATATAACGACAACTTATGTTCCTCGCCTCCAATTACGATTCCCTTAATTGTGCTGTCATCCCGAATGAGTTGAGCAAGGGGTTCAATGCTGATATCAAACAGCAAGGGTGATAATGGACACCCTTGTCTACATCCACGCTCTAGAGTAAAGCGCCCAGATCTGCAACCATTGACTCTCACTGAGGCGAGAGGATTTGTGTAGAGTGTTTGGATCCATTTTATGAAATTGTGGCCAAATTTAAACCGTTTAAGTGTTTGGATCAGATACTGCCAGGATACCCGATCAAATGCCTTATGTGCGTCCAGTGATAAGAACAGCGCCTTTACACCTGTGGATTTTGAATAGCTCATAATATTTAACGTTCTGCGAAGATTATCTCCATAATATCTCTCTGGGATGAATCCCGTTTGGTCCGGATGTATGATTTGACAAACGAATTTATTAACCCTTTTCGCAAGAATGGCAGTTAAAATACGTAGATCACTATTTAACAATGAAATAGGCCGATATGATTGGCATTCGGCAGGATCTTTGCCTTCTTTGTGAATTACAACAATAGTTGCATCCCTCCACGAGGGTGCTAGCGTACCAGATTGAAGCGCATAATGATATGCTCGCAATAAGAGAGGAGAAACAAGATCTTTAAATATTTTATAAAATTCATTTATATATCCGTCAGGTCCTGGGCTTTTATTATTCTTCAATGTAGAGATTGTGTCAATTATTTCACTTTCCTCAATAGGTTCATCCAGATCCTTTGCCATTGACTCTGTTAACTCAGTTAATTTTATATTTTTTAAGAATGATGCCATAATATTATCATCAGAGCAGGTATCTGAGTTTTTGTAGAGGGATTTGTAAAAATCTGCAAAGGATTCTGCAATTTCATCAGGTTTGGTATGAAATTTAGTAGAGCTTTGAGATTTTATTTTTTGTACAATATTTGAAGATCTTTGTTTTCTTAATCTAATTGCTAACAATCTGCTAGCCCTATTGCCGTGTTCATAATATCTTTGGTTGATAAATCTTAGATTACCTTCAATCTTATCAGCAATTAAGCAATTGTATTCTCTACGGGCATCCTTTATTTGATTTAGTAATTGTGGGTTTGAGGTTTGTTTATGTTGTTTCTCTAAATTTTCAATGGTGTGTTCTAATTTTTGTTGTTTAGCTACTCTCTCTCTCTTCTTGGCACTTGCGAATGAGATAATCCGACCTCTGAGATATGCTTTTGCACAATCCCAAACTATGAGTGGTGATACCTCTGTAGAGTCATTTATACTTAAATATGACTTAAGTTCTGAAGTGACAAAAGAGATAAATTCTTTGTCGTTGAGGAGTGAGGCATTTAATCTCCATTGTTTGGAAGTTTGTTCATGTCCTATGCTCCATATTAGCTCCATAGGTGAATGGTCCGAGATTGTCATTGGTAAAATCCTCATATCTTCTATTCTATAAAGCTCATCTTTGGGAGTAAAAAAATAGTCTATCCTAGAATAAGACGCATGCCTATGAGAGTAAAATGTAAAATCTTTACAATTTGGAAATTTACTTCTCCATGCATCTACCAGTCCAAATTCAGAGGACTGGTATTTTAACATTTTACTCATTCGGGAAAGTTTAGTGGTAGAAATAGGCTGTCTGTCTAATTGTTGTGACATAATACAATTGAAATCTCCTCCCATCAATAATATTCCAATGCTATACTGTGTAATTATATTAAAAACTTTTTTAATAAAAGTAGGGCGGTCATCATTTGGTGCATATACATTCATAAGTGAAACATTAATGCCATCTATAGAGCCATTTACTAAAATGAATCTTCCCTCTGTGTCCTTGTGAGTTGTTATTAAGGTAAAATTTACCTGCCTGTGTATTAGGATAGACACTCCTTTCTTTCTCCCTGATGGATGAGAGGAAAAGTACACTTTATCTGCCCATGATCTCTTTAATTTCTCATGTTCTGCGTCAGAAAGATGGGTTTCTTGCAAGAATGCTATTTGGCAGTTAGATTGTTTAAGCTGACGCAGAATCATTTTTCTCTTCATAGGACTATGAAGGCCCTTAACATTATAGCTTATAACCTTTATGGGTCCTAGTATTAATTATATGAAGGAGAGGAGTCTGTAAACGCATAGACAGAAGTGGGAAAAAAAAAAAAAAAAAAAAAACACCGGCCATAAAGTACATAGGTGTGATTTTAAAACCAACATGTTAGCTATTATATAATCATAAGAGGAAGCAACTTTCCATCATTTCTTTTAACAGTGAGAGGTCTCAGGGAAACAATGAGACCTGCATAGACAGAACTAAAGGGAATGTTCTTAGAACTCCAGAACATAAGTGAGTCCAGGTATTTTTGGGGGCCTGGCCCCAATCTGCATGGGAAGAACAGGCAGCCACAAGCGATCTTATCACAGTACGTAATAGCAAAACAACTAGGGCCAGTAATTACCTGTGCTTAAATCAAAATAAGAACAAGGGGTCGCGAATAAACCATTACATTAGCTCCTACAGAACCAATAATACTCAGAAAAAATAATATTTTTACAACAGCATAGAAAATAATAGTAACGTTACATCTAATATAGCAGTGAGAATAATTTGGCCATTGGGACGTTCATTCAATATTTACGTCAGAAATAATACTTAACGGCAAACAAGGGTCATATTGCCTTTAGTTATTATCGTAGAATAAGGATCGAATACTTATCGGGCAATGTCCCTTTCCACGAGGTTGAGTCATCATGTCAAGCATCAGATTGGGTTTCTGGAACAATTTTCCTCTTCACGTAGTCCATTGCCTCGATCGCATTCCGGAACTCTTTTTCTTCTCCATCATGTGTAATTCGAAGTCTGGCCGGGAAAAGCAGTCCGTACCGCACACCTTGTCGCCCTCGGAGAACTTTCCTGACATCACTGAAGGCCGCTCTTGCCCTGGCAACGCTGGCTGTATAGTCAGGGAAGATGGTAACTTGCTTTCCATTATACTTGAGCGGCGCGCGTTCTCTGGCTTTTTGTAAGATTTCCATACAGTCTCCGTCATAGTGTAACTTTGCTATGATGGTGCGGGGTTTATCTCCCGGTTTCCTTGGAGCGAGTGTACGATGTGAGCGGTCTATCTTCACTTCTCTACCCAGTTCCAGCATCTCTCTCAGGAGTTTGGATACAGCTGCTGGTGAGCTCGAACCAGGTTGCTCAGGAACTCCCGCGATGCGAATATTCCCTCTCCGCATCCGCCCTTCCATATCCTCACACTTTTCTTTCAAGTCGTCAACTTGGCTGGTAAGTTTGGTTACAGTGGTCTGAAGAGTAACCATCTCATCTGACCAGGTGGAAAGCCCGCCCTCGACATCTTTAATGTTCTCTTTCATTTGATCAATTTCAGAACGCATTGCGGCGGCATTATTTGAGATTTCGGCCCTCATCGCTTGTAGTTCACTTTTTATTATGTCGAAATCTTCAGCCAATGCGTTCTTCAGCTCTTGTTTTATTACAGATGATATTTCTGACCTCAAGGAAGAGAGAAGGTCTGCTTTTACTGCGTCGAAATCCATATTGATGTCTTCAGGCCGTTCTGAAATTGATCGACTGGGGGCACTTTGTCCCGAGGCTTCAGGCCTTGCGCTAGTAGAGCCAGCGTACTTATATTTACGGAGATTCGCTGCCATCCGCAAATGTGATATCGGACTTATTTTGAGTTTATTTATGGCAATCGCAGCAAATAAAGTATATTTTCGGACTTAAAATGCTGTTGTAGGATTAAATATTGACAAGACTCTGCAGGAGCTTTGGTAAACACGTCTCACTCCATGATTCGCTCAACAGCGCCCCCCGATAACGTGTCTTTTAAATTGTGTTTTGGGTACTGCGAAATTGTCAATTTGGAAAACGAGAAAAAATAAATTATTGGGTGTAGGTGCAGTGAACCCTGAAGGGATGATGAAAGGCTTAATTGCAAGCAGATTAAAGATTGAATTTGCTTACTATGAATTGGTGGGAGATTTGATAACTTTTAGGGAAAAATGGTGTATAGGAGACATGTTGTGTAAGATATATGAGGAGCAACTTGTGGTTAATTTTTAATATTTGGTAAATAAGGAATTAAGTGTGGGAGAAATGCAATTTTTTACTATATTATTTATATAATTAAGAATGTAATGTAATTGTAATCAATTGTTTTATATTAAAGATGTGTTAAACCTCTCTTCTCTTCTCTTCTCTTCTCTTCTCTACTCTACTCTACTCTACTCTACTCTTCTCTTCTCTTCTCTTCTCTTCTCTTCTCTTCTCTTCTCTTCTCTTCTCTTCTCTTCTCTTCAAGAAGGACCTCATCCCAGTCATGTACTTCTCTGGTCAGCTCACGTACCAGTGCTCTGCCCTGGATTGTCACTGGTGCCACAAAGCCCAAAGGGTCGAAGAGGCTATTCACATAGGAGAGCACTCCACGATGAGTGTAGGGCTGGTCATTAGCTGCGACTTTGAAAGTGAAAGTATCAGTTTTTATGTCCCAGTATAAACCTAGGTTTCTTTGAGTGGGCCAACTCTCATTTCCAAAATTCAGATCTTGAAGGCCAGAAGTGAGGTCTTCTGGTGGGAACGCTTTCATCACCTCGAAACTGTTTGAGGCTGTGCCCTCTAGCGTTTAGTTATAGGACTTAGTCGGACTCGTTTCAGTGACGGATTTAGTCGGACTCGTTTCAGTGACGGACCTGTTAGAGCAACAATGCAGAAATCATTCACGAGCCTGCTTCATTACACAGCTTGGTCAAATATGTGTCTGTAAGTAATTATACATCAGAATTGTAGTTCTTGTATGATGTATATGTTTACTTCCTGTAATGTATTTGTAATGTATTGACTTTTATACATTAAGAACATCTGTAGTTCATTATGTAAAAGTGTGATATAGAGAATATTGTTTAATTTTACTGAGTTACTGGGTAACTTTACATTTGAATGTGAAATAGACACAACAGATGTTACCCTTTTGTAATGTTTATTTGTTCTTTTATGTTTATTTTTCCAGACTTACTGACTTAAATGGAGAAAAGATTAAGAAATAAAACTGAGGAAGAAAAGAAAACAAAAGATAAAACATCAATCCTCAACAAGACATCTGGAGTTTCTCTTCTTCATTGCTGTTAACTATCTGTCTAGCCGTACAAAGCAGACGTCGTACATGCGAGGGCAGAATAGTAAGAAGACACGAAAGCACCAAGTTCATCACGAAGCAGTTCAACTCTCTACACTGATTTAGCGTTGCAGACCCATCGTCATCCAAGCAACCAGGATGGATGAAAGGGTAACACAGAAGAGAAGCATCAGTCCTTGGTGACTAGATCCATCGCCAAAGCAAGTAGTAAATCATCAACAACAAGCTCTGCTGCACTCAGAGCTCGAGCCAGAGCCGAAGCTGCCCGCATGCAGGTTTCATTCGCTCAGAAAGAAGCAGAGATGATGGTCGAAGCAGCAACATTAAAGGCAAAAATGCACATTCTAAAGAAAGAAAAGAAGGCAGCTACAGCCACCGCAGAAGAAGCAGTGTTTGCGGCTGCTGCGGAAAAAGCAGAGCTAGACTCTCGCCATGACATTGACTTACCACTCTCGCCATCCAACGCTGCACAACGGACAAGTGAGTATGTTTGGCAACACAGCTGTAGTGCATCAGAACCCATATCTATGCACACATCTTCACAACCTGCCGTGGAAACAGTCAAACAAGAAATGAGTAACCTCAGAATCGACAATGAAGATTCTCATCAACAAATAGCTCCTAAAAATATGAATCCTCAACGTTCCTTCTGTGCAGACATAAAAAGAGATATTTAGATCCACATGTAGATGCAACTGACCTGAGACAGCCTGCACAGCAGAGGTGGGACCCTGTCAGCTCCGTGAAGCATACAGCAGCTACGCCAGATGTTGCAAAATACCTAATGCGAAGAGAAGTGGTTACATCTGGTTTAACAGAGTTCGATGACCACCCAGAAAGCTTTTGGGCATGGAAAAGTTCCTTTCAAAGGAATGTGAGATTAAGAGAGCTTAGAGACATTTTGCTTGAATTCGAATATGCAAAAGAAGGAGGATACCTCCCTGGTCTAGCATATCTTGATACATCACGTGGAGTGAACCCCATATTAGAAAAGCTCCCATTTAGTCTCCAAGAAAAGTGGATTTCACAAGGGTCTAAGTACAAGGAACACAACCATGTTTCCTATCCACCTTTCACCTTCTTTTCACAATTTATTCGTTCTGAAGCCAAAATCAGAAACGACCCTAGTTTTATGATATCTCAAGCTCAACACTCAGGTCCAACCAAGTCTGAGAGACCCACAAAATACAACAACAAATCATCAGTGTAAGGAAGACTGGCGTGTTTTCTGAGGCTAAAGCAGCTCCTACAGGCTGTGTCGAAAAAGGTGCTATAAATCCAGACCGCATATGCCCTTTGCATAACAAACCCCACGCACTCAGAAAATGCTGTACCTTCCGTAGCAAGCCAATAGAGGAACGTAAAACCTACCTCAGGGAGAAGAACATCTGCTTCAGGTGCTGTAGTTCGACCAAACATAGAGCGAAAGACTGTGATAAAGAAATAGCATGTAGAGAATGTGGCAGCAAGACTCACACATCAGCTTTACATTCTGGTACAGCACCCTGGTTCTCAAAAGTTCCAGCAGATCAAGGTGAGGAGGAGGAGACGACTCATGAGACTCCCCCTGAAACTCTCCCTGCAGTAACATCAAAATGCACAGAGGTTTGTGGGGGAAACGCCAATGCCAAATCCTGCTGTAAAATATGTTTAGTGGAAGTCAGTGGTGTAGTCGGGGCCATACGCACGCATACGCCGTATGCTTACTTTTTGCTCAGGGCTGTTTGCGTATTACGACTTGTAAGGATCAGTATTTGCGTATACCCACTTGTTTTTTGCTTGGAAAGTCCATAAAATATTCTCCTGTTAGCTTTCCCCTTAACTGTGCGTCCAATGCTGTTGTGTAAACTCGCGATTCTTTGTTGTAATTGGTGCATGAGCACTTCTG
Organism: Chanodichthys erythropterus; assembly: GCF_024489055.1. Classification (NCBI taxonomy): domain Eukaryota; kingdom Metazoa; phylum Chordata; class Actinopteri; order Cypriniformes; family Xenocyprididae; genus Chanodichthys; species Chanodichthys erythropterus. Next base: position 14,536,141 of record NC_090227.1, on the reverse strand, counting down.
TCATTCTACCTTTGCCCGCTCATCATTGTCGGCTAAAAAAGGCTTCACAGTGCGTGTTCGCGCTGCAGTGAGAGAACTCCGATCAAAGCTACTCAGTGTTTTGAGCCGTGCATTGAGCACAGATCTCTCACTGCAGCGGTCACGGCGTGAGAAATATGGTGAATAAATAAGACTTAATTAATTATATAGCCTACATCATGCGTTCGGCGCTTTTATAAGCGCTAAGTTCCCGTACAAAAGACCATCAGCGCAACTGAAGCTTGTTAATTTAATGCATGAGTGGTGCGAGAATCATAAACATGCGCTACTCTGAATCTTATCACGCTCCAAAAGTGTGATACGATTTCCACGAGCCATCCCGACACTGATGATAAAATGTGCGATCCATTTGAATTATATTGAGAGTTAAACACTTTAAAACGCTATAGAGAAAGTCAAACGTGATCTAGACTGATGGACAAAATGAACAGAAGTCTGAAAAGAGGACAAACATCACCTTGCGCCAACATTTATTAGGAAGCTTTTTAAAAAATTCATCACCCACCCTTACTAGAATTTATATCGTTTTATTGTAGTATTTATGGTAAATTTGGCTAACTTGTAGAATTTATAATCTATTAAGGGAATATTTTCACTAGATTTATATTACACCTGTGACATGTTCTGTTTTTTCTATTGGCTATGTGTAGGTTGCTATTATTCATAATAAATGCTATGATAATGGAAAATGATATAGTTTGACTTCTTATGACACAATGAAGTAGAAAATTCAGTCAAACTGATAAGCTTACATGTGCATAAATAATATAAAACTGAGTTTAAAGAGGTTACCAGGGAAACAGCTCTATTTCTGAAGTTCCATAAGCGCCACCTACTGACAGAGAGTGGATTAAATTTCCATTCAGCCTGATTACTGTTTTTGTTTGTTTGTGACCACATTTTTATACTGTTAATAAATTAGATTTTGAATAATTTGCTTTTTTTATACCCTTTTGAATAAAATGAAACTTTAATTTCAGATATATCACTTTTCACAGTGAATATAATTCCAAAGCAGCATGTTTAAATAAGTCAAACTGTAAAACATTAAAAATGACAACCAATTTTAGAATGCACTGTATTAATTTGTATTTAATGAAACATGTTACTAGTGAACAAAAACATAAAAAATATTTACTGTTGAGTTTGTTTGTTTGTTGTTGTTTTTGTTTTTTTTTTTTTGGGGGGGGGGGGGGGTAATAGTACACCACTGGTGGAAGTCTACCCTGAAGATCATCCAGGAAAAGTAATTAGGGCATATGCAGTGTTAGATGACCAGAGCAATCGTTCACTTGCTCGCCCTGAGTTCTTCAACCACTTTGACCTCTATGAAAAAGCGTCTCCCTATACATTAAAGTCTTGCTCTGGTGTTATGGAAACCTCAGGGAGGAGAGTAAATGAACTTTGTGGTGGAATCCTATGATGGAAAGATCAAAATAAAGCTTCCAACCCTTATTGAGTGCGAAATGATTCCAGATGACCGAACCGAAATCCCCACACCCGAAATAGCTCGCCATTTTCCCCATCTGAGACATGTAGCAGATAAGATACTACCACTCGATGAACATGCGCAGATCCTTATCCTGCTAGGGAGAGACATTTTACAAGTGCATAAAGTGAGGCAGCAGTATAATGGAGATCATGAAGACCCCTTTGCCCAACGTCTCGATCTTGGGTGGGTTATAGTAGGAGACGTTTGTCTAGACCGGGCTCACAAACCACCCGGTGTCAGAGTGTATAAGACACACACACTGCCAAATGGACGGACATCCATGTTAAGTCCCTGTCCTAACAAAATTCAAGTGAAAGAGACACTTAAGAGAAACAACCCTCACCAACCCAGAATTCTAGAACGCGAATTAAAATGTGAGGAGACAGAAAAACTTGGAGCCACGGTCTTCGACAGCCACCCGGATGATGAAAAGGTAGCTCTGTCAGTGGATGATCAAACATTCCAGGACATCATGAACAAAGAGGTTTATATGGATCAGGCAAACAACTGGGTAGCACCGCTGCCATTCTGCAAACCACGCCGCCGTCTTCTGAACAACATAGAGGTGGCTCTGTGATGACTTTTATCTCTCAAACGAACTCTAGACAGACGCACAGACATGAAAAAACACTTTCTGGAGTTCATGGAAAAGGAATTTGAGAATGACCGTGCAGAACTGGCATCAGAACTTGAGGAACACGAAGAAAGGTGGTACTTACCTCTGTTCAGGGTCTACCATCCCCAAAAACCAAATCAAATAAGAGTGGTTTTCGATTCAAGTGCCAAACATGATGGTGTGTCTCTGAATGACGTGCTGCTCAGCGGACCAGACTTAAACAATACTCTGCTTGGCGTCTTAATCCGTTTCAGGAAAGAGAACATTGCAGTCACCGCTGATATTCAACAGATGTTCTACGCGTTTGTTGTTCGAGAAGATCATCGTGATTACTTGCGGTTCCTTTGGTACAAGGATAACGATTTGAACAATGACATCGCCGAATACAGAATGAAAGTGCACATATTTGGCAATAGCCCCTCACTATCAGTTGCCATTTATGGTCTAAGGAGAACTGCACAAGAACATCAGGATGATACGGCACAGACAGTAAGGAGTTTGTTATGAGGAATTTCTATGTGGACGATGGATTGATGTCAGTTCTGACAGAAGAAGAAGCTATCAGCCTCCTGAAGAGGACTCAAAAAATGTTAGCAGCATCGAACTTAAAACTTCACAAAATCGCTTCCAATAGCAGCAAGGTCATGTCAGCATTTGCTCCCGAGGACCTTGCAAAAGACTTAAAAGACCTCGACTTTGGTGCAGATCCTCTCCCACTTCAGCGGAGCCTTGGAATGATATGGAATCTGGAGAGTGACAGTTTCGGTTTCCAAGTGTACCATGAAGAGAAACCGTTCACAAAAAGAGGCATCTTATGAACAGTTCAGAGCCTCTATGATACACTGGGCTTCGTAGCTCCCATCATAGTCCAAGGAAAAGCTCTCATCAGAGAACTGTCGTCCAAAGAATATGATTGGGATGATCCTCTGCCATCAGACAAGCAAGAGTCCTGGAAGTTGTGGAAAGAGTCTCTCCTGGAACTGGAGAAGCTACACATCAAAAGAAGGTATGTGCCTATCCCTCTTGTCTCATCTCAAAGTCGAGAACTCTGTTTATTCTCTGATGCTTCTACTCAGGCTATCGCTGCAGTAGCCTATCTGCATGTCACCAATGTTGAAAACTAGTGCCACGTAGGATTCATTATGGGCAAAGCGAAGTTAGCACCGCATCCAGTCCATACCGTTCCACGTTTAGAGTTGTGTGCCGCTGTCATGGCAACCGAGATGGCGGACACAATCTGCTGCGAGATGAACATTTAGATGCATGCCGTGAGATTTTTCACTGATAGCAGGATTGTTCTCGGGTATATCCATAACACCTCCAGAAGATTTCATGTTTATGTTGCCAATCGAGTCAATCACATCAGGAAATCAAGTCATCCACAACAATGGCAGTATGTTGCCTCCGAACAGAATCCGGCGGATCATGCCACCAGACCAACATCTGTTGACATCCTCAGGGCCTCTAACTGGTTCTCAGGCCCTGAATTCTTGAAAAGCGGCGTTGAACCTCCACAAAGCAACAGCTTTGATCTTGTTGGCCCAGAACTTGATGTTGAAGTTCGGGCTCAAGTTGCTGTTAACTACACCAAAGCTACAGAAGGTCAGTTCAGCTCTGCACATTTTGAATGATTTTCTAGCTGGAAGAGACTGCTGCAAGCCATCGTAAAACTTATTCAAGTAACAAGAACATACGCCAAAATTCAAAAAGTGGATGCCGTTGATGCACGTTGGCAAGCTTAAACTGTAGTCATTCGTTGTGTCCAGAAGGAGTTCTATGGAGACGAGTTCAAATGTTTGGGAGATGGGATTCAGCTCTCAAAAAAGAGTCCACTGAGAAAGTTAAATCCTTTCATTGACGAGGATGGACTCCTTCAGACTGGAGGATGCCTTACTAATGCTGACTTACCCAGAGATGAAAGACATCCTGTTTTACTGCCAAAAACTTATCACATTGCAACTCTCATAGTGAGACATTACCATGAGGAAGATTGTGTCTGGTGTCTAGTGTCCTCTATAACTGTGTGACCTGCAAAAAACTGAGAGGAAAGTTAATGGAACAGAAAATGGCACCACTACCAGCTGACAGACTCACTGCAGAACCCCCATTTACTCACGTCGGCCTGGACGTCTTTGGGCCATGGAGCATTGTCACTCGGGCACTCGTGGAGGTAGCTCTGAAAGTAAGCGATGGGCAGTGTTATTTACATGCATATGCACGAGAGCGGCACACATCAAGGTATTAGAATCCATGTCTGCTTCGAGTTTTATAAATGCTTTACGACGGTTCTTTGCTATCCGTGGGCCGCCCAAACAGCTTCGCTCTGACAGAGGCACAAACTTTATTGGAGCGTGCAAAGAGTTCAAATTCAACACCAGTGATCCAGAACTTACAAGCTACCTTGACAAGCAAGGATGTACGTGGACTTTCAATTCTCCCCATTCATCTCATATGGGAGGTTGTTGGGAAAGACTGATAGGTGTAGCACGTCGTATTCTGGAAGGGATGTTACTGCAATCTAACACGAAACACCTCACTCATGAAGTGTTGACGACACTGATGGCAGAAGTCGTGGCCATTCTAAATGCCAGGCCATTGATTCCAGTGTCAACTGACCCTGACAATCCGTCTATATTGACACCTGCGATGATTCTCACGCAAAAGATGATTCCAGTGACAATGTCTCCAGGTGACTTCGATCATAAGGATCTTCACAAAAATCAGTGGAAACAAGTGCAGTGTCTGGCTGAGAGCTTCTGGAAATGTTGGAGACAGGAGTATCTGGTGACTCTGCAGAAACGTCACAAGTGGACTGATGACAAGCCTGCCATACAAGTGGATGATGTAGTTCTGATGAAAGACAGTCAGGCTAAACGTAACGACTGGCCAATTGGACTTGTGGTAAAGACATTGCCTAGCAAAGACAACAAAGTCCACAAGGTTGAAGTTAAAGTTGTGAGGCAAGGATCAACAAAAACTTACATCAGACCCATCTCGGAACTTGTCTTTCTTATGTCTAAGGACTCACGAGGTTCTGATAAATTACGATGATGTTCATAAATGTACCTACTGATAGATTGCATTTATTTGGTTGATAAGATGTTGATAGTGGTATAATAATATACCAGGTGAGGAGTGTGCTGCCCTCTAGGGTTTAGTTATAGGACTTAGTCGGACTCGTTTCAGTGACGGATTTAGTCGGACTCATTTCAGTGATGGACCTGTTAGAGCAACAACGCAGAAATCATTCACGAGTCTGCTTCATTACACAGCTTGGTCAAATATGTGTCTGTAAGTAATTTAAAGCCCATCTTTCAAGTTAATTTTATACTTTAATTTATACACAATATTGTATGAAAATGTCCATTTAAAAAGATATACATAAGAATACAAATGTTTTACAACACCCACGGGCAGAAATTAAGAAAAAAGTGTGCCTATTCTAAGCTACGCTCCAAAAAAACGCCCTTTCCCAGAGAACGCGTCATATGACGTAAGGACAGGCAAACACAGGCGCCGCTGCCGCCATCGTTCTCAATGTGGGTTTATGTAGTCTGAGAGGCGGAGACAGAGAATAGAGATTGTCGTTATCGTTAGTTTGAGTTGTCACAATGGTGAATTCTTGTGTTTGTTTTGGATGCAACAACTCCAACTTGTCTGGCCATCGGGTCCACCGATTTCCAAACAAGAAACACAAAGATTTCCGTGCTTGGATACGTTTCGTCCAGGCAAAGAGAAGCAATTTCGCTACCTCCTCAGTGACAAGACACACGGTGGTATGTGAAAAGCACTTCACACCGGACAGCTACAACCAAGGAGATCTTATGGAATTCCGTATGGGATTTCGACGAAAAGAGTGGGTTAGGCTGGCAAATGGAGCTGTGCCATCGGTGCATGCAAGTCCACCTGCAAAATCTGGCCGGAGCAGAGAATCTGCGCCTCGAAAACGGGAGCTTTGCACAGTAAGTCTTATAATACCATATACAAATTGTTTCATCGAAATGTAGCTCTGCATGTCATTTCTGCAAATGTATTTTTCTTGACGTTATAATGGATTCGTCTTGGCATGACTTTGAGAATTTAACGTTAGCACCATGAAGGCACAAAAGCCCGCCTCAGCTTACTCTTGTTACACCCCGTGAGGCCTGCAAATGAGCCTCGTCTGACACTTGTCTTATTAGCTCAATAAAATAAGTTTCCATTTTCTGAGAATGTGCGAGTTAAAATTGTATGTGGTCGCATTCGCATATTACTACTCGGTCAAATTCACGCATGAATTGTCCTGCATTTAACTTGTTTTAGCGCCCGCCAAATTATTTTTTGCCCCGCCAAAGTCTTTGATCGGTGAGTAATGTAGATGAACTGCTCCGCGTGTGACAGGGCGCGAAAGAACGAGAGAGCCACCGGTCGCACGCGCGCACTTTTCACCGTCTCCAAAACGCATCCAAGTAATTCTTATACAATATTCTTAGTTACATCAGAGTTGCCTTGGTTTTCTTTGACTAATCAAAGCTGGTATCAACAGGGCACATGCGATGGAACGCAGCTCGGGACTACTTTGAAAAGATTTTGAAAAGATTAGCAGTCATTTAAATAATGCATTAATGGGGGATGAAAGGACTACATTTTTTAAAGTTCAAAGTTGTGATTTTGGTCTGTTTTCAGATTTTGGCAGAGAGTGCTGCCAGCAAAGAAGGGGCGGGTGCAACTGCCACTCCAGATCCTGGAGATGATGGAGATAGAGACATCTCAACAATGGAACCTGAGCAAGAAGTGGTCCATCGTGGATCACAGTGCAGCATAAGATGTTTACATCGTTCATTAGGTAGTTAGCTTATATCTAGCATTCACCATACATGCCACATACAATCAAAAATAAGGATAACATGTCAAAAATTTGATGATCTCCATGGTTACTATTTTGTAATTTCCACTTTTCAGACAGTAAACATTAAAAATGAAGAACTTCATAATGTTAGAAAAATATATTTTGTACTGGGTTGCATTAGATAGTGCATGTGTTGTAACCAATAAATGTACCATGGTGAACAATTATTAAGATGAATCTCTTTCATCTAAGCTGTTCAGGTAAAGCCTCAGATGGTGGATGTGGGGACTCAAACCGAAAGGTTTGAGCATCACAGATCAACTCCACTGGCCAGTCCTGAACAAAGTGATGATGAATGTTCATTTTCTGATAACATCAACCATTCTGGTGATATGTCATGGAGTCCAGGAGAGGAGATGTTGAGTGAGCCCTCTGAGGAGGAACCAGAAGAGCTGGAATCTCTCAGTGACCCAAAGTAAAAACCTTTTTATTAATGGAAACTGTTTCTGATTGTGTATCAAAAAATGTCATAGTCAGAATTAATGTGTGTTTTCCTTTTCTTGTTTTCAGTGCTGTTGACAAGTTCATTGTTTGCCAGAGGCAGTTGCTGTCCTTGTTCACGGTTTGCCCTGCATGCTGTGGGGAAACCCAGGGACACATAATGCACCCCGAAGGAACATTTATAAAAGTCAAGCAGGTAAGGTCTTATTTGTCAACTGTCTATGAGAAGCTGAATTATAGTCTGTGAATGCACAGTATGTATATTAATTATTTGTGTCTTAACTATACAGTTTTTTTACTGGCTCATCTTAAAGCTGCTTGAGTATTGAATCTTCTCTCATCTTTCAGGCCTGCAGAACTTGTGGTTATGAGCGTTACTGGCAAAACCAAGAAAAGGTGCATCGAAACATGCCTGCCTGCAACCTTTTACTCAGCGGTGCCATCCACTTCTCAGGTTGCATGGCTACTCAGACAATCAGGATGCTGAAGCTGTTTGGACTGCAGTGCATAAGTCCCGGCACTTTTTTCCGCCATCAGCGCTATTACACTATCCCTACCATCGTGCAGGCTTGGAGGAAAGAGCAGAGGGGGATCATCAGGGAGTTGAAGGAGACTGGGGGTGGATTGATCCTGTCTGGTGACTGCAGGTACACTGAAAAAAATAATTTCTGGACATCGGTTGCACATAATTAAATTATGTTTTCATAAAATAAAACGAACATAAATTAAAATTCATTTCATTTTAAGAAAACATGATTCAATCATGTTGAACTGGTGTACATAATTAAATAATGTAAATCCAAAATTTTAAGAAAAATCATTTTAAGAAAACATAATTCAATCATGCGCATTCACATTTTTCAGTGTCATTCTGCACTTTGCTCCCAAACACACTGGCTTTTCTTTTCTTGGGATGTACAGCAGGTAGTGTTATAGTATTATAGTAGTGTTAAAGTATTGATACTAATAACATTTTTTTTTTTTTTTTCAATTTCTGGATATTGCAATACATTTGTACATTTGTAGCATGTAAATGATGATAGAATGAATATGGCTAAAAACTAATGCAGTCTTGTATAGCAGACCAAAATGTTATAGATTGATAACAGCATTACATATTGTTTGCCAAAAAATAATTGCAAAGATGAGTCCTTGTCTTAGACCCATTTGAACTGAAAACATTAATGTCATGTATTTCTGTTGCATTTCACTGCATTGGGTTAGCTTTGGAGACCTAATGTTTTATCTACTTATCTCGTACAGACTTCTTTTAGCAGCCCTACATTTCAATAGTAATGGCAACAGAGATGTAGCTCGAACCAGTGAGGGTGAGGCACGCTACGCCGTGCGCTACCCGCGGTTTCGGAAAGGTGGCTGGGTAGTCCACCCCATCAAGGAGAAACCATCTTACGGTTAGTAGTTTCACTTAGTTTTTCAATATCTTTTTTATGTGAATCTATCTTTTTTTTAATGCGAGTCAACCATTTTACTAAATGTGTTCTAAACATTTCTCTCCTTAAGGATACGCAACAAATCTTATGGTCTCTCTGATAGAGGAATACTGCAAGTCACCACAGGCCCTACAAGAAAGCAGTGCTGTCTTGTCCTCTGCTGCACCGCCCCCCCTCACCTCTTCCCTCCAGAAGGTTGCCAAGGATGAGGCAGTCAGCCTCCATCTCGCACGACACTCACGTTTTAACATATAATAAAAGAGAATTTTTACCAGTACAGTTTGTTTCAATGTATTTATTAATCATCTTCCAAGTGTGGCCACTGGAAACCTTTGTATGTTTGTCCCTCCTCTGCAAACTGCCTCCTTATTGCTGACACAACACATGAAGGTATGGCTTTCCTAATGTTCCTGCCTAGTATTCCGTACGCCCAGCGGACAACCTGCCTGTATGCTGTGTATCGGAACTGCCTGTGGTGGAGATTGGGACATTACATTTTGATCATACCATGTTTTCATAGTAAACAATTCCAATTGTAAATATTGCATGTTCTGTTGGCTGATATTCTACTGTACTACACAACACCAAAGTTGTTTTTATAGTAAGTATATGGAAACCACTGAGTTTAAAAACCTGCATAACAGGATTTACTATTTTGGTGTAGAAACGCTGTTTCTTTGAATTGCAGTGTGAAATAATTTTTGCTCAAAACCTACTCTTGTCTGCTGGCTTGGAGAGGGCCATGCTCCTGTCTGAAGTTCATGTATGCTATCTGCAGCACAAAAGGATTCAGACAGGATGCTTCAAACCCTGGATGGAGTGTGAGGCAGGTAATGTCTTCTGGGGGATCTAAGTTTTGGACAAGGGACCAATAGGCATCGACCTCCCTACAGCACACACTCTCCACTGCTGATGGCATAGCCTCACATCTACCACACAAGCACCTGTTAAACAAATGTGCCAAGATAAACTCACTCTCCTTCCTTCCTTGTAGCTCTAGTGGTTGGTGTAAGACCTTGTAAGAAACGACATGTAGTACTTAATTTGGTAACACTTTATTTTGATGGTCCCTTTATAGATAGTCTGCTTACTATAAGTTACTTTACAAGTGCATATCTACTTACTCTCATCAGGATAGTATCTGTAGATTGTCTATTATGTGTTTTGTAACAAGCATTACACTGTATGTAACATGTATACAGCTATTAAACAGTCTGTCAGTAAAGTGTTACCAACGTGTTATCCATTTAGGTTGTAGATGTTCAACAGCATATTAACAGACATGCAACAAATCCTCAACAAGTTTTCAGTACTCTAAAGCAGTGGTTCCCAACCACATTCCTGGAGTACCCCCAACACTGCACATTTTGCATGTCTCCTTGATCAAGCACACCTGAATCAAGTCATCAATTCATTAGCAGAGACTCCAAGACCAGAAATGGGTGTGTCAGACAAAGGAGACATGGAAAATGTGCAGTGTTGGGGGTACTCCAGGAATGTGGTTGGGAACCACTGCTCTAAAGTACAACAAAGTAAGATCTTTTAAGTAGTCAGCATGTAGCTATTAACCAAAGTATCAACAGACTTTCACTAAACATTCAGTTGTCTATCAGTAGCAACACAAACATTTCAAATGAACTTTATGTATATATCAGGTTACTTACAATTGATATTTTGCTTTCGCAAGGATTTTCAGAAGCGCTCAACTAACAGTTTGTTGCATTTAAATTACATTTCAGTAGACTGTCATTTTACTTTGAGGTGAATTCATATATCCATCTGTTGCCATATTAGGCCCATCAAAATGAAGTGAAAATCTAGGAAATGCTGTCGAATGACTCTTACAAGAATTTTCAGGAGTGCTCCACTGACTGTTTGTTGCATGTAAGTTACATTTCAGTAGACTATCGTTTTACTTTCAGGTAAATTCATTTATCCATCTGTTGCCACATTTGGCCCATCAAAATGAAGTGAAAATCTAAGAAATGCTGTTGAATGACTCTATAGGCCAACATCAAAGACAACATGGCTACTAGTTGTCAGTGGATTTTCAGCAGACAGTCAATAGATAGTAAGTACAGACACCAATAAGTATTTGGTCTAAGATTAAGAAAATGACAGCACCACAGTACAAGTACATATCTGCCAAATGGGAAATAAATACCAGAGTCATTAGTTTGTCCAGCCAACTGCTTTTAATAAACTGCTGTAAAAAAAATAATTAAATAAAAAAAGGAGGCTGTGGACAACACAAAATGAAATTCTCTTTTTTTACTTTGATATATGTGTGCGCATCTGTGAGAAAGTTCCAAGAAAAAAACATGAAAATTTGATATTACCAACAACACTTTTTTATAGGGTTATAAACATGAATTAAAACAAAAAAAATAAAATAATAATAATAATAAAATAAAGTCAGTGATAGAACTGACTGATATCATGCAAAAGCCTTCCGAGAATCCCCTGTCTGTGTCTCCTGCCTAACCAATATGTCCATTCTATGTATATCAGATGTTTTTTGAGAGCCTTCTCTGACCGGTTTGCACGCAACCTCCACACTTCCCTTTTGAAGTTTGCCCATGCCCTTTCAATGTTTTGTGTATGCACCCCAGTCAATGGATTAACAAAATTAATGCTATGGTTCACTGTGTGGTGTTGGTATCCTCTCTCTGAAAGCGCTGAGTATGCACGCCACTCATCACTATGAATGATGCTGCCTCTTTTTACATGTTTCTCTATGATTGGTAAAAGGGTTGTCTTGTCCCTTTTGTCCACCAACCGCAATACTGGTTTTCGGGAAGGCAAAATCTCAACCATTCCGAATACCCAGCTTTTCCTTCTCCATGCACCTCCAAAACGGCCTCTGGCATACTGAAAAAACAGAAATTTATGTCAGACACTCCTGTTTTCTAAAAGTAAAAATCACTAGCCTTACAATAAATATTTTCATGCCAACTGATAGGCCTACTTCTAATCCAAATTTAAGTAGTTTTACAAGATTTATAGTATCTCAATTTCTTTTAATTTTTTATTTTATTAATAATGTAACAATATTGTGTCTTGTCTACACATCCACATGTAAAGATATATTAGATATGTTTTCTGAGGTCAAGGCTTACTTTTCGTCTGTGGCGAAACTTGCTTTCGTCAATGTGAACACATACATTGAGCCCACCAACTTTTTGTCCTCTTTTTGTCCTCAGCCTCCGCATACTTCTCACACATACACTTCGCAATTTCATGGACATCTTGGACAGAGTCGCACTACTATTTGAGATGTCATCTAGCATCATATCCACCTGTCGCATATGGAGACCCTGTGAAAATCTAAACACAATGCCATACAATATTGTTTTAAAAGGAGAGAAGCAAAAAATAAATGTGCAGACTTATGGATGAAAAGGCACTAGAGAACACAAAAAATAAAAACTTACCTGTGTATATACTTCATCCAACTAAAAAGGCTTGCATGGGAATGGGAAAAAATGGACTTAGTCCTAATGCTTTTTCTGTTTCGTCCACATGACTTCTTGCACTGCCTGCAAATGAGAAATATTCATCATATAAAATACATTCCTGTTGGCACTGCCTTAAAAAACAAACAAACAAACAAAAAAACCATCAACCTAGACTGATCTGGTTTAGTGGGGATATATATATATATATATATCAAAATAATCTAATTTTATTTATTTTGACTTGCGTTTGAGAAGCCCCGATTTATATCCATACAGATGTATATGGCAACTTGCAAATTCTAAAGACTACTACAGTGGGGCTTGATAACTACCTTGACATATTGTCATATGAGCTACAGACACAAGACTCATTTGTTAGTGAATTGGTTACACTGCATGTTATGGATTCATTGCACACGAAACATTTAACAACAACAATAAAATTAAAGATATAACTTTCAGAATTATTTAATTTACTCTGTTAAAGATTATTAAATTTTGTTTGAAGATTGTTAAATTTTGTTTGAATTCCCATTCATTGGTCTTCAAACTTTAACTCTTTAATATAATCATCATCCCACACTGTCTGGAATTATCTTGTTAAATTCTGAAATGATGTCTCTTAATTTGTTAATTTGTACGTAGGAAAAAAATATTTTAATCTTTCTCTAAAAAAAAAATAAAAAAAATAAAAAAAATCTTTATTTTTTAACACAATGATAAAGATGTCAATCTTTTTATATCATATCAATATATATATATATATATATATATATATATATATATATATATATATATATATATATATATATATATATATAAATTATTTTTGGAAGATTATTTCTTCACAATTTGAAATGGAACCCAAATCTGAATGATTTCTGATAGGTACTGTGTTACTATAAGATGGTGAAACTTTGTAAAAGTAGCAAAGCAAAAAGATTTGTTAAAGTCTAATAGTATATAAGTATCCATTAATGCTTATGTGAACGGAAACCTGTTTTCCTTTATTTTTTATTTATTTTTTCCCAGTTATAATCATCTAAATGGTACTTCTATTGATGCTATTTTCTCAACTTGTTTAACATGCCTTATATTTAAATATCCATATAAATGAATAAATCAGATACTTACCAGATGTATCCATCTTTACAAGAAGAGGTCACCATTTTCATGCGTTTCTTGCATCGCCTGCATTTCATTTTACCATGGAGTAATCTTTTTCTTTGCATCCACTTTATTAATTTCAGACGTGACTTTTTCGTTTCACTAACATAAACTTTCTCAATGAGTCCTCTTAATAAAGTGCTCATCTACACGGTGGATTAGCCTTAATGTCCAACTATTCTTTTTACTTCTTTTACCTTCTGTTTGATATCTTCCTTCCTACTCGAACTTCATAACCTGCAAATTCAAATGTTTTTTTAATGTTGAGCTCTAACTGCGCGATTTCAGTTTCCAATCAGGCGCGAACAGACAAATCCGGAAATGGGCGGGACTTGACGGCCCAGTTGTTTTGGCAACAATTATTATTTTAAATAAAATAATATACTCTATGCTATTTGTTTTTATAACGTTTAATTACTATTAAGTTGTAACTAAGTTTATTTGTTTTATTATTTAGTAGTTTTTTCTGTCCCGATTGCACCAGCGGCGTTGTCATAAGGTACCTGATACATATCTCAGCGCTGTCGTCACACAGTGTTTTCCGATTACTCAAACCAAGTTTATTTAATCATTTTTAAAGCTTACCGGGGCAGATTTTCATTTGTATTTCAGATATATTGTAATGATATGTTGTACTTTTTAAAAAATAAAAAAAAATATTATACGTTTTAGTGTTATAAGACAGACTCGAATAGAATATACGATTTTCGGAGCAGCCAAACGCCCTCTTGAGGAAGACTATGGTGCTTAAAAGTTTTGCCGCCCAGTGGATCTTCTTTAACGGCAGAAAGCAATTTTTGAACTCCCGCACGGTGTGATCGAACGCTCCAGAAAAAAAAGGTATTTTATTTAGCTTTTTATTTAAAGTTACTATGTCACTTGACAATGTTCAAAGTATTGTTTTAAGAAGTGAAAAGTGATTGGCTTTATTTGTTTATAAAAAAACTTATAGTGTGATCCATTTAAATGTATCAGGCTATATTGTAGTCACTAGTAGTAAACTACATTTTTGTTATTTTCTTTTTAATGCCTAAAAGCTTTTGTATACAAGTATACCAGAAGTATAACAATGACAAAGTGGAAAAATTAAACATTGTCATTCAGGAAACTGGGCCTGTTGCACGAACTGCTTAGTCATCAAGTCATTTTTAAGTCACTTACATAAAAACTGGTCAAATCTATGACCAAAAACACAAACTAAGACTGATTACCCCTTGGGGAACTGGCTAACGTTAACTTGGCAATACATCTGATACTGTATTTGTTAATCTTTGTTAAAGTTAGTTGATAAAAATACAGCTGTTCATAGTTTGTTCATGTTACTTCACAGTGCATTAACTAATGTTAACAAATACAACTCTTGATTTTAATAAATTAACATTAAAAAATATTAATAAATGCTGTAGAAGTGCAGTTCATTATTAATTCATGTTAACTAATCTAGTTAACTAATGTTAATTAATGAACCTTATTGAAAAGTGTTACCAGACTGTCTTTGCAACTGGCCTATGGTCTTACCTTGAAAATTTTGCCACCCACTGAAATAATTTATGGTATGCATGCTTCTGCATGTAACATAATTTATTAATTAATTATTTTATTTATTTGATTATTAGATGTCACATTACAACACCCGCAAAAAACGCAACGCAGAAAATGTAGAGGATGAATGTGAAGGTAAGTCATTTGACAAATAATTATATAGCAGTTTTCTTACACCTAACTTCACACTGGTTTCTTTAGTTTATTTGTGCCCTTCAATATATAGGAAATCTGTTATGTCTTTATATATTTGTATGATCTGTTGCTTGTGTATAATAGTGCTGCTAACTCTGTATATAACTAAACTACATAAATGTGTAATCACTGTTTACAACAGTGAAAAGGGTCACAGTGTTTTTGTTGTTGTTTTAGCTCCAGTGAATACAATGAAGCCAATAAAGCAAGAAATACTGATGTGGCAGAACAAGGCAGAAGTATTACAAAATAAAGTGAATGAGTTGGAAGCCTTGAACAGCGAGCTTCGGCAGCAAGTTGTGGAGCTTTCAGCACAGCAAAGTAACAGCTCAACACATTAATTGTATAATCTATACATTATTATATACATAGAATATATTAGATTGTATAGATATATATTTTAGATGTGTAAAATGTATTTTGAGCACTGTTTCAGATAGTACACCAGAAATTCATTGTATGTATCATGAAAATGTATATTGCCTTTGTATTGATTTTGATGCAATATTTGTTATATTTCTTCATTCAGATCTGATTCCTAGTACTTCAGTGGCACATGGAGAAAGTGGTGCTGATGACCTAACTAGTGATGGGAACACATCAACTGATGTGGAGTCATCGGTCACAGAAGAATCATCTGATGATTCCTCTTCAAGTTCAAGTTCTGAAGAGACTCAAAGAAAAACAAAGAAAAGGAAAACCAAGAAAAACAAAAGCAAGAAACATAAGAAGAACAAGAAGAAGGGCAAGAATGAATATGACAAGATAAAACGAGGTAAACACAGTTGACTTTTTATGGTTGTTTTTCTGTTTAAATCATAGTGAATGATAAGCTACTTATTTATTTATTTAATTATTTGCAATGCAAATACTTATTCTTATAAATACGTATCCACATTTTGTATAGCACAGGAAGAGGCAGTTAGGTAGAGGTGTGGATTACTGCATATAAAACAGAATTTAAATACTTTTGCACATCTTCACACTTACAGGAACAGACCACACTCCACAGACACAAATGTGTTTATGAAAACGGAAACTTTATTCAACCTCATGTTGTATAATGTACACCGTTTTATCTTTGAAACACAAAAAAAAAAAATTTTTTTAAAGAATATTACTGGATGCTGATTCCCATGCTTAATTCATTTACATTAGTCATGATATATTTGTGTGCGAAAAACTAATACAGTAAAAATTTTACAGTACGTGTATTTTCCTGGTACATATATAGTAATTATGTTGTACGTACAGGTAAAAGAGTGGTAACACAAGGTACTTACCTGACATGTATGTACATGGAAACTAATAAGAAACACTGCTGTACTTTCCATTGGTACAAACATGGTACATACTTTGTACATATAGACAAGTGTTGGGTAATAACAGGCACTTACTTATCGTGTCCGTATATGGTAACCAACAGACACATTACTGTACTTACTAATGGTATATACACAGTAACTATGTTGTACTTATGGACAAGTGTGGGTAATAACAGGCACTTATGTGTGTGGTAACTAGTAAGACCTATTACTGTACTTCCTAGTGGTATATACATGGTAACTATGTTGTACTTACAGACAAGTGTGAACACACATAACAGACACTTACTTACTGTGTGTGCATGTTAACAACAGTACAAAACAGAGGCTTACCAAATAGTGTTTTCTCACTGATGCCATTTAAAAAACAAAATTATCAAGAAATAAAGTAATTGTTTTGCTGCACTATGTATGTATTTATGTTGTGTTTTATGAACTGTTAATGCTAAATTGCTCTCCACAACAGTGCATCTTATTTTACAGTCCTTACTAGTTAATATGCTTAAGCTTATTATTACAAAGGTTAAAGAGCTGGTCATTCCTATGTAATGTTTATGTACAAGGGTGTACTTTATTTTATGGTCCTATTTCCATGTACTTACTATGATCGTACTAGTGAATATACCAGTTAGTTAACGTGTAAGTTACACCTGTGGCCGGTTGCATAAACTTAGCCTCTATGTTAAGACTATGACTTAAGATCTAGTTTGACCAACTAGCAGTTAATTAGGGCTAATCAGTCTTACTTTTCTGATTAGACTGATCTACCTTTTTATGTAACTGACTTTACAAAGTTAGTACCAGTCTTGAAGAAAAAAATAGATGACTTTAGTTTTAAGACTAGTCTAAGCAGTTTAAACTGGCCACTGGTAAGAGCCGGTAATTCCTATGTAATGTTTATGTACAAGTATGCACTTTATTTTATAGTCCTAATTCCATGTACTTAGTATCAACTTACTAGTGAATATACCAGTTAGTTAATGTGCGTGTGTGTGTGTGTGTGTATATATGTACAAAGTAATTACCATGTATGTACCATTGGAAAGTACAGCAGTGTTTCTTATTAGTAGTGAATATACCAGTTAGTTAATGTGCGTGTGTGTGTGTGTGTGTGTCTATATGTACAAAGTAATTACCATGTATGTACCATTGGAAAGTACAGCAGTGTTTCTTATTAGTTTCCATGTACATACATGTCAGGTAAGTACCTTGTGTTACCACTCTTTTACCTGTATGTACAACATAATTACTATATATGTACCAGGAAAACACACATACTGTAAAATAAAGTGCTACCACCATTTCAAACAAACAAAATAGCAAATGACAAACAATATTTGTAACAAACTATAAAATAAGAGTTCACTCATTCAATCTTTATATAATTTATAGATGTGATTTATATAATTTATATGAGCTGTGTCATAAAGCTACAATTTCAAAACTAACACAATCTCCAAATGTGTGATTATTTGTAAGTCTTAGCTTTCTATTGATATATTACTATGCTGGCCGTCATAAAATCCTGTTTTGAGAAAATGGGTTCTAAGGATTCCAAACAATTTTTGACATAATTTGACACAATTGAGTGATTTATGCAAACATGCATTAACATTAAAAAAGTAAAAAAACTATATATAGTAGGGGTGCAACGGTTCAGATTACTCGCGGTTCGGTTTGTATCACGGTTTTAGGCTCATGGTTTCGGTACGGTTCGGTATGTCAAATAAAAATAAAGAAAATTAGTACAAATAATTAAACAGCACAATTAAACACAGTAAAGCAAAGATAAAAATAAATAAAGTTTTTTCTGGTTTTTCATGTATCCAGTTTTAAGGTACAGAAATTGAATAAAGTAGCTAATAAAATGTAAAACAACATTGCATGTAATCTTCACTGTATAAATTGAATAAAGATCAATCATTATTAATTATTAAGTTACTATTCCGTCATGGGCAATGAGTGATTTCCTTGTCTTTTGTTGTTTGATTAACATTAAAAACACATTCAGAGAGCAAGAATGCAAGGGCTGCTGTCTCTTTAAGACATAATACATGGATCTGTACACTGAAACTGAACACATGCGTTCTTTCTCGAGTGTAGAAAAAAAGAAGAAGGAGACCTCAATATTTGGTTGAGTGCACAAATCTTCTCACAGCACGCACACTCTTTCGCGACTTGCACTTGAATGTTTAAATTGGCAAGGCTTAAATGAGTTTGGTTTAAACGCAGATAGCAACGTGTGCTGTTCAGGTCTCACCTGCACTCGCGCGCTATCAACACCTGGGTGATGATAAATGATGTAAATTACTGGTCATATAAAGCATAGCCTACGGCATCCTAAATGTGTATGCGTCATCACGTGCAGATGAACTGTGGTGCAAGTGTGTGCCGAACCGAGTGTGCAGAACGGTATGGTTCGATTTTTTTACCGAGAACCGTTTCACCCCTAATATATAGGGCACAACAGGGCTAAAGGCCCCCGGGGTGAAAGGCTCCCTAGATTTTATTTTTTCTTTAAACCACTAGATGGCGCAAAAACTTTCCGCAGTACTTTCTAAAACATCCACTTTTCAAGATGTTTACTTTTTAACTTGATCTGGAAAAATAAACCAAACAAAAGTAAGAAAATATCCTTGTGAAATTATTTGAAGGTGGGTTAAATGTGTTAAATTCTTTTGAACTAAATTTTAAAAATCACTGGCCTTAAAACCTAATACAACCAAAGAAACATATGGCCTCATATTATTTAAAATAAACTGGTTGGGGAGTATCTCTGCCATTGAGGTAGTCACTTTTGTTTGTTTAAATTGTTTTTCAGCTAATAATGTTCGTGATGTCATACGTCGATACAAAAGGCTTTTGAAGCTTACGAAACGTGGAGCCACCATGACCAAAGCCTTCAGAAAAGAGGGTGTCTCTCGGAATGCAGTGGCCCAGCTCGCCCCTATCGCAGAGCTGTACTTTGCAGACAGGGTGCAGTTCAACAGCATCAGCTTCACACCAGGGAAGCTAGCCGAGTTTGCGGAGAGATGCCGAGAACACATTGTGGGAGATGTTAAAAAAAAAGTGTTATCGATGAAAATTAAAGGTTCACTTTTGCCTTTTTGTCTGAATAAGTGATAAGTTTGTTTGCTATGTTTGCTCTTCGCTAAGAGGATGTTTGCATTGTTTATATTTCTAACTGTCATTTGCTACAGTGTTTGAACTGAGGGGAACATTTTATTGTTACAGAAAGGTTTTTTTTTGGTGAATCTTACAAGAAATTCTTGTAAGAGTCATTCGACAGCATTTCCTAGATTTTCACTTCATTTTGATGGGCCTAATATGGCAACAGATGGATATATGAATTCACCTCAAAGTAAAATGACAGTCTACTGAAATGTAATTTAAATGCAACAAACTGTTAGTTGAGCGCTTCTGAAAATCCTTGCGAAAGAAAAATATCAATTGTAAGTAACCTGATATATACATAAAGTTCATTTGAAATGTTTGTGTTGCTACTGATAGACAACTGAATGTTTAGTGAAAGTCTGTTGATACTTTGGTTAATAGCTACATGCTGACTACTTAAAAGATCTTACTTTGTTGTACTTTAGAGTACTGAAAACTTGTTGAGGATTTGTTGCATGTCTGTTAATATGCTGTTGAACATCTACAACCTAAATGGATAACACGTTGGTAACACTTTACTGACAGACTGTTTAATAGCTGTATACATGTTACATACAGTGTAATGCTTGTTACAAAACACATAATAGACAATCTACAGATACTATCCTGATGAGAGTAAGTAGATATGCACTTGTAAAGTAACTTATAGTAAGCAGACTATCTATAGACTATCTATAAAGGGACCATCAAAATAAAGTGTTACCCTTAATTTAATTTCCAGACCGCCACAGATGTAAGCTATAGCGTACAGCATTCATTTAAAATCTGGGATCTAAATTAATTATTTTGAGACGCATGTTGCTGGCATAGATGGTGACAATCTACATGGATGCTTGAAAAACAACAAAGTCGACAGCAATATTGCTAAATATGATTTATTAAAGATACTGCAATGTGATAAACATGGAGACAACGTTAGCCACAATTAGCTATAGCCTGTGATCACTCACCAAGACACCTGCCCAATTCTCCAACGATTCTCTTCACACCACAACTCTACTTCTCTCCTCTGTCCATTTACCCTTCCCCTTAACTCTGCCTGACCCCTCTCTCGCCTAGGGGGCTCATAATTATACGGTAATGGACCATCGTAAGAGTTGACATTTACCCCTACTGCAATCTCTTCACTGTCTGACTCCATTACGAAGAGATTTACCTGCCGTTGCGTCACTTCCGATCAGAGCGTTTTTCACAGCGGAAGTAATTTTACTCACAATTTCTTTTAAAAAACTTTTTTAATACACATTTATGATTAATTTCTTCACGCAAGTCGAGTTCCTACACTATTTATCTACACGTTCATTCACAGTGATCTTCAAAGATGGGCTTTAACGTCAGAATTGTAGTTCTTGTATGATGTATATGTTTACTTTCTGTAATGTATTTTACTACGTTCGTGACTGTTTTCATTTTCTCGCGTATGCTCAAGATCTAAGCCTTTGTTTTTCTGATGCTCTGATTTATCTGTTCAGCGACAAGCATCGACACTTCGCCTCAGATTATTTAACTTGTTTGGTTTATTTTCATCTGCTGATTTGCATAGATTAGCTGTACCAGAGAAATCGCAAATAGTTTCTGTGGTCTTCTTTCACCAGGAAACCATAGAACATCTGTTGGATGTCTGCCATAATAGCAACAAGATCTTTCCTGAACCGTAGCAGCACACCTAACAGGGAGTTGTTCAGATCAGGGCTTGAGAGCAGCACATTGTTCAGAGAAATACCTTGGTGTTGTGAGCTGGAATCAAACACCACTCGTATCTGTCCCGGTTTTTGAGGATGATACACTCCGAAGATGGGTAAGTACCAACATTCTGCATCCTTGTGGATAGGTGGTGCTCTTTCCGCATGATGGTTCTGGAAGAGTTTCTCCATGAAGGCAGAAAACTGTTCATCTCAGGGTTTCTACTTAACGTGTGTCGCAAAGAATTAAGACGAGACAAAGCATGAGCACGATTATTCGGCAGTAATGGTCTGGGTGACCCAGTTTCTCTGTTCATCTTGGTGGAACTCTGCTTGCATGATCTTCAAGAAGATCTCATCCTCGAAGGACATGGCATGTTTGTTATTGTTGGTTCTCTCAGATACTTTGAGCCCAGGTTTATCTTCGACTTGCATGCAATGAGTGGCGTAATTGAACGAATGAGAAAAAACAACAGACTTATGCTCCCCGCCATGGCACAATTTCTCTTTCACTTTGATGTGGCTTTGGCATGGAGTGAGAAGAGACGGGCGACCATTATCTAGGATGTTAGTTTTAAAGACACTCACCATTGGCTTATGGGCTTTGTCAATGCAGACATCACCTACAATCACCCAGCCTAAATCTAATCGCTGCGCAAAAGGTGCATTGTGAGGCCCATTGATCTGTTGTCTTGCTTTATGTACACGGATCATGTCTCTTCCCAACAATATTAACACTCTGAGGTCTGACGGTATCGCCGGCGATACCACCCTGGTTTTTTTCTTATCAGTGTGAAAGAGACTCAAAATACTCTGTCAATGTTGCACATACAATTAAGAGTTATACACCATTTTAATCTGTGGAATATCTTCTTTCATTTGTGTACACTCAGAGTAAAAACAGAATGTTGTGCTTTTTGTAAAATAAAGAAAACTAACATGATGCATGATCTCTCATCTCCCTCTAAACGAACTCCAATCTGATAGTTCTCAGAAAATGAACTTTAACTTAGTGAATACTAATGACAAAAAAATTACACTTATGTCTAAAAAAACGTTAAGATGTCAGGTTTTAAATCATTTAAGTCAAATCGAAAACAAACCTTCTGTGTTTATGTAATCTGTATGAAAAGATAGCCATGTCAGAAATCCATGATTCAGCTCATTATGCGCTAATGCGCCCACGCCCACGGAGGGAGCGCTATTCAGACGCAAATTCTGAGGCAATGCATGCATTCATCGTATCAATCGTGTATTTATTGTCTTGAAAAGTGTTTATTTGGATGTTAAAGCAATGGTTAGCGATCTCTAGAAGACATGCAGTTAGTTCCTGTTTTCTTTTCTTCTATAGATGAATTTTAGATGAGTTTTTGTTTCTTTAGCACCCTCCGGCTGCAGTATGAATTGGAAACTCCATTCATGGAATAGCCTCTCCTTCTTTTAGATGAATTTGTGGACTAAAATGCACAGAGCGCCCTCCGACTTCAAGGATGAATTGAAAACACCAGCGCTCATAGTAATGACAATGAATATTAAATTAATATAACTCCTCTGTATAGAAAATTGACATAAGCATATGAGAATACAATATTTCTCCAAATGTGCATGCTTTTAAACTAAAAGCCTATATTCAGACTCTTTGCATCACAGAAATACATTATATTTTAAAGTATAATATAAAACCATTACTTTATATTGTAATAATATTTTTTCTGTATGTTTCATATATCATAATGAGCTTGAGACATCACAGAAGGTTTTTTTTTTTACAGCCTACCTGACTGAAATACCTCATTAATATGCAAGTCATTTCAGCTCATTACTATCCAATTCTTGTCTTCTCAAGTGAGAATGGCCCATTTTCAGTGGTGATTCACGCAAAAACTCTAGTTTACAACCTCCAATACCCTAAAGTCTTGTGAACACAGATTTACTATACTTTTTTTGGCCTTATTTCAGTGACTTAAGTTTTTTGTTTTTTCAACAACCACGCATAAATGTTATTCCTTCAAAAACACAAACATGTACATACATGTTCTTCACATATTATTGTAGCCTAGTTTGTGCTGAATACAGTGTAATGACACTTTTTCCATTAATATGTTTATGAACAACTGAAAAAAGCACAAATGTCAGGGCATGTCCAAACTTCTCCAGGCCCCAAATCAGCCTCAGACTCCAGAGGGTTAAGATCTGAGCATCAGGTGTACAAAGATCATGTCTCTTCCCAACAATATTAAGATCTGAGCATCAGGATCTAGCTTTGGGATGAACTGTGCCACAAGTTTCAAGTGTGAATGAGCAAGGGTGTCCTCTGGAGTATGTATTTCACATCTGTTGCTCATTATCTTGTTACACTCAATCAATGGTATCCAGTGTCTCTATTTGGAAGCCGACCGCTTTCCTTCCAGACATTTCTATGGAACCAGTGCATGTTCTCAGCAAATATAGAGAGGGGTTACTCTGGATTTCAAACAGCTCAAAGAACTCTCCTTTGGCCAGTGAGCGGTTGCTCTGGTCATCAATTATGGCATACATCTTAATAGCTCGTTCCCGTTGCTCATGAGGAAATACACGCACCAAGCCCATTATCGCACAAGATCGCATTTGAGCACTTTCCCCACAACCTTCTGTACACTTTGAAGTTACCTCTGGGGTAGCATTGTCCTGCCGTTTCTTTATATGGTTCTTGCATCTGAGGTGTTGAGCGAGGCGGAGCTATGTCTGGATGCATGACTGTGCAATGTCTATCAGAATCACACTCAGCACATTTGAGGATTGTGAGACATTCTCTGGCTACATGATTCGGAGAACAACACTTGAAACATCTTTTATGTTCTTTCAGGAGGTTCTTGCGTTCTATCAATGATCTTTTCCTGAAGGCTCTGCATTTTGACAGTGGATGTGATTTGTTGTGAATAGGGCAGTACTTCAACAAGTCTGTTTTGATAGTCTCTTTCGAGTTTGCTGAATCTGACTCATCATTTGTAGACACATCTGTCTTGTGTACCGACACAGGAACTCTGCTAGCACCATGTTTATACAGCGGCCTTTCACTTCTGATGAGTGTATGGCTACTGCTTGAAAGCTTGAAACTTGGATCATTCCTGGCTTTGGCTTCACTGCAAATAAAATGAGTGAAGAACGAGAATGGGGGAAAACTGACCTTGTTCTCTTCCTTGAAACGTGAGCCAGCGAACAGCCATTTCTCCTGCAGAATTCCTGGTAACTTCTCCATTATAGGATTAATGCCACAAGGGGTATCAAGATGAGCTAGTCCAGTTAAGTACATGTCTCCTTTCGCTGCAAGTATCTCCATGAGCAGGTCTGCGAGCTCCCTGAGTTTCACATTGTCTATTGGAGATAGACGTGGAAAATTATCCAGTCGCTTAAATAAGGCACTTTCTATCACTTCTGGAGTGGCATAACATTCTTGAAGTCTCGCCCAAGAAAGTTGGAGAGCAGCTTGTGGATTATTGACATATACAGCTCGAATCCTTCTCACATGATCTGACGATTCCTTCCCCAGCCACTTGACTAATAAGTTTAGCTCCCAGGCTCTAAAGTTCTCTGGTTTATCGTCAAACTTGGTAAGCCCTGTGGTGATAAGTTCTCTTGTGCCAAGAATTTAGCAAAGTCTAACATAGGCTCAGCTTGGCTTTGAGAGTAATTGTGCGTATCTGAATGGACTGCATACCTTTGTGAAGCAGGGTCTTGTTGGCGTTGGGATGCTTTAGATGCAGTATTCGGTATCGGATGAGCCAGATTATACAGTGAATCTGCATATCTTGTGCTCTGCAGATGTTTATCATCACATATTCTGCTCCGTTCATGAACTGTATCACTGTCATATGCAGCGCTCAATCTCTGAGACTTATCAATTAAACTCGGAGTCGATTCCTTTACACAGGCTGAAGATATATTTAGAGGTAGGGTGGAAAAGTCAGAGTTCACCTGAGTTTGGTGCTTTACATATTCCTCTGTTCTCATTGAAATCACATGTGATGAAAGTGTGCTTCTCTCACTGTAACCATCATCACATTCCGTTGCTGCTGCTGCCGTCTCTAATGTTTCCGCTTCTGCCAGAGCAGCTGCAGCTTCTTTTTCGATTTCTAATGCTTCTAAACTTGCTTCCACCATAGCTCATTCCTGTTCCAGCCTAGCTTTCTCCTTTTTCATTTCAAGCTGTCTTTTTGCAAACACCATCTTGGCACGAGCAGCTTCTGCTGAGGCTCTAGCTTTAGCGGCAGCGCTAGCAACTGAACACTTGGAGGAAGATGATGATCGTTTAGAACTGACCTCTGAAGATGCTTTTCCTTTTCTTCCTTTCACTTCAGTTTGCATGTTTGCATCTGCATGTTCCTCTTGCACCCGCTGAGCCATGGCTTTTTACTGTACTGTTCTCTTCATATGTTTTGCTTTCCAAGCATGAAATATAAATAAACAGCAAGCCAAACTCTGTTCAAGAGCCAGGATATGAGCGCCTTGCTCCTTTAATATTCCAATTTGTGGTTTACACAGGCAAACTCAATGGCCATTGAACCGAGTAAAACTGTAAATTAAATAAAAGAAATAAGGAAAAATTATTACAATCAAAATGAAATTATGCTTATTAACAGTGCAATGAGTGAAATGCATATAGATACATCGCTAACTCAGGTTAGAAGCATTATCAATACACCACGTTAGCACTGATCGCCAAAAACATAAACATCTTTGATTATATCACATTAAACTCTTGCAACATATCAAACAGATGGATGATTAAAATAAACTTACAGCCATCGCTTTCGACAGGATTTAGAAGGATGATGGAATCAGATGCAACAAAAACATGTTAACAGTTTGCTGTGCCATAAGCTCGCCATTTCCTGTTATCCAATGTGCGGTGCTCGTGGAAACACGACAAAATAAAAGTCCTCACATAGGAACTGTCATGATCACCAGTGAGAGTGCCCTATCAGCCACTAGAGGGCACTCCATCCCGGACTCTTAGTTCCACTCATTACTTAGGCTGCGTCCGAAATCGCCTACTCGCTGAGTAGGTACTTAATTTCAGTAAGTACTTACTTTTCGAGCCTAAAAGAGTAGGTACTAATCTCGTTGAGTACGAATGTGATCCAGATATAATCCGCCATGTTGACGTTATCATGTGACCTACGACGTTATCACAAGCGCAACAACTTTACAACAGGTTTAATTCATATCTGTAAATATCTTGATTTTTTTTAACCCTACTAATCTGACCCACAGTTTTATCCTTAAAGATAGGCTATATATATATATATATGAATATGTTGTTAATTTCTTTATTTTATATGCATACAATTTTATCCACAAGCAAAAGTGGCTTAAATCTCCTGTTTTCCTTTTTCTCATTGAATTTAACTGTCGTTTCATCCCTTAGGCTTATAAAAAAAAAATATATATTGAAGCCTTATGTTGAATTATTCTGATATTTAACCTTGTCATTGTGCTTTTTTCTGTGTATATAATCTATTTTTTTTTTTTTTTTTTTTGTCATTATGATTGCTCATTGTTAGTTCTGCAATAATAATATAATAAAAAAGATATGAGTGACAGGTGCACTAACACCTCACAGCACCAGTAACTTGACAACGATACCTTGTACGGTTTTCATCAGCATTTGCAATATCTGCACAAAGGAGATGTCGGACAGCTGCTTGAAGATCTCACCTTTGGAGAAGACCGATGTATTACTACTAAAGATTACCCCAGAATGAACAGAATTGCTAGACCACCCTAACACTTAATAATAAATGCTGACCAATACTTAATCATATTAATTTTTTACAGAAAATAATGTATTATTAAAACAAGCAAATTGTAATGTTTTGTCATATGACATAGCTATGCATGAATAAACACTAGACAAATACAACCAAGGTGAACACATCTCAATTACAGTCAAGCAATGAATTAATGCATGAATAAAAGGACAATAGGAAACATAAATTAGTTATAGAATGAATAAAAGTAATCATCACAATAAATAAATACATATACAAGTCAACAACACATGAATCAAAGCTTTATTCAAACTTGTTCTTACAATCGCATATTTCAGCATATCTGCCATCTCACACAGCTGTGCCAATTCTGCACCTTCACCTGTCTTTGCCATCTATAATGTCCCTCACTGCTGCTCCTCTCAATGGGGACATCTTTGATCCGGAGGATGAGGAAGATGATGATGGACCCCTGAACCCCACAACCTTGAAGCAGGAGTGGGAGAAGATGTGTGGGACAATCTGACTGCTGCTGTGTCTGCTCCAAACATTCATGTGCTCTCCATGAACAAGATTACATGTAAAACATTTAAACTGATTGAAACGTTTAATAATTCATGTCAGAATTCTGTTTCCTGACATATTTCATTCAATATTTTTACAATTACGTGCTATTTTTTTGTTTCAGCTTTATTATTTTAGTGGTGTAGTGGGCTAAATCTCCGGGTTCGATCTCCGCAGCTGTCACCATCCTTAATCAAGACACTTTACTCCAGGTTACTCCATGGGGATCATCCCTGTAATAAGAGCACTGTATGTCACTTTTGATAAAAGCATCTGCCAAAAGCAAACATGTAAATAAATGTAAATGTGATTTTTGTAAATCCTTTTTTGTTAGTGTCTTGGGCACAAACACTCAATAAAGCTTATTATTTCTTAAAGTTTACTTTTTCAAGGTACTACCATAATATAAATGCATACATACAGTTTCTATTTGGGGGCTTAAAGGGTTAGTTCACCCAAACATATAAATTCAGTCATTATTCAGGTTTTTTTCCCCCACAAATGCTGCCATCACAGGCAAACATACCGACATCAAGAATCAGAAGTGCTGTAGTAACTCTGTTTGAAATTGCAGTAATTAAAATAAACTACAAGTTAATATTTAAATAGATTTGTATTCATTTCTGTAGTGTACTCACTCAAAGCCATTGACGCCATCATTCCTTCATCAGCCTCTCTCCACTGGATAAACACACGTGTGCTCATCTGTCCCTGTAACATCCAGACAAGATTCATGTTTCCTCTGAGATTTATGTGCTACATTTACATGTTTATGATGTGTTAACTCACTTCTTATCCAACTGTATATAATTTACCAACAGTACTAACGGACAAATAAAATAGATAACTTAGATCTAGTTACTTGTACATTTGTTTATTTACATTCATTCCTGTACATTTACTTCCATTCATGTAAAGTGTTGGGAACAGACAGTGAATTCTACATAATAGCACACATCACTCAAGATGTATATTTCATATTGTGATGTACTCATTACCTGCAATAGGCTACTTATTGAATATTTTCCTGTCAGATGTTAAATAAACATTTAGTAATCAACTTTATGATGTATATGGTTTGGAATTAATGTAAATCCACTTTGGAGACGAACGTGTGTTTATTGAAGCTCCCCTCTTAGCTGTACACAATAAAACGTGTTTTTACTGCAAAATCACAACTATACTACACTGACTAGCGTCTTTACACCTCTACAGTAGTTCAACAAATGCGATTTTAACACAAGTAACCAAGTTTTTGGTTTTTAATACTCACATTTGAAAACATCCATGCCGCTTTTCTCCTCCGTGTTCGAGTGTGACGTATCCTCTCCCGTGGCCTCCTGGGATAGAAGAGTGTCCATCGGATGAACACTTCAGAATCTGGGCGGGAGGAGTAGGCCATCCGGGAACTTCTCGACTACTCATTTATGATTAATGAGGATTTCGGACATACTACTCCTTTCACGTACTGTTTTCCCCCTACTATATAGTAGATAAGTAGGCATATTCGGACGCACTTTAAGTAGACGCACGTCCGAATCTCGCGAGAATTAGACATCACCCAGGTAGTTCTCGCCTACTCTTTTATGAATACTTCGGATTCGGACATACTTTTTCGCTCGCCTACTGCTTTTCCCCTACTATATAGTAGAGAAGTATGCGGTTTCGGATGCAGCCTTACACTACATATCCCATAACACACTGCATGGACTCGTCATCACTTCATTGCACTCAGCTGTTTTGTATTATGTCATTAGTGTCTATTTATACTGAGGTTTTTCTGTCTTTGGTTGTGGTTCGTTGTTAATGTTATGTGTTCTTCTGATTCTCGTGTTTGGTTTTCTTTGTGTTATTTTGTACCTGTTTGTTTGGACTGTCTTCATGGATTTTGACCCTTGCCTGTTCTTTGGATTACGACTTTGGATTACCCTTTAATAAATGCTTCTGCCGCAATTGGATCTACCTTCTTGTTTCTGTGTGAACCGCTCCCGCCTGTGAGTCCACTCCAGAGTCTTCAGAGGAGGTGGGCACTGAGCCTCAGCTTCACTCCAGTAAAGGGAGAAGGAGAAGGAAGAAGGCTTCCTTCATCCTTCAAAGCCTGGAAGCCTCTTCAGCCAATGAGTCCGCTCCAGTCAGTGAGTCCGCTCCAGTCAGTGAGTCCGCTCCAGTCAGTGAGTCCGCTCCAGTCAGTGAGTCCGCTCCAGTCAGTGAGTCCGCTCCAGTCAGTGAGTCCGCTCCAGAGCCCACTCCAGCTAGTGAGTCCGCTCCAGTCAGTGAGTCCGCTCCAGAGCCCACTCCAGCTAGTGAGTCCGCTCCAGCCAGTGAGTTCACTCCAGAGCCTGCTCCAGCCAGTGAGTCCGCTCCAGAGCCCGCTCCAGCTAGCGAGTCCACTCCAGAGCCCACTCCAACCAGTAAGTCCATTGTGGGTAAGCCACCGCCTCACCCTCATAAGCGGAGGGGAAGGAGGAAGAGGGCTTCCTCCGTCCTACAAGGCCTGGAGACCACTCTAGGGGTTGTTTGTGGGTTCTCCAAGCGCATTGCCCTGCCGCCGCCGCCCAGGCCGCCAGCCCTGCCGCCTCTGCCTAGGCTACCTGAACCGTTGAGACCTGCCTTGTCAGTTCCTCCAGTGCCACCCTGGCACTCAGCCAGGACTCCAGAACCGCTGGAACCAGCCTGGTCAGTTTCTCTAGCAACGCCCTGGCTATCTGTTGGGCACCCTGGATCTGGCACGCCATCCCTGCCCCTGATCCTCCTCCTGTCCACCTCCCTCCTGAGTTTTTTTGTTTTTGTTTTGTTTTGTCTGGTAGCCGCTCCTTTGAGGGGGGGTAATGTCATGATCACCAGTGAGAGTGCCCTATCAGCCACTAGAGGGCACTCCATCCCGAACTCTTAGTTCCACTCGTTACTTACACTACATATCCCATAACACACTGCATGGACTCGTCATCACTTCATTGCACTCAGCTGTTTTGTATTATGTCATTAGTGTCTATTTATACTAAGGTTTTTCTGTCTTTGGTTGTGGTTCGTTGTTAATGTTACGTGTTCTTCTGATTCTCGTGTTTGGTTTTCTTTGTGTTATTTTGTATCTGTTTGTTTGGACTGTCTTCATGGATTTTGACCCTTGCCTGTTCTTTGGATTACGACTTTGGATTACCCTTTAATAAATGCTTCTGCCGCAATTGGATCTACCTTCTTGTTTCTGTGTGAACCGTGACAGGAACTTGCATAATAGCGTCAGATAAAATGAAACTTATAAAGAATATTAAGCAATCGTGAAAATATAATGTTTATACATGCAAATGTCCATCACAAATTATGCACAGCCTCTAACAGAGGCAGAACACTGGTTCACTAGCTAAACCAGCACTATACCAGCTCTAACCAGCATAAACCAGTATGGACTAACATGGAATTCATGCTTATGTTGGATTTTTCAGCAGGGTAAACAGACTGAATGATTCAGACTAAATCTTTAAATGATTTGCATTGTTCACCATTTGAAGCATTCATTGAAAATAACTCAAAAGAGTGAATAATTTGCCAGTGGGGAATCTCCATTAATATTCTAAGCATTGTGATGTAGTGTTGCATGGCACTACACTTGTACATGGTTGAAAAACAGCTCACTACTAAAAATGCTAAACTACTTAAAGTATGTTGCTACTGAAAAATGTAGTTAAGCTAAAGTGCTGTAGTAACTACTACCCAACACTGGATGTCATAATGGGTATGTGCTACAAAATAAGTTATTAATGATATTTCAGCAAAATATAATAAGTGAAACAATTAAAGCAAGGTTTGTTTGTGGAATAGAGAAGCAGGAGTCTGTGGTCACGAGGGTCAGATTTCTCTCCTTTTAAACAGATTGTCTGAGGTCTGACCACTGGCTCCTCTCAGCTGCATGTACTATTTTAATATCCCATCCTGAACACCTGCAGCTGCCATATTCTCCTGTGCACTTATGTTGTGTTATCACACACACAGGTTTGTTTTGCTATCAAAGTGAGGACATTCCATAGGTGTAATGGTTTTTATACTGTACAAACTGTGCATTCTATCCCCTACTCCTAAACCTACCCATCACAGAAAACATTCTGTGTTTTTACATTTTTAATAAAACATTGTTTAGTATTTTTTAAAATCTATTTTAAATATGAAATGTCCTCATATTTCATGTTTATGTTGTAATATCAGTGTAATACCCATGTCATCATACAAATTTGTTTCCTCATAAATCACAAAAACGCACATACACTTGCAACTGTACATTTTGCAAGGGGAATGCAAGATCAGTGTTGGCGCCCTCTGTGTATCCCTAACTACGTTCACACTGTCAGTCCAATCCAATTATTTGTGTATACGTTTGGAATCTGATATGAAATTATTGACATCCACATTGTGTATGGCAGATCCAATTTGTGTGTCAATGCACTCTTTCATTGCCATAGAAACCAATGCAGATATTCTGGAAATGACGTTGTGTTGGTAGGCATACACCAAAAAAAAAAAAAAAAAAAAAACTACGACAACCACAACATGGAGGAGTTTGCAATACAGATGAAGCAGATTTAACCCTCTACCGCATAGTGTTGCCATATGGCAACATACTATTTGCGTTCATTTCCTTGCCACTGTCTCTTGAAGAGAACATTCTCGTTTTTTTGTTAGTAAGAAAAGACCTTAGTTTAGCCAATGATGTGCTTTGATTAAGTCACATGACATGCATTTTTTTCTGTGGCGCAATTTCTGACAGACTGCCGTCTCTTGTCGGTAGTTGCTGAAAGCAAACTAAAACATCAGTAACAAACAAGGACCCGCTCATGTCACATTCACAAAGAAATTGGTAACATCATCTTAGGTAAGTTATGATGACATATTCACCACTCAAAAAAGTTATGAAAATATTTTTTGGTAAATAAAATGTCTGTGTTGTCATATGGCAACACTGTGCAATAATGGAATGACATTATTGTAATAGGTTAGCTAGCTAGCCAAGGTCAGCTGCAGTCTGTTAAGCTATAACAATAACAACATTAATGCTAGTGATATAATGTTGATTAGTGATATGTTAAGGACTGCCATGGAATTTGTATTATGGATTAAATCAACATCAGAGACCTGCCTGCCCTCTGCCACCACAGCCAGTACTACTGGCCCAGACCAAGCACTGGCCTACCATGGTGTCTCAAAAAGGCAGGTGCAATTGGCTGTAAGTGTATTGTTAGGGTGAAGAGCACCAAATGTGATGAGTACCTGTGCCTCACCTCTTAAAAAAGTTTTGCTTTTTGAAGTTTTGTACAGAAAATAGGTGTGGTTTCAAGGATTATGGAGGGGTTCATATTCATAACCTTCCTGTCGTGAGATTGCGTAATGTTGAATTTTCATGAACTGCAATGTTTTTTGTTTTATGTCAATGTTTTATGATACATGATGAACAGTATTTTTTTTTCAACTGTCTAAATTTGCAATTTAAGTAATATTCATGAAAAATGTAATGCAATTCAAAGAATATAAAGCATTATCCAGCAAAAGAGAATGGAATAAATAAAAGCACAAGATGTTGGAAAATATGTATAAGGTGTTGTTTATAATTACTGCTAAAGCTTATAATAGTACCAACTGATTCAATACAAAAACATTTATGAGGAAAAATATTAACTATATACACTTATTCTAAGTTATTTCCACTATTCTACATTGTTGCTATATGGCAACATATAATAAAGTACCTTAAAATAATAATTGTTTCCATTTTTTTTTTAAAGTACTTCAAGTTAAGCCATTCCAAGAAAAGAAAAAGAGTCAAATCATTTTTTTCTGTAGATTTATCATAATGTGTGCGGTAGAGGGTTAAAAATCGCATTTCATGTGAATGTTGGCCATTCATACTTGCTAAATCTGATCGTATTTCAATCAGATATGCACAAAAATAGGATTTGGACTGACAGTCTGAACAAAGCCTCCATCTCCTAACACTAACCCTCACAGAAAACTTTCTGTAAATCAATGACTTAGTCTCTGTAATTATTAAATTATATCTAGAAGACTCACACATTTAGTTGTTTCTGATATCATGTTTGAGTGTATCATTTTCACAATACAAAAAAGTTTTTCATCTATATAAACATTTCATTCACAGTAATGTCTCGGTTACGTATGTAACCTTGGTTCCCTGAAAGGGAACGAGACGCTGCGTCGAAATGCTGTGGGAACACTTCTGTGTGATTACATCATGAAGCCCATATGGAATCAGTCCAATGGCGAGACAGAAAGTCATAGGCTGGTGACTTAAACTATAAAGCATAACCGGACCAAACTGTGTTTGCTTCTGATAGACTGAAGCAAGTCGATTGCAGGCATGCCGGGAGTATGGCAGGGTGATGCAGCATCTCTTTCCCTTTCAGGGAACCAAGATTACATACGTAACCGAGAGGTTCCCTTTCAAGGCATGTGCCTGTCCATGTGAAATCGTGAGAGCGCATCAAGACAGGACTATCTGCGCCCGTGGAGTGGAGCCGAAGTCAAGTTCATAGAACCTCATAAATATATGCGGCGAAGACCAGTCTGCCGCATCACAAAAATCCTGGAGAGAATCTCCTGAATAAAGCTTTAGAGGCAGCCATACTCCTAGTGGAGTGGGCCCGTACAGCCAAAAGTGAAGGCTGACCATAGTGAGATGGCCTCGACCACCCACTTGCTCATTCTCTGCTTAAATGCAGGGCACCCCTTTTTAGGTGACCCAAAACAGACAAACAGTTGTTCTGGGCCCGTATTTATCAAGCTTCTCAAAGTACAATTTTAGTCTTAAGTGCTGAGAATTAATGAAATTTACTCCTACTTTCAAACTTAACACTAGAACCGCCACGGGGTAAATTTTACCCGTGGCTGTTTTTCAAATGTATGTAACAGGTTTTCAATAAAACATTCAAGTCTCACAGTCATTGACTTTTACTATAATTGTGTAATTTACAATCTCTTGGTGTTAAAAATTGTTTAGATAAAACCAGATCATAAAACGGGGCATTTATACCTATAAGCGCTGCGCGGGTCAAATTTACCCACTATATACAATGCCTGTATTTTCGCGCTGTCATTTTCGCATCCCCTCACGTTTAAACATTGTACATTGCCTTTCACTTACTGAATTAGTGGTCATCGGTTTCATAAATAGTCACAATGAGCAAAATCCGGTGATTTATTGATGCAGAAGAGGTAGAAGCTCTAAATGCAGTGAGTGATGGAGAGTCTGATGGTGGTGAGATCAGTGACGCGTCCCTAGGTCAGTTCACCATCTGACGGCTGAGCCTGTTCTTCAGGACAGGATTACTACAATAGTTACAGAGGGTGAGCATCAATAAACTTTGGATATAAATAATTAAGGTGAAGCTGCGCGCTTGAATATGTCATCGCATCATATATGTAGCCTGCATAAAAAGTCTTGAACATAAAACAACAGGACAAAAATATAGTTGATGACAAGACATAATCATTTCATGACTCTAGATACTTCTTTGTGAAGACAGTGACATAATACAGTGAAATAATATGTTCTTTAGTCATATAAAAACAGGTGAAATGTGCGTGGGTAAAATTTACCCGCATGGCAGTTTTAGGTATACAGCGACCCCCGGCGGTTCTAGTGTTAAACATAAAAGCAAGTTATCAAATTTCTTAAAGCTAAGAATCACTCTTACTCTCCCAGTTATTTACGACAGCTCGAGAGATCTCTCAAGTGGTTTGGAGTTGCCAGTAGGGGCTTGTGATGGCACTCAGGAGACAGAGACATGCGTAAATCTTTCAGGGAAGCAAGAATGTTTTTTGAAATGTTTGACGATGAGCAGTTAATCAAACAGTATCGTTTGGACAGAGCAGGCATCATCTTTGTCAGCTCTGATTAATTTTGGGCTGAATTGTTTGACTAAGGGGCCATTCACATATCTGTTATGGACGGATATTCGGGAAACACAGAGGTACACGTAGAATGACGTTTATTGGGCAAACAGCAGAGGTTGACAGTAAAGCAGGTAAGTGAACTGCAGATGTGAACTTGGAAGGGTGATATCTTGATACTGAAGTGTGTCCCATCGGGTAATCAAAAGTTCTACACACACTTGCAGTCTTCTCACCCACTTGAACACTTGAGTCAAATACAGGAAATACTTCATGTAAGTAGACAAGTGGTCAAGTGCAAAGACCACAAATGTGGGTATTTGGACAGGACATAAGTCATGTGGTAGCCTAGGCACACATAGTACACTTGAGTGCCATGGCTCTTCGAAGCAGCAGCAGTACATATGTCTGCTGGGAGGGGGGTCGGGGATCGAATTGCATCTCCTTGTCTCTTCATTTTGGGCCATTTCGCTTGATGTACACTTGGCTTGTGTTGTCAATTTTCACTGTCACCTCCAGTGGCGGCTTGTGGGTTTTAACCCTTAAATGCATACCTCGGGTCTTTATCGACCCAGGACATCATTCATTACCCTCCTCCTCATTAATTTTTTAAAGTTAGACATCAACCTTCTTAGTTTTCCTCAATCAATTCATTCTAAACAATATAACAAGAAAAATATCATAAAAATTATAAAAGAATGCCTGTTTTCCCTTTTTTTTTTTTTTTTGTAAAAATTATACAGGGTCGCTAATGACCCAAAGTGTGTATCAGTGTTTGTATACACAATGATGAAGTGACGCTTAATTTAGACAGAAAATGAAAGAATAGGAAGTATCATCAGCAAAATGTGAAATGGCTCAGCGATTTACTGCAGAGCAAATACTGAATTCAATCAAATATGAGTGTCACTGTCACTTGATGATGGATCTGGTGAAGCTTTCAGCGATCAAAATATTGATTTTGAAGATGTTGAAAATGATATGTTTGATGATCGCAAATGGGCTCATATTCGTGATCTCAAACATATTCTAAAAACTATAATTTGCTGAATGTAGTTGGGAAATGAGCTCTGACGAGGAAAGTGATGATGGCATAAATTATCTGCTCAAACTGAACCCTTCTGAGCTCCAAAAGGTAACAAAATATGCTTTATTTTATTCTTCTGTAATTGTTACTCTAATATGAGGAGAGTTTTATATTATCGCGAAAGGTAGATATCCATTCGTATTAGTTATTGACCCTGGTCACTAAAGAAAAGACCCAAATATGTAAGAATGTTTGGCAAAACATTCATGCATTTAAGGGATAAAATAAAGGAGGCACACTAATTGTAGTGGTTTAAAATAGCTTGTTGGTCACTTTTAGACATAAAATATGAAAAAAGAAAATGACACATACACAGCAAGAAAGAAGGATTTGAGAAAAGAGCATATTAAAGGGGTGTGTCGTGGAAATTCCCAATACTAATCTGACTTCACCACTGACAATTCAAACAACCTCCAGTTGTCAATATAATATATATAATACTCAGTAATACTACAGTATCTCAAGGTAATTCCCTTCTCGATTACTTCTAATACATTTCTAATACTTCAAGGTAATTCCCTTCCCGAAGTAAGGTGACGGCGTCCCGTCAAGAAGCTACTATCACTACCTCAATCACACATGAGCA
Organism: Chanodichthys erythropterus; assembly: GCF_024489055.1. NCBI lineage: Eukaryota > Metazoa > Chordata > Actinopteri > Cypriniformes > Xenocyprididae > Chanodichthys > Chanodichthys erythropterus. Next base: position 14,498,791 of record NC_090227.1, on the reverse strand, counting down.
CACAGGTCTTAAGCATCTATACACTCTCACCGTCCTTCTCAGGTGTACGCTGGTCCGACACAGGATCATTAATATTAACTCAGAGTATTACAGCCTCACCCCGAGGGCGACTCTATAGTCTTCCAACACTATCACTGTCTCTGCTGTGGTCTTTTGAGCATAGAATCTTTAGTACTTCTATTCCTTACCTGCACAGCATATACCTAACACGACTTCCAAGTTGCTCTTTGTAGAAATGAAGTTTTATTTACAGCCAGGAGGTCAATCGTCACAACAACAGAGTGAGTCTCAATGAATAGAAAGATACATGCACATTTAAGTCTTACAGTTGAGTAAAACTCAATGTCTTCTTCACTGTGATTTGTTCTGGTGATTGGTTTGTAATGATCTAAGCTAATCATATGACTGGTCTTTGACCTAAGCATCCTTAGTCTGCATTTTCTGTACATTTCATGTTGACATAAAATATTTCCATCACAGGTGGTTCACTGTTTTTTTTTTTTTTTTTTCTAGGCTTGATTGTGTTTATGGGGTGCAGTTTAACATGTCTTAGTGCTTCATTTAAAAAAAAAAAAAAAAACACTGGTGGAAAAACATTCGGTGGAAATGTAAATACTGGTGTCAGTATTGCCGTATCAATTTGAGCCCGAATCAGACCCAGATAGCAGTAATGATGAAGAGAGTCAAGCAGAACCTCTGCAAGCATGGCTTTTAATGGATGTTTATGAATGTTAAGTATTTTTGTTTGTATTTGTGTCAAAGTGTTTAGATATGCTGTCACTTGTAAATGTTACTGCTGCCCCATAGTGTTCTGATTAAAGCTTTAGTGTAGCTGAATACATGACTGAGTAGTAGCATTTTTGTAAAGGTATTGTTTAATTTATAGTGCGGCAGGATAAGTCCTATGCAGACCAATGAGGTTATAGTAGCCTTACTATTTAAGGACCCTTATTTTGATAGGTAGGTATGTTTCTGTGACTTGGGGTGCTTCTCTCTCTCCTGGTACTTCTGTTTCTGTTCCCATTCTTATCCAGGTATGTTGAGTTTCTGCTGATGGTGTAATGATGCACATGCTGTGAGGCTAATATGCGCTATTTATAGTTTAATTTAGAGCCACGGGGCTGGTGGCATTGGCGTTGTGTGGTCTATTTATCTGTCTGTCTGTCTGTCTGTCTTTCTGTCTGTCTGTCTGTCTGTCTATCTATCTATCTATCTATCTATCTATCTATCTATCTATCTATCTATCTATCTATCTATCTATCTATCTATCATAACTTTATGGAATTTATCTATAACCATTCATCAAATTCTAACATAATGGAGTGATTCTAAAAAGAAAGAAATTGTTAATATTGAAACCACCAGTAGGTGGCAGCGATTCTACGTTTTAATGAGTGAGCTACTTAAATCATTCATTCAAGCCAGTTCGTTCAAAAGTCAGATTAATTAAGGAAGAAAACAAACACTGATAAGAAAACTTTTGTCATTGATAAGACACTGTTGGAAAATGAAGTAACAAAACAGATGGCTGTTTTGGTAATTGTTTACAGTTACACTGATAGTTATGGCTAAATTGCAATGGATTAGATAACTTAGCTAAAATGTGGAGTGTACCTAGCTATTACAATGTTTTCATACCTCCTTCTCAGTACATGCTTCTTTTTAACGTCCCTCTTTGAACAGAAGTTTAATATAGTCGGCTGGGCAACGGTTCTCTTCATTTTTTGGTGCTACCCGCTCTCTCTCATTCAAACATTAGAGCTCCACTGGCGTTGTTTTGGTGAAAATGTGACGCGCATTGGTTGGGCGTTACTAATCGGTTCAATGGAAGGGGGGTACTTTTTTGACTAATTTATTATGACAAAATCATATTCGATTAGAAACAAAATTATTGTTACAAAATAAATGAATTATACATATGTTAGTATAGATCTACTGTGATTTTCATGTTGAAATATTGGGGGGGTTGTAACTGATGGATTTGAATATTGGGGGGGTTACCTCCCCCCATCCCCCCCGCAAACTACGCCCCTGGTTGCAGCAATACATGGCGGAGTTCGCATGCAGGTATGGTTGGTGTTTGATTTTTATTTTTATTTGTATTTTTTTATATATTTATTTTACTTTACTTTTTATGGTTATGTATTGTTTGTTGTAAAGTGGTTATTATTATTATTATTATTATTATTATTCATTGACTCATTGTTCTAGTGCCACTCAGGCACTGGTTATCTGTCTGTTTTGTATGTTGTGTCATCTGTTTTTTTTGTTTGTTTTTTTTTCTGTATTTGTTTCTCCAGGGGCCATTGAGGTCTCGTGTGGAGCTAGGGAGGCTAGCTGCTTTCATTCTGTGGTGTGTTTCATGGTGTGCTGTATGTGCTGATACAACTTCCCTATGGTGGGTGTGTGTGGTGTCTGCTATGGTGTGAACTGAGGTGGGTTTTGGACGAACTCCTGAGTTGCAGCCGGCCTGCCTTGTTCCCACTAATCCTGGCCCCGGAAACTATTTCTTCCATTGTGGGTGTGTTTTGTGAGAGAATTTTAATCGAAGCTGTTGATTTTACAATAAAGTGTATTTTTTTTGTATTGATACTCTTGTCTCCCTTTTTTCTTTGCCTTCAATTGGTGAAACTTATCTGTGTGTCCTTTATTGGGAGTTATTTCCCTGGCCTCCCACCAGAGTGGCGTAGTCAGATTAATTTAATTGTGATTAACGTTTCCCTCCATTTGGTACTGCCACAATAGCATGAACGAGTATGTGGGTAATCAACATTTATTTATTTATTTAATATGGACATAGCAATAACATTGGACAAACCAGATGCATTGTTTAAAGAGTTATAGCACATGTGCTAATTTTCAACACCTGTCCATAGGGACTTTTATAACAAAAAAAAAAAAAAAAAACACATTATTAAACAAAACACGGCACAATTTACACATGGGAACAACTTTGGCCCGATTTAAGCCACTTTTTGAGCTCTCTGGTGAAGATGTTAATATTGTTCTGTAATTTGAATCCTGTGGGGAGAGAGTTCCATAGTGTAGCCCCTCTAAAGGAGAAGCTAAACTGTCCAAAAGATGTTCTAAACTTCGGGAGCACACAATCCCCACTAACTGAAGCTCTGGTGGAAGGTCTAAAAGAGCCCCGATGCCTCTCCATGAGGCCAGAGAACAGTGGTGACACACAGTTGTTCAAACATTTAAAAGTCAATTTCAAAATACTTAAATTTACAAAATTTGCAAAAGTAAGAAGCTTATGCTTTTGTATGATATCACAATGATGCCATCTCATTGTTTTTTTGTCAAATATCTTAATTGCCTGTTTATATAGAGAAATAACTGGTTTCAATGTGTACACTGATGTTTGTGACCATGCTGTTATACAGTATGACAAATGTGAAAAAACCATTGCATGCATAAACAATACAGCCACGTGATGTGACAACTCTCCTCTAATAAAAACGAAAACAGTTCAGATTTGATTTAACTTTCCTGCAAACATGATTTACTTGACTTTGAAACTTCAGGTGTTTATCCAAGATTATGCTCAAGTATTTCGTCTCATGAACCTCATGAATGGGTTCATGATCTAAATGAACCTCAAAGATGCTGTCAGGGGACCTCTGGTTGATAGAAAAACACATTGAGAAAGTTTTGTGTGTGTTTAGAGTTAAATGGGACAGCTGAAGCCATCTTGAGAAGTTATGTAAAGCCTATGTTAACTGCTGCCCAGCCAGTGCAGTTGTTTTTGCTGACACATAGATAACTGTGTCATCAGCATAAAGCTGGCAATTTACACCCTGACAGCAATCTGAGAGATCATTTATATACAATGAAAACAATAATGGTCCTAGAACTGACCCTTGAGGCACTCCCAAGTCATTAGGACTTAGGTTGGATTTAACAGTTCCTACTTTCACACATTGTTCTCTACCCTCCAAGTAGGACTTAAACCATAACAGAGCTTCAGCTGAAAATTGAAATTGCTGTAATTTCTGCAATAAGATACAATGGTCCACTGTATCGAAAGCTTTCTTCAGATCTAAAAACACAGCGCCTACGACATACCCTTTGTCCAGAGAACCTTTGATCTGTTCCAACAAGAAACAGTTGGCGGTTTCTGTGCTGTGCTTTTGTCTGAACCCAAACTGCTGGGGGTGCAACAATTTGTTATTTTCAAGATGTTCTATTAATTGCTCTGCCACAATTTTTTTCCAACACGACTTGTAAATTGGAGTGATTACAGCAATCTTCCAGCTCTGTGGGAAAGTATTTGTTTGTATTGACAAGTTTACAAGGTAAGTAATGGGGTCGAGTAAACTGCTTAGATGTTTTTAATTAGATCTACACTAAGATTATGTATGTCTCTTGATGTAGAATTTTTCATATTGACAATAATTTTCCTTACTTTGTCCTGCGAAACTTCTCTGATTTTTAAAAGATCTGTACTGCTAAGCTGAACTTTGTTTTCAAAAGGTAATTTGCCCTTGAAAGGTTTAGCTAGATCGTAAACTGATTCAACAAAAAAATTTGTTGAACTCGTTAGCAATTAACTGGTTGTCATTAACGTAATTATTATCAATTTTAAGGCAATCTGTCATTTGATGGTTTATCCTATTAGAACTTGTCAATTTGTTTATATGTTGCCATAGTTTAGAGCTGCTTCCATTTGCTTCTTCTATCATTTTTATAAAATATTTTGTTTTTGCTTTGCGCAGCTCACTTGTGACTTTGTTCCTAAGACCAGTGAAAATTAGATGGTCAGTATTATTCCTAGATTTTAAGAACATTTTAAGTGCAAGGTCACGAGTTTTAGCCATTAGCCAAATGTCTTTATTGAACCATGGAAGAGAATAGTTTCTTGGTTTTCTTATCCAGGTTTTTGTATACTTATTTATTACATCATTTAGTTTAGTGACAAATTTGGATGCACTCAAATTGAAATCAGTCTCAGCAGTAATACTATTCCAATTAATTTGGTTAAAATTCATTATCAAATGAGTTTATTTTTGCTTTAGGAATTCCTATTGTTTTCATTTTGTTCTCTGCTTTATTATGATTAATGAAACGTTTTTATTTAACTTTCTGACAATTAATGTCATATTATGATCGGTAAGCCCTGTGATCAGGTTATAAGTTTTAGTTATTCTTTCAGGTCTATTTACAAAAATCAAATCAATCAATGTTTTGCTATGTCTGGTAATTATAGTAGGTTTGTAAATTATTTGCTTATATTTGAACTTATCCATCAAAGATTTCAACTTTATTCTGCTGTTGTTTTTCTCCTGCCAGTTTATATTGAAATCACCCGTAATTATGCATTCAGTGCAATTGTCAATATTCAATAGAAGACTCTTAAAATCATCATCGAAATTTGCTCCATGTGAAGGTGGATTGTAAATGACGATTAATTTGAATTTCATTGTTGGAGACAAAATTACATTTAGCCCCAAGCATTCCAGTTTCATATCAATGTTAACTTTCTCACACTTAAATGTTTCTTTAATGTATATTAGCACACCCCCACCCCTTCCTTGGACCCTATCTCTCCTGTAACACTTAAAACCAGGTATGTTGATTAGGTCTGTAGGAGTGGATGGATTTAGCCAACTTTCAGTCATCCAGTAATCCAGTAATCCAGGTTAGAGTCAGTTAACAGTCTATTAATTAGGGGCCAAGCCCCGAAGGGGCTGTAGCCCCTATTGTAATTGTACGTTTTCCCTTTTATTATTATTATTCTTCCTCCCGAATGGGAGTCTATGGCAGCCCTATCAACGGAACATGAGAAAATGATGAAATTCGGCACAGTTGTAGAGATGCTCATGAATAGTGATTGGACCAAATTTGGAGTCTCTAGAACCAACTCTATAGCGCCACCGCCAGTTCAAAATTTCAACATTCTAACGGTTTTAACATTTGAACTCTTTGTCATAGAAAAATTAAATTTAGTTCATCTGATTCGTCTCTTCATGCTGATGCTATTCAACTTCTTACATTAAGTCTCCACCCATTACAGTAGCGGCCATTTTGAAAAGTACAGTATTTGTTTTTTTTCGCTTCTCCTCCTTCAAAATTTGTCCAATTTTGTCCAGACTTTGATCAGGTGATCTTTGGTCTGAGCCGCACAGAAATGACTGAACAGATTTTTTATTCATCTTTGTTCAAAAGTTATGATGTCACGAAGTTAACGAGGTTGACCCGAAATTGCTATAGAGGCTGTATCTCGGCCAAACTTTGAGCAATCGAAACAAAAATTGGTACCCTTGATCAAGACCATGATCTAAGGTTCCATGCCGAATTTGGGAACAGCGCCACCTACAGGTCATGAGATATGAAAAATGGCTATTTTGGCCAATTACTTTTGAACACTTTATTAGAAAATCAAGATCTTGGTGTCTATGGATTCCTTGGGCCATGCCGAATCCGGGGATATTGAATTTGTCAACATCGGATGAAAAGCATGTCCGCCATTTTGAATTTTGTCATAAATTGCAATAACTTTTAAACAATTTGACATATCATCACAAAATTTGGTACATATGACCATCAGAGTGTCCTGAAGGTACATGAGAAGTTTCAGCACAGCGCCACCTAGTGTTCCACAGATATAATGTTTTTTGCAAAATTGCTTATAACTTTTGAAAACATTATCCAAAATTTGTCTGCTTTATGTCATTTTATTCCCTGGCTTATGCCGATTCCGACAATGTGTCATTTGTCATTTTCCTTAAATGTACCTGTCTGCCATATTGAATTAAATCAAAAACAGTTTTTTCACTACTCCTCCTACAAATTTTGGTCAATTTTGTCCAAAATCAGCTCAGATGATCCTTGGACCGAGCCGCACAGAAATGACTGAACGGATTTTTGATATTCGCTACCATTCCCAAGATATTCATCTCTGAATGTGACCTTGCTTGTGTTTGTTGTCTTATACTAGTTAGCTTAGCACAGTAATTGCTTAGCATGCTAAACTATTACTATTCTTTCTAATGTGGTCTTCAGTCAACAGGTTAACCAAAACTTAGTTGGCATTAAATAACTTTGCATACTAATATGGTTAACATGCTATGAAGCTTTTTTTTTTTTTTGTGAACTCTTTCTCACACTGAAACCTCTGCTTAGCATACTGATGAACTTGCATGGCTGATTAGCTCAATGTGTTACGCCACGGATCCCGAATGCTCTGCATCGTGGGTTCGAAACTCAGTGTGACACATGCCCAGACCGCATGAGGTACTGTGGCAGGAGAAGATGCAGAACTTGTGTCTGTTCTAGGCATTCTGCCTAAAACTGGTCTAATCTGAAGCTATCACATGCAATTCCTTTATGTCCAAATTCGTAGTTATTCTTCTTCCCCCTGTATGGTAATCAATGAACCATAAGAAGGAAAATTATCAAATTTGGCATGCTTGTAGTGATAGTAATTAAAAGTAATTTGACCAACTTTGGAGTATCTAGGACTAAGTCTATAGCGCCACCACCAGTTCAAATATTCACTTTTGTAAAGGTTATAACTTTTGAACCCTTTGTTCCAGAAAAATGAATGTCAATACAATTGATTCCTCTCTTCATACTGATCACATTCAATATCTTACATTAAGTCTCCACCCAGTACAGTAGTGGCCATTTTGAAAAGTACAGTATTCCGTTTTTTCGCTACTCCTCCTTCAAAATTTGTCCAATTTTGTCCAAACTTTGATCAGGTGATCTTTGGTCTGAGCCGCACAGAAATGACTGAACAGATTTTTTTTATTCATCTTTGTTCAAAAGTTATGATGTCACGAAGTTAACGAGGTTGACCCAAAATTGCTATAGAGGCTGTATCTCGGCCAAACTTTGAGCAATCAAAACTAAAATTGGTACACTTGATCAAGACCATGATCTGAGGTTCCATGCCAAATTTGGGAACAGCGCCACCTACAGGTCATGAGATCTGAAAAATGGCTATTTTGGCCAATAACTTTTGAACACTTTATTAGAAAATCAAGATCTTGGTGTCTATGGATTCCCTGTGCCATGCCGAATCCGAGGATATCGAATTCGTCAACATCGGATGAACCACGTGTCCGCCATTTTGAATTTTGTCATAAATTGCAATAACTTTTAAACAATTTGACATATCTTCACACAAATTGGTATGTATGACCTTTAGAAGGTCCTGAAGGTACCTGAGAAGTTTCAACACAGCGCCACCTACTGTTCCACAGATGTAATGATTATTGCAAAACCACTTATAACTTTTGAAAACACTTTCCAAAATGTGTATGCTTTATGTCATTTTATTCCCTGGCTTATGCCGATTCCGACGATGTGTCATTTGTCATTTTCCTTAAATGTACCTGTCCGCCATATTGAAATAAATGGAAAACAGTTTTTTCGCTACTCCTCCTACAATTTTTGTCCAATTTTGTCCAAAATCAGCTCAGGTGATCTTTGGACCGAGCCGCACAGAAATGACTGAATGGATTTTTGATATTCGCTACCATTCCCAAGATATTCATCTCTGAATGTGACCTTGCTTGTGTTTGTTGTCTTATGCTAGTTAGCTTAGCATGCTAATTGCTTAGCATGCTAACCAGTTGTCATTCTCTTTAATGTGGCTCTTCAGTTATCAAGTTAACCATGAGCTTCATTAGCATTAAGTTAGCTTAGCATGCTAATATGGTTAGCATGCTAAGTAATGCTTTTTTGTGAATTCTTTGTTAGACTAAAAGGTTTCTTCCACAGTCTGTTGAATGTGCATCCTCAAGTAGCTCAATGTGTAAAGCCAGTTATCTGAAGAGCCCTGTATCCGAAGTTAGTGGGTTCGAATCCCAGGTGGAGCAGTTTTATAAAATAGTGTGTTTTGATTCCTTTACTGCCTCTTGGATTAGAAATAAATGCTTTTTGTTTCATGCTGTGTTCATTTTCATCTAAGCTTATGTACATTCTGAGTTCATTCTTGCCCGTAATTCTGAACCAGCTGTTTCATGTTTGTTCATTTTCTGCTGTTTTTCCTCTTCCTGCTCTGTATTGCACTACAGCATGATGAGCTGCAGAATGATCTAAAGTGCAGCTTTATAAGAATTCTTCATTTTGAGTTCATTTTCACATGAACTAATAAACTTCGGCAGGTGTGGAAACATTCACTTGCACAGTGGTGCAATGAGATGAGAAATGGACCTTGGACCCGGAGGTCGTGGATTCAAATCTTGTGTGGGGTTCCTTTATACAATTGTGTGTAATGAGTCATTTTGATACCTTTTTTATCCAAATAAGGATTGTGCTAATCTTTATTCCTCTTCAATGAGATACAAGTATTTTAGTTCATTCCGTGTTCATTCTCTGAACTTCTATTGATTTTCATTTCATTTCCACCTGTCCTTCTGAACCAGATGTTTTGCATGTACATTCAATTTCTGCTGTTTTTGCTCTTCCTGCTCCGTATTGCGCTACTGCCCCTACTGGGGCTTGGCCCCGAATTGCTGCTTGCAGCTATATTTTGATCTATTTTTGGTAAAATACTCCTTATATTAATGTGTCCTCCCAAAATCCCCTTTGGTTTTGTTTGGGGATTCCAAATAATCTGGGTATGATTTACAGTTTGGAAGATCTTGAGCTCTTTCTGCTTAAGCGCTGCCCGATTTGGATTTTTGGACCTTATGAGTTGCCGTCGTTGATTCCATTCGGCATCTATTGTAATGCGTGCGCCGCGTAGATCAAAACTCATCGCACTGTCCGAATGCCGGCCATAGACACCGGTGCTCCGAGACCCCGGCGCCAGACCCGGACGGCACTCCCCAACGCTCCAGTCCCCACCGCGACCAAGGCCCCGCGTCCGCTGCAGCCCAGCAAGGCAGTGCTCCAACGGACTCAGCAACAGGAAAAAGCACGTAAACTGCAGCCGCCACTTGTGAGACATGATGACCCATCTCCCCCACATTTTTTTTAGTCAGAGAGAATACATTTGTTGTCACAATAACTTCCAGAAGTAAATCGTTAGCTTGGTGCTGCTGTTCATGGATGTGTTGGGGTACATCAAATTTACGTTGAGGCCCGGGATTTAGGTGTACATCTCCCGACAAAAGTAGCAACAACATTAGAGTTTTAATTACTCTTGGAGGAGCATGCTTCTGTTTGCTCATGCAGTTGCGTTGGTTCAGTCTTTTGGATGCCTGTGCTTCATTGGCAACAAAGGTGTGGGAGAAGATGGTATCATAGCCAAAACCAAAAAAATATAGTTTGGCTTTCTCACCCTGATTGCCAAATGGATCTTGATCAGCAGCAGCACGGTTAGTATTTTCGCCCGCTTTTGTTGGTACATCACATATGAACAGTACAGACATAAGCACCAGAACGCAACAGGTATCCAAGACTGCAATATGGTAGTTATCGTACTCATGTTTGCAGTTTCTCTTTTGTTTGAGAAAGCATTTGTAGATATCATATAAAGCGTTATGCCGAAACTTTAAAATACCAGTTGTAAGCTGGTTAGAGACTGTATAAGCGGCAATATGTCCTGATTTACGCTCGTGAGTGGAGCCTCCCAAACCACTCACAGCAGCCGCCGCCATTTTGTTATCGAACATAAAAGCCATAAGGAAACAATGCTGTAAACTGATAACAGAAATGCCAACAAACACCAACAAAAGTTCGCTGGTGTGATTATATAGAAGTTTGTTGGTGTTTGTTGGCATTTGTTGGCATTTGTTGGAGAAGTATGAAATAGAATTTAGTACACTGACTAGAGAAGCCAAACCGCATTGGTCTTTGTTCACTATATAACTTTACAAAAAAAAAAAAAAAAAAAAAAAAAAAATAATTGCAGCTTGGGGCCCATAAACAGCAGTTTCTGCTTTTTTTAAAGTGGGAACTGCTCAATCTTTCAGTAATAGCCTTTGTGCAACTCCAGCATTGAACTTGTGTAGATTCTGGAAGCTGTCTTCCATAAAATGTGCAGCACAGACAGCTAAGGAAGAAGACTTGTATGCACGCGACATGGCCTTGCCCACTTTGTTGCATTTCTCGGGGACAGGGTTAAGTTAATTGCAGGGTTTATGATGTCACCTACCCGGGAAGAAGCTTGTTGTAGTCCAAACCAGTCGTTTTTGTAGGCATTACACTGCCATAACTTTAAAAGACAATATCTCTGTTTGCATTGAACTTTCAGCACTGTAACTTTGCAGATACTGTTTATGCTCAAGCAGCAACATTACACACTAAAGTTAAAAAATTGAAATTGCAATGAACCACCCCTTTAATCTAATAGCCGCTGAACCATAGTGGAACTAACTTCACCCCGTGTCATGTGGTTTCAGATTCTTGTGAAAAAGGCTAATTGCTGTAGCCTATTATATGTCCAACTTTGGCATGGAGTCTTCCATAATTTGTAGCTGCTGCTCAAATGGTATCTTGGTAAATTTGTTGGCGATGAAATATTCAATATCTCTAATCTCCAGATCAGCACTAGCAGTTCAAACTAATATTGCGTAATTCATGTCTCTATGATGATTGGTCGATATACCAAAAGAGGCTAGCCTCTTTTTCTCAACACTCTAATGAGCTGAAAGTGAAATACTCGATGGTGACTGGATTGTTTTTATTACCAACAGAGTCTCCGGATATGGATTTGCCTCCACTTCTCTTCAGACTCACTCTATTCAGCTCGTTAGGGGAAGAGAACAGCAGCAGTGATTCCGACTTCAGTAATATTTTATGGTGTTACAATGGTGAAATTACAAACAAGAAATACACATTCTGAAAAATAAAATAAAATTAATAACTGGAAATTTTACTTTCATTAACCTTTTGAGCCCCAAACAGGAAAATGACATGTTTGAAGGTCTTTCCTAAACCATTTGGAGTATGATAGCATAGTTGTGGTATCATTTGAAAGTATTCATTTTTATTCTCAAAGTTTTAGAATGAATTTAATTTAATGAACTGAGAAATCAAATTTTCCTTGAGCTTTTGACATATAAGAGGTCATCATACTATAAGAATATCCTGTAAGTTTCAGAACGGAAAACTTCCTTGTTAGTCCAATAAAAGCTTTTATTAAAGAGATAGTTCACCCAAAAATGAAAATTTGATGTTTATCTGCTTACCCCAAGGGCATCCAAGATGTAGGTTTCTTCAGTAGAACACAAATGATGATTTTTAACTCCAACCGTTGCTGTCTGTCTGTTTTATAATGCGAGTGAATGATAACACAATTTATAAGAGTCAATAAATATGCATAGAAAAATCCAAATTAAACCCTGCGGTTCGTGACGACAGATTGATGTCCTAAGACACAAAACGGTTTGTGCAAGAAACCGAACATTATTTATATAATTTTTTTACCACTAAAACACCACTATGTCCAACTGCATTCAGGATTCACTTAGTGAGGTCTGATCACGCTTTGACAACGGCAGTGATGCCTTGCACTCATTGAAGTATATGCGCGAGACATCACTGTCGTTGTCAGAGCGTGATCAGACCTCACTAAACGAGTGCAGAATGCAGTTGGACATAGTGGTGTTTTAGAGGTAAAAAATTATATAAATAATATTCAGTTTCTCTCCTGGTGCACTCCTAAACACAAGTGAATTTACATGAGGACGTCTTGGTAAATTAACCTAACATTGCAAAATATGAGAAAAGTTACCTTGTTGAAGACAAATCCTAAAGAAACTGTGGAATCTCCTAAGTTTCTGCTGCTGAAAAAAGTCCTGCTCAAAATTTCTTTATTGTGATTCACAGCAAAAAATAAATTTACTGTAGAATTTACCCACCATTAAAATTTAACCATGATGCTTTGCAGATTTACAGCAACATGCTTTGTACAGGTTCTACAGTAAGGATTTGTTCATTTTACAGTAATAATGCTGTGAAAACTACAGAAATTTGTTACAGTGTAATGCCTGATCTGATATTAATGATTCAGATTTTGTCGGTTGTGTCAGTAAATCAAACCCGTGACTAAACGTCAACTTGTGTTGTTTCTCTTAGTAGGATTAAAATAATATGTTATTTAAATGGTGATTCAATTATATAAAGAAAGCCATCAAAAAAGCTCCCTCTGTAATCATTGGAGCAGCACACGCTGAAGCTGTCAATCAAACAGAGCGAGTTTATCAGTGACGAGTTCTGGATACGTGCAAAACTCCCATTTTATTCAACAAATTTCTTAATTATATTGCGCTCGCACTGTTAGTGACGATGAAAGAATTTGTTAGTGTACAGAAATTGAGTTGCAATGACGAGATCACTGCTTTCATCCTCAACAACATGTCTGTGATCGGCTACAATCTTCATCTCTGCAACCTTTCATGCCATGATCTATTGCAAACATAATGCCATAAATCTAAATGTAAAGTAGCTCTTTTCACAATTAGTTAACCTTGAGAGCTGTAATAGTAAAATACTAAAAGTTTTCAGAGAGTAATACTTGGCTATTTCAAATGAAAAGATATTAGCCAATCACAGCAGTGGGCCTTCCACTGATTTCAAATAAGAGGAAAAATGCCTTTTATTTAAATTATGACAATTTGGGATCATTATCATTATAAGTGACCCCCAGAAAACATTATAAAACAATAAAACAACACAGTGCATGACCCCTTTAAATACAAAAATTAATTTAGACAAGCTGAAGTTTAATGGAATGAAAATGTTTTTTTGCATAACATATTTTTCTCATTAATAATAATAATAATAAATATAGCTGCAAGCAGCAATTCGGGGCCAAGCCCCAGAAGGGGCAGTAGCGCAATACGGAGCAGGAAGAGCAAAAACAGCAGAAATTGAATGTACATGCTAAACAGCTCGTTCAGAAGGACAGGTGGAAATGAAATGAAAATTAATAGAAGTTCAGAGAATGAACACGGAATGAACTAAAAACACTTGTATCTCATTCAAGAGGAATAAAGATTAGTACAATGCTTATTTGGATAAAAAAGGTATCAAAATGACTCATTACACACAATTGTATAAAGGCACCCCACACGGGATTCAAACCCACAACCTCCGGGTCCAATGTCCATTTCTCAACTCATTGTGCCACTGTGCAGGTGAATGTTGGCACACCTGCCGAAGTTCATTAGTTCATGTGAAAATTAACTCAAAATGAAGAATTTTTATAAAACTGCACTGAATGTTATATTTAATAACTACTTTAGATCATTATGCAGCTCATCATGCTGTAGCGCAACACAGAGCAGGAAGAGGAAAAACAGCAGAAAATGAACAAACATGAAACAGCTGGTTCAGAATTACGGGCGAACATGAACTCAGAACTTATGTACATAAGCTTAGATGAAAATGAACACAGCATGAAACAAAAAGCATTTATTTCTAATCCAAGAAGCAGTAAAGGAATCAAAACACACTATTTCATAAAACCGCTCCACCTGGGATTCGAACCCACTATCTTGGGGTGCAGAGCTCATCAGGTAACTGGCTTTACACATTGAGCTACTTGAGGATGCACATTCAACAATCTGTGGAAGAGAACTTTTAGTGTAAGAAAGAATTTACAAAAAAGCATTACTTAGCATGCTAACCATATTAGCATGCTAAGCTAACTTAATGCTAATGAAGCTCATGGTTAACTTGATAGCTGAAGAGCCACATTAAAGAGAATGACAACTAGCATAAGACAACAAACACAAGCAAGGTCACATTCAGAGATGAATATCTTGGGAATGGTAGCGAATATCAAAAATCCATCCAGTCATTTCTGTGCGGCTCGGTCCAAAGATCACCTGAGCTGATTTTGGACAAAATTGGACAAAAATTGTAGGAGGAGTAGTGAAAAAATGGAATACTGTACTTTTCAAAATGGCCACTACTGTACTGGGTGGAGTCTTAATGTAAGATATTGAATGTGATCAGTATGAAGAGAGGAATCAGTTGTATTGACATTCATTTTTCTGGAACAAAGGGTTCAAAAGTTATAACCTTTACAAAAGTGAATATTTGAACTGGTGGTGGCGCTATAGACTTAGTCCTAGATACTCCAAAGTTGGTCAAATTACTTTTAATTACTATCACTACAAGCATGCCAAATTTGATAATTTTCCTTCTTATGGTTCATTGATTACCATACAGGGGGAAGAAGAATAACTACGAATTTGGACATAAAGGAATTGCATGTGATAGCTTCAGATTAGACCAGTTTTAGGCAGAATGCCTAGAACAGACACAAGTTCTGCATCTTTTCCTGCCACAGTACCTCATGCGGTCTGGACATGTGTCACACTGAGTTTCGAACCCACGATGCAGAGCATTCGGGATCCGTGGCGTAACACATTGAGCTAATCAGCCATGCAAGTTCATCAGTATGCTAAGCAGAGGTTTCAGTGTGAGAAAGAGTTAAAAAAAAAAAAAAAAAGCTTCATAGCATGTTAACCATATTAGTATGCAAAGTTATTTAATGCCAACTAAGTTTTGGTTAACCTGTTGACTGAAGACCACATTAGAAAGAATAGCAATAGTTTAGCATGCTAAGCAATTACTGTGCTAAGCTAACAAGCATAAGACAACAAACACAAGCAAGGTCACATTCAGAGATGAATATCTCGGAAATGGTAGTGAATATCAAAAATCTGTTCAGTCATTTCTGTGCGGCTCGGTCCAAAGATCATCTGAGCTGATTTTGGACAAAATTGACCAAAATTTGTAGGAGGAGTAGCGAAAAAACTGTTTTTCATTTACTTCAATATGGCAGACAGGTACATTTAAGGAAAATGGCAAATGATACATTGTCGGAATCGGCATAAGCCAGGGAATAAAATGACATGAAGCATACACATTTTGGAAAGTGTTTTCAAAAGTTATAAGCGTTTTTGAAATAATCATTACATCTGTGGAACAGTAGGTGGCGCTGTGCTGAAACTTCTCAGGTACCTTCACGACCTTCTAAAGGTCATACATACCAATTTTTGTGAAGATATGTCAAATTGTTTAAAAGATATTGCAATTTATGACAAAATTCAAAATGGCGGACACGTGATACATCCAATATTGACATTTTGAATCGGTATCGTCGGATTCGGCATGATCCAAGGAATCCATAGACACCAAGATCTTGATTTTCTGACAAACTGTTCAAAAGTTATTGGCCAAAATAGCCATTTTTCATATCTCATGACCTGTAGGTGGCGCTGTTCCCAAGTTTGGCATAGACCCTCAGACCATGGTTCTGATGAAGCGTACCAATTTTTGTTTCGATTGCTCAAAGTTTGGCCGAGATACAGCCTCTATACTAATTTCGGGTCGACCTCGTTAACTTTGTGACATCATAACCTTTGAACAAAGATGAATAAAAAAAATCTGTTCAGTCATTTCTGTGCGGCTCAGTCCAAAGATAATCTGATCAAAGATTGGACAAAATTGGACAAATTTTGAAGGAGGAGAAGCGAAAAAAACAAATACTGTACTTTTCAAAATGGCCGCTACTGTAATGGGTGGAGACTTAATGTAAGAAGTTGAATAGCATCAGCATGAAGAGACGAATCAGATGAACTAAATTTAATTTTTCTATGACAAACAGTTCAAATGTTAAAACCGTTAGAATGTTGAAATTTTGAACTGGTGGTGGCACTATAGAGTTGGTTCTAGAGACTCCAAATTTGGTCCAATCACTATTCATGAGCATCTCTACAACTGTGCCAAATTTCATCATTTTCTCATGTTCCGTTGATAGGGCTGCCATAGACTCCCATTCGGGAGGAAGAATAATAATAATAAAAGGGAAAACGTACAATTACAATAGGGGCTACAGCCCCTTCGGGGCTTGGCCCCTAATAATTAACATTTTTCTCATTAATAATGATGATAATAAAGATGCCTGTGAAAGATAGAGATACACTGGGCCCAAAGCCACAAGTCTTAAGAAGTTATGTTTGAGGATGACATACGAAAAAAATGAGGTTCAGTTTTAGTAAATCGAGGGAACAATTTACTATGTAACACTGTCACATAAAATGCATGTTTTACCACTCTATTTATTACAATGATTTTAGGTATAATAGAGTTTTAATTGGTTTACATGTGTTTTAGTCCATTTTATTCCTCTTATCTATTTAATGTGTGTATGTCTTTAAATGTGTATGGGTCTGCCTGTCATGTGACTGATCACATGACAGGAACAAGGAAGTAAGCCAGCATAAAGGAGGCAGCATGGCAAACAATCAGCCCCGCTCATTACAAACGTGATCACCCACAAGCTGGATTGAGGATTTATTTCTTGGACTTACCTTTCCAGTGCTTCACCTTAACTTCACATCAACTTCACTTGGATCAACACTTCTGTGGACTTTGTATATACACCGGTGGACACTTTCACATTGGGACTTTCAGCACGTTACTAGGACTCTTAAGGACTGTTTTATGGTGTGGTGAAAATGGACTCCCTGCTTTTAAACGGCCTAAGTTTTTCTAGTTTTATTGTGTTGTTTTAAGTTCCTTGTGATCATTGTAAAAATACCTTATTTATTCATTTCTGTTGTCTGTATCGTCTTTTTAAACACTCATAGCTGCTCACACAGTATAATCTGACCCCAATATTAATCCATGTAAACTCAACCGATTAGGCTGATCGTTACAAATATATTGTGCATACGATTTAGCCTACTGTTTTTTTTTTTTTCCCTGCATGTCATGACCATTAATTTTTTGATTTAATATAGAAATCGGAAAATGAAAAAATGCCATCTTTTTTTTGTTTTTTATTTTTTTCAAACAAAACGAAAAACAAGAATTCAGCTTGGGTTTTTTTTTTTTTTTTTTTTTTCGTTCAGGGGTAAAAAATGAATAAACGACTTAAATATTTGATCTCTAGCTACATGTGGGCAGGAATGAAACAACCCATTCTGCTGATTAGTCAACCAAACCTATGCATGTTTATCTCACAAATATTATTATTATAGTCGGTAATGTTACAGAGCCCCATGTTTGTCTTCCCCCTGTGACCTAGTTTCCCTGTTCTGTTGATTAGTTCATTTGATTCACCTGTGTCTTGTTTATCATCCCATCACCTTGTTTAGCTCCCTTTGTTAGTCATCTGTATTTATACCCTGTGTTCCCATTTACTCCTTGTTCCGTTCTTGTTGTATGTTAGACGCTAGTTTGGTGTATGCTGCCTTTGTTTATATTAAAGTCTTATATGTTTGTGGAAATCTGTTATCTGCCTCATCTCTACACCACCAGCCGTAACAGAAGAACGGACCAATACAGTTTTTGCGGCGATTTTCTTTTTGTTTGTTTTTTCCCCTTTCTCCGTCACCATGGACCCTGCTGTTGCCCTTTTGTGCCTGGAGCAGAGGGACCGCTCCCTGGAATCACACACCCTGGATTTTTTGGAGTTGGCGTGCCTCACACACTATCCAGACCGCTCGCTCTGCGTGTTCTACATCTCCAGCCTTAGTGAGCGGTCCCGGGCACGCCTCCCAGGGAGCGGTCCTCAGAAGGACTTCGCCGCACTCGTGGAGTGGGTGCTGGTAAACAACAACTCTCCGTTTACCATCTGCCCCGCGGAGGATGACTTCGCCGCCAGCCTCACTCCACTGCCAGAAGCCAGTCAGTCACCATCGACGAACGTCACAACGGAGATGTTTCACGAGCCCACCGCAGACCGAGGAGGCCAGCCCACCGCGATGGATGAGCCAGGACCGAGGAAAGGATCGGACCGTACCATCGCCCCGGAGCCAACCTCACAGCAAGGTTCTGACCAGGTGCGTGAGCCGGTAACATCATCTGACGTCGTGGGAGTGCTTGTGGAGCTCGAGGGCTGGGAGAAAAGCTCCACCCACAACACCACCACGACGAAAACTATGACTGACACTGGCAAATATGCTGAGGAACTGAAAGACATTTTTACAGCTGATTTATTTGATTGTTTCGGAGAGGTGACTTCCCATTCCCCTGATTCTCCTGTTTTTAATGATTCTCCTGAGCCTCCAGAGGACCAATCTCCAGTGTTCTCCAGATCTCCGTCTCCTGAGTTCCATGTCTGCCCACCCAGCCTCCCTCTCCCGCCTCCTCCGTCACCCAGTCTCACAGCCAGTTCCTCAGCCCCACCATCATTTCTGCCCTTCAGCCACTTGACATCTCCCACATGCCAGGTGGGGATGTCAAGCATCTTCAGGCCCTCCACTCCATCCATTCAAGAAGATCCCCTGCCTCCACTTCCAGCCTCCACGCCCCCTGCTCCACCTCGGCCTGTCGACACTTCGGCGTCACCCTGGCTCCTCCCTCCCTCGGCTCCACCGGATACCATCGGCCATACGGCTTCTCCGGGCTCCCTCGTCTTTCCGGCTCCGCCTTGGTCAGTCGTCCACCTGCCTGCATCTACGGCTCCGTCTGGCTCCTCCTTCCCTCCAGCTCCGCCTACATCCTCGGTCCCACCGGCTCAGCCTCTGCCCTCTGGAGGTCCGTCTCCTCCTCGGACGCTCGTCGCCATGGCTCCTCCTCGGTCTCCAGGACCATCGGCTGCGCGTGGGCTCCTCCTCGGTCTCCAGGACCATCGGCTGCGCGTGGGCTCGTCGGCTCTACAGTTACACCCAGGTCTCCAGCTGCATCTCCGTTGGTCGTCCCCAGGGTGTCGTCTGCCCCCAAGCCGACTCCTCCATGGTTCCCACCTGCGACTCTACCCTGGGGCCTCGTCCTGGCTGGCTTCTGGGGCAACATCTGGCTCCTGGCTACCCCCTGGCTCCTCCCACCCTCCACTCCCCCTTGGACTGTCATTGTTATGTTCTATGGACTCTTTTCTTTTGTTTTGTTGGTACTCCGCCCTCCTCCAGAACCCCCTCCCTCCTTCCTCTGGACTCTTACGGCGCGAGGACGCGCCTATTCGGGAGGGGGCGAACTGTTACAGAGCCCCATGTTTGTCTTCCCCCTGTGACCTAGTTTCCCTGTTCTGTTGATTAGTTCATTTGATTCACCTGTGTCTTGTTTATCATCCCATCACCTTGTTTAGCTCCCGTTGTTAGTCATCTGTATTTATACCCTGTGTTCCCATTCACTCCTTGTTCCGTTCTCGTTGTATGTTAGACGCTAGTTTGGTGTACGCTGCCTTTGTTTATATTAAAGTCTTATATGTTTGTGGAAATCTGTTATCTGCCTCATCTCTACACCACCAGCCGTAACAGGTAACACTTTATTTTGATAGTCCATCTGTTGATACTCTACTAGTTATCAGTACTCATATAGTAGCATGTCAACAGTGCATCAGTTGACATTCAACAACATTGTTTCAACAGACAAATAACACACATTCAGCTAACTGCCTGTAGATTATAAGGCACGTTTTAATTTCTAAACTATAGATTTTACAAAAAGTGCATGCTGACTGTCAGTATTTATTTCACAACAGGTTGTTAACTAACAGTCAGCTGACTTTCTGTAGATTGTGTTACCATCCTCTAAGTTGTCTACCAACTACTCAAAATCAGTCTGTCAGTTGAAAGTCTACAGTCATGTCAACATATGATCAAGACCATATTATATCATCCTTACTTAAGGGTCTCAAGTGCATCAAATTAATAATTATTTAACCATTTTTATCAAGATCACTAGTTTATTATCTGTTGATAGTCAACTAAACATTGGTTGTGCATCTGTTGCTTGTCAACTAGTCTAAAGTTTACATTCAGAAGATCATTAGTAGACATTCTTAACTAAGCATTCGTTGATATATCTTAGGACTATCCAATTAAAGTGAAAAACAGTTGAAAGTCTATAAGCTATAAACAGAAAACATACAGCCATCCATTAATTATATGCAAGATATTTACTGTTTAAAATGAGAAGTTAAAACCAGACTATGAACTACAATAGAACCAACACTACAGACAGTTCACTAGGGCATCAGATCTGAACAGTCAAATTATGTTGTATCAAACTTTACTTGAATTAACATTACATAAAACAAAAACAAAACAACAAAATAAAACAAACATGCTGCACTGGCAGCACTACAAATAATCAAACAACTCTCTACCATGTCATTGAAGGGGCAAAGCAACTTGAACTGTAAATTATGAAAAACAAAACATATCTACTTAATCTACTCAAACTTAGCTAACATCATGTTTCCTACATTCAGTCTTTCTTTGCAGAAAAGGGGATGAGCTGTTTGTTATTATTTTTTTATTTTTATTTTTTCAGTCATCAGTGCTAGTATCAGTGCTGGAGTCCAGCATCATGGCCTGTGGCTCCTCATCTCCAGTGGCCATTATCTCCATGTTCCCATCTGTCAAATGATAAAACAAACACAAATAATGTTTAGAGCATAACTTCACCCTCAGCTCTGCACTTTTATCCACTGCATAACTTTATAGAATGTTTATTTTTGTTAATTATTAATGTCGTGAAGATTACATTGTGTCTGAGACATTGCAGAACTACAAATAATGTGTACAAAATCTCATAGGTTTGATTTCACATACAAAAAGAAGGAAAGGCTTATCATAAGACTATCAGATCTGAACTGTGATTATGTGTAGCAAAAATGAAATGAAAAAACAAACTAACTAAAAATAATTCATTAATTCTGCCTTCCATGATAGTAAGGGGTTCTTAAACTGATCTGTGGTTACTTACATTCCTTATGTCCTTGAGAAGTCTTCCAACTCCATGTTTATGTCTTCTGGCTAACCAGTAAGGTTTTTTTAAGGCGTTCTCAGACCGATTCCCACGCATACGCCAAATTTCCCTCTTATGTGTCTGCCACGCTCTCTCAATGTTTTGAGTGTGTGTAGTCCTGTTTGAAGATCTACATAATTCTGGCTGTGGTTGACTCTCACAGGCTTGTAGCCCTCCTGAGAAAGGCTGGTGTATGCTCTCCACTCATCACTCACTACAAGACTTTCTCTTTTTATGTGCTTTTTGATGATTGGAACAAGGGTTTCCTTGTTTCTTTTTTTCACAAGGCGAAGAATTGGACATCTGCTTGCAGCTTTGATTTCAAGTATACCAAAAACCCATCTTCACTTTCTCTTCCAGGTGTTACCAAAGCGTCCTCTTGCATACTACAAAAAAAAGGATGAACAGTGTTAGAAAATAATCAAAATAATTTCTTGACCATGTAAAAGTATATTACTATGTGGCAGGACACAGAGGACTGATGGAATAAACGATGAAGCGACTACGCCACTCTGGCACTTTGCCAGAGATAATAACTTGCCCTTGGGCAACACAGGTTCGTGTGCAAAAAAATGGCAGAAGACGTGGGTAAAACAATTATGAAATTTTATTAAAGATAACGTATCTGAAGCAACAATAGAAAACAAAAATGAATAAACTCAATAAAATGCAATATGGGTGACCTGTATTCTCAGACACCGCAACAGAATAAGTACAGGAGCTGAGGCACAACAGGAGGGAGTAAGGGCACTAATAGGCCTCCACAGCACAGCACAATTTGGGTACACCTGTGTGGAAACACTCTCTCTCACTCACACACACACACACACACACACACACACACACACACACACACACACACACACACACACACCACTGCACACAGCACTTGTGAAGCAACACCACCACCAAAATCCGCCCACCTTCAGCGCTCAGCTCCTGTAACAAGAGATGGTGTGTTACAATTGAGGATAGTCACAACAAAATCACTGGTAAATTCACGAACACACTACATCTAGCATGTCAATGCAAGGGATGTGAAGGCACTTTTAACCCTTAATTATGCCTTTCACCCATTAATACAAAATCACAATATAATGAAACAAACAAAAAGAAAAGAAAAAAAAGAAGGATATTAAATCCCTCTTTTATACACAGAATAAACTTAATATACAATAAAGAATTATAAGAAGGTTGTACCAACAAAATGAATTAACCAAGAACATTAAACAAAAGAAATAAGAATAAACATTTTACAACCAAACATACAACAACAGAGGAAAACAACAAAACCAAAGAAAAACACCACAAATGTACGAAATGACAGGCAAAGCAACAGCGCCCCTGGATGATAATTTCCACGAAGCCCCGACAGCCCGAGATTTAATGGCCCATAAGCGCGAATCTACCTGTGAATTTAAAATATAAAAACAGATCAGACAGCCCAACCCAAGTGCCAGCTTATTATCACTTCCAACACATACCACTGTAAATCGGTTGAATCAGATGTCTAGCACACGTTACCATTAAGTGCACCGGTGAACCAGAAAGCTGCGGGCTCGTTCGATCAATCCGCATAAAATACGTGCACAGGGGAGGACAAGGAACCGCTGATACGCAGCAACGCAATCTATAATACAATTAACAATAACATAAAACACACTCTTTTATAAACACTAACAAACTTTAAAACCACATACCGTATGCGTGCATCCGTGAGCTCACGTCAATGGTAATACAGCACACAACGGAAGACAAGTCTGTAGCGTCAGAAAACCGCATGTATTGAAACTGCAAAAAGAAACCACGTCAACCAAGCACCAGCCGCAAGGTTTGTCCCAAGCTACAGCTCTAAACAAAGATAATACTAATGTGAAACAGCGCACTACTAACAGTTAGCCAACATCACCAAACATACCTGACCGGCGATTAGAAATGACGCAGAGCAAAGGGGCGTGACTCGTGATGCCATACCACCTGACGGCCAAATTTATACCCGTCTACTGCACCGTGATAGGACAATCAATGAGCATAACCAACCCAATCCAACAGGACGACTCACGTTAATTCTATCACAATCTTCCCCCCGCTTCTGCAACGTCGCCCCGACGATGGACAAACCCCCTAATTCCAGGGCCTAAATATTACTGATATGGCCCTAGAAGTCCCATCCTCGTTACCCACCACCCCCGCCGACCGCGGAAGACGGTGGATATTGGAATGTTGACCAGCTGTAGTTCGGCTACTCCGTCGTACTGCCTCATCATTAGACGAACCTTCTGGCCTTTGAACTGCCTCATCCCCCATCGACTGGCTCAAGTTAGATGGAGCCATCACTGCCCCCTCACCACTGGGAGGTGGTAAACAGTCCAAGGCTCCGGGGGCACTAATCTCACCTATCGATGGGGTCTCGGGTACTAAAACCCACAAATCTCCCAGCTCTGACTCCTCGGGTGCCTGCTCATCTTGAAGCGGTACAGCCTCAACAACAGGGTCCTGAATGGGTACATTGCCGAAGTCCTGTGGGATCCTGATTTTCAACAAGGATCGATGTACCTGCCTTACCTTATCCAAATCATCCACAGGGGCTATAGAGTACACTGAACCCCCTTTCTTAGGGGCTCTCACCACTTGATACACCACTGGGCTCCACAGGTCCTGGATTTTTGACCGACCTCTCACGCCAAAATCGCGGAGATAAACCAGATGACCCTCCCCCAGTGGTGCATCTCGCACTTGTGAGTCATGCCGTGCCTTACGGCGTTCCGCAACAACTCTCAAGTGGTCACGTGCCCCCTCGAAAGCCACCTGCAACCGAGTTTGATGCTCGACAACCCACTCATGCACCTTTCCTGCAGCCATCCCCTCAACCTTACCTAACAGGAAGTCCACGGGTAACCGAGGCTCTTGCCCAAACATCAGATAATATGGCGACTCACCGGTTGATTGGTGGGGGGTAGTATTATAACTAAACAGGACCTGTGGAAGACATGCAGCCCAATCCCGCTTCCTTGATGGAGGCAAGGTGCGCAAAAGGTTATGCAGGGTCCTGTTAAACCTCTCACACTGGCCATTTCCGGCAG
The DNA here is from genome assembly GCF_024489055.1 of Chanodichthys erythropterus. Classification (NCBI taxonomy): domain Eukaryota; kingdom Metazoa; phylum Chordata; class Actinopteri; order Cypriniformes; family Xenocyprididae; genus Chanodichthys; species Chanodichthys erythropterus. Next base: position 14,474,090 of record NC_090227.1, on the reverse strand, counting down.
GATGATAGGGTGTCGTTCGTGACTTCTCCACCCCATACAGACAACAAAGCTGCTGTATTAGTGAAGATTCAAAGTTGCGCCCCTGGTCAGAATGTATACGACCAGGGACTCCAAACTTACAGAACCATTCCACCACTAACACCTGGGCGACTGTTTCTGCCCGCTGATCCCGTGTAGGAACTGCCAGAGTATATTTGGTGAACACATCTGTGATCACCAACACATTCTCCAACCCTGAACTGGTCGGTTCCAACATGGTAAAATCAACGGCCAAGATCTCATTTGGCCTAGAGGCCAACAAGTGCCCCATAAAGCTAGAGGCAACTGGCTGCGCATCCTTGGCGGACTGGCAACGTTCACATTCTTTACACCATCCGGCCACCTCACTGGACATACCAGGCCAGTAGCAACGCTGGCGGACCAACTCGGTGGTACGTTCAATGCCCTGGTGGCCATGCTCCTGATGTAACCACCTCAAGACCTCAGCTCTTAACACAGATGGCAAAAGAACTTGAAGGATTTCCTCTCTTCTATCAGGGCGAAAGATTCGACGATACAGAACTCCTTCTCGTTCCACCAGTCGATCCCACTGGCGGAGCAAAATCAAACTACTCTTGGACAGCAGCTTCCGTTCATCTGGACCCGGAAAGTGTTTACCGCGCCAAAAACACACTACCCTCCCAATGTCCGGGTCAGCCTCCTGCAGTGCCCTAAGATCAGCAGCCGAATGGCTCGGAAAAACTTTAAGGGCAGCTTGAGTCACCTGATATATAGGCTCTATTCCTGCAGCTTGTTGTATCGATGCAGGAATCACAGTGGCTGGTACCAACTGCCCCATTTCCCTGCTATCAGTTGGAGGTTGCCTTGAAAGGGCGTCGGCATTACTATTACTCTTACCGGACCTATACCGAATTTCGAAATCAAAGACCGCAAGCTGGGCAGCCCAACGCTGTTCTGTGGCCCCTAGTTTCGCTGATGTCAAATGGCTCAAGGGGTTATTATCGGTAAAAACGATGCATTTCTGCCCCAACAGATACTCTCTGAACTTTTCGGTCATCGCCCATTTGAGTGCTAAAAACTCCAATTTCATTGAGCTATAGTTTGCAGAATTTCGCTCGGTGGGTCGCAGGCTACGACTGGCAAAAGCAATAGGTCGAACTTTTCCCTCTTGCTCCTGAGACAGGACAGCCCCCAACCCTCGAAAACTTGCGTTTATCTCAAGAATAAAGGGCAAAGAAAAGTCGTCATATGCCAGAATAGGGGAAGTTGTAAGCTTCTCTCGCAAGATGTCAAAACTTTTCTGACATTGCTCGGTCCAAGCGCCGGCAAACCCTTGACCCGTTACCTTTTTATGCCTGCCCCCAGCAAACTCTGCCACCAGCTTATGCAAGGGGGCCGCCAACTTGGCAAACCCCTCTACAAAGCGGCGATAATAGCTGGCAAACCCTAAAAAAGAACGGAGCTCCGTAACGTTTGCCGGACAAACCCAACTGGCCACTACCTCCACTTTACTTGGATCAGTGGCAACCCCCTGGGAGGACACCACATGACCCAAATACTTTACCTGTTCTTGGAAAAACACACACTTCCCGAGTTTAGCTTTAAGACCTTCCCGCTTCAATCGACCCAAGACCACCTCCAACCGTTCCAGATGTTGAGTTACTGAGGAGGAAAAAACCACAATGTCGTCCAAGTACAACAGCAAAGACTGATGCCGTTGGTCTCCAAACAACCTCTCCATCAAACGCTGGAAAGTGCTGGGAGCATTACAAAGCCCAAACGGCATCCTGTTCCACTCAAATAACCCGAATGGAGTACAGAAGGCAGTTTTGGGCTTATCCCCCTCTGTAACTGGAACTTGGTTATACCCGCTGGCTAAATCCAAAGTGGAAAACCAGCGGGCCCCGGTCAATGCATCTAACGTTTCCTCGATGCGAGGCAGCGGGAACGCGTCCTTCCTGGTTTTTGAATTCAACTGACGGTAGTCCACGCACATGCGTAGACTACCGTCTTTCTTTTTCACAAGGACAATAGGAGACGCATACGGGCTACAGCTTTCTCTGATCACCTGGGCCTCAAGCAGCTGGTTAATGTGCGTTTTTACCACATCATATTCTGAGGGTGGCAAGCGTCTATACCTCTGCCGAACTGGAACGTCATCTGTAAGAGGAATATCATGAGAAATCAAGTTAGTACAGCCCAAGTCACTCTCATGGGCTGAGAACACAGACTGATATCTCTGCAACAGGGTCCTAACCCGATCCTGCTCCTCAATCTCCAGGGCTGATAAATCAACAGAGTCAATCCGCTGCTGCAGTGAAGGTTCTAACACACATTCTTGGGCACCTACCATTGCAACTGTCTCCTTCACTTCAGTGACCCCTGAAGGCAAACTTACGGCATACACCCCATGTAGGGAGCCCAGCAATGTATTTGGATAGAGTAACACATCCAACAGTCCTACGTTTACAACTGGAATATAAACTGTACCTCGCACTGATGGCACCAGTGCAGGAGAGGCCAAAAGGCCAGCTGGGAGTCCAGACTCCAACGGCTCAAACAACACTGTACCCTGAGAGTACTGTTCAGAGCAGGTGGCAGCTACAATCTTCATAGTGCCGCCTGGAATACGACATTGATGACGCCCTCGCACCTTTACTCTCCCTACCTGTCCAAGCACTGGCTGACGTGTACCTTTGTGGCACTGCTGCAAAGCCTGCATCACAAAATCAGGAACCTCTACTACGGGTGGAGAATCAAACAGAGCTTGGCCATATTGACCAAACAGTTCCCGGTAACACCGGCTCAACACATTCATTCCCAGTATTCCTGGGACCTGAGCGCACGTGTCACCCGGAGGATCCTTTACTACCAATATCCCACACTCTGGCACTATTTTACCACACAACTCAACATCTAATTCCATATAACCAAGATACGGAATAGCGAGTCCATTAGCCGCACGTAGTTGGAGCCATTGGCAAAGTTTTAGACGCTCCTGACCCCAAGGTTCAAAATGACTTAAAAAACAGCTCTCGGTTATGGTAGACACCATAGAACCGGTGTCGATCAAACAAGGCACCCCAACTCCCCCAATCTTAACCACCAATTGTGGGCAGTCAGACATTAAATGTGACATCGAGCCCCTAATTACCCCAGCCGAGCTGTGGCTCAACAGCCCGGCGGGAACTAGTTTCCCGACGGCTGGCTTGGATGACGTTGCCCCCTTGCTACTGACGAAATAGTAGGGTCCGAACGCGAGGGATCAGAAGACAAGGAACCGGAAGCCACTGTGCCAGGCAGTGTTAAATTACACTCCCTGGCAAAGTGGCCAGGTTGATGGCACCGCCTACAAATCACAGGTCCATAGCGCGGGGAATGACTGCGTGAACGTGCGCCTTGAAATTGGGCAAAGCTTTGAGTCAGCTGATTCAACTGATTTTGTTGTGCTTTTAATATTTCCCGTAGTTCGCTCAATTCGGACGACGAAGACTCATTTGTAACAGAACGCTGCCCCCCCTGCACACCATATTGGATCCCATGGGAAAACGGGACAGACTGGCTACGAGCCCTCGCACCCCCCGGCAAACCCTCTTGTTCCCACCGGATCGCCTCACTACGTACTTCTAGTAGCGTGGCACTTGGTTGACGGCGGACTAACTGTTTAAGTTCACGGCGGAGAGCATTATCGACAACATGTTCGACAAACTGGTCACGCAGCAATATCGGAGCATCTAAAACAGCCCCAGGAAAACGTTGCTTTACTTTTTCCATTAGACCCATTAGAGCAAGGGAAAATTCCAACAGACTCTCCCCCTCCAACTGTCGTCTGGAAAAGAACGCTTCCTGCAGTGCTACGTGGGACTGTGAGCAGCCAAAAACCTCGCGTAGTGCGGAAAAAATCTTTTCCGGATCCCCTCGTTCAACATCAGAGCGATAGCGGATCTCGTCTCGAGCCTCCCCCTCTAAATGGTCAAATAAAAAGAATGCCTGCTCGCCAACCGACAAATGACGAGCCCGAATACAAGCCTGTGCCTCCTCAATCCAGTCGTTGATGCCAATACCAGACCTACCATTGAACCGGGGACACTTCCGGTCACGGGGTACAAACACAAATCTTTCGGACGGATTGGCACCTGAAACGACTGGAGGGGGCACAACCGGCTCTGAATCAGGCGCATGAGAAGAGGATGCACTGGAGCCAGGCAACGCGCGAGCACTTTCTAGGCGCAACCGCTCATTGTCTGCCTTCAACTGGACCACCAATTCTCTAAGTTCCCTAAGTTCTTCTTCCATTTTTAAATCGCAACTTACCACCACAAAAGGAGTCACCAAAATAGAGGAAGCTGCTCACCGCAATCCAACAGACGCTGTCGCTTTGCCTAAGAAAACACTATAAACACACAACACAGGAAAACAATAACAATCACAATTCACCTTAACAAAAAAAACAAACAAAAAAAAAACTAAATACCCACGTCTTCACCTAAAGAAACAGACCCTGCCGACTACGCCAGAATGTGGCAGGACACAGAGGACTGATGGAATAAACGATGAAGCGACTACGCCACTCTGGCACTTTGCCAGAGATAATAACTTGCCCTTGGGCAACACAGGTTCGTGTGCAAAAAAATGGCAGAAGACGTGGGTAAAACAATTATGAAATTTTATTAAAGATAACGTATCTGAAGCAACAATAGAAAACAAAAATGAATAAACTCAATAAAATGCAATATGGGTGACCTGTATTCTCAGACACCGCAACAGAATAAGTACAGGAGCTGAGGCACAACAGGAGGGAGTAAGGGCACTAATAGGCCTCCACAGCACAGCACAATTTGGGTACACCTGTGTGGAAACACTCTCTCTCTCACACACACACACACACACACACACACACACACACCACTGCACACAGCACTTGTGAAGCAACACCACCACCAAAATCCGCCCACCTTCAGCGCTCAGCTCCTGTAACAAGAGATGGTGTGTTACAATTGAGGATAGTCACAACAAAATCACTGGTAAATTCACGAACACACTACATCTAGCATGTCAATGCAAGGGATGTGAAGGCACTTTTAACCCTTAATTATGCCTTTCACCCATTAATACAAAATCACAATATAATGATACAAACAAAAAGAAAAGAAAAAAAAAGAAGGATATTAAATCCCTCTTTTATACACAGAATAAACTTAATATACAATAAAGAATTATAAGAAGGTTGTACCAACAAAATGAATTAACCAAGAACATTAAACAAAAGAAATAAGAATAAACATTTTACAACCAAACATACAACAACAGAGGAAAACAACAAAACCAAAGAAAAACACCACAAATGTACGAAATGACAGGCAAAGCAACAGCGCCCCTGGATGATAATTTCCACGAAGCCCCGACAGCCCGAGATTTAATGGCCCATAAGCGCGAATCTACCTGTGAATTTAAAATATAAAAACAGATCAGACAGCCCAACCCAAGTGCCAGCTTATTATCACTTCCAACACATACCACTGTAAATCGGTTGAATCAGATGTCTAGCACACGTTACCATTAAGTGCACCGGTGAACCAGAAAGCTGCGGGCTCGTTCGATCAATCCGCATAAAATACGTGCACAGGGGAGGACAAGGAACCGCTGATACGCAGCAACGCAATCTATAATACAATTAACAATAACATAAAACACACTCTTTTATAAACACTAACAAACTTTAAAACCACATACCGTATGCGTGCATCCGTGAGCTCACGTCAATGGTAATACAGCACACAACGGAAGACAAGTCTGTAGCGTCAGAAAACCGCATGTATTGAAACTGCAAAAAGAAACCACGTCAACCAAGCACCAGCCGCAAGGTTTGTCCCAAGCTACAGCTCTAAACAAAGATAATACTAATGTGAAACAGCGCACTACTAACAGTTAGCCAACATCACCAAACATACCTGACCGGCGATTAGAAATGACGCAGAGCAAAGGGGCGTGACTCGTGATGCCATACCACCTGACGGCCAAATTTATACCCGTCTACTGCACCGTGATAGGACAATCAATGAGCATAACCAACCCAATCCAACAGGACGACTCACGTTAATTCTATCACAACTAGTTATGAGTAATTACATGATACTTTTTAAAATTCCATATAATACAATAAATATGCTTACAATATAAGAAAATAAGAAAAAGTAAAACAAATTTGTATTAACTGATTGACAGCTTTGGGGAAAGTGATGTCCACCCTCACTACTTATATCTATCCTAAACTACGATGCACATATTGATGTAAGCTCTTTCTGGTTGTACAATATGTAACACATTTCATTATGTGCATTGCATTTAGATTACGTTACCTTGCGTTTATGGCAGAACTAGCTCTCATCAATGTGAACTATTGACACCAACTTTTTGCCTCTTTTTCTTTCTGTGCTTTTTCAGGCTTTTTACACAAATTCTTCTGAGTTTCTTTGACATCATTCTTTGACAGTTTCTTTGAAAGTGTGCTTTTTGCAATGCCATCTTGAAGCATGTCTACTTGCCGTAGATGTAAACCCTGCGCAAATCTACAAAGGATCAACATTAACAGAAATGATGACCATTAAATAGGAACAGTATATCTTCACATAAAGAAATCATAATAGCAAAGCATATTAGTAATAAACAAAGCATAATTTGTACATTTTATTTTGGACACTAGTTTTTTTGACCCTTGACATTACTGCTGAAATTCAACCATAGCAAACTAAAAAGTACAGTATAGTACAGTAACTAGAATTAATGCTCATTGCAACACAGTGTCACATCAAAGTCACCATCATAATCTTCTGTGAGAAGCCAAAATCTTTGAAAAAGAAATTGACACTTAAAATTATGGTCAAAATATATTTATATGTTTATTATAACAAGCAAAATATCAAAACATGGTCACATATTACAGGATATGCTTTTGCAAAAGAATATGCTACGCTATTGACCACAATATATTTTTTAATCCATGCCAACATAAACTATGATAACGTGTGCTGTGCTGCAATTGTGTTCTATGCACTCAAGCACTACACACATAGTGTAAAATGCAAAATATTGTACTTATGTAATAAACTTGCATTGCTTACCTATGTATGTACTTCATCCATGTGAATAGACTGCAGTGTGATTGTGAGAAGAGTGACTTTAACCTAACACTTCTTTTCAACCGTCCACATCTTTTACGTCGACACTCCCTGGGATTTTTTAAAGCATGAAATTGTATGATAAACACAGAAATGTTTTAACATGTTTTTTTCAACACACACACACACACACGCACACGCACATACAGACACACACACAGTTGTGACAGGCAGCCCAGAGAGAAACTATAAGAACCGAATTGCATCGAATTAAATACCACATATTTGATACACTTTAATGCAAAATAGCAATGGTAATGATAGTAAAATACCAACATAAACTTAATGTTGGGCTTCTAATTATAAACAATCACGAAATACACAGACACTCTTATTTTGAAATATCTGTTTTTACTACTTCCAGCCGTCGAAAATGAAAGACTTGTTTGACTTGATGCAGCGCAGCAAAGACCGATCGGCGGCTGACTTGAAGCAGTGCATGCCGGTAAGAAATGTTGTCCGACTTGAGACAGCGCTGACCATAGACATATAATAAACACTAGACGCCCCATTGGCCGCTGGACCGCACGTCAATGGCGCGCCATGTTGTGCGGGGCAACGTTCGCATAACACTTATAACTGGAATTGAGAAAAATGCCTGCTTCGTGTGCTGTTTGGGGCTGTGGCTGTACAAATCGTGGCACAATTGAAAACCGTTTACGGGGAATGACCTTTTACAGGTAAGACTGAACATTTTGTTTCTGGTTGTATTTGATCATTATATAATTGAGAGAAGTTGGCCACCGGAGTCAGTCAGACAGTAGACAATAGATAGCGATGTCACTCTAGTTAGCTGTGAAAGTTGAGACATGAGTTTACATGATTTCTAATATAGTTTTAGCTTATATGTTTATATGTTATTTTATCAACAACATTTCCTAAAGTTAAAATATGCATCTCTATTTTATAAAACCGACTTTTATGACAAGTACTCGTTACGGCTAGGTGACAGAAAATATTCTGACAAGGATTATCCATGTTGATTTCCACTGAACTAGAATTCTTTAAAAGTAATGTCACGCTCTTTGGGATCACATCAATAACAATAGCAAACTCTCTTGGTTTAACTGGAAATTTAAATTTTTGGAGAAATTCAGTATATGACAACAAATACCCATGGGAATTAAGCAACTGTCTTACTGTTACGTGAGCGTATGCAATAGAGATGAAGCACAAACGAATATCCACATATCAGGGGATTTAATAAAGAAACACGGAGCTGAAGCATAACACTACATACAAAATAACATTAAGAAGAGACAAGGAGTGAAGGGAGTGAGTCCATATATATAGGGAGTGATAACGAGGAAGTCCAGGTGTAGATGATCAGTGATGATGGGCAGATGACGAGGGAAGTGAGTGCAGGTGTGGAGAACAGGAGGATCATGGGAAAAGGAGTCCAGGAGACAAGGGATCTGTGACATTACCCCCGCCTGGAGACCTCACGCCGGTGCAAGGAGAGGGACGGACATCACCGGAGGTCTCCCGGGCGAGTCTCTGAGCCCAGACCGCCATGGCAGGTCTGGAGACGATGGCAGCCACGGCGGGTCTGGTGCAGCGGGTAGCCACGGCGGGTCAGGTGCAGTGGGCAGCCACGGCGGGTCAGGAGGCGTGGGCTGCCACGATGGGTCAGGAGACGTGGGCAGCCATGGCTGTGTTGGAAGCCCACCCACATGTGTGGCGCCCATATGTAGCTCACCCACAGGTACCTGCCCCCCCCCAAAAAAAATACTTTGGGAGGTTTAGGGAAGTCTTGGGGAGACCACGGAAAGGAGTTGATTTGTGGGCTTGAGTGGGCTCGGAGAGAGCAGGAGCAGGCTCGTGACAGGCAGGAGCGGTTGGCTCGGCGGTGGTCGGAGCGGCTGTCTCGGCGGAGGAGCATGGAGATAATGGCTCGGCGGCTGAGACTGGAGATACTGGCTCGGCGGCGGTCGGAGCGGCTGAGACTGGAGATACTGGCTCGGCGGCGGTCGGAGCGGCTGTCTCGGTGGAGGAGCATGGAGATACTAGCTCGGCGGCTGAGACTGGAGATACTGGCTCGGCAGTGAGACTGGAGATACTGGCTCGGCGGCTGAGACTGGAGATACTGGAGCGGGCTCATTGGCAGCCACTGGAGCGGACTCCTTGGCAGCTACTGGAGCGGAGAGGGCTGGAAAAGGGGTCCAGTCCATCCCCTCAAACGCGATTAAAATCCCCACTGGTACTGGAGAGGGCTCCATATATATATATATATATATATATATATATATATATATATATAGCCATACTGTGACAAAATTACATCCCGTGTCATTATAATTCGTAGTCTATTTTATGCATAATAATAATAATAGTAATATTAATAAAATAAATAAATAAATAACTAGCAATAAAAAAACGGAGTAGGCTAGTAAATCATATATTTCGCCCTCTCGAGCTATAAGCTACAGGTCCTGTAAAATAGTTCATACTCTTCAAAATAAATGAATGTATTATAGTAAAATGTTTCCATATATCTAAGCAGGCACTCGGGAAAAACGCATAGTTTCCCTGTTATGGAAGTCAAGCATGCAGCAATATTTGATTTATTTTTCATTATCTCTGCATAATTGTTTCTCGGGATCTAAACATTAATAAAGTAGTTGTGATTATAAGAAAACAAGCAAAAAATTAAAATAATAATGAATGGCCTTTCAGGCTTCCGTACTTAAAAAAAAAAATGCCTATCACGGCTTCCTTACTTTTTTTGGTTGGATCCAGAGCCGTTAAATATGAGAGTTGCGACACTCTTTGATCTCGCCGCCAAGCTGTCACGTGGTTCGTGTAGCTCTCAATAGTTCCAAAAACATGCGCGCCGTCAACCAGTTTGAATGGTTTTAAGGGAGACAGACAGCTGTAGCTATATTTGCAGCAATTATCCGTAAACATGGACGCATAATATACATTGATTATTACGCTGACACTTACATTACATACATATGATAGCTTTTTTTTCTGGGGAGTGGCGGAAACAGCATTAATCAGTATTTGTATTTCATTTTGGAGGGAAGAGGGACTGCTCCCATAACGTAAAACACATTCACAGCAACTACTGTATTTGCAGCAATTTTTCGGTAAATATTAACGCATAATACTGATTAAATATTGAATAAAACAGATTACTACGTTGACTACACTTACAGTAGTGTATTGTATCTGGAGAGTGAAAGAGAGACGGCATTATCTTCAACAGTGTGGTCTGTTAAAATGTAGGCTACTGGAGAGATGGTTACTGAGTGAACTAACAATGTTCTTAAATACGATCCATAACGTTAGCATTTCTGTTAACTGCATTCATTTCAGTATAGTTAATGTACCCATTCAGCAAGACCTTCCCTAAACATAGGCTAAACCATTCATCAGAACACACACAAATACATACAAACATATGTATGTAGTATTTAAAAAAAAAAAAAAAAAAAAAAATATATATATATATATATATATATATATATATATATATATATATATATATATATATATATTGAAAATATATATTATTTGCATGAAATATATATATATATATATATATATATATATATATATATATATATATATATATATATAAATCCCCTTTGAATTGAATTAATTTTTAATTGATATATATGATATATTTATTTATTTATTTATTTTCATGCAAATAAAGCTTTTTGAATTGAATTAATTTTTTGTGAGTGTTAAAGGGGGCTGCTCCCATAAGGTATACATTTAGAGCATGTACTGTATATATTTTTCTCATGCTTCTATGGTCATAAATATTACTAACATCCTAATGTTGCGTTATGTTAAGATACATTCACATAAACATGCACAACAAGTTAATATCAGTGAATGAAGCTGCTCAGTTTAAGTCAAGAAAGAAGTTTGGTCAACAGTGAAAAATATACAAGGCAACCAATTGCATTCAACAAAACATTTAATTATATATTATATCCAGAGAGAGGGTAGGTACATTTTCCTTGAATGTTCTGTCTTCAAAGAAACTCCTTCGACTTCCTACAGGGAGATAAAGATGGTAGAAAGCAGGCCAGAAAAGGAATATAAGTTTTCACAATAGCCATTACATTCTTCCAGCGCAGCCGTATGATGATCTGGAGACCTGGTGGTGAATCAAGAATCAGTCAAATGCTTATACATACATTGATAACAAAAGCATTCAAACTCCACACTATAAGTTTTTAGGATTGAGGTCATAGTTTGTGTTTGTGTTGGTGTTTTTGCACTTGTTGCTTTCTATTCAGATGTGTTTAATATTCTGGCCACCTCATGTAAGAAAATAAGAAACCCATCTGAACACAATGTAGTGAAACATCAGCTTTAACTATGACCTCGGTACTGAATTTACACATTTCTGGCTGATTATAAACTTTATTAAAGTAGAATTCATGGTAGAGCTTTTCAATTGAATTACATTAGATTGTAAAGGTGTTCCTAATATACTGGCCACCACTAAATAAGTGTATGCAACCTACTTACTGTGTTATTCTCTGGTACTTTAATGAACTGGCAGCTAACATGCCGTGTTGCTAACATTAACAACAAACTAATAACTGAAGATAAACGTTGTTTGACAACGAACTTGTAAACGTAAAGGTAAATGTAGCCCAACTGACGTCAGGTTATGGTAGCTAAAGTCAGTGATGTGTTGGTCACTTAAGTTAGCTGCAATTAGAGTCTGACTAACGTTATTAACTTACAATAAACATTAAAATAAAGGAGCATGGAGATACTGGCTCGGCGGCTGAGACTGGAGATACTGGTATCTCCATGCTCCAACTAAAGCTGGTTACATAAAATACAACTATTGACTAGATTCATGAGAGGTCAGGTAATGTGTTCAAATGTCAAAAATGCAGTAATTTAATCAACTTACCAGCGAGCGATCTTCAGAATCACTGAAAATGAATGGGGTTCAGCGCTGGAACTATCAGTGGCTGCGTCCGAAACCGCCTACTTCTCTACTATTTAGTAGGGGAAAAGCAGTAGGCGAGCGATTAAGTATGTCAGAAGCAAAAAGAGTAGGCGAAAATTACCTAGGTGACGTAATAATTCTCGCGAGATTCGGCCGTGCGCCTACTTAAAGTGCGTCCGAAAACTGCCTACTTACCTACTATATAATAGCGGAAAAGCAGTAGGTGAGCAATTAAGTATGTCAGAAACCTCAGTAATCATAAATGACTAGTCGAGGAGTTCCCGGATGGCCTACTACTTCTGCCAGATTCTGAAGTATTCCTCGATAGATACTTTTTTATCCCAGGAGGCCACGGGAGAGGATACGTCATAATCAAACACTTGAGAAAAGCGACGCGGATGCTGTTAAATGTGAGTATTGAAAACCAAAAACACATTTGTTGAACTACTGTAAACTGCTGAATGTGTGAAGATGCTAGACACTATTGTTGTGACTTTACTGTAAAACACGATTTATTATGTATTATGTAGATAACGGGATCTCTAGTAAACACACATAACTTAATTCTCCGAATTGGAATTACATATTCTAAACCATATACATCTTAAAGATGCTTATTAAATGTTTATTTAACCTCTGACAGGAACATATTTAAGTATTATGACTTATGAGTGATGGATTATGTATTATGAGTGATGTGTTTGTGCTGTTATTCACTGTTGTCAACACTGCTTACATTACATGAATGAAAATAATGTAAATAAATAAATCTACAGTAACTACACATACGTTTAATCTATTTTATTTGTCCATTAGTACTGTTAATAAATTAAGGAACATTTGTGTTGGATAAGAAGTGAGTTAACACATCATCAACATGTGAATGTAGATTTGAGCACATAAATCTCAGGAAACTTGTCTGATGTTACAGGGACAGATGAGCACACGTGTGTTTATCAGGTAGAGGAATGATGCCATCAAAAGCTTTGGGTGAGGATACTACAGAAATGAATACAAAGTCTATTTAAATCTAAAGTCTATTTTATTTTAATTAGTGAAGTTCCTAAACGTAATTTAGGGAGGAGCGAGCCCATCTAATCTTCCAATCAACAGCCAGAGTATATAAGCAGCTGCTTACCTCTCTTCAGTCTCAGCTGTTTCAGCATCCCTCCACCTCCCCAAACTCCACCTTCATTTCAGGTACCTTGCCCTATGTAATCACATCCTATATTTATTCACTGGGGGGTGTATCAGAGCTCGAGTTGAAGATGCTTCATCGAGCCCCTCCTCAGTGGACAGCAAGCCAAATTAGCTAACCTAATATCCTAAAGATTATATGGGCAAATGAACTCGTTAATTGGAATTTAAACAGACTTATTACAGCACTTTTCTGGTTCTTGATGTCTGTATGTTTGCTGCAGAGCTTTTGTGGAGCAGGACCTGCAAGGAAAGCTGACGACGGCATTTGTTAGAAACAAAGAGGAAAGCCTGAAACAAAATATAAAGTAAGATCATTTTGTTACTTCTGTACTTCTGTGCAAAGTCATGCCACACCAACCTCTAGCCAATCACATTCTTCTTGTGGAGACGCCAGAAGATAGTCAACTTCCTGCTGGTGTCCTAATGCCTTCTCTGGTGATGACTCCTTCTTCTGTGGATGTGGATAATTTCCTTGTACCCCTTCAAAATGAATCTCACAAGGGAACCGCAATTCCTATTGGTACTCTAGTGGCTCGAGTTTGCGTTGTAGACACTGTCACAGTGCCACAGAAATCAGTTTCGGAACATCAAGCCCTAGACCCTAGCTTATTTGACTTTGGTGATTTGCCAATTCCAGAAGTCTGGAAAACACGCCTTGTCAACACACTTTCACAGAGAGCTGGAGTTTTTTCAGTAGATGAATGGGATGTTGGACTAGCCAAGGGGGTGAAACACCACATAAGACTCAGTGATTCTAAGCCATTCCGAGAAAGATCCAGGCGTATAGCTCCGGCTGACATTGAGGATGTTCGCCGTCATTTACAGGAACTGTTGGCCGCAGGAATAATCAAAGAATCACGCAGTCCTTACGCATCCCCCATAGTCGTCGCAAGGAAGAAAAATGGCCGAATACGCATGTGCATTGACTATCGTACATTGAACTCCCGCACAGTACCTGATCAGTACACCATGCCCCGTATTGATGATGTTCTTGATTGTTTGACGGGTAGCAAATGGTTTTCCGCTTTGGATCTGCGGAGCGGATATTACCAGATTGCAATGGTGGAAGAAGAGGACCAATTTGAGAGGATGCCGCAGGGGATTACAGGAGCTCCAGCGACATTTTAACGATTGATGGAGGCTGCAGTTGGAGACATGAATCTGTTACAAGTACTGGTCTACTTGGACGATTTGATAGTGTTCGGGAGAATGAACAACGCTTGTTGAAGGTACTGGATAGACTAGAGGAGTGTGGCCTCAAAATTTCACTTGATAAGTGTCAATTTTGCCAACCCCAGGTGAAATACCTGGGCCATATTGTTTCTGCAGCTGGTATCGCAACAGACTCTGAAAAAGTGAAGGCAGTTCTTGACTGGAAAAAACCTGTAGATTTGAGGTCCCTACAATCATTCCTTGGGTTCTGTGGATATTATCGGCGTTTCATTGCCAATTATTCATCTATTGTCAGACCCTTGACTGAATTAACTAAGGGTTATCCACCAACTCAGAAAAGAAAGAAGTCTGGTAGCATTGAAGAAAAACAGTACTTCAAAGAGTCAGAACCCTTCGCTGATAGATGGGACAAAGAATGTGATGATTCCTTTGAGAAAATTATAAATTGCCTCACTAATGCCCCAGTGTTAGCTTTCGCTGACCCAAGCAAACCTTACATCTTACACTGGATTGCGAGCTTGGATGGGTTAGGTGCAGTGCTTAATCGGGAACATCCTGAAGGTCTCCGTCCTGTTGCTTTTGCCAGCCGAAAGCTGAGTCAGTCGGAACGTAATTACCCTATACACCAGCTAGAATTCCTTGCTGTGAAATGGGCCATTGTGGATAAGTTCCATGATTACCTTTACGGTGCTAAGTTTACAGTGAGGACCGATAACAACCCTCTCACATACATACTTACAACTGCCAAACTTAACGCCACAGGCCATAGGTGGTTGGCTGCGTTAACTACGTACGACTTTGATATAGAGTACAAACCCGGAAGAAGCAATGTGGATGCTGACCTCTTGTCGCAGAATGCTCAGGATTCTCAGCTTGAATGGAAGAAGATACCCCTTTCTGGAGTGAAAACTCTTTGTCGCCAGGTTTGTGTCGGTAGGAATGATGACACCTCCAGATTTATAGATCAGCTTGGGCTGATGTCTTTGCTTTTCCCACACACATTGGTGTTGGTCCACTTCAACCTTTAAGTAGAGAAGAATTGATAAAAGCTACAAGATGTGATCCGGCCATTGGGGTTGTGATGAAACAGATGGAGGCTAGAAAGTCCATGTCTGATCTGAAAACAAAAGATCCTGTCCTTATGATACTTCAGTGAGAGAGTCATAAGATCCAGATGAAAAAAGGACTTCTATAACGAATCATCCAAAGATCTGGAAAAAAAGTGTGTCAGTTAATTCTACCAGAACAGTACAGGCCTATAGTTCTAAAAGCTATGCATGATGACCTAGGTCATTTCGGAGTCGAGAGAACAATGGATCTCATAAAGGACCGATTTTATTGGCCCAGAATGGCCTTAGAAATTACACAGTACATCAAGAATTGTGGTAGATGTGTTGCTCGTAAGACAGTGCCACAAAGAGCTGCGCCCTTACAGCAGATCACGAGTACAGGCCCACTTGATTTGGTGTGTATAGACTTCTTGTCTATAGAGCCGGATTCTAAAGGAATCTCAAATGTACTGATAGTGACAGATCACTTCACCAGATATGCTCAAGCTTTCACAACCAAAGATCAAAAGGCTTTAACCGTGGCAAGGGTCCTGTTCGAAAAGTTCTTTGTGCATTACGGATTTCCTAATCGAATCCATTCTGACCAAGGGCGCGATTTTGAAAGCCAGGTCATTAAAGAATTGCTAGGGATGCTGGGTATTCGTAAGTCCAGAACTTCGCCGTATCACCCACAAGGAGACGCCCAGCCGGAAAGGTTTAACCGCACACTTCTGTCCATGCTCGGAACTCTCGACCCAGACAAAAAGTCAAGGTGGAGCCAGTATGTATGCCAGCTGGTCCATGCATATAACTGCACCAAAAATGATGCCACTGGTTTTTCGCCTTACTACTTGATGTTTGGCCGAGAGGCAAAGCTCCCCATTGACTTGTGTTTCGGAATATCTCCTGAGGGTGAAGATGTTAAATACCATCAGTATGTGTATCAAATGAGGCGAGAGTTGAAAAGTGCTTATCAACTGGCAATGAAGGAAGCATCTAAAAATCATCAAAGAAACAAAAAACACTATGATTCTAGAGTGCGAAATCAGACTCTCGAAGAAGGTGATCGAGTGTTGGTGCGTAATCTAGGGCTCACTGGAAAACACAAGCTGCAAGATAGGTGGAATCCATTGCCTTACCTGGTGATAGAAAAGCTTCCTAACCTACCTGTTTACAGAGTGAAGCCTGAACAGGGATTAGGTGTTGTGAAAACGATACACCGTGATCACTTACTGCCAATTGGTTATTTAGTGAGGCTGCCTGTGAATGTTCCCCAAACCCCAAAAAGTCAGAGGCCGATGACTCGAGCACAAAGGGCAAAAAGATTAAGAGAAACTAATGAACAAAGTTCAGCACAAAGTGGTAACTATGAAGAGCAAGATGAGTGGAACCTTGAGTCTGAAGAGGAAGATCTTTATCCCTTACCACAACTTACCTTTCAAAGAAATGGGTTATGGGATAGACCCGTTGAGTCTGAGAATGACTTACCTGCTCCAAATGATACCCCAGTTGTCACTGTTGAAGGACCTCCAGTTCCAGAAGTATCTGAGGAAGAGGATGAACAAGAAGAGTTAGTTCAAAGTGGAGAAACAGAGAATCTTCTATCACCTGTCCCGGAACCTGTGGTGGACACAGAATTAGAAGAGGGAGACTTCCTTGTTTCTAGTGTCTTGGATAATGAGGTGGAGTCTATCTGTGAACCAAAAGAACGTAGAAAAGTAAAGCCTGTCATCCGCCTTAGTTACGATGAACTTGGAAAACCAATAAACAGACCCATTACAATAATACATAGGGGTATGATGATTCAGATCTCTTATCAATAAGAACTTTGATAAGCTTCAACTTTGATTCAGATCTCTTATCAATAAGAACTTTGATAAGCTTCAACTTTGATAAGCCCTTACCTTGTATCTTGAAGGCCCCCTTGATATTTAACTTTCTTACTTACCTTTCGAGGTGTAGATAATTGAGTGCCCTTAAGTCTCATGGGGACATGAAGACCTTCTAGAAGGGGGAGGGTGTAGCCCTGTTGGAAAAAATACATTTTTATTTTTATTTTACTTTTATCAAGATTTATTTTTGTATTGTTTTTGTGTTTATTCAATATATATTGTATGTGCTCTACTCGTGAGTATTAGAAACATAACTTTATATTGTTGATGATGTATAAAGTTTAGCTAGGCTCTGATTGGGTAATTTTACATGTCAGTTCGGTTTGAGATATGTGATTGGTCATAGGGGGCGGGAGGAGAGAGTGCGAGAGAAGTGGGGACGAAGATGAAACGGAGAGTGACGCAGTTATGGATATAGTGTTAATTCGGTTATAATAAGTGACCGAAGTGAGTGAAGTGAGTTTATGTAACTTCGTACAGAAGTTAGTTTTGAACTCCTGCCACCTTTGTAATCGTGCGTGCATGTAATGCAGACACGGGGCTGTGACGCACTTATTATTAACTGAATCGGAATAACCGGAGACTGAGCTCCTCCGGCCGCGTTGGATTCCCATATCCAGGAAGCGCTTCAGGTAGCCTGGAATTCCTGAAAGCTCCCCTGGCATCGCTGGATTCCCAGATCGGGACCGCACGGTGATGTTATTTCCAAAAACTGATCCATTCGATGGACTTGTATATGAGCAATCGTGAGTAATAACGTTGTTTCCCATCACTGTTGGCTCTATCAAGAGTGAAGCGGCAATATTGTTTTTATGCCTCAACGCACACAAGCGTCGTTCAGGCCTGCACCGTATTTTATTTATTTATTTTGGTTTTGATACATTTACAGTCTGGGCCCAGTGAAGTTTACTAACTGACAGAAAAGTAAAGTGGTGTAAAAATGTGAAATAGACACAAAGTGAGTCCTGTAAAGTTATATATTGTGAAAAACACATTGTTTGAACATTCAATTTCTCAGTTTAAGTGAAAATTCAAGTAAAAGGCAACCAATGATTATTTGAACATTTGATTCTTTATTTATTTTATCTTCTGTCTAGGTTAGCAGGTTGTGAGATTACTGCATTATTTAATTTTGAAGGCTAACCAGTAAACGAACCCAGGGCACTCTAAACATAGGGACGTATAGAGTGCTACACTTCTAATACATAAATCAAATGAAACTGTTAAAATGACTGCTTTTGTATTATATTTGTGCATTATTGTAGGATGTGAATGTCCTCAGACTGGTGTGAGCACTGAGGATGGAGAGCCACAGCAGATCCTGGGAATGGTTCAGTGTCATGGACGAGATCCTCCATCACTCCTCCTTTCAAGTGACTCAATCAAGGACACACTGGAGGAGACGCTGCAGAGATCGAACCAGCAACCTTCTGCTGACCAGCTCAGTGGTTTAGACCACAACACCACAAATGTAATGAAGCTACAACAAAAATTAGCAAGTAATTGTAAAAATATGAAATGAAATATGTCAAGAAACAGAATGCTGACATGAATGAATTGTAAAATGTTTTAATCTGCTGATGGAGAACACATGAATGTTTGCAGCAGCAGATTGTCCTGCACATCTTCTCCCACTCCTGCTTCAAGGTTGAGGGGTTCAGGCGTCCATCATCATCATCATCCTCTGGATCAACTATGTCTCCATTGAGAAGAGCAGCAGTGAGGGACATGATGATGAAGGTGTTCATCAGCTGCTTGATCAGAATAAAGCAGAATTGGCACAGCTGTGTTGAGATGGCAGCAGGACTGTAAATACGTGATTGTTAGATCAATACATTTGAATAAAGCTTTGTTTTATGTGTTGTTGACTTGTATATGCATTTATTTGTCATTATTACTTGTATTATTTCACTTTTTTTATTAATTATGCTATTATTATCATCAGTAAATGTATATATTTTATTAAGCAATGGATAAATGCATGAATTGACTGTAAATTGAGATATATTCACATCAGCTGTATTTGTCTAGTGTGTGTTCATGCACAGCTGTCATATGACAAAACATTACATTTTGCTTGTTTTACTAAAGAAGTAATATGAAAAGTTATATAATTAAGTTTTGGTCAGCATTTATCATTGTTATTGTGTGCAAGTGTTGGGATGTGCTAGCAGAGCAATTCATTCTGGAGTAATCTTAATTTTAAGTAGTTGTACTTACATTTTTTGAGTATAAAATCTTCTCCAAAGGCGAGATCTTTGAGCAGCTGCTGATGTCTTCTTTGGCTTCAGACATTGCTAACACTGAGAAAAACTGCTCTAGGTAGGGTTGAGTTACTGGTGCTGTGAGGTGTTAGTGCACCTGTCACTCATATCTTTATTTTTATTGCAGGATCTACAATTACATCAGGGAAATACCATACTTGTATCTTTAACAATGAACAATAATAATGACAAAAAACAAAAAAATATGGGTTTGTATACATGATAGTTTGAGATTATATACACAGACATAAAACATGACAAGATTAAATATTTTGAATACATCATAATGCATAAAAGTTATTTATTTGTTTATAATTTATAAGCATGAGGGATGAAACTAAAGCTAATTCAACAAGAAAAAGAGGAAAACAAATGAGATTTATGGCACTTTTGCTTGTGGATTGACATTTTTACATATAAAATAAAGAAATTAACAATATATTCACGCGAATTTGGGTTTTTGTAACAAAATATAAACTCACATCAGTAGTTAAAAATATAAGAACTTTAAATTAACCCTCATGTGGTGTTCAAAACCCTGTAACACTTGTGGTGCTCCCGGTCAAAAATGACCGGCCCATAAAAAAAAGCTTATAAATCACTCATTATACCATATTTTCACCCAATCTTGGATTCAATCTTTTTGTCAACATGTTCTCTTTCAATTAGGACTGGTTTTATATTTTGATTTGCATCTGAATAATCATAGGCCTCATTTATTTGAGAGTAGGCATCTCATTTTTTGAGTATTTTTTTTTTTTTTTAATTTTTGAATAATTTTGGAAATATTAAATAAAATCCGAAGAAAATTGGTATTGTTGATCACACTAGTCAACTTAAAATTTTCACCAGGAATTTTGTTTTTAAAAACTTTTATTTGGTATAAAATGGTACATTGTCACACTTGTGGTGTTCCCGGTCAAAAATGACCGGCCCATAAAAAAAAAGCTTATAAATCACTCATTATACCATATTTTCACCCAATCTTGGATTCAATCTTTTTGTCAACATGTTCTCTTTCAATTAGGACTGGTTTTATATTTCTGTTTGCATCTGATTAATCGTGGGCCTCATTTATCCGAGAGTAGGCATCTCATTTTTTGAGTAATTATTTTTTAATTTTTGAATAATTTTGGAAATATTAAATAAAATCTGAAGAAAATTGGTATTGTTGATCACACTAGTCTACTCTAATGTTTCACCAGGAATTTTGTTTTGAAACTTTTGTTTTGTAAAAAATATGGCACATAGTCACACTTGGGGTGTTCCCGGTCAAAAATGACCGGCCTATAAAAAATAGCTTATAAATCACTCATTATACCATATTTTCACCCAATCTTGGATTCAATCTTTTTGTCAACTTGTTCTCTTTCAATTAGGACTGGTTTTATATTTCTGTTTGCATCTGATTAATCGTGGGCCTCATTTATCTGAGAGTAGGCATCTCATTTTTTGAGTAATTATTTTAAATTTTTTGAATAATTTTGGAAATATTAAATAAAATCTGAAGAAAATTGGTATTGTTGATCACACTAGTCTACTCTAATGTTTCACCAGGAATTTGGTTGTGAAACTGTCAATCTTTTTGTCAACTTGTTCTCTTTCAATTAGGACTGGCTTTATATTTCTGTTTGCATCTGATTAATCGTGGGCCTCATTTATCTGAGAGTAGGAATGGTCAAAAATGGTCAAAATGGCCGACCATTGAAAGTGAATGGGAGAGACTGAAAATAACAGAACAATTTAGTTTTCAGGAGCATGTTCATTATTTTCATGTACACATATGAGCATATGTGCTTGCAAACATCGAGCCCTTGGACCTGTGCATCTTTCGATACATTTATACACACGCTACCCAGACACACACACGTTAAAACACACAAACGTTTTTGAGTATTACACACATTCTTTTCCACAGAGAGAAATTTGACCCTACCCTAACCTGCATCTAATATACATTTATCCATCTGACATTACCACACACACACACACACACACACACACACACATACACACACACATACAAACACAAACTGGCCGTGACTGCAGTGACCCCGCTTCAAAAGAATCTTTCTTTCATGTTCTTGTTAAAACACGTTAAAACACACAAACTTTTTTGAGTATTACACACATTCTTTTCCACAGAGAGAAATTTGATCCTACCTTAACCTGCATCTAATATACATTTATCCATCTGACATTACCCCCCCCCCCCCCACACACACACACACACACACAAACACAAACTGGCCGTGACTGCAGTGACCCGGCTTCAAATGAATGACAAGCAAGGTGCTGTGAGGCATTTATATATGCCTGTGGTATCGCATGATGTATATTTGTAAATATTGTCTAGTTCTGTGTGAGAACCTCACAGTTCCAAAACAAAATGTTATAATATTTTGTCTGGAAGCTGTGATGAAACAGGAACATGAAAGAAAGATTATTTTGATGCGGGGTCACTGCAGTAACGGCCAGTTTGTGTTTGTGTGTGTGTGTGTGTGTGTGTTTGTTTTACGGCTTATAAGGACAGATTTCAAGACATTTCACAGAGCTATGAGGACCCTCCTGTTTAGGAGGACAGTTGGCTGTCCTCATAAAAATAACCCATATAAAACCTTTTCTAAGCATGTTTTAATACCTAAAAAGTGGTTTTCTCAAAAGTCTTTGTATACCAAAAACCTGACATATGTTGTATATTTGTGTGTCCGCCACTGCCCCCTATCGGTTGTCGTGGTCCCTGCATGCAGCGACACACAAGCGCGGGAAATTATACACAACGCGGGACTTTATACACAACGCGCGAAATTAGACGCGAATTCAACACTGCGCATGCTCAGATTAGCATTACTCATTTTGATTGACTGGATGGGAGAGAGCTTCGACTATCAACAGGTGATTCAATTTCCCGGGAGTTCTGGAAGTGCACGTTCTGGAGAAAAGGTAAGAAATAAATTATAAAACGTTTTAATAGGTTCGAATGATAAGTATGGTTATGGTTATGGTTATGGTATTTAGCAGACGCTTTTTTTCCAAAGCGACATACAAATAACAACAATACAGAGTTAAACTTAGCAGTAAAACGGGCCATTCCACGAAATCAGGGGCTTTTCAACTCTGGCAAATTAAAAAATAAGTTTAATCGATTTGTTTTAAATATCCATGAAATGAAGACCACTTAAAAGGACAAGAAATTGTATTGTGCCATCTCAGGCTATGTAATTTTTTATTTTATGACTACAAAACCTCATGTCTTGATTATTTTTGTCATGCCTGCCCAGGTGAAAACATACTATAGTAATCTATAGTGTTTTAGAATCATACTATAGTAAATTGTAGTAAATTGTACTGTATATATATATATATTATAGTATTTACAATACTTTGTTAATGAATGCTACAGCATACAGTAGTATTAACAAAAGTGAACTGATAATCTGTTATGAATGCTGTAGTATACTTTAGTTTTTACTACAGTAAACTGTAGTGTATTGTAGTATAATATACCCTATAGTTGTAGAAGTTACTTAGTACAATATTGGGCAACGTAATTTGATTATATTACTATAGTTGTTAAATTACCACAGCAACTATAAACTTACCACAAGAAATTAATTCAAGTACTTTACCATAGTATGGTTCCAAAACACTATAGTATTTACTATAAATTACTAGAGTATGTTTTCACCTGGGTATTACAGACACATGCGTAACTATACAATAGTTTTAATTAGAAGTATGTTTATAGTTTTCACATATTTGAGCATATTAACAGGACTGACAACTGTAACAGAACTGACAAGACACATTCTTCAGTATACTCTGCACATATTTGTTTACATAATATTGTAAAGTTTTACTTTTTTAAATTGCACATTACATTTCTAAGAGATCTAAAGCCTGGTTTCACAGACAGGGCATCTTGAGACAAAACAATGACACTGATATATTTTATATTGATATATTTTAAGATATGTCAGTGCAAGTTACTTTCAGTTAAAACAGCTCAAACATGCATTTTAATCTGAGACTATCTTAAGACTTGTCTGTGAAACCGGAAGCTAATGTTTTAGGGTATTGAAATTAGACCCTTGTGTTCATCTGTCTGTGTATGTCCCCTCACAGAACTTAAAATATATTGATATACTGTTTACATGTTTGTTCTTAATTTCCTTAGCAAATTGTGTCATGCCACGGAGAACTACTCCCCTTCAGGATGCCATTAATCACATCCTTGAAGGAAGAGACAAGAATTCAATGTTAGAAATCAAATATATTAATCCAGTTAAAGGTGAGTGACTTTGACACACTGCAGGCTAGACTGATGGGTTACACTGCACTGGTTCTTGAATTGATATTATGACCAGTGGTTTTCAGTCTGACTATTAATTGTACAAATATCAATATAAATTAAAGTTGTTAATAGTATTTTAATAATATTTTAGTTAAAAGTGGGCCTGTCTGTTGCTGTATTCTACACTTGGACATGTATTCATTATTCTACATGTAGAATAGTGGATAGTCTGCTACCCCTGTGTCTAATAATGTTGTGTCCGCAGGTCATGGTATCTTCACTTTAGCTGTTTTCAATCAAGGAGACTTCGTGGTGGAGTACAGAGGGGAGCTGATTGATGCAGCTGAAGCTGAACATAGACGTAAACTGTACCACAATGCATGTTCGATCTTCATGTTTGACTTCATATGGAAGCGGAAGACATGGTGGTAGGTTCAGAATGACTAATATGTTTAGATTTCTATAGTGAAAAGTCAGGATTTCTGAAGTAAAACTCATGTTCTTAAACTTATCAACTATGCATCGAACAAATTTACTTGCATTGGATGTTGGCATTAGTGTAGTTGCTTACAAATGAATGTACAATCTGTTTAGTGCATGATGTTTGTAAATTTGCAGTATTGATGGAGCACTTGAAGATGGGTCATTTGGGCGACTGGTAAACGATGAGCACAAGGCACCGAATTGCAGAATGAAGTTGATCGAAGCAGAAGGGAAGCCACATCTCTGCCTTTTTGCACTGAAGGAAATTACGGCAGGAACTGAAATCACTTATGACTATGGTGGGAAAGAATGGCCCTGGCGTAAAGAGGTGAGTCATTTTGATTTTTTTCCTATGAATTAGTGTCACAGTTTAAAGCCTATGCTTCTAGACATCTTGATAACAATGAAATCATCTCTGTCTTAAAAGCTTCTGTGTGTTAAGCTGTGTCAGTTTCATGATGCCACAGAGAATACACAATACCTATCGCTTGTTAGTGCCAACAATTATAACCAAAAAACAGAAGTCACTTCTTGGTGGTATTAAATCTGGTTTTCAGTCAATCGTGTCAGGTTAATCTTGAACTTGCATGACTCTCTCAGGTGATGCCAGCAAGCTTACCTGTATGTTTTGTCCTGTATGTTTTGTAGATTCCCCCTACTGTTACAAGCACTGCTGCCCAAGAGTCTATTAAAGACCGTTTTCAAGACCAAACCATGTCATCCACAGTCTCTATTGAAGGTCAGTGACTGTTTGACTTATGTTTTACATTAGTTATGGTGGGCAAATAAACGTATTGTGTCTATAAAGGATGTGAACCAGTGATGGTGTGGTGGCTTCTAGAGTGATGCACAACCCCACCCTCCCTGGCCTTCCTCATATTCTTTTCTGTGTTATACAGGGACCAGAGAGAGACCAGAAGTCCAGTCCTGCAATATAACATCAGGCAGTTCTGCTTGTGAGGTGAGGTTGAATACGGCTGTCTGTTTTACAACAATGGCACTTTAGTCAGTTCAACTGTACAATAACACAATTGTGCAGGTGATGTCCAAGTTCACATGTGCATTTTTCTGTTTAACTTGTTTAGACACAGCTCAGTGGTGCAAGCATCCCCTCTGGCCAACACTCCGTTGCAGAGCTTGGTGACCACGCCCATGACGTGGAACCCAATGTTTCCTCTACAGACTTATTCAGAGGTGAGTCCCTGCTTGAATAAGCAATGCCTGGTAAATACTGGGGTCTTGCAAAGCATTGTGCCTTCATGCTCTGTGTTCTCTTCAACAGACACTGAGTCGAGAGCAGAGTGTCAGTCATCCAGTCCCGCACCAGACAGCCCTGAGCATGAGGTTAGTTTGAATTCAGCTGTTTATCATGGCATGTATGAATGAGGGTGTCCGTCTTAGGTGAAATGAACACTATATCAGCTGATGCCTGTTCATCTTTGTATATTGCTGTTCTTTTTTTTTTTTTTTTTATGTTCATTGTGTCAGAGGTCAATGTGGCACTTCTCCAATCCCCTCTTTCGCAGAAGAAGTTGGTGTCCAGCAGCAGGAGGCGTCACCCCCTGTGTTCTCAACAGACCTTACCAGTGGTCAGTTAAAGTTTTGAGTAAACTTCTGGCAATGCATGGCATCCCTGAGGGTTTGCAGCATGAAAAACGTGGCAATATCAGGCCATTTATAGATGATTATTTTGTGTCTTGATGGATATTTTGAGTAGAATTTTTGTCTGTCAGGGATGTGAGTTGAGTATGTTATGCCTATATGTGGTTATATGACTTGAGGAAATCCAAGCACTGAATCTCCCTGTGTTCCCTTGTACAGAGACCGAATTGAGATCAGCGTGTCAATCATCTGGAGCCACACCAAACGACTCTGCTTGTGAGGTGAGTTTGAATTTACCTTAGTTTTGAAATTGACCAATGTTAGAAGTACTGTGATGTTCCATGGAACACAATTTCCAGTGTTTTAGTAAACGTCTTGCAGCTGTGGTGGAAATGTGCTCTATTCAGTATGGATGGTCTTTTCTAACCACGGTGTCCCCCCAACACTGGTGTTTTTCTGAGTGTGCCACACACTGGGACTTCAACAGTGGAAGACTCAGGGTTTGAGCATGGGTGTCATTACAGGTCCGAGGGACAGTGTCCTTGCATACCTTGAGTCTGTCTGTGTCACTCACACACGTGCACAGATGTTCAATTTGTACTTTTTTACCTGTACTTTAAACTAAATTAATTAATTTTCTTACAATTGTTTTTACATTTCTTGCTTTACTTAAATAGATAGTCCAGGGTTAATAAACCCTTCCCTTGCTGTTAGGGGTGGCAGTGCTGTGGCTAGGAAGAAGAATAATAATTGTTACAGCATTGGCCGAAGTTGTAGGCTAAAGCTATCTGAATGGGACAGGGAAACGACACTAAAATGGAGTTTCCTTCACCTATCGGTTTGCAGAAGAGAACTTGGATATTACCTATATGTTTATTGTAAAGTTGTACTAAGAGTTTAAAGCCACCATGTTCTAAATTTTTTGCAACTATGTAGGATGACAAAAGAAAAATTTAAATTATTTAAATACCAACACACACACACAAAAACATACTATTCTAACTATGGGGTAAATAATGACCAGAAAACATTTCATTAAAATAATAAAAAAGGTAAACAGTAAAAAACTGTATAGATATGCTATTGTCCAAGTAAAGGAGCTTATACCATAAACCACTGCAAATTTAATTTTCTAATGCTGTCAAAATAATAATTCACATAGCTCCTTTTTGAATTGATGATAAAGACTGACTTAACTTTTGCATTGAGCTAATTCAAATTCCAATGTGGAGAAAAAAAAAAATCATTCCTTTCTACCCCTGCTGTCATTTTACTGGAACAAAACTTCTCTACAGGTCCGGAGGAACTACATGATGTTTGAAGCACACCATTGCTATAAAAATGAAAATGCCAACGGGAATCTCTACCGATCAAAGGCTTCACGTAACACTAAAAGCTAAATGTCAGGGTAAATCAACCTATAGACCTGTTGTTTTGAGGTTACCGAATGCTGTCAATGGGAAGAACAAGAACATTTTTTCCAACACAGACTAAAAGCAAAACAGCAGGTAACACAATCTGATAGGGGAGGGGAAACTCCATTTTAGTGTCGTTTCCCTGTCCCATTCAGATAGCTTTAGCCTACAACTTCAGCCAATGCTGTACCAATTATTATTATTATTCTTCTTCCTAGCCACAGCACTGCCACCCCTAACAGCAAGGGAAGGGTTTATTAACCCTGGACTATCTATTTAAGTAAAGCAAGAAATGTAAAAACAGTTGTAAGAAAATTAATTTAGTTTAAAGTACAGGTAAAAAAGTACAAATTGAACATCTGTGCACGTGTGTGAGTGACACAGACAGACTCAAGGTATGCAAGGACACTGTCCCTCGGACCTGTAATGACACCCATGCTCAAACCCTGAGTCTTCCACTGTTGAAGTCCCAGTGTGTGGCACACTCAGAAAAACACCAGTGTTGGGGGGACACCGTGGTTAGAAAAGACCATCCATACTGAATAGAGCACATTTCCACCACAGATGCATGATGTTTACTGTATCTGTTCAACTTTTTATAAACAGCAAAATAGTGCAAGCATCCCCTCTGGCCAACACTCCGTTGCAGAGCTTGGTGACCACGCCCATGACGTGGAACCCAATGTTTCCTCTACAGACTTATTCAGAGGTGAGTCCCTGCTTGAATAAGCAATGCCTGGTAAATACTGGGGTCTTGCAAAGCATTGTGCCTTCATGCCCTGTGTTCTCTTCAACAGACACTGAGTCGAGAGCAGAGTGTCAGTCATCCAGTCCCGCACCAGACAGCCCTGAGCATGAGGTTAGTTTGAATTCAGCTGTTTATCATGGCATGTATGAATGAGGGTGTCCGTCTTAGGTGAAATGAACACTATATCAGCTGATGCCTGTTCATCTTTGTATATTGCTGTTCTTTTTTTTTTTTTAGGTGCATTGTGTCAGAGGTCAATGTGGCACTTCTCCAATCCCCTCTTTCGCAGAAGAAGTTGGTGTCCAGCAGCAGGAGGCGTCACCCCCTGTGTTCTCAACAGACCTTACCAGTGGTCAGTTAAAGTTTTGAGTAAACTTCTGGCAATGCATGGCATCCCTGAGGGTTTGCAGCATGAAAAACGTGGCAATATCAGGCCATTTATAGATGATTATTTTGTGTCTTGATGGATATTTTGAGTAGAATTTTTGTCTGTCAGGGATGTGAGTTGAGTATGTTATGCCTATATGTGGTTATATGACTTGAGGAAATCCAAGCACTGAATCTCCCTGTGTTCCCTTGTACAGAGACCGAATTGAGATCAGCGTGTCAATCATCTGGAGCCACACCAAACGACTCTGCTTGTGAGGTGAGTTTGAATTTACCTTAGTTTTGAAATTGACCAATGTTAGAAGTACTGTGATGTTCCATGGAACACAATTTCCAGTGTTTTAGTAAACGTCTTGCAGCTGTGGTGGAAATGTGCTCTATTCAGTATGGATGGTCTTTTCTAACCACGGTGTCCCCCAACACTGGTGTTTTTCTGAGTGTGCCACACACTGGGACTTCAACAGTGGAAGACTCAGGGTTTGAGCATGGGTGTCATTACAGGTCCGAGGGACAGTGTCCTTGCATACCTTGAGTCTGTCTGTGTCACTCACACACGTGCACAGATCTTTACTTTTTTTTTTTTTTTTCACAAAATTACTTTAGTTTCTTAGAATTGTTTTTACTTTTATTTACTTAAATAGACTAGGGTAATCAACCTATTTCCTTGCAGTTAGAGGTTATGTAGTGCTGTGGCTAGGAAGAAGAGAATAATTCCTTTCCCCTATCAGCTAGTTACCCGCTGTTTCACTAGTGGTCTGTATTGTAGAAAATTGTCTCATTCTTCTACCTACAGCACTCGCTGTCTTCAAACAACAGGGCTATAGGTTGATTTACCCTGGGCCTGGAATGTAACTTTTAGTGTTAAGCAAAGCCTTTGTTTGTTAGAGATCCCTGTTACAGATAATCGAAGTTAAGCAGGGTAAATCTAAATTTGGCTTTGGACACAGGTTCAGAAACTAGATGTGTTGTTTTTTAAATGCCAGATGAAGGTTTTCTTCATTATTTAGAGGAATTGTCTGCTTTGCCATCATCATAAGAGTTCCAAGTAGAAGCATATCTCTCTCTTGTGTGTGATGAGTGATGCCCCAACAGTTAGCCAACAGTTAGCCAAGCTTAACATAAGTCACAGGAATTGAATAGATATGCTTTGCTATTATATCTCTCTAGTAACTTTTCCCCCTTTTCATCTCTTCTGAAGGATTTGTAGAAATGGTTGTGTGAAAATAAAATAGCCAAATGTTGTTTTTTTTGTTGTTTTTTTTAATTCATGATATAATTTGTGTATGTAAATGTGTTTTTTATTTCATGTTTTAAATGTTTTTTTGTTTTGTTTGTTTTTTTCTACAGTGTACAATCCATAAGCTGGTTTTTGAATCGGTGAGAATTGACAAATGCTGGATATGCCATTCACCTTTGACATCTATCAGATGGCACGGTGTAAGATGCAAACGTAAGTGTGTTATTCATCTTATTTTAATTAATGCATTTCTCAGTATACCATAAGTAGTTTAATTTCATGCCATGGGTCAGTTCCAGGCTCACACCTATAAAGCATAAAAACATGTTGCTTGAATGTTTTCAGTTCAAACCATTGCGGTGGAAAACACTGTAGTGGCAGATACTATGACATACCACAGAAGTGAGTTTGCAAGCTGAGGCCTATGGCAGAGAACAGAGAGCATACTGCAAACTAATCGTCTTTTTGCAAAATTGCTAAGCATTTTTGGAATCAAAAAAGGCCATTGATGTGAAGTGATCATTTTTATTTTGGGGGGGTCAGTGAGTTGGAGAAGCCGCATCACAAATCTATCACGCAGGGTTTCCCTATCCCTGGAGACATTCGCCTTTGGATGTTGAACAAGTCCTTAATTCATTTGCTATTAGCATTTATATTTTTAGACTATCTATATTGTCCTATTGCTCTTTGTTGATTAGACTTAGCCCTAAGTTAGGCTACAACCTTAAATTGCAAATGTTTCACTCTTTCGTTCTGTTCGCTGCAGCTTGGTTAAAAGAGTCTTTCATGGACTTTATTCATTTGCAGTGTTAACCCAATTGCACAATGAGCGAAACACCACTGTTTAAAATTCGTCTGTACAACAATTCAACAAACTCATTTGTGACGTTATCATATTCTTGGTTTGAACCGCTACTGGAACATAGGGCAATGTTTGTGCTGCTTCGTCAGCATTTCTAAAGATTAGCTTGGCTGAAAAGCATAATGTACAAACGTTTCATTATGTCTAAGTGAGAATCAACAAATACAAAATACCCTCAAGTCCGTGGTGCGCTCAGGTCATTGCTGAAGTCACTCTGTAATTGCGCAGATGCTCACAAACTTCGAAGATGATGTTAAACCCTTCGAGCAAACATTGCATCAAACTTGGAAATTTCTTAGAATGTCTATGTTCTTAAAGTATCTGTCCAATAAGCATTCTCAAGTGTTTTTTTTTTTTTTCCTCTAACTTTATGCCTTCCAGTAAGTCACTGGGCCTATCTTTAGACGAGTTGATAATAGATCGAGTAGGCTTTTCGAGTTGACTTCGAATTTAGTTTGGCTAATTGTGATGATAATTTAATTTATGTAGGACAAACATTTCAACATTTCTATTCCACATTAGATCATTCTGCCAGAAGTCTTTGGGTCAAGGATGCATTCTGAAACATAGCCTATATGTCCTCACACCTTGCCTATTACACATAAAAAAATAAATAAAAAAAAATGTCTGTTTTTACAATAACAATGTTTTATAATCAGAATCTCAAACCTCTTGATTGTTAGGATGATGCCATATCATATTTGTAATTTTAAATCTGTTTGTATCTGGAAATCCCATCAATTTACAGCAGTCATTTTTAAAAAAAAATCTGCTTTTCATTCTAAACTCACTATGCTTTTGTTTTCAGTTAACTTTATGCTTATGTTTATTGGCGTTAGTGAATTTAATGTGTGGGATCACTACATACTTTTTTAACTTTGACTTTGAATGAGTAATGTAAATGCTCTGCCACTCCAGTGAATTTTACCTCATTGGTTGAATGCTATGTACATTTGTCTAAATGGAAAATGTTAGCCATCACTCAAACTGTGCATTTGTACTGAACCGTTGCATTTCTTGTTTTTGTATATTTCATAAGTGTGAAGCTGTTTGCATTTAATAAGAAGATTAGTATGTAATTGGTCAGCATGGGAAACTGATCAATTGTTGCCTAACACTGTGGTTTGCTTAATTTTGTCTGAAGAATGCTGTGGTGTGTGGCATAAAATCTGCCTCCAGAAATCCTCAGAAGACTGGGATATATCAGATGTAAGTGTACATTGAAGTATTATATGCTTAATATCAATATGATGGCTCTTAGCAGTTTGTTTTTGACATCCATCCTTCCCATGTGTATTTCTGTTATTTAAAGTATGCTGTATTTAATTAATGTAATTAATTAATTTGATGTACTTTACAGGATGATGTCTCATCTGATGACGAGTACATCCCAGAGTCTGTATCAGATCCAGAAAGCTCAGGGACAGAGTTGAGTATTGAGTTGCCTACACCACCCAAAAAGTCCCATACCACTAATATGCCTGATTTAGGCATTACTGTTGCTGAACAAGAACAGACCATAGATATACATGACAACAGTAAGAATATCCTGATGGATCTAGAAACTACTGGTGATCTCCAAAGTGACCCAGAACCAGAAAGCTCAGAGTCATACCAGCAGAAAACAAAAGTTGCGAGTAACGAAAAGGGTACTGTGGATATTCTTGGCCAAAGTAAATCCCCAACCAAATCAGCAAAATTCCTTAAAAGCCAAGTCAATTATTGTTTTGTATGTGGAAAACCTCAAACAAAATTTGCACGTCATCTCGAGAGGCATGTAAATGAAAATGCTGAAATTGCTCAGGCACTCCAGTTCCCCAAATCATCAAAGGACAGAAAGGTTCTTCTTGAGAAATTCCGAAACCTTGGCAACTTCAAGCACAACTCAGTTGTTAAAACCACAGGATCAGGCTGTCTTAAAGTGAAAAGGAGTTCCAAACAGAGCAGCATCCCTGAGACGTATGATTACTGCTTGTACTGTAAGGGTATGTTATCCAGAAAAGAACTTTCTCGACATATGAAAAGATGTGCTCTAAGACCAGAGAATAATGTTGAAGAGGGACCTGAGTTGAGAGACAGAGTCTTTGGTATAGCATCTGCTCAATCCACAATGTCCCAGCCAATTTCAAGTGAACTTTGGTCAGTGCTGGGCAAAATGCACAAGGATGACGTGTCCACTGCAATAAGAAATGACCATTATCTCATGCAGTTTGCCCAGTCCCTCTTTAATAAGCATGGGAGTGACAGATCTAAGCATGAGTATATAAGACAGAAAGTAAGGGAACTTGGGAGATTACTTGTGACTTTGCGCCACACAACAAGAATCCATAACATGGAAGAGGCAATAAAACCAGGCAACTTCTTTATTCTTACTAGTGCTGTCAAGAGAGTTTCGGGTTTTGATAATGAAAACAACACGTTCAAAGCCCCAAGTTTGGCCCTGAAAATTGGGCATTCTCTCAGAAAGATAAGTGACCTCATCATGTGTCGTGCTCTCATGGAAGAGGACCAAGAGGTGATCGATTCCATCAGGAGGTTTCATACACTTCATGAAACAAAGTGGTCTGAATTAGTTTCCCATTCTGCCTTATCAAACCTGAGTGAGGCAAAATACAACAAGAGCACCAGGCTTCCACTGGCCAAAGACGTTCAGAAGCTACAGTTATATCTTGGTCAGCAAGTGGAATTGACTAAGGAGAAACTAGCCGATAACCCAACAGCAGGCACTTATGCAGCACTAGCAAAGGTGACCCTCTGCCAAGTCATTTTGTTTAATAGGAGGAGGGAAGGTGAAGTGGCACGGATGACTGTAAAAAATTTTGAAGATCGTGACATGTCCCAACTAAACGATGACATAAGCACTGGGCTTACAGAAGTTGAGAAGAGACTTTGCAAACAATTCGCCAGAGTGGAACTGAAGGGGAAAAAAGGACGAAAGGTTGCTGTGATCCTGACTCCTGATATGACTGCTAACCTGTCACTCCTCATTAGTAAGAGGAAAGAGTGTGGAGTAACTGAAAACAACAATTACCTCTTCGCTATTCCTTGTAGTGATGGTCACTACAGAGGGCAGTTTGGTCAATTTGCAGATGCTTGTGGAGCCGAAGATCCTCAAAACCTCAGATCAACTAACCTTCGCAAACAGATCGCCACAATAAGCCAAGTCATGAACTTGAAAGATAATGAACTGGACCAGCTAGCCGATTTTCTCGGCCATGACATTAGGGTGCATAGGGAGTACTATCGACTGCCCCAATCAACAATTCAGCTGGCTAAGATCTCAAAGCTGCTTATGGCTATGGAGAAGGGAAGTGTGAAGGATATTCAGGGAAAATCTCTGGATGAAATTGGTGGTATGCATCAGTTACATGATGTTAAATCTACTTGGTGTATGTGTATATGGTTGGTGTAATAACAAATGTGATAACATTTTTGCAATGTCATTTAATAGATGACACAGACGATATTGATACCGGATCACAGCAACTCCCTAATGTTTCCACATTGCAAGGTCCTGTTGAAATTGGCTACTGAAATTGTTGTATTCTGTGTTGTGGATTTTGCAATTGTATTGGTGAAATCTTTAAAATAGGCTTTTTTTATACATTTAGATAACAGCCTACTGTTATTTCAAACATGTATGAACTTTTTATTGCATTGTTTTTTGTTGTTGTTGTTGTTTTGTTTTTAGACAATGAAGAAATGTTGGCTTCTGTGACTTTAGGATCGCCTCACCTCTCCGAGACTGCAGCTGAAGGTATAATCTCAATAATGGACCCAAAGTTTGTCCAACATATCTCATGCAATGAGCTGGGATCTGTGGGTTCATTACAGTATATTAAAATGTTTTAGTCAGGAATTTTCCAGTAGTACGATAGTAAGAAACTTTGTTAGAAGCTTAACTTTTTATCATCTCTCTTCAATGTGACTAGGGATGGAACGGTATGAAAATTTCATATCACGATTATCAATATCATGGTTTTGTTAAAATGAGATGAAAATGTTCAAAAAGAACAGAGGCACACACTGAAAAGATTTCAACAAGTTTTATATTTCAAAATCAACAAACAACAAATAAATCAAGCAGCTCTATGCAGTGCCGCGTTAAGCCTTCGCGGGGCCCTGGGCTAACGAACGCAAAGGCCCCCCTCCCCCTCGACATCCATAATCGCGCGTCTTATGCGGATGAAGATTTTAATATGAATAAGATATCAATTTAAAACATGCAGACAAAAATGGTAAAAACATTTCTAGGATGGATTGACAACAACAATAGGCTCATATGCGCTCCTGCATCATTAGACTTTGCCTTGCTGATCTAAAAATGTAAAAAATAAAATTTAAATTTAAAAAAGGCTTTTTAACAAGTCCAAGTTTAAATTCGACCGATTCGACTCTGGCTTTGGAATTTCAGACTGGTCATATCATCATTTCAGATGTGATGTGTCTGAAGATTATTCTAGTTAATTATTCTGTCAGACTTTTTTTTAATGCACGTTTTATACCTAATAAATGTACTATTAGTTTCTTCTCTAAATGTTTCCATCACGTGTTATGTGCATTTTATTTCGTTAAAAAAATGTATCCACCCCAACGAGTGTACGAGTTACATTTATTCACTTGTGCAGTATCTTAAAATGTGCATATGTGGCCGTTTTTTTTCATAAAACCAATATGACTCGTTCAAAATTCTGTACTAACATTACCGCATGCATAAGTTTCAGAAACCCACCTTAAAAATGACGGTCAAATGCAATAGATCATCGTTAAGACATTGTATGGACCCTTTCTTTGTCCATTTATTCAGCTCCTTAATGATTTTAGTAGTAACAACATAGATAAGCTTTAGCAAGTTAATGACAACATTATTTCTATTATGCTTCATTTTTATGAACATGCACACGGCTTCGGTCTCGTGCACAGACGCTTGTGCAAAAAGTATTTGGCTGCGGAAAGATGCGTTCGGCGTGTGCACTGCGCACTATCTAGTGGACTTTTGTTTTCAAGCACTCAATTCACTTTCGCATGGGCTGTTGTACAGTACACACACGGTCCGTGCCATCACAAAAATTGTTCTGCACGCGGACGGGGAGCGCGGACGCCTGCGAACCCTCCTGATGACGAAAATTACGCGATGCGAACGCCCGAAGTATACCTTGGTGTTAAGCCTGTAATAGCGGGCCACCAATCCACCCAGGCCCATATGCACGTGCATACCCAGACGCTACGCACACTGTCCTGGTTGTATTCTTGCGGTATTCCTGCGTGCGTGTCCGCTGCGCCTGTGACTCTTGATTCGGGTGTGACAACGATGCGTTTTAAAACGCAAAAGAGGATTGTCTCGCGGGCCCCCCAAGTGTTCGGGGCCCTGGGCTGCAGCCCATGTTGCCCATTAGGATAACGCGGCCCTGGCTCTATGCACTTTTCTTTTTTTGTTTTTAAGCAAGATTCTATTCAGTGGCATTTCCTTCCTTGGCAATAATGCATTATAACAGCGCACATCCACGTATCACAACGGACACGCTCTCTCATTTCATTAATCCCACTTGTGTCTCTGTTTTTGATTGTATTGAAAATGATATCAGACGTTACTATTAATACTACTATAATTATTACTATAACTTGTTGTGATCATCTTGTCTGGACAATTTTGTACACTGTACAAAATGGATTTATAAGCAGGTTAGATTTAAAACATTAATCTCAATTCAATATGTACCAGTAATTATTTATGTGGTAAAGAAAATCTGTAATTAGTGCACAATGAATACACATTATTATCCTTTAAATGTCACCCTAGTCTTGTCTGAACTTGTTAGTTCGTCTTTGACTCAAAGCCACTTTCTGCAAGCTTTTCTTTGTGGAAGATTCACGTTACTATTTCCCAGATGTAGTTTTAGTATTGAGGTCAAAGTCCACTTGCCTTGTGTTTGCAGATTTGAAATGTTTTGCCCCTATAGCAGCGACTTTCTTCGTGCATGTTCTGCAGACAGGGTGATTATACTCTATTAAGTTTCCCTCAGGACTTTTGTAAAAGCCAAAATATGACCACACCTCAGATTTGGTCCTTTTAGAGGGCTGAAATCTCCTGACGCTGTCACTGCCTTCTGCCATTTCTTCTCATTAAAAAAACAATGTTGCGTGTTGCATCTGCATCGGACTAATGCTGGCTGAATAGGATTTACTGCAAGTTTTCAAAATCGTGATAATCAAACACGGTTTTAATGATAATTACATTTTAAACGATACTACTAACCTTCAGTACCTTTTACCGTGGTTTATCGTGAAACCGGTAATCGTTCCATCCCTAATTGTGACGCATATGCTTTGTGGCTATTATTTTGATGTGTTCAGTAGTTTGCATGATCATTTTAAAACAACAGGGATGACTTGGCCTGTGTAAAATCTACATCATTTCCTAGTAAAATTATCACTCAAGGTATTGTTGCACATATTCACGCTCTCCTGACTTCATCCTGTTCAACAGCTTTGCCATGAGTATAGTTATTATAATAGAATTGGCTGTCTGCAGTTTTACATGTATCCCCTCCATGCCCATGGTGTTTGATTGGTAGACAGACAGGCTCTTTAAGCCTATACATTTATACTGTGCAATATTTATTTATTTTTTTTTTTTAGATGACCAGGGGAACGCTGCCTGTGTATCCTCTAGTTCACCTCATCTCCCTGACTCCGTTACTCAAGGTATTTAAATGTGGTGCCATGTCCATCTCTAGGCACAATTGCTAATGTGCAGTCAACACTTACATTATGTTTGGTTAGACATATAAAGCATACAAAGAAGCTAGATGTATTTTGTGTAATGAAATGTCATGCTAATAAAACTTGATTTTTAGCAAATCTAAAGTCAATTTATTATCACACACATTTTGTCTACACAAGTTCCAGCTTGTTTGGCAATTTTGAACACCAACATCCCTACCTGCAAGTACATCTCACTGTATCTCTTTTTCTGTATCTATCTTTTTTAATCTTCTAATCTTTTTTTAATTGTTCAGGTTTCCGTGTTTCATCGAGGCGGTGTGTAAAGAGACCATGGTCTGAGGAGGAGATACAAGCCGTGATGAAACACATGAGGCCTTTTATTGAAAACTCTGTCACTGTCACCAATGAGCAGTGCCTGAAGTGCAAGGAAAAGGAACAACCTATCTTGGAGACAAGATCCATTCAAAACATTAGAGATTTTGTACGCAACAGAGGCTTGGCCTTTAAGAAGCGTTCAAATGCTAAACACTAAATTTTGGACAGCCCGAGCCTTTATCTTTGTAGGCATGTTTTAAAAGTTGGTGTCCTGTGTTCAGAAATGGTTTAGGTAACTTAAGCTTTATTTTGCTCACAGGCAGAGTTTTGTTTTATGTGGTTAGCCTGGGCCTTTTAATGTCAGGATTCGCTTTTATTTTCCTTTATTAATTTTTACAATGCTGTCCTTTGTAAAGGAATTGATTCTTGAGGTGACTAAATCAAATATAGTTCAGTGATTCAACAAATGTTGTGTTGTGTGTGTAAATGATGATAAACCTAGATTATTATTTTCAACAATTTAGCTTAAATGCATGAGCTAAGTTTTGTAGTCAAACATAATGAAATCAACTGGGTTAAATATACTTGGTGAGACCTAAGCAAGTTGCGATCCTATTCGCAATCTCCACAGAACAACAAAAGAGCAAGCATAAATCAAGCAGGTATCGTTAGTCAAGCTTGCATATATATATATATATATATATATATATATATAATATATATATATATATATATATATATATATAAAATCATATCCTCATCTTCAGTATTATCAGCTGTTATCAGCTCATTTACCCTCCTCCATCCCCATCTCCTCCTCTTGTCCAGTCAGGATATGCTATTCTAATTCCCCTGGAATCAGTCTAAATTCTTGAATGAATTTATACATTTAATGCCAACATTAATGAAATCTGCAATACATTGTTGGTTCGGTTCTGTTTACTCTTAGGGGGTTTATTGCTGCTCTTATCCATGCTAGGCTGCATGGATGCACAGGGAGTTCTTGCCTAGAACAGAACTATATCGCCAATACAAACTAGGGCTGCACGATTAATCGCATGCTATTCTCACGCGCATTTCGTCAGTAAAGCCGGTTCCCTGATTACCGCTAAATCGCCATCACCTGCTTTCAAATGAAGCGGCATTTAATAGACAGAGCCGTAGATCACTGAAAAGCCACGCAATATCGCGTTCATATCGCAGATGAATCGCCTGCGATAATGAACGCGATATTGCGTGGCTTGTCTGTGAACTACGGCTCTGTCTATTAAAAGGCGCTCCGTTTAAAAACAGGTGATGGCGATTTAGCGGTAATCAGGGAACCGGCTTTACTGACGAAATGCGCGTGAGAATAACATGCGATTAATCGTGCAGCCCTAATACAAACTATATGCTAATAGTCAATCAATAATCGTTGACGATAGTGGTCCTGACAGAATTTAAATAATGTGATTAGGTTGTCTGAGAGAATCCTTTTTAAATAGGTTTTAACACATACCCTCACTTTGTGTAATTTGTGACTAATTTTGAAGAAAAAAATTGTATTGAAGAAAAACTCCATAATACATACATGGGGCTGAGTTCGTCCCAGTGGATGCAAGCACTGTTTTTGTGTTATGCTCCTAGTTGTTTTAATGGCGCTTGGCCCACCTGTTAGTAGATCCCATCAGATAAGAGCCATGGTGTTAGAAGTATAGAATGGAGTGATTGTCCTCCTTATGTATATTATTTGAAAAGTATGTCCTGATGTGATGAGTTATTTACAGCTTATGTGCCAAATTGTAATGCACAACAGAGAAAACAAAAATGACCTCTTAATATATTCCATATTATTATAATGGTGTGCCTCAGTCACTTTGGTCTTATAATCCATGTGTCCTTTCAAAGCAGGTTACATTCTGTGTATGTGTGTGGTGACCTGGCCTTACAGACATTACAGACCTTGTGTCCTTGCAAAGCAGGTTATACTCAGTGTGTGTGTATGGAGAACTGGCCTTACAGACCTTACAGACCATGTGTCCTTTCAAAGCAGGTTACACTCGGTGTATGTGTGTGGTGACCTGGCCTTACAGACCATGTGTCCTTTCAAAGCAGGTTACACTCGGTGTATGTGTATGGTGACATCACTGACCTTGTACACCACACTGTCCTTATAGGCCGTGTTACAGAAAAGTCTTTACAAACCACCAGAAAGTCTGAAAAATAGCCTTTTTTTATATCTCAGTTGTGCAAAGAAAATGTTTTAATTTTAAGTTGTGTATAGGTTCACTGATTTTTTTCATGATTTTTGATGTGTTTTTTGTAGCTCTAGCACCACTGGAACCTGGTGTCCCCAAAGCCCTATGCCCAGTCTGATTTATGAAAAATTTCAAAAAATGTCCCTCTAGCCCGATAAACGGGTATGTGTGTATGTGTGTGTGTGTGTGTGGTAATGTCAGATGGATAAATGTATATTAGATGCATGTTAGGGTAGGATCAAATTTCTCTCTGTGGAAAAGAATGCGTGTAATACTAAAGTTTATAAAATATTATGTAATACTAAAGTGTGTGTATAAAAAAGTTTGTGTGTTTTAACGTGTGTGTGTCTGGGTAGCGTGTGTATAAATGTATCGATACATGGACAGGTCCAAGGGCTCGATGTTTGCAAGCACATATGCTCATATGTGTACATGAAAATAATGAACATGCTCCTGAAAACTAAATTGTTCTGTTATTTTCAGTCTCCCCCATTCACTTTCAATGGTCGGCCATTGTGACCATTTTTGACCATGCCTACTCTCAGATAAATGAGGCCCACGATTAATCAGATGCAAACAGAAATATAAAACCAGTCCTAATTGAAAGAGAACAAGTTGACAAAAAGATTGAATCCAAGATTGGGTGAAAATATGGTATAATGAGTGATTTATAAGCTATTTTTTATAGGCCGGTCATTTTTGACCGGGAACACCACAAGTGTGACTATGTGCCATATTTCTTACAAAACAAAAGTTTTAAAAAAAAAAAATCCTGGTGAAACATTAGAGTAGACTAGTGTGATCAACAATACCTATTTTCTTCAGATTTGATTTAACACTAGAAGTCCCAGAGAGCAGCCATTTGGCTTTTCTACCTATAAAACCCGCAGGACAGCCGATTGGCTGGAAGGCTTTAGGCTAATATCCTTAATCAGCTGTGAACAGTTGCTTTTGTTATGTAAACAATGTGGGGCCATGCTGAGCCACTTCAAGGAAACTTGTGTTTCACTTTGCCATCTTAGGGAGAAATCAACACACATGTTTTTTTTCCCTTTGTTGCTGAGATCTATTGATAAAAATAGTACAAAATAAAATAAAGAAACCAACCATTTGTACACATATTTACAAATAATATTAAAAAGTGAGTGAGTACATTCCAGCAATCACTCTTTCTGGCACTGCCTGGCAATATATTATAAATACATTTTGTATACATTCATTATATATTAATCTTATATTTGAAATACATCATAAGTCCATTTTTAAAAGTGTTTGAAAGATGGGTTCAAGTGTACTACAAGTGGTAACTAAATACATTTTTCTATACAGAGATAATATGTTAAAAGCACATTTTAGTTCAAATTCATGGTGTCTAAAAAAGCACAGTTGAGTACACTTAGATGTTCTTAAGATTATCTTAAGAAGTACTAAAGAAGAGCTTTTAGTATATTAAGTACAAAATAAGTGCACGGAAATAGAGCACTGTACATTATGGAAGTGTAAAAGTGTACTAAAATAAAGTGTATTTTACTGCACTTTTTTTTTCACCTGGGTAGACACTCCAACACTTTCCGTTTGCATTAAGATTATTTTTATTACCACACTGGCAGATATTGATCATTTTACTTAAGTAAAATGCACTTAATTTAGATCCCCCCCAGGAAACTAGACTAAATATCATATATAATTTTCTCATATAGAAAATCCATCTTGATTTAAGATTTTTTTTTTAAATTTACTTGAAATAGGATAAAAAAATACTTAGTATGAAAAGCATTTTTGCAGTGTGAATGAGTGAGTTAACTTTTTAAACATCACTTGCACTCCCTCATTTCAGGGTTAACATACTTAACCCACTGCAAAAAATGCTGTTCTTACTTAGAATTTTTGTCTTGTTTCTAGTCAAAATAAAGATGTTAAATCAAGATGCATTTTCTTGACAAGTAAAAATTATTTTCTTGTTTTCAGGAAAAATAAGTCAAAATTAAGTAAGTCTTTCCTTAAAACAAGCAAAATAATCTGCCAATGTTGTAAGCAAAATAATCTTATTTCAAACCAAGAATAAGCTATATAATCTTGTTTTCAGTTTGGACTAAGATTATTTTGCTTACCCCATTGGCAGATTATTTTGCTTGTTTTAAGGAAAAAAGTACTCAATTTTGATTTATTTCTCCTGAAAACAAGAAAATAATTTGTACTTGTCAAGAAAATGCTTCTTGATTTAAGAACTTTAAGATATTTTGACTAAAAACAAGACAAACATTCTAAGTAAGAACAGCATTTTTTGCAGTGCCTCCTTTCTGAAACCGGCCCATGGTCAAAGAAGTTCTCTGCTTTTAGCAGCCCTCCCTCCCCCACACATACAAACAAGCCACCAGCAACCATTCACACACACACCCCCAACCCCCCTGCAGATTGCTCAGGTAATGACCATATTTACACATGAATTGATGCTAATGATAGCCAAAAGACTAGCCAGTTAGCATCCACTTGGCTAAAGGAGGGTTACAAATCTCTGGGACTTCTAGTGTTAATATTTCCAAAATTATTCAAAAATTTAAAAAACATTACTCAAAAAATGAGATGCCTACTCTCAGATAAATGAGGCCCATGATTAATCAGATGCAAACAGAAATATAAAACCAGTCCTAATTGAAAGAGAACAAGTTGACAAAAAGATTGAATCCAAGATTGGGTGAAAATATGGTATAATGAGTGATTTATAAGCTATTTTTTATAGGCCGGTCATTTTTGACCGGGAACACCACGAGTGTAACAAGGTAACAAAACCCCCACAAAAAAAGTAAGAAAATTTCCAAAAAAAACCTGAGATTTAGTTATACCCTTTGGGAACAAAGTCACTAAGTTTCACTCCAAAGTGATAACATTAACTAGTATTTTCGGGGAAAAAAAAATCTTCTCCGGGTCAAATTGACCCGAACACCTTAACTCAAATATATATTAGTTGTACTAGAATTACAAAATTACTGGCAGCTGTTTCTTCAACAAGACCACAAAATAAAAAAGTTTGATTAATATCAAGATATTTACAGATATTACAGAAGAATTAAACATGTCACTCAATATGTTTTCAGTTGTTGCGCTTGCGGTAACGTCGTAGGTCACATGATAACGTCAACATGGCGGATTATTCTCTGATCTCATTCATTCTCAACTAAATTTGGCTATTAAGTACCTACTCTTTTAGCGCTCGTTAAGTAAGTACTAATTGAAATTAAGTACCTACTCATTGAGTAGGCGGTTTCGGACGCAGCCACTGTTTGGAACTATCGGCCGCTCCACGACACGTGTTACTTCCGCATTCCAAAGTTCCTATGGAGGTCTATGGGAGTGTCGGAACTCTGTTTTTCAACGGCTCTGGTTGGATCGTTATAAACACCTCTCTCAGTTAGAAAACACCCCAAAATTGGGAGACGCCCCTCTTTTGTTCCGCAGAGACCTATACTTGTTTTAAAGACTTTAAAAAGAGGTTGAAATCAGATCTGATTCTGGCCCAGATTAATTTATGTGTAACCCGGGTAACCTAAGAAAAGGAAAACAAATTCTAGAAGAAAAAGAGAAAAAGAGGGGTATGTGACGAGCAGTGCAGGCGAGAGCCGTGAGGGAACGGTGCGAGGCCAGTGACGCGAGTGATAATGAGCGTCACCTGCGAAGGTGAAGGACGAGAGAGGACCAGGCCTGGGGCCTCATTTATAAAACTTTGCATAGATTTCATCCTAAAAGTGTACGTACGCGCAAAAGCTAGATTCTGCGTACGCACAAAAAAAATTCTGATTTATAAAACCATGCGTACGCCAGGTCCTGCGCACAAATCCCTTTATAAATCCCAGTCAGCGGAAGATTGTGCGTATGTGCATCTCCACCCTGACTCCTCCCCGAAATCACCATATATGGAGCTTACGACGCCTAGTTTTACTATGCATAACCTCATCTGCATATCATTTCCATACATATTCCCATCCACGTGACATCCACGGTTAACACAGTCAAAGGTACAAGACATTGGAAAATATTAGATATGGACTATAAATGCAATTTGTGCCACACATTATGTTGATAAAGATAATCCAATATCCTCTTTGTTTTAGAATAAATATATCAAAATATCCATAAAAACAAAATTGTATAAAATACTTCAGATAAAGGTTTTAGAATAGAGATGATTCATTCATTTCCACTGGCCAGATAGTATTTTAATAGTTTTAAACAATTCAAATCAAATGTATGCAGTTTTGCTGATATACATATCTTTTAGGAA
The DNA here is from genome assembly GCF_024489055.1 of Chanodichthys erythropterus. Lineage (NCBI taxonomy): Eukaryota > Metazoa > Chordata > Actinopteri > Cypriniformes > Xenocyprididae > Chanodichthys > Chanodichthys erythropterus. The sequence continues at coordinate 14,429,819 of NC_090227.1, read as the reverse complement.
GTTTATAGGCTATTATTTATAGGCACTTATTTATTGCAGTGTAAATACAATTGTCTGAAACGGTGCGTCACTGACAAAGTATTTTTAAAAGAAAACATGCAAATCTTACCGTTTTCCTCAAATTATATCCTTCAAATGGTAATTATTTGAAGATCCTTCACACGAACACCTCCTGCAGCTGTGGTTGTACAGTAAGATATTATTGGACCTATTCAAACTGGACAACGGACCGTTCGACCACCGAATCCAGCAGTGTCTTCCATAACATCCAAGTTATGTGCATCACTGATCGTCATTCTCGAAAAAATATTTTGTCATAACATCTGCAGTGTGGTTTAAAGAGGAATTATTGTGCTTCCAGCGCTCCTCGCTGTCATTAAAACAGCATGTCACTGGAAAAGTGATCGAAAGTAGCACATCTACTATCTCAATTCATATCACTTCATTTCATATGTCTCTACTGAGGGATCCATTATGATGATATGTTATATACGCACATACCTTTTTATAGCCCATTCATTAAAAAAAATAGTATATTCAAAGTATTTTCACCTGGTTAAGAATGCTGATGATGATAATTCAGGTTGATGCAATTTGATTTATTGGGTTTTTCATTTTAAATAGTTATTGCTATTTGGGCCAGTTGGTGTCGCCAAAACACATACTCTTCTAAAAGAGTGCGTACGCACGGTCAAGAGCATCCTTACGGTGCACACTTATTTACGGCAAGTTTATTTTTTATAAATCCCGATATGTGCGTGGAAAAATGCGTACGCATATTTCTATGCCCATTTTGTGCGTACGCAACGTTTATACATCATGCCCCTGGACTTTATTTTATGTTTTATTATGTTTGTGTGGCCGGCAGACGTCCGCGAGGGTCTGCCGGCATTACTTTCGTTTTGTTCTTTGTTTATTTTAGAATTAAAGTTACGTTGAATGTTCGCCGATTCCCTCCTCCTTCTTCCCACATTTACGAACTGTGTTACAGACGACAAAAAAGTAAGAAAAATGCACATACTAGTTATTTTACTGTTGTGGTGAATCAGCAGCCAGCTATCAAACTGTTTGGTGGATTACTTTAGTAGTTTTTACTGTCTTTGCACTTCCAAAAGCACAGGTGTACTGTTTATCTAGTCAATGAAGTGCTAAAACCCTGTTGTTGTTGTAGTTATTACTATATTTAATGTGATCCAGTGGGAGTAAGTTTAGGTTAAAGGATTAGTTCAGTTTCAAATGAAAATTAGCCCAAGCTTTATTCACCCTCAAGCTGTCCTAGGTGTATGACTTTCTTCTTTCTGATGAACACAATCTGAGAAATATTAATAAATATTCTGATGCATCCAAGCTTTATAATGGCAGTGAACGGGATCAATAAGTATAAGGCTGAAGAAACTGCCTCTATCCATCATAAACGTACTCCACACGGCACCAGGGAGCTTAATAAAGGCCTTCTGAATCGAAGCGAAGCATTTGTGTTAAAAAAAAATATTTAACAAGTTATGCAGTAAAATATTTAGCTTCCACCAGACTGCAATCCATATTCAAGTTACGAAAAAGTGTAAATTGGCATCACGTCAGTTAGTTTTTTTCCGTAAGTTTATTAGGGAATGTGAGGGCCATAGTATAAGCTTTGTGAACTGCAAGAGTTTTACACTTTCTTCGTAACTTGAATATGGATGGCGGTCTGGTGGAAGCTAGATATTTTACTTCATAACTTGTTTAAATATGAATATTTTTTACACAAATGCTTCGCTTCAGAAGGCCTTTATTAGGCCCCAAGAGCTGTGTGGAGTACGTTTATAATAGATGGATGTGGATGGAGGCACTTTCTTCAGCCTTATACTCATTGATCACTATCACTGCCATGCCATTATAAAGCTTGGATGCGTCAGGATATTTATTAATATTTCTCCAATTGCGTTCATCAGAAAGAAGAAAATCATATACACCTAGGATGGCTTGAGGGTGAGTAAAGCTTGGGATAATTTTTATTTTAAAGTGAAATAATCCATTCAAGTTTCTTGCTCCGTGCCACAATAGTGTCAATTCCTGTCAAACTCACAACTTTCTGGTTTATTTGGAAGTCCAGATCCCCAAACATGCTGCTGTTGATTTGTCTAACTTGATATGTAGTCATGGACTGTGGGCCACTTTGCTTCCTAACAACAGCAATGTTTTGCCTTTTATTTGTTTGCCTCACAGGAGCAACATTGCAGAAAGTGTCTTCATGTGGTGCCTGCCAGCATTGGTACAGCAAATAATGCCAAACTTACTGAAATTAGAGGGAAGAATACACAAAAACATCTGAAAACCTTAATGGTTTTTGATGACTGATAGCCGTGGCCCGTGACAATGTGTTCAAGGTATTTTGTTGTTGTTGTTGGAGTGTGTGTGTGTGTGTGTGTGTGTGTGTGTGTGTGTGTGTGTGTGTGTGTGTGTGTGTGTGTGTGTGTGTTTTGCCTTCGCAAAGTTCAGTTTGATATCAAGTTGTAATTTTAAATTACTCTTGTGGAGTATAATTTGATTGTCTTGTTGACTGTGTTGAAATAAAAGTATTTCTAATGTAAATTTGTGCAAGTAATTGACTGAAATCATATATGATTTGTATATGCAGAGATACTGTAATATTTACTGAAATCATAATTATATGTAGAGATATGAGGAATTAGGTGGAAACATATAAAGTTTGAAGAACAGACACACAATTTACCTATTAAAAACATATATAATCTGTATAAAATTCATATGAGCAAATAATTAACAATTTAAATGAATCCTATATATGACTTGCATATGATCCAATCAAGAATTTTAAATGATTTGTGTAGGAAATTTACTGATATTCATACACATTTTCTACTAAAATCATATACTATTACATACTGTTGTCATGTAAAACTCGTATAAGAATTTTGCAGTATTCATATATGACCTAAAAATCCCATATAAGTTGTATGTGTGCTTTTTAGTATGAAAGTGGCCATAATCGGTCTGATTTTGTATATGAAACACATAAGGAAATTCTGGCTGATTTGAGTAAAGAATATATATGGTTGCTGTATATGAAACATACAGGTTTTTTTCATATGGGATGAGCGAGTTTGACAGAACTATTACATCCGCTATACAATGTATACAACTGTTAAACCAAAAAATTTGATTACTTTGAGAATAAAACTATGGTTCACTGTATCAAATGCTTTATAAAAATCGATAAATAAAATAAAACTGTCATCCTCAATAAAGTGATTGTAATCAATCATATCTAAGACTAGTCTAATATTATTCCTGATATGACGACCTTGCATAAAACCAGATTGTTCTATATCAATTATTTTATCTAATCCTTGTTTTAATCTTCTAGCAAAAATCATTGCAAACAACTTACTGTCATTATTGAGCAAACTAATCGGCCTCCAATTTTTAATATATAATGTTCAACAAATCATTTACAAAACATGAATATACATTCATATATGATTAATAAGTGATATACTAACATTTTATGAATGTTTTATTAATTTGGCTTTAAGTCATTTATAATTTAATAGTTAATGATCAGTGATTAGTTAATGATTATTAGTAAATTATCATTAGTAAATGATCAGCATATGATTTATTGATGAAGTTGTAAGCTGGTCTGTGTTCAAAAGCACAAAAATGCAGGTATGCTAAAGCACTATTTTTAAGAAGAGTAATTTATTTGTTTTGAAGTGGATAAATATTTATAAATGCCTTAGTCAGGTGATTCCAGTGGGTTCTGTTAAATCCTTTCACTCATCAACACAGACTTGTGTTCTGTGTGGAATTTAGTGATGAAGTGAACCTCTGAACCGGTTTTACCTTCCACTGAAGCTCACGTCAGGTGCACAGAGTTAAACACTCCACGTGTGTCAGAGAAGACAGCTGTCTATACCCTCATCAGTCAGCACTTACACTGCAGTACACACTACAAAGTGTTCAACACCTGTTATAGATGTGTAAACGCATGAATAAATCATTTACAAAGCTTTCTGCATCCCCTATTCTAAAGTGTAAACTATTCTTCACTTGTAAATGTGTTACGTATCATTTGTAGACCTTTCTTACCTGTTACAAATTATTTGTATATGTATACAAGTCATTTACAACACTTTCTGAATACCCTATTCTAAAGTGTAAACTACTAATCACTTATAAATGTGTTACACATCATTTGTAGACCTTTCTTACCTGTCACAAATTATTTGTATATGTATACAAGTCATTTATAACACTTTCTGCATACCCTACTCTAAAGTGTAAACTATTCATCACTTATAAATGTGTTACACATCATTTGTAGACATTTCTTACCTGTAACAAATTATTTGTATATGTATACAAGTCACACTTTCTGCATCCCCTAGTGTAAACTATTCTTCACTTGTAAATGTGTTACATATCATTTGTAGACCTTTCTTTCCTGTTAAAAATTATTTGTATATGTATACAAGTCATTTACAAAGCTTTCTGCATCCCCTATTCTAAAGTGTAATCTATTCATCACTTATAAATGTGTTGCACATCATTTGTAGACCTTTCTTACCTGTTACAAATTATTTGTATATGTATACAAATCATTTATAACACTTTCTGCATACCCTATTCTAGTGTAAACTATTCATCACTTATAAATTGTCAGAGATCCGTTGTTTCCCGGACTCCATATCCCATGATCCTCGTGTTTCTTCTGCACTCACTTCCCTCGTCATCTCCCCACCATCACTCATCACTTGCACCTGGACTCCATCATCAGCACTGCCTTTATCATGGACTCACTCCCTGTCCGATCTTATTTTTTATTGTGTGTTGCATGTCCTGTGTTCTTTATTAAAATCCCACTATTGTGGAAGTCCGTGTTCGCCTTGTCTCTCCTACTACAGCATTCTAAAGTGTAAACTATTCATCACTTATAAATTTGTTGCACATCATTTGTAGACCTTTCTTACCTGTTACAAATTATTTGTATATGTATTTAAGTCATTTATAACACTTTCTGCATACCCTATTCTAAAGTGTAAACTATTCATCACTTATAAATTTGTTACATATCATTTGCAGATCTTCTTTATAAATTATGTACAAACTGCAATTTGTAAATTTACCATTTATTTGCCAAATTAAAATTATGTTAATTATAAATTATGTATTTTTATATAAAAAAATATATTTTTATGCAAATATATTTTACTATTATATAGATATCTTTGAGCCCCTAACTCACCCCTTATACCTAAACATGACTGTAACGAAATGTAGCGGTTATTAATCAATTTATGGATGAAATATGAATATAATAATTCATAAGGTTATGAATAAATTATGATTCATATATCGACCCAACGGGGAATTAAACTTATATTGTGAATCAATTACAACGAATTGTAATCAATTACATATAGTTCTAGTTTAATAATTATTTAGAGAAACTGTTCGTTTGTCCAGCAAACTAAGTCCCTCACAGAATATTATAAACAGAGTTATTCTCTGGCCGTGAAAATAACTTGCATCAAAGCATAAAGCGATCGAAAGCGTTAAAATGACTTGGTTTTCAGCTGAAAGAACAAACAGAACAATCGATCATGAATAACGTTTTAATATATGCAAACTACGAATACAGAGGTTATACATCTAAATATATATACAAGAAAATACACACCTATGTACAAGAATAGAAGTAGAGAAGGAAAGAGAGAAGGCAAGTAGCAAACTCACAACCAGTCCTAAGCCAGCACGGAAATCAGTTTCATCATCTAAGATTGAGAAACGGCAGTATACTTGCATTGGTTGCGTGTGTCGAATTTCAGGTTAGCGCTGGTGCAGTTCGTTGGCTTCCTCCGTTCAGCGGGAAGGTTTGAACTGAGGACGAGAGTGAGTTTCGCTGGAAGATGGCGATCCCGAAGCTGAGCGCGATGGCAGCGCGTGGTCACCGGAGAGGTCCGGGAAAAACGTGCACGAGATGCTCGTGAGACAATCGGGAGAGAACACCCAAGAAATTGTGCGTCTTTGCTTTTATGACAGATAAGCCGACACACCTCCTTGAGGTGGGGTAGCCAATAACATGGGTGCAAAGTTGGCGGGAAAGCTTTCCCATTGTTTGGCCTCACGACTTAATCCAATGATTTATGACTACCAGATCAGATCTCCAAAAGGAGTGTGTTCTTCACAGTATCATTAAACACATAGAAAAATGCATTTGTCCGTTTGGTGACATGTCTCAATGAATAGCTCGAGTCCGGAGCTTTGAAACGAGATCAAACTCGATAGGTCAGAAAGGCATAGGAGAGAAGTTATGGTTTACAGACAAAATTATATCATTAAAATGCACACTAGCGCAAATACACTCATTTAAACACTAGGAAACATGCATAGGCCCTAAAATATATGAAATATATATTTCAGCATAGCGGTAGTATATATATATATATATATATATACAGTTAAAAGTGTATGTTTGTGTGTTTCTGTATGTGTGTCTGTGTGTGTGTGTTTTTTTGTGTGTGCCAGTGTGTGTGGGTGCTGGAATGTGGATCTGGCCCGTAGTCCACATGAGGGGCCCCTTTGATGTCCTAAGAGCAAGGAAATTGGGCCTGCTGTGTTACCTCGGAGGGCCACAAAGGTGTCAAGTGGGCTCATCTTTAGTAGACAGTTCTCAGGGGTACCTGGATCCTCTTACTTGGATTGGGCAGGCTGACACGAGTGGCGGTGTTGTGCTGATTGTAGATTAGGATGGCAGCATGAGTGGGGGTGTGGATGAGCAGTCGATCACCCACAGTCTCGGCTTGTGTTCCGATAACTGGGGTGCGAGGCTTGGCCGGGCAGCGTGTGTCGCTGGTCATGGGCTGCAACCGGCCCATTCCTTCAGTGTGGTTTCTGAGGAAGAGCTGGTTTGGGCAGAAGTACTGAAAGTCTTTGGTGAAACTACACCTGCGAAAGTGGGGAGCCGGGCACAGCCGTGGGTTGCTGTTGTGGTTGGCTACCGCAACTGAGGTGTGTTTCTTGGCATGGGTGTTACGTTGCCGCCACCTGACATTGACCGTGTCTTTGGGTCTGCCAGTAGCAAAGTCCAGCACAGTTTGTGTAGGATACTGAGGAATCCTATTCATAGCCACTCTGTCCATAGAGAAGCTAATTTCTCGCAGCAGGTCTGTCAACAGAGCTATATCCAGCTGATTTTGGGCAAAGTCATTCTGGAGGACTGTAAACAGTTGCTTCCTTGAGTTCGCAGTTTGGATCAGCAGGAAACTGTGAGTGCGGAGAACCACCGCAATACCTTTCCAGGATTTGCAGGTGGTTTGCAGGGTTTGGCTCTGTGTTGCGAGTTGCTTTCTCAGTTGTAGGCGGAGCTTGTTGTGATGCTGATGAGGGGAGCAGGCTGTGATGAGACTCAAGTCTCCTGGTTGGTACAGGTGCAACGGCAGTGGCACCTGCCGTGCCATCAGTAGTTCCGTGGGGAACACCTGAGTTGACTCCTGTATGGTGTCTGTGATGGCCATGAGCATCAGAGGAGGTTTTACCATCCAGTCTTTCTGGTCGACTGACCGTGGAAATGTGATTCCTCGGTTTTGCAGTGAAGCTCTGTGCTTTGCGTTTGCAGTCTGGACGTGACGGTAAACTTGACATCCTCTGGCGTGCTCTGCCACATCTTTCTGCATGCTGGGCCAGTGCGCCACTTGCTTTAATGTCTCGTCCGTAGTTCTGGTGCCATGGTGTTTGGCACATGGTGTGTTGTGGGTGTATATCCGTTCACCCCCCTTTTGGCCCTGTGGCAGTACAAGCTTTGGCGCTGTGAGGACATCAGGGACATATTGTAGAAAGTTCACTCCCACACGCAGCATGTGGTTGGTCTCATGTAGTCGTTTGTGGCCAGGGGCCGTCGTGGGACCATATGCCGTGAACGGGAGGTTGGAGGGGTCTGAGTGGTGGTGCAAAACCTGTCGCATGGAAGTGTTGGCAAGTTTGGTTGTCAGTGGCAGTGGCAGTAAGGCGGGAAATGTTGCAGGAACAGTCCGCTGGCTGCGGGTTGTTGTTGTCACACTAAGGGTGGGTGAATGGGGTGGGTGTTACCATAGCTTGTTATGCAGGGTGCCAGTCTTGGCAAGGGCATTAGTTTGGTCGTTCACGCCTTTGTCACGCCCTGGTTGCTTTAAGCGTCTTTTCACCTTTTCCCCGTAAGTGATCGTGTCGTGTGCTTGGGTGAGGTGATCACGTGTCTGGAACAGGTGTTGATGTTTCACCTGCTTGTTGCATTCAGTCTTGAAACCAGTTTGTTTCCAGCCCAGAAGATGGCATGTGAAACAAGGTCTGGCATGGTGTGAGTCTGTGCATCTGAGTTCTCTGATGACCCCACCTGCTGTTCTGTGATTGGCAGGGTTGGTCGTTTAACCATCGTACCTCTGCACTTGCCTGTAGGATGCCCTCATGGATGTAGGAACGTCCATCACCGTAGGCCGTGGGCATTCCTTGGCACGCATTCTCTTTGAGGTACCTGTGACAGGTTGGTTGCTGTTGTTGGGGTACCTTTACCTTAAGTGTCAACGCTGGTGTGTTGTTATAGCAGTTTTGACAGGCAGCTGAATCTCCGCTCTGTGCAGACTTGTGCTTTCTGGCACGTTGTGGTAGTGGCACCTGCTGGTTCAGCCTCCTGAAGTCGCTGGTGGGTCGCCACTTGCTGTCTGGTTTGACAATGGACCAGGTAGGGACTGAATAGGTGCTGTTGCATGGGCAGATAACACCTTTTCCTTCTGTTGAATGAACAACCTCCTGTACTGGTTCATGTGGGGCGATGTGACCTTCGTACTGCCTGATTAAGGTGGGAGGAGCATTTGGGTGTGTTGCACTTTGCACTGTGTGAAGTTTAGCGAGAACACAGCATAAAAGGTCTTTGTCAAATGTCACTTTGAATTTGTGCAAGACGTTTCTGAGTCTTTGACAGTCTGCATCATTCTTTACCGCACTTGCATCTTTCTGGATCTGTTGGCCTTTAGGCTCAAACCTTGGGAAGGGCTCCTCTGTTGTGGTGTTAGCTGTCAGGTTGGCTGTCAGAGGTGCAGCGCTTTCCTGAGTTTCACAGGCAGGCTGGTTAGCGACTGTGGGTACTGAAAGGTGTTTGTCCTCCATCAACTCCGTTCTGTGCACCTGTTCTGTGGGTACCAGTTTGATGGAAGTGATGGAGATGCTCTTGAAGGATGCTGTGAAACTTGTATTGCTTAAGCTTCCTTCTGGGACCATGGCAGCTGGTATTAAGGTAATGACTGTTAACTTGCGTTCAAAGTCATAGGGGCCGTGGTCCATTATCCATTCTAGATGGTGGGCTTTGGGAATGCTGATGTCTGTGACCATGCATTCGTTGAGCCAGCTGTGAACTACGTAGGGTGACACTTCAGTTAGCGGTGTGGGTTTTAGAGCAAGTCCAAGTTCCACGCCTTCAGGTGACAGTGTGAAGGAGCCCAGCATGTGGCTTAGGGTTTGACCACATTGCCTGTTGAGCCAAACAGCACCCCCTTTGGTGTAAGGTGGTACTACCGTTTCCTGTATGTTGATCCAAACAGCACCCCCTTTGGTGTAAGGTGGTACTACAGGTTCCTGTATGTTGATCAGGATGCAGACCTGTTGGATAGTCTGGCCTGACAGAAAGTTGGCAGTGTTGACAGGAACAACAGGAACCTGTACAGTCATCGGGGCCCACAACAACTCATTTGCACTGTCCGTATGAGCATTAGAGTGCATCAGGAGGTCTGGAAGGACCAAGAAGTGATGGGTTAAATGCCGGTTGTTCCATTTGAAGTTCAAAACGCAGATGTCCTTGACAGTCATCATGGTTGGCAGACGAAAGTCTAGTGGAAAGTGTGTTTGCTTGTTGACAAATGGGAGGTCCGGTGTTCCTTCACTGAGAGCACTTAACAGCGTGTGGCTGAAGGCTGAGTTGTCTGCCCACAGTGTGAGAATAATGTCTGTTGTAGTTACATCATTCAGCTGTGAGTCTGTCTTGACCTTGGAGCAGAGAGAGTTACAGTCTATGGTGAGTTGAAGTACGCCGGGTGGCGAACTTGAACTGTGCTCTGAGCTGGGGTTCCCGCGGTTAGCTGGGAGATTTCCCGCGACCTCTGTGACCTGAACGTCTGGCTCAGGTGGTCTGGGTGACTGGGAAGGCAGAAGTTCACACGCTTGAGCCCAGATTTTCAGCAGTCTGGCATTAAACCAGGGCTCAAAACAGTCTAGCAGGTCTTTGTGGATGAAACAGGGAAACGTGTCCATTAGAGCTACACACACCGGAGGTACCAGGCTCACTCGACCAAGGGTGTGGTGCGTGGGAGCTGTGTGTTCAAGGTGGACCTCATTTGGACTGTGCGACTGCACATTCAGCTCCCATCTTTGTGACTTGAGAGTCTGATTTTGTCTTTCAGCTTCATTCCTCAATCTTTCAAAAAGGTAAGGACAGGTTTCTGGGCAGTGGTCGGAGACTGTGTAACTGGTTTGATTTTCTACAGTCTTTTCAGGAGCAGTGTTCTGCTTGGAGTGAGCTTCGTCAACCAAGTTTTGCAGCTGCTGAGTAGACATACTGCGTGAGCAGGCCAAGGCTTCCAGGTGATCGCTCACCGCAGGGTGCAGCTCTTGGAGAAGCAGAGTGTTAAAGATGAAATCTTCCTCCATCGCTGGCTGACCACATGCTCTGAAGTAGGCCATTTGCAGTCGGCTGTAGCAAGTGTATGGGTTTTTCAGTCTGCCCCGTTTTAGGTCCATGGCAGCAGGGAGCCCTTGATCTGATGCAGGGTCAGAAAGCTTTTGGATCAGAACCTGTCGCAGGTGCTGGCAGTTGGATGTGACAGCTGCTGGCGAAGGTTCTTGGCCGCTGGACATTTTGGGCAGTGGACTTTCAACCCCATTTGGAATTAGGGCTTCTTGACTGGTTAGGGGAAACTCGGTGATGTGTGTTTCCCCTCCCATGCCACTTTTCAGTACTCTGTAACCAGTGTCAAGTTCATTCACATAGTCTCTTTGTTGTTTCGGAGCCATAACTCCTTTCTGGGCCTGTTTGAGATGATTTTCACAGGTCAGGGCTTTAGTGTGTCTGTCTTTCAGCTTAGTCTCTGCTTTGGCTAGGGGAGCTTCGCTGTGTTGGAGTTTTCCAGTCAGTTTTCTACGCTCCACCTCCAGGTGGAGCTCTGCAAGGGCTTTTTGAAGTCTTTGCAGCTCCTCCTGCAGCTCGGGTTTGGATTCGTCCGCTGTCCAACGCTGGTCCTGGGTCTCGACGAGTCGCTGATCGTAGTGACGATGAATCTGGGCCTGATTCCTCCGGGCGTCCTCCGCCTGGAGCTTGAGGTTGTGGGCGATGGCTCGGATGACTCTCGCCCACTCTTTGTAGCTCGGCATTGGATCGTGGGCCATTAGTTGATTCAGGTTGTCGTCCAGCTGCTCGTTGCTTAGGTGCTGGGGATCCACAGCGTCGTTGGGCAGGATCGTGCTGGTCAGGGAGCCCAGCCCGGTCTTGAGTCCGTCCCCATGGGTGCTGGGGCTGGCTGCTCTGAACACGTTAGCTTGCTGTTGGCGAGAGAAAGACAGCACAAACAGAACCAATGCAAGCACGCGCAGGGCTAACGACTTATAATAATGCATGATTATATAATTCTTTGGTTTGGTTCCAGTTAACTGGTGCAGACAGTTAGTGGAATGTAGGCTAGACACTTAATTGTCGATAGCCAAAAGGACCACGCGGGTCAATTTGTGTGGGTGAGTGCCGGATTTGAATAAAGATTTTGACAGGCGGTAGCCCTAAGAGTCCTTTGATGACTCTCGCTGCTTGGTCGTCTATCTATTACTCAGTTTTCCGTGATGGCTCTCACAGGCTCTGCTTTTACATGAACTGAAAGAAACAAACACAGTAGAGAAGCAAAACAGAACAGGGTGGCTGCAATTAAATGAGAAATAGAGCAGTAAACAAATAGAAAGGAATAAAAATAGAATAGCAATAAACTAAAACAGAAGGGCTAGAGGGGAGAAGTGAAACTTAAACTTCCTATTCCAGCTGGGTTTATGACGGTGTCAGGGGAGTGCACTGTTGCGTCATAAAACCTAGAGGGATGGTATGGATCGAGAGCATTAGGGTTGGCCCGCACCTGAGTAATTGAAGAATATGTAATATTCTGTGGCTTTCAATTAGGTGAAATGACTGTATGTCACTAATTTAGGCCTGGGTGAATTGTGGGTGCTCAGATAAGAACTCAATGGCAGGCAACCTTTCCTCGACGTTCAAACACTCTACTGCGGTGTCCGTGGCCACCTGTCCCCTTTGTAACACGGTGCAACCTCTCAAACAGGGAACACCAGCACAATTGTGCACTTCGGTAAGGTACTTGCGCCAACGGCCCGAGTGACCGGTCAAAATTGAGTTTTCCTAAACTCAGAGTCTGTCCCCTTTACGGGCAGTTACTCCAAAAGGGCGGTTCTGTCGTGCAGAAGCCTGAGCCGGGAAATTAAACAAAATTGCCATTTGGGGTCAACTTGGACTCGTTGCCTCCCTTTACCTGATACACAACTCGCTGATGTCCTTGCTAATTTAAATAATTAAGTGTGTAGGATAAAAGAGTAGGGGTCTAAAATGAACTAGCTAGAAGCAGAACAAAAGTGAAAATAAAATAAAACAAAAACAAATCAGATGCACTTGATTCAAATTTGAATTAAACTCTGTTCAATTAAATTTAAATGAGTGCATAGAATAACAGGGTGGGAAAAAGCGAAAAGAGGATAATTCAGAGGCACTTGATTCAAATTTGAATTAAACTTGTTCAATTAAATTTAAATGAGTGCATAGAATAACAGAATGGAAGAAAGAAAAGAGAAAGCCTTCCCTATTTGCAGATTTTTCCTAAAGAGAATTGCTTGTTGATAGCAAAATGCCAACTGATTGACACTACTTAATTTTAAAATTGAATTAAATGTTATTTAATTAAATTCAAAATAAGTGTATGAAATAAGGGAGGCTTGGTTGTGCGTGAATATTATTGCCAGCCAATAACACACAGGACCCAGAACTAAGAGTGAATAAAATAAAACATTAAGTAATAAAAGGGAATGAATTTCCAAAGTAAAACTAAATAAATAACCTGAGAGAAAGAGAGAGAAAAGACAAAAAGGGAATGGATGAAATAACACAAAGTAGAATAAAAATAAAATAAATAAACTGAAATAAAATAGAGTAGATCTGTGAATACAGGAAAAAGAATACAAGGGAAAAAGAATTGACTTATCTGGTAGTGTCCACCAGGGGGCGCACTCTCAGAAAGTAAATTCCCTTGTTGGAAGGGAAACAATTTAAATTAAAAATTTAAACGTGTTTAAATTAAATTTAAATCAGTAAACCACATTCCAACAATGATTGGAAAGCATAACCACCAAAAGCAAATTACTTTTACAACTCCCCGCAGTATAGAGAAGCAAAAGATAATTTTGGGATAATTTCAGTTCAAAGTATGGAGCGGCTTTAACTCAGAACGTCCACGCGGCGGCGTCACTGAGTCCACACAACCAATAAGTAGGGAGGGGTGCCACACCTGAGCAGACTGCCCTCTGGCGTTGGGTCAGAGTTACTGCATCCCCTTTCTTTAATTCGTGATATAAAAACCGACGCGCTTGTGGGGTTCTGACCCTTACGCTGTTTTAACTGCACGGTCACGATTACAACTATAGAACCTCAGCGGATTCTTTCATAAATATATGTGTACCGTTTTACTCACGGGTACACAACTCTGGGAATCAGTCCCTTTGGTGCAAACTTTAATGCACGCGAATATGTAACGCTTGTGGGATTCCTTCGCCGCGGGTTACAAATCAACATTGGATAAGAATGTTGATATAGCTCCAAATTTTACACATCAATCGATAAACCAGGTGAACTGCTCTCCGATTAGATTTGTAAGTGGGAATACGTGGTTTGGGTAGCTAGGCCAAACGGCGTAACCCAGGAGCACCAGCTATACTATGAATTTTTGGACGACACAAATAATTCAGATTCAATAGTGGCAATTTACTAATAAGGCCTTAAAAGAGATTTAGTGGGAATATTCGCCACTATACTCGTTTCAAAACGCGTTGAATACGATTCAATTCGTTAATTCAAGCGGAAATTAATATTCAAAACTGTAACTTACTGCAAAGATTGTCGTCCTTCACAGATATGAGCTTGAAATATCAATAGACTGCAGTGTATTTCACGGTCAACCAAGGCTAGGCCTGCAGTGTTTTTAGACACAAACAGCAGCTTGTTAACGGTGCGTAGAGAGGACTCGTGAGTCTTCTCACTGAATAAAGCGCGCATGTACATTAAGTCATACACAAATTATTCTACATTGCTCTTTTACCAAAAACCAAGTTTAAAACGTGCCCGCATTCTCCACCAAATAAATGTAACGAAATGTAGCGGTTATTAATCAATTTATGGATGAAATATGAATATAATAATTCATAAGGTTATGAATAAATTATGATTCATATATCGACCCAACAGGGAATTAAACTTATATTGTGAATCAATTACAACGAATTGTAATCAATTACATATAGTTCTGGTTTAATAATTATTTAGAGAAACTGTTCGTTTGTCCAGCAAACTAAGTCCCTCACAGAATATTATAAACAGAGTTATTCTCTGGCCGTGAAAATAACTTGCATCAAAGCATAAAGCGATCGAAAGCGTTAAAGTGACTTGGTTTTCAGCTGAAAGAACAAACAGAACAATCGAGCATGAATAACGTTTTAATATATGCAAACTACGAATACAGAGGTTATACATCTAAATATATATACAAGAAAATACACACTTATGTACAAGAATAGAAGTAGAGAAGGAAAGAGAGAAGGCAAGTAGCAAACTCACAACCAGTCCTAAGCCAGCACGGAAATCAGTTTCATCATCTAAGATTGAGAAACGGCAGTATACTTGCATTGGTTGCGTGTGTCGAATTTCAGGTTAGCGCTGGTGCAGTTTGTTGGCTTCCTCCGTTCAGCGGGAAGGTTTGAACTGAGGACGAGAGTGAGTTTCGCTGGAAGATGGCGATCCCGAAGCTGAGCGCGATGGCAGCGCGTGGTCACCGGAGAGGTCCGGGAAAAACGTGCACGAGATGCTCGTGAGACAATCGGGAGAGAACACCCAAGAAATTGTGCGTCTTTGCTTTTATGACAGATAAGCCGACTCACCTCCTTGAGGTGGGGTAGCCAATAACATGGGTGCAAAGTTGGCGGGAAAGCTTTCCCATTGTTTGGCCTCACGACTTAATCCAGTGATTTATGACTACCAGATCAGATCTCCAAAAGGAGTGTGTTCTTCACAGTATCATTGAACACATAGAAAAATGCATTTGTCCGTTTGGTGACATGTCTCAATGAATAGCTCGAGTCCGGAGCTTTGAAACGAGATCAAACTCGATAGGTCAGAAAGGCATAGGAGAGAAGTTATGGTTTACAGACAAAATTATATCATTAAAATGCACACTAGCACAAATACACTCATTTAAACACTAGGAAACATGCATAGGCCCTAAAATATATGAAATATATATTTCAGCATAGCGGTAGTATATATATATATATATATACAGTTAAAAGTGTATGTTTGTTTGTTTCTGTATGTGTGTCTGTGTGTGTGTTTTTTTGTGTGTGCCAGTGTGTGTGGGTGCTGGAATGTGGATCTGGCCCGTAGTCCACATGAGGGGCCCCTTTGATGTCCTAAGAGCAAGGAAATTGGGCCTGCTGTGTTACCTCGGAGGGCCACAAGGGTGTCAAGTGGGCTCATCTTTAGTAGACAGTTCGGAGCCGATTTAGTGATTAAGAAAAGTTCATCAGGTTAAAAGCGTTCTGAAAACTCTTTATTGATTATCCTGATACGTGTGCATACGCTACAATGACCAATTTTTAGCCACTTCACAAAAATAAAAACGCAATATAGATATATTAAAGCTGCAGTAGGTAACTTTTGTAAAAATTTATTTTTTACGTATTTGTTAAACCTGTCATTATGTCCTGACAGTAGAATATGAGACAGATGATCTGTGAAAAAAATCAAGCTCCTCTGGTTCCTCCCAGTGGTCCTATTGCCATTTGCAGAAATACACCACTCCCGGTAAGAACCAACCAATCAGAGTCAGGAGGAGTGTCTTAACAGTGTCAATCAAGCTCGTGTGCGCGCTGATCACACTCCTCTGTCATGCACAGCCACAGTTCACAGCGCGTACAGGCGTTCAAATTCAAGATTACCGGTGTGCCGCAGCTTTACTTATGGCAGACAAACAATCCAGTTTCGTACGTATAATACCCCATAAAGTGCGTATCATATGCACGCATCATATGCATTTGGCATGTATATTCTACGAGATTACAAACTCGTACTATTGATACGCATTTACGCGTGATCTTATTGTATATTTTTATACCTTTTATAATGGGTATTATTGAACATTAAAACTGACATTTAACAAAAGAGAAGGTTGTGTTTTATGTTAAAGCCTATTTCATTTCATTACAGTGAAGATAATCAGAGTATGCACAAATAGTATTACATTTAATATTTTTGAAACGTAAACGAAAAGAGGCAGAGTTGTTTAATATTCGTTTTGTTATAAATATAAGCAGACATTGCAGATAATTAATCACTCGTTGCCTGAGGGTCCGTGTACCTTCGTATAATTTGTTTTTTCGTTTTTGTCTTCTAAACGG
The DNA here is from genome assembly GCF_024489055.1 of Chanodichthys erythropterus. Classification (NCBI taxonomy): domain Eukaryota; kingdom Metazoa; phylum Chordata; class Actinopteri; order Cypriniformes; family Xenocyprididae; genus Chanodichthys; species Chanodichthys erythropterus. Next base: position 14,413,088 of record NC_090227.1, on the reverse strand, counting down.
AAAAAGGAAGAAAGCATTCATTTATCACATATTCGACCCTCCTCATGAGCATAAATAAACAAATCTCGAGTCGTTTTTTCATATTTTTATTTTCGTTTTAATCACACTTTGTTCTAATCCACCAAAAGGAAAAAGAATAAAGCCAAAATGGATAAACGGCTTGAATATTCGATTTCTACATGGGCGGGAATAAAACGCCCCTTTCCGCTGATTGGTCAACCAAAGATAAAGCCGCGCCATCAGTTCTCAGCTCCAGAATCCGCTCCGCGCAACAGTAGACTATATATCCGATACATTTGTATGGATTATTACAGAGTTTATTGCAACTACATTTAATCTAGTTCTCATCAAACAGCCAGACTAATATATAGGCCTAGCTCGACACAACCCGTGCCGGGTAGAGCCTAGACAGAGCTTTCTTATAAGGTATTAATTCGCGTAAGTTTAAATATTAATATTTGGCGGATTTATATCGTATTAAATATTAATTTACGTGGCATCTGCTCTCACAACTACTCCTAGCCTGTATTTGCTTGGCACACCGCTGTTTTATTTAGCTGACCAATTCTAAAAATCTCTGCTGGAGCAACGCGACGTGCTGGACAGCGCGGAGAGAATGTATCAGACATTTCATCTGGGTCTATATCTCATCAAACAACCAGATTAATGAATGGCTCGACACAAACCCTGCAGACCATAGCTTTCTTCTGCCTGCGCATACATTTACATGCGGTGGGATTAGTTTATCATATTAAATATTAATTTATTTCTATCTCATCTCTTGAAATCTGTGCACCAAAAATGCACGACGAACAGCGCAGAGTGTTACATTGTAGTGAAGTGCAGATCAGCAGTCCTGACATTGTTTTGAACCGTTTATTTCATTAACACTGAGTATGTCCCTCAAAACAATGTTTTATTTTTTTTCTGCCAGCTAAATTTCTAAATCAGTCACAGATCATTGTGTGACTCCTGACATAAGGCGCACAGAGTAGCCTATAGTAGTAAATTCGTGAATGAATCCGAGTCTTTGAGTGATTCACCAGCCATACAGCCTTTTATTACTGAATGAATCAGCGTTTCGAGTTAATCGATTGAATAAAATCACTCGTTCATTAACAGAGTGACTTGCTGCCACCTACTGGCGATATTTTATATTCGTTTCATCTTGTAATTTATTTCATATTTCTGTATCCAAATCCTTTTGTATAAAACATAAAATTAATGTAATTGCATTATGTATTTGCTCTGCTGTGTGAATGTATTAACGGACCTCTCTAAGCAGCATTAATTGTGTAAATACATCTAAAAGCAACTTCAGATGCTGCATTGCCACCTCTGCAGCGCAAGATGCCTTTGAAACAAAATAATGTAAAAAATATAATTGTATTGACTAAATGTAAGATTTTAAATTAAAAATGGCATGCCTTTAAGAAGATATAGCTATTTTAAATATAACTTATTTTACTAATTAATTTTTTGACAGTAATAGATGGCAATAACCCTTAAACACGTAATGAACGACAAGACGCATTGAAAGTTTCTGTTTCTGTTCTGTTTTCAGTTAAAAAATGTGTAATTTAAGCGTCATTTAAGTTAATAATTATTGATTTTTACAACGAAAGTGATTCAATCAAAACCTTTAGCTCGATAGACTTTAGCTGCTGCAAAGCCAAAACAAACGCTGTCTATTAATTTTCCTATTATCACTGTGAAGCTGCTTTGAAACAATCTGTAATGTAAGAAGCGCTATATAAATGAAGATGACTTGACCCTTGAATCGATTCTGCTCTGCGCTTCAGTAGACTGACCAATCTCAGTGCTGTCCAGTGCGGCACACAGTCCGGCACACAGATTGAGGCTAATAAGTGTGCCAAAGTTGTGATACCACGTAAATTAATATTTATTACGATAAATTAGTATTTCACGGCACGCAAATTAATACAGAAGAAAGCTCTGTCTAGGCTCTACCCCGGGACGGGTTGTGTCGAGCTATTTATTAGTCTGGCTGTTTGATGAGAACTAGATTAAATGTAGTTGCAATAAACTCTGTAATATTCCGTACAAATGTATCGGATATATAGTCTACTGTTGCGCGGAGCGGATTCTGGAGCTGAGAACTGATGGCGCGGCTTTATCTTTGGTTGACCAATCAGCGGAAAGGGGCGTTTTATTCCCGCCCATGTAGAAATCGAATATTCAAGCCGTTTATCCATTTTGGTTTTATTGTTTTTCCTTTTGGTGGATTAGAACAAAGTGTGATTAAAACGAAAATAAAAATATGAAAAAACGACTCGAGATTTGTTTATTTATGCTCATGAGGAGGGTCGAATATGTGATAAATGAATGCTTTCTTCCTTTTTCCGTTTAGAAGACAAAAACGAAAAAACAAATTATACGAAGGTACACGGACCCCTGAGGCTATTAATATGTTTTTGTTTGTTTCTTTAAATAAAACGAAAAGAGGCAGAGTGGTTTAACAACAAATTTTGTTTTATTCTTGGCTAAAATATACATACAGAGATAACCAGAGAAGCCAGCGCGAGCTGAGTGACGTTATCAAGTTGTTCAAGCTGTTCCATTTGCAGAATCACCAGACTTGTGTTCTCCCGTCCACGGGAGTTCGTTCTCCGGAGTCGAACTTGCCAAGTCCTAACTACCAAGGACGTGAGTCCGAACTTAGTGAACTTGGTTTTGAGAAAGGCCTAGTGTCAAAACTCTAGCCGCATAACATACAGATAAAATGTCACGCACTGTGCAAAGCAACTATTGAAACCTAATAATTCACTGGCTTGTCATGTTGCTGAAATAATGTACTAGCAAACCTTATTTAGCATTACTGTAACCCAGAGTGACTACAAATAGAAACAAGATTAAGAAAAAAATGGTAAGCCAGAGGAGTTACTAAAAATAAAAGAAAAAGGAAATAAAAAAAAAAAAAAAAAAAAAAAAAAAAAAAGATTAATAACTAAATGCATAAATGCAAAGTAAAAATTTCAGTAGATTCTCTGCAAGTTTTCTCCGGACAGAGGAAAAACAATCTGTGAGTGAACAGACATTGAACTCTCTTTGCTTCCTATATGAGATATTCTGTTCAATACGACAGAAGAAGGCCTGGATCATTACATCTAACGTCACATTTAGTTTTGGTTGATTGTTCAACACAACGGTAGGCTTGGATTATTGCGTCTAACGTCTCAATCGGTATGGACGATTGGTTTTCTTTTTGAATTCAGAGACTGGTATTTGAAAATACATTACTGAATTTATTGGTGTTTGAACGGTTTACACATTAACAGTTGAATTGTATTTTTTTATTATTATTTGTTTAATTATTCTATACCTGTATTCATTTGAAGAAAATATTTATTGGGTGAAATATTTGAAATGCAAGTTTTGTTTTTTGTTTTTGTTTTTTTCTAAATTGTCTATTTGAATATCACATTCAAATTGAAAGTACAGAGTATTTAAACCATTGAAATAGACCAGTGTATGTTTCAGTTTAGGAACTTAAAATCTAAAACGGTTCAAATAAATAATTAGAACACTAAAAGATAAATAGGAAAAAGAGAATTTAAATTAGTAATACTAAATATACTAAACTATAACAAATATATTGAACTAGAAGTAATATACTACAAGACTAAATTTCAAAAAGATTTAAAAGGAATTAATCCTAAAAGGAAAAGAGATTAAAGGAGGATAAATAACAGATCATTCTACTAAAGAAACATACTCAGAGCCCAGTTTATTTATTTTCTTGCATTTATTGTCAATCAGTAATTTCATTGTTATTTTGTTGATCATCAATCTTTTCCATAGTTTCTGCTTTTACCTGAAAGAGAAACAGTTTTGTTAATTCATTTCATTTATCATTTGCTTTGATATAAATTTTATCTATATAATTTGAACTTACCTTTGTTGGCTGTCTGTTCTTTCAATCTCTCACCACTGCTCCTTATGAACCTAGAGGTACTGGTCCATGTTTCCTCTTGTTTAACTCACCGCGGTGTCCTGGTGACCTGAAGGAGGCGCTACATTACATATCGATAGAATAATTACTTGCATACTGTTAGTTACCGTTATATTATCTTACTAGCTATTTATTACTTATAGAAATAGTGCATATACGTCATATAGTTACATTACATGTATTGCAAAATACGTAATGTTTTGAGGACCAAGTTTGTAGACAAAGTATGGGCAGACCACAGTCAATGTAGATGTTTTGTCTGTATCAGTGAATGTGCTATAACTTTATCCGCCATCATCAGTGGCCCTGCTTGCTTACTAGCCTGCGCGTTCACGGCAGGCTCTGTTGTGATGGGGGAGGAGCTGTGGAGGGAGGGCTGTAGCGCAGCAGAGAGCAAGGGGGAGTGACCTGTGAGTTGTGCTTGTTCAAATTTTCAGGCTAAGTCAACGTTTTCTAAAAACTCCCTACTGCAGCTTTAACAGGGACTGTTATCTTAGTTGATATACTGTTGTATAAAAATAATAATTTTAAGCTCCCTATTCCACCCTATAACCTTAAGCATAACCATTTTGACAATATACGTAACGTTAGTGTAACAGGCAGATAAATGTACGTTAGTCACAATAATTTATTTTAAAAATTACAAAAAGCAGTATACAGAACAGACAAAATGATGCGTGTGCTACATTACCAGCGAAATGACAGCAAATCATAATTTTGTGTAACAGTTTAATCGCAGCAAACATTCCTCTGATCTGCATTTTCATCCTTTTAAGCGTTGCACTGAATCTAACACAGCAACTTAAATTCGGCATGTCGCAAACACTCTATAGTAGTCGCAAATCACGTGACAGCCGGTGACAGCTGATAGAGGGTATGCATCGATGTCACTTTCCCGCCGAAAGCGCGCTCCCTCAGCTGGACTGAGTGGCAAAAAGAACCTGCTGCGTGACTGGATTTAACAGGGGAAACTGCGAAAACGCGAGTAAAACTAACGAATTACACTAAAGGTTGGAATTGAATGTGTTCCTTACTTGTCAAATAAATCTAATCCATGGATATTAACATGCAGCCTGGAGTCGTGTTTCATGACATTTTTATGTGCTTGATTTCGACGGCGGGGAAATACATAAAGCAATCTGCCTGTGAATATTTTATATAACTACCATATCGGTAGGTTTAAATCCGAGTAATCACTTATATCAATATTATATCGTCATATTATCCAGCCCTAAAACATAGTTTTATAGTATAGTTTTTGTCAGTGTTATTTATTGAAAATGCAGAATATAAGATAGAAAATATTTAATTGATGAGTTGTCAACACAATATACAACAATACAATATATACGGTATTGTAACGAAGCGGGACTGAGGCAGAGATCCATATGCAAGCTTTTATTTACAGTGAGCATAGTCATACAGGCTGGGTCGATCAGGGGCAAACAGGAACAGTAAGGAACAGGCAGAAACGTAGTCAGGGTACAGGCAGTAGATCGAGGCAGACCGATATCATTCACAGAACAGTATACAAGGCAAGAGTCAGGACAGGCAGCAACGGGTCAATAAACAGGAACAGGCAAGCTCAAACACAGGCAGACAGGAAACAAGGAAAGGCTCAGAAATGACACACTGGGTAATCAAGACTTCGCCAACTGGTGGTGTGAGTGTGAGTCCTTTATAGTCCTGATAATGAGCTGCAGCTGGGTGTGGTGATCAGTGTGGTGCGCTAGGGTGGATGTGGCAACAGGTGATAGGTGGAGTGAGTGCATGTGATTGACAGGGGGGATGATGGGAAATGTAGTCCGGAACTGACAGGATTCGTGACAGGTATGAATTTACCTCAAAATCCAACAATTTGACACAAAATGATAACATGCAAATCCATGTTTCTCTGCTGGAGTCGAGTTGTTTCTGTGAATTGCAGTGATCCATTTGCTTTTTTTTCTGTTGCTTTCTGCAGTTTTTAATATATACCTCAGATTTTGTGTCAAAGCTATTTGTACAGTCAATCACAAAGCTCTTTCCCGTTTTGGATGTGTTTGTGTGTTTTTCACTACATTCAAGCTGAAAACCAATGCTGCCGCTCAAGGGGCTCGCACACCAGACGCGAAGCTCAGCGCCGCGCTGCGACACGTCTTTCAAATTCGAACGCATTGTTTTATATTTTTTTCTGAGTCATAGCTGGGCACCATGGACAGGTGCCGAATGTTGCCGCCGGTGTGCGTACACGCATATAAAACAATGTGTTCGAATTTTAAAGATGTGGCGATGCACTGAGCTTCGCATCCGGTGTGCGAACCCCTTCAGTCTTTTGCCACTCAGTGGGCGTGACCGCAGTCGTAACGGTCGATGGTGACGTCACTTGCATACCCTCTATAAGAAGCGAGGTTTGACGTTACTGCCGCAAACCTGTGTTGTATTCTTAGACGCGCCAATTTTAATTTGAAAGTTATGAAACGGCGGATTGATACGATTATTAATGTATAATGGTTAAATTACATTATAAGAATATTTTCCTCACACGATGGCATCGTACGACTTCTGAAGACTTGAAAAAAATGCAAGAAATAATGGACTGCGTTTATTATCAGTTTATGGTACGTTTTCATGTTATGGTGAGGAGCTGTTCCATGAAAACAAAATAAAAATTAAATTATTAAGTGCTGGTTAAACGGTGGCAGAGTGTTTTTTTAATTTCTTTTGTTGTTGTTGTTTTTTTAAGAATGTAAATTTTAGGCTTGGGTAAAGTGATGGAGTGAGATGGATCATGTAACAGGAACATCTGCAAATGATGTGTAACACATTTACAAGTGATGAATAGTATACACTTTAGAATAGGGCATGCAGAAAGTGTTATAAATGACTTGTATACATATACAAATGACTTGTAACAGGTAAGAAAGGTCTACAAATGATGTGCAACACATTTACAAGTGAAGAATAGTTTACACTTGTTGGAAATCTCAGAAGCATAGACCAGGAGACTTTGGGATCTCTTGAAGCAGAAGTTACTCTTTATTGAGAAACACGCTGTGCGTCACTGTGGTCATCCAAAGTCTAACTAAAAGCAGTGACTTGGTAGTTCATATACATTCAAGGGGGAGGGATACATAGAGTAGAGGTGTGGACAATCTAAACAAAGGATGCAAATGCAGTACAGGAATCAGATCATTGCTTACATTTCCCAGCCATGATCTAATCAGCATAACTGTGTCATTCAAATGCATAGGTGCTAATCCAATCAGTCTGGCAGTATCACCTATACCTTTACATTATCATAGAGACAAAAGCACTGCTGTATCTTGAGCTTGTCCTGCCAAATGGTCAGGATGTAGGATCCGCAGATCTTAAACGGATTCTTAAATTTGTAATTCCACACACTTTAGAATAGGGTATGCAGAAAGTGTTATAAATGACTTGTGTACATATACAAATAATTTGTAACAAGTAAGAAAGGTCTACAAATGATGTGTGACACATTTGCAAGTGAAGAATAGTGTACACTTTAGAATAGGGTATGCAGAAAGTGTTATAAATGACTTGTGTACATATACAAACAATTTGTAACAGGTAAGAAAGGTCTACAAATGATGTGTAACACATTTATTTAGAATAGGGGATGCAGAAAGCTTTGTAAATGATTTATTCATGCGTTAACACATCATCTATAACAGGCGTTGAACACTTTGTAGTGTGTACTGCAGTGTAAGTGCTGACTGGTGAGGGTATAGACAGCTGTCTTCTCTGACACACATGGAGTGTTTAACTCTGTGCACCTGATGTGAGCTTCAGTGGAAGGTAAAACTTATAAACCATCTACTAATGATCTGTTTGATTTATTTAATTAAGATAACTTACAACACATTTGTAAATTGTTAGCATAACACATATTAATCATTTATGAACGTATATATTGTAATGTTTTGTAAATGATTTGTTCATAATTAACTAATAACTTATAAGTGTCTCATAACTGAACTAATAAAACATTCATAAAATGTTAACATATCACTTATTAATCATTTATGAACGTATAGCCATGTTTTGTAAATGATTTGTTCATAATTAACAAATAACTTATAAATGACGTATAACTGAATTTATAAAACATTCATAAAATATTAGTATATCACTTATCAATCATTTATAAATGTATATTCATGTTTTGTAAATGATTTGTTAATCATCTACTAATAATTCATAAATGACTTATAACTGAACGTTATTATAAAGTGTTACCCAAAATTTTGCTACATTATCCTGCATATTGACTAACTCTTGCTCCAGCAGGTGAACCAGGGCCTGTTTCAGTGGATAGTTTACCCGATTATTAACCTCAGGCCAAATTCTTTCCACACGAAGATTCTGTTTGAACAAGAAATGGTACAAGACTGATTGAAAGCACTGTCAACTGTCAAGTCACAAAAGAACATTATGGTAAATAAAATGAATTTTCACTAGAAATACTGTAAGCCAAACTATAAAAGTTACTGACATCAGGGGTCAGTAGAACAAAATTCACTTTTGAAGAAGTTGTATGTACATAAGGTGACATGTTGATGTTATGTCTGTGTCAATCTTCTCTCTAATAAATGCTAAATTCCAACTGTTTAAGTACTATTTGCTGGCTTTGGTCATGCCTTACCAACGTAGAGCGAAATGAGAACAGCGCTGAAATCAAATGAGAAAAACACAAAAACACAGTATACTCCTGTTGCTTGTTTGCATCTCTCTAATAAATGCTAAATTACAAATGTTTAAGTACTATTTGCTGGCTTTAAAATGAATGTGAATTGCAGCATGAGCAGAGTAAACAATGTTTCCTAGCAACGAGAACACTGTTAAAATCAAATAAGAAAAACACTTACAATCAAGTAGGTTAATCCTCCTGTTGCTTGTTTGCTTCTCTCTCTCTCTCTCTCTCTCTCTCTCTCTCTCTCTCTCTCTCATATATGTATATGTTCTGAAATGAGGCAAACAATGACCTCACAGTTTATTTTTAATTTTTAATGTTTTATAAATCAAATATAAATTCATGTGTTACTTGTCACTGTCACAGACACGTCAGGCTCCACCGCTTACCAATCACAGCGCACCCAATCACCAGAATACTGATCACCGGCACCTGCACCTCATCAGCACCTCATCACAGTCAGCATATAGAGCACTCACACACACCACTTGATGTCCGGTCCCGTTTGCATTAACATTACCTGTATGCTTACCTTAAGGACTCCCCGCGATCTACTTACCTGCTTCCAAGAATCTCCTCGTGTGTTCTCTTCTCTCCATGTGAGTGCTCCCAACCTCCAGTGTCTCCAGCGTCTCCAGTGTCTCCAGCGTCTCCAGCTCCAAGGTCTCCGGTACCTGTTAACCACAAAGAACTCTGTTTCCATCCATTCATCTCAAGAAACCACTTTACTGCACTGTTTACTCAACTGCCACAGCTCATACTGGTTTTCAATAAAGCTCATATACCTGTTCAAGTCGATCTCTGTCCCTTCTGTGTTGTAACAAAAGACCGGACCATAACAGCGCGAGGCCAGTATGAGCTCCCCGGATCCCTTCCAAGAACTAGTGGATGTTCTCCGACGAACACTCACCACCAGTCAGCACTTCCGCAAACACCGTCACCTCTTCCTCTCCGTCAGCACCTGCCAGTCCCATGGCCAGACCAGTGCCCTTCTCAGGATTGGCGGAGGAATGCAGCGGTTTCCTCCTGCAGTGTGCACTGGTCCTGGAGATGCAACTGCACCTCTACCCCAGCGACGTATCCAAGGTAGCGTTCATCATCTCCCAGTTACAAGGCAAGGCGTTGCAGTGGGCTGAATCCATCTGGTCTCAAAATGGTCTTATGATTCATTCGTGTCCCACTTCCGGGAGGTGTTAGGTAAACCCTCCTACGACTCCTCTATTGGTGAGAAATTGTGTAATCTCAAACAAGGTTCCATGACTATTAACGATTATGCCTTGCAGTTCAGAACGCTAGCCGCGTCCAGTGGATGGAATGAACAAGCCCTCATAACCACCTACCGTCAAAGTTTGGATCCTCGGGTGCGGTTGCATCTCGCTGCATACGAGGATTCCATTGGCCTCGAGTGATTTATCCAGCTGTCCATCCGCTTTGCCTCTCATATGCAGTCGTGTATAGAAGAAAACCAGGACCAGTCACTCTTTCACCACCTCCTCCGCCGACCAGAACCCGTCAGCCCTCCAGAACCAGCCCAGGAACCAATGATTGTTGAATATTCTCGCCTTACTCCTTATGAGCGCCAGAGACGGCTGACCATGAACCTCTGTTTATATTGTGGTTTACCTGGGCACATCATCTCGGCGTGCCCAACTCGTCCCCCACGACCGATGGTGAGTGCCATTATTCCTTCACTCAATAAGAGGAAACCACTCACAACTGTTGTCAACCTTACTGCTGCCGGTATTTCCCTTCCAGTGGTGGCGCTCCTCGATTCAGGGTCAGCCGGCAACTTCATCTCCGGCGCCCTCTGCAGGCAGCTCAAACTCAAGACCTTGCCCTCTCAAACTGTCTATCGGATCAACTCAATCACGGGAAAACCTCTGAACCAAAGATGTGTCCGCTGATGTGTGGGTCCCATTCAGTTACGTGTCAGCATTCTTCATCAGGAAAACATCCATCTGCTGGTTCTGGACGAATCCACCTCTGACGTGGTTCTAGGGTGCCCCTGGTTGAAACAGCACAACCCTTCCATCTCCTGGAGAACCGGCGAGATCCTGAAGTGGGGCGAATCCTGTTTCTCAAGCTGCTTCTCTGACCTTCCAGTTCCTCGAGTACCATGCTCTCAAGATCTAACCATCTGTACCACCTCCATCGAGAGTCCAGTTGAGAAACGTTCCACCGAAATCCCAGAGTGCTACGCCCCCTTCAGTGACGTCTTCTGCCCACAGAAAGCCTCCAAGCTGCCTCCACACCGGCCATGGGACTGTGCCATCGATCTGCTTCCGGGTGAGCCAGTGCCAAGGGGTAAGATCTATCCCCTTTCCATCCCGGAGGAGAAGGCCATGGAGGAATACATCAAATAGGCCCTTGCTCAAGGATACATCCGCCCGTCTACTTCCCCTGCTGCTTCGAGCTTCTTCTTTGTGGCAAAAAAGGATGGAGGCTTGAGGCCCTGCATCGATTACCGCTCCCTTAACAAGATAACCATCAAGTTCCGTTACCCCCTTCCTCTCGTCCCAGTGGCCCTGGAACATCTCCGTGGTGCCACTGTGTTCACGAAGCTGGACCTCCGCAGCGCGTACAACCTCATCCAGATACACGAGGGGGACGAGTGGAAGACCACCTTCATCACGCCCACCGGCCACTATGAATATCTTGTTATGCCGTATGGCCTGGTCAACGCCCCCCTCCGTATTCCAGGATTTCATACATGAGGTGCTCCGGGAGTTCCTCCACAAGTTCGTGCTAGTTTATATCGATGACATCCTGATATACTCCCGGAGCCTGGCCGAACATCGCCACCACGTTGCGGAGATCCTCTAATGACTTTGCCAGTTCCATCTCTTCCTCAAGGCAGAAAAGTGCTCATTTCATCAATCTTCTGTTCACTTCCACGGGTACATCATTGATCACAGTGGCATCTGGATGGACGAGGGGAAGTTGGACGGCATCAAGACCTGGCCAATCCCAACATCCATAAAAGAACTCCAATGTTTCCTTGGCTTTGCCAATTTCTATTGACGATTTATCAAGAATTACAGCTCCATAACCCATCCACTCACCAACCTGCTCCGTAACCAGCCCAAGTCTCTTTCCTGGACACCAGCTGCCACCAACGCCTTTGAAAGCCTCAAAGAAGCCTTCACCACCACTCCCCTCCTCGTCCACCCTAACCCGGACCTCCCTTTCGTCGTGGAGGTGGACGCCTCCACCACAGGAGTGGGAGCCGTTTTGTCTCAGCAGCAGGGGACACCTAGTAGACACCTAGTAGTTGTCTCCCACAAGCTAAACCGGCGGAGGTCAACTACGACATAGGAAACAGGGAACTCCTAGCCTTGAAGTTGGCTCTAGAAGAGTGGAGGCATTGGTTGGAGGGAGCCAAACATCAGTTCCTTGTGCTGACAGACCATAAGAATCTGGAATATTTACGAGCTGCCAAAAGATTGAACCCTAGACAAGCACGCTGGGCCTTATTCTTCTCCCGATTTGACTTCACCATTTCCTATCGTCGTGGATCAAAAAATGTCAAAGCAGACGCTCTCTCTCAACTTCACGCTCCTGAAGAAACCACTGCTGAACCTGAATCCATCCTCCCTAGCTCCATCATCGTGAGTCCCATCTCCTGGTCGGAAGAGACCATTCCCTCCTCCAATGCCTCCACTAACCCTCCGCTGGGTTGCCCACCTGGCCTGACATCACCTGAGCACAGCGCACTCCACTTATCCACACAGCCCACTCTTTGCTCGGCACTGGCCACCCGGGGGTCAATGAAACCCTCTCGTTGCTAAGGGAACGCTTCTGGTGGCCAAGTATGGCATTCGATGTCAGATGGTACGTGCAGGGCTGCAGGGAGTGCGCCATTTCCAAGAACCCTCGCCATCTCCCATCCGGCAAGCTCCATCCTCTGCCCGTTCCTAACCGACCCTGGTCACACCTAGGAGTGGACTTTGTCACTGATCTACCCGCATCGGAGGGCTGCACCTGCATTCTAGTAATCATTGACCGTTTCTCCAAGTCATGTCGTCTAATTCCACTGGGAGGGTTACCCACTGCCATGGAGACGGCCAAACTTATGTTCAATCACGTGTTCAGGTACTTTGGAATACCAGAAGATATTGTCTCAGATAGAGGACCTCAGTTCATCTCCCGAGTGTGGAAAGCCTTCCACTAGCTCCTAGGTGTGACCGTAAGTCTATCATCCGGCTACCATCCACAGTCGAATGGGCAGATGGAGAGGAATATCCAGGAAATTGCCCGCTTCCTCCGTACCTTCTGCCACGACCACCAGGACTCTTGGAACCAGTATTTGGGTTGGGCCGAGTACACACAGAACTCCCTGCGTCAACCTTCCACCGGACTCACTCCATTCCAGTGCGTACTCGGTTACCAACCCCCACTGTTCCCGTGGATCGGGGAACCATCGGTCGTCCCAGCTGTGGATTACTGGTTCCGAGAGAGCGAGAGGGTCTGGGACTCAGCACACCACCACCTGCAGAGAGCCCTGCGCAGACGCAGGATGACGTCTGACCTTCGCACTTCTGCCACAGCTCATACTGGTTTTCAATAAAGCTCATATACCTGTTCAAATCGATCTCTGTCCCTTCTGTGTTGTAACAGTCACATTTTCCTCCTTAAACATTACATTACATCAAAATAGAAAAGAAACCAAATACAACTCTTGTAGCACAGTTAAGTTCGTAGTTGGGGAAGGAAGAGGACAGGGTCGATGAACAACTGCTGACTGAGACTTTATTAGGTTTCAAAAAGGTTCAACAGAAAGACTGTGCAGTGCACAACAACAAAAATAAACAATCCATAAAGGGCTTCACTCCAGGTTCGGTATACCGATCTTTCTTACCAGTGTGAAAGAGACTCAAAATACCCAGTTAATGTTGCACATACAATTAAGAGTTATACACCATTTTAGTCTGTGGAATATCTTCTTTTATTTGTGTACACTCAGAGTAAAAACAAAATGTTTTGCTTTTTGTAAAATAAAGAAAACTAACATGATGCATGATCTCTCGTCTCCCTCTGAAGCAAGTCCAATCTGATAGTTCTCAGAAAACGAACTGTAACTTAGTGAATACTAATCACAAAAAAATTACACTTATGTCTTAAAAAACGTCGAAATGTCAGGTTTTAAATCGTGTAAGTCAAATCGAAAACAAACATTCTGGGCCCTATTTTAACGATCTGAAACGCAAGTGTCAAAGCGCAAAGCGCAAGTAACTTTGTGGGCGGGTCTCGGCGCTGTTGCTATTTTCCCGGCGGGATAAATGGCTCTTGCGCCCGGCGCAAATCTAAAATGGGTTGGTCTGAAGTAGATTCATTATTCATAGGTGTGGTTTGGGCGTAACGTGAAATAAACCAATCAGAGCGTCATCCAACATTCCCTTTAAAAGCAGGTGCGCAAGTTCCATTATGGATTGCTATTATTATGGCGTATTTACCAGGCGCACACCAGGAGCGGTTCACAGCCGAGGAGACTGATGTTCTTGTAAGAGCAGTGAAAGACAGAGAAGTTGTGTTGTATGGGGATGGGAGAAACCCACCCAAAATAGCGTCGGTTAAACAGGTTTTTTCACATCTTCGTGGCACACCACAATGATTTCCGTCATCTCATGTGTTAATATTTTTTTAGTGTAACATATGATTTGCAAAAATAACTGTTGCATCTGTGTAGATTACATGAGCAAAGTGTATGCGCGTTGTGCACGCTATACATTATGGTCAAGCATGCGCCCTTAAAATAGCATAATGAACAATGCGCAACGCGCCACTGATTTTAGACTAGTTTTTTTCTGGTCAGTGGCGCAATTGTTTAATGGAACAGCAAAATAGCACCAGGGATTGTTTGCGCTGGAACACGCCTCCTTTTTTGCGCTGAACCGCCCAGGGAGCGCAAGTTCATTCACTAGTTTAGGGACATGCTTCTGTGGAGGGAAAAGCGCGCTTTGCGCGGGTGCAAAATAGGAATGACACATGCGTCGGTGTACAAAGTCAATTGCGCTGGGTGCAAGATAGGGCCCTCTGTGTTTATGTAATCTCTATGAAAAGAGAGCCATGTCAGAAATCCGTGATTCAGCTCATTATCCGCTAATTATCCGACATCTTGGATGCAAGACGACATCAGTGCAACATCAGACGCAAATTCAGTCAATACATGCATACATCGTCTCAATCGTGTATTTATTGTCTTGGAAAGTGTTTTGAATAGCCATAGTTAGCGATCTCTGGCCTCTGTTAGTTCAGTTATTTCCTGGATTGCCTATTCTTTTTTAGCATTGGCATTTGTGGACTAAAAGTGCACAGAGCGCCCTCCGGCTGCAAGTATGATTTGTAAACACAGTATCCAGCGTTCACAGTGACGACAATAAATAATGAATAAATATTACTCCGTATAGAAAATTGACATAAACATGAGAATCCATCAATATTTCTCCAAATGTGCATGTTTTTAAGCTTAAAGCCTATATGAAATGCCATAGAGGTAACATATTTGTTCAGACACTTTGCATCACAGAAATACATTATATTTTAAAGAAAATAATAGGATACCATTATTTTAAATTGTAATACTATTTCACAGTATTGCTGTTTTTTCTGTATGTTTGATTTACACCAAGAGATTTGAATCATGATCACAGAGGGGTTTTTTCACAGCCTACCTTACTGAAAGGCCTCATTAATATGCAAGTCATTTCAGGTCATTATTATGTGATTCTTTTGTCTTCTCAGGTGAGAATCACCCATTATACATGAGGATTCATGCCTCCACGCATACTGTGTTTCTTGACCAAAGATGTTTTAGAAAATTTAAATGTCTCTATTGTTTTATATGAACAAGCAGGCAGCATAATTTTTACCTCATTTTGAAGCAAAAACTCTAGTCTACAACCTCAAATACCCAGAAGTCTTGTGAACAAAGATTTAATATATATATTTTGGCTTTATTTCAGTGACTTAATTTTTTTTGTATTTTCAATAACCACGCACGTTATTCCTTCAAAAACAAAAACATGTACATACATGTTCCTCACATATTATTGTAGCCTAGTTTGTGCTGAATACAGTGTAATGACACTTTTTCCATTAATATGTTTATGAACAACTGAAAAAAGCACAAATGTCAGGGCATGTCAAAACTTCTCTAGGGTCCCAAAAATCCTCAGACCCCTGAGGGTTAAAACACTAACTTGAGATTGACTTGGTTTTACGTAAAAAATAGAACATTTAATTACATTGTTAATATAAAAATACAAAATAGAATTGTGGCGAGGGGGGCGTGGTTCAGCGAGGTCTGCAACCGGAGAGAATAGCGGGAGACGCTTGGTAAGTGAGTGGGTTGAATACAAATCACGAACACATGTTTCTGATTCCAGTGATTGGTGCGGAGACAGGATAAAACACTGTGAGAAGCAGGAGTGTGTGAGAGAGAGGGGAACTGCTGACCGAGTCGTGTCGAGGTTCTTGGAGTGAAGCCCTTGTGGATTGTGTATACCAAACTTGGAGAGAAGCCCTTGTGGATGGTGTATACCGAACCTGAGTGAAGCCCTTTGTGGATTGTTTATTTTTGTTGTGGTGCGCTGCACAGTCTTTCTGTTGAACCTTTTTGAAACCTAATAAAGTCTCAGTCAGCAGTTGTTCGTTGACCCTGTCCTCTTCCTTCCCCAACTACGAACTTAACTGTGCTACACTGGTGCCGAAACCCGGGAAGGAAGACGGGAGCACGTCGCCATGCAAGCATCGTCCTCCACCCCATTTGCGGAGATCATCGCGTCCCTCACGGTCCTGCACTGCGAACAACAACAGGCCCTGCTGGAGCTAAGAAGTGATCAGGAGCGGTGTTTTCAAGCCATCCTACAGACCCAGCAGGAGGACCGCGAGGCGTTCCGGAGCTGGATTGACCGGGAGGTTCCCCGGGAGCCCACCGAGCAGCCCGCTGTGACTGTCCACCTGCCCCTAAACAAGATGGGCCCACTGGACGATCCAGAAGTTTTCCTCAAGCTCTTTGAGAGATCCGCGGAGGCGTGTAAATGGCTGCGGGACCAGTGGTCTATGAGGCTGGTCCCACTCCTCTCAGGACAAGCACAGGTGGCGGCACAGCAGCTCCCAGTCCAGAACCTCCTGGTCTATGTCGACCTACGGTGGGCCATCATCCAGCGGGTTGGTCGGACCCCAGAGCAGCATCGACAGCGCTTCCGCTCCCTCGACCTGGGTGAGTCCGGCCGGCCCTTCATGATGATCAACAGCTCTGGGACTCGTGCCGCAAATGGTTGCTGGCTGAGGGAAGCGACGTGGACCTGGTCATGGATCGCGTGGTACTGGAGCAGTTCATCAGTCGGCTCCCGAAAAAAACTGCAGAGTGGATCCAGTGCCACCGCCCCACGTCGCTGGACTCAGCCATCCAATTGGCGGAGGACCACATGGTGGTGTGCCAAGGGGTCGGCGAGCCCCTTCCAGCTGCCTCTCTCTCTCCCTCTCTTTTGTCCCCCTCTCTCTCTAAACCTGTCCCTCTTCCCAGGTCCAGGCCCAGGGGGGACTCCCTGCTGCCGGGACGGACCCCACTCCTGCTTCTCCCCTTTCTCCGCGTCAACCATTCAGCCCACTCTCTGCCACTGGAGCGGCGGGCAGGTCTGGGCCGGCCTGTTGGCGGTGTGGGGATCGGGATCATTTTGTGGATAAATGTCCGGTTATGGAGGTCGGGACAATGATCCGGGTCCCCGACGATCCACAGGCTGCCCCTGGTCAAGCTGGCGGGTACCAAATACCTGTGAGTATCAAGGGGGGCTTCGGTGGACTCGGGCTGCAACCAAACCTCTGTTCATCAAAGCCTGATTTCATCTGGGGCATTGGATACAGGCCGCATGGTTGGGGTTCGGTGTGTGCACTGGGATGTGGTGAGATATCCTGTAATGCCCGTCATAATTAAATTTAGGGGACAAAAGCATAGTGTTGAGGTGGCAGTTAACCTGCACCTCCGGCATCCGATAATTTTGGGAATGAATTGGCCTGCGCTCAAGCAATTATTGGGATGTTTATGCTCGGATGCCTCTTGGGGGAAAGAAACGCGGGGTAAGCAGGCGCGAGTGCAGGTGGGAGAGACTGATCAGAGACCAGAGAGTTCTGCTGCAGGGGATCTGAGTGAAGCCGGAAGACTAATTTTTCTGGAACGCAATGATTTTCCCCTAGAGCAGTCTCACGATGAGACGCTAAAACATGCATTTGAAAGGGTTTGCGTGATTGATGGTCAGCCTCTCCAGCCTGGACGTCCGCTTGCTTATACATATTTCGCGATTATAAAAGATAGGTTGTATCGAGTGACCCAAGACACTCAAACAAAAGAAGATACAACCCAGTTGTTAGCGCCAAAGAGCCGCAGGGAAATGCTTTTCCATGGGGCTCATTCTAATCCGATGGCGGGGCATTTGGGACAAGCGGCGACACTAAATCGTCTCATGACCCAATTTTTCTGGCCGGGCATTGCCAGTTGGTAAACCCTCCGGCAACCCCAAAAGCGCCATTGCGCCCACTCCCATTCATGCAGGTCCCCTTCGAAAGAATTGGTATGGACCTCATCGGGCCATTAGAACGATCAGCAAGAGGACATCGCTTTGCATTAGTCATTGTTGATTATGCAACGCGATATCCTGAAGCAGTGGCTCTGCACTGTTTCGTTTAATCTCCCGGGTGGGGATTCCAAAAGAAATCCTCACTGATCAAGGCACGTTGTTTATGTCACGCACGTTACGCGAACTGTACAAATTATTGGGCATTAAATCGGTTCGTACCAGCATCTTTCACCCACAAACGGACGGGCTGGTCGAACATTTTAATCGCACGCTTAAATCCATGATTCGTAAGTTCGTTCAAGAGGACGCCAAAAATTGGGATAAGTGGTTAGAACCTCTGTTATTCGCAGTGTGAGAGGTCCCGCAAGCCTCCACGGGGTTTTCCCCCTTCGAGCTTCTCTTTGGACGCCAGCCCCGCAGGGTGCTCGATGTCCTAAGGGAGGCTTGGGAGGATGGACCATCTCAGGCCAAAAACGAAATTCAGTATGTGCTGGACTTGAGAACAAAACTCCACACTTTGGGGCGGCTATCAATGGAGAATTTGTTACAAGCCCAGCACAGACAGAGCCAGCTGTATAACAGACGGTCTAATTTATGCAAATTTGCACCGGGAGAGAAAGTGCTTGTATTGCTCCCTACTTCAAATTCGAGGGTGATACCTGTGCCACAGGGAGCCAGTGTGGTGCTGTCAGTTTAGGAGACCAAGGAGGCACCAACAACTCTGGAGACCAGGGGGGCGCCAGCAATATGGGAGACCGGGGGGCGCCGGCAACTCCGGAGGCCATGCCGGTGCAGGCAGTCCAAGGGCCCAGGAGGGACTGGCCTCCATGGCCTTGACCCGGGGGATTTGCATGGCCACTATAGCCGGGGACGTATTTTTCTTGGGAGGAGCAATAGGGTAGAAAATGTGACCGGACTCTGGAGTGGATTTAGGGGCTGAAGCAGACTCTTTAGGGAGCTCATGGGCAGGAGAGAACTCTGAAGAGGGCTCATGGGCTGGAGAGGACTCTGGACTCCACTGGACTCTGGTCAGGGGCTGGAGATGGAGCCCACGTGTGTGCAGTCCACACACACAAAATGACTGTGGCCATTATGGTCAGCGCTGAATTCTCAGGACTCAACTCTGGGGCTGGAACGGACTCAGAGATTTCACACACTGGAACAGACTCTGAGATTTGGAGAGTGTTAGTAGTATTTTTTTTTTCTTCTTCGCCTCCTTTTTTGGGCTGGGCTCAGTATTGTTCTCTCCCAGGAGAATGTAGAGAACTCTGGTGCTGGAATGGACTCTGGAGTGGCTGAGATGGTCCTGATGTTAAGGGATGTGGAGAGTTTGGTTGTGGGCTTGGGGTGAGTTGGGGTGCCCAAATGCTTCCAGGATGGGACTGGATGAGAGTTGTAATTGTTCTCTTTAACTTCTTCCACCAAGAAATCAGAACCATTTAACTAAAGGATGAGATTCATAGAATCGGCTAATGGTGAATTTACAAGGAACTAGGAGATAGGAACCGGATTACCTCATTATCCAGTCCCATCTTAAAGCAGGCACTGAGAGTGGTGTTGCTGCTCCAACTCACCAGATGGGAAGACTCTAAAAACTCTTCCACATACCACTCCAGGGGACGATCATCTGGGCGGAGAGAGAGGAGATGTTCTTCAGCCATTTTGTTTGTTGTGGTTGGTCCAGTCATCTGTAACGATGTATGCAGGGAAGCTGAAACTCAAAAGGTTTAATTCCACTTCAAAAAGCAGGCAAACATCTAAAAAGAGTGAAGGCAAGGGTGATGCTTAAATAACAACCTAAACTAGATAATTAATGGCACACAGCTGAAACAAATGAAGAGTTCATTTGCAAAAACCGATAAACGCCATTTTTTTAAAAAATGAACTAAGTGCTGTGCATTATTCTCCATATATAGCACGTTCTGTACCCTAAATCCATTTTGTCAGAAGAGCCGGTTTTGCCCACTTTCAGGCATCGCAAGTTCACGTTTTACAGCAGAAGCCGACAAGCGCCCTTGTTTGTGTACAGACAGAAACCGATAAGTCCGTTTTAGCGAATCAGCGCGCAGTATTCAGGTCAGGTGACAAGGCTTCTAGTCACTTCAAAAAGACGCGCTAGCTGAGGGAAGTTTTATCAAAGCTGACTAAAAGTGATCGAGGTTTTTAAATTTTGACTCCTGTAAGTCCTTGTACACCATACACGACTTACATGCTGAAAAATTGGTTGTCCTTTTGCTTGTGTGTGTGTGTGTGTGTGTGTGTGTGTGTGTGTGTGCGCGCGCGCGCGCACGTGCGTGTGTGGATGAGTGCGTGTGTGTGTACTTGTGTGCCGATCTGTGTGTGTGTGTGTTTGAGAGAGAGAGAGCGAGAGAGAGCGTGTGTGTGTGTAGGTGTGTGTGTGTGTGTGTGTGTGTGTGTGTGTGTGCGTGCCGATCTGTTTGTTTGTGTGTGTGTGTGTGTGCGCGTGGGTGGGTGTTTGTGTGCACATGTGTGTTTGAGAGTGTTTTAAATGCAATTACTTGGGTTTTGTTTAACTATGAAACATGAAATGTGGAGTTATCTGCTTCTGCCAAAAAACGAATGTTGGAGTTATCTGCTTTTGCTAAAAAACAAACTTTTAATATATATATAAAACATACTTTCAATGAATTTTAATTTTTTAATTTACATGTATTTTTTAGAGTTATCATTACTTAATCAAAACAGCCCAACTGCAGTTTGATTGTTATTACTTTGAATGCACAATAAAAAAAACATGATTTGTGAGAATTCATAAAAATGGAGTTATCTGTTTTTGCAAATAAACTCTTCAAATTAACTAATGATGACAGTAACCATGGAAACAAAGGAGTGATGGGAAACTGAAAAAAAGAAACATGAAACATAAGCAAAAACAAACTGACAATGTGACAGTGTTCTTCTATTGATGATTATCAATTATAGTTAATAAATTAATGATTATTAAATTATAGTACTATTATCACCATTTCACAAGTACAGTATAAAGCTATGGATCTACAGAACTGTGTGATAAGCAGTGTTGGGGTTATGTAATCAGTTTACTTTTTCAAGTAACTAGTAAAGTCACACATTACTTTTTCAATTTACAACAAAATATCCAAGTTACTTTTTCACATGTATTGACTGACAGCTCTCCTGTCCCCATGTTGAAAGAAATAAAGTTATTGTAGTTCTAAATGTGAACTTGCATTTATCTCACTTGCATGAAAACATTCAGTATTCCTCACAATGTACGAAACAAAAAAAACAGTGAAGTGCAATCTCAGAATTTTATGCAAATCTGTAACTATTAAATTACAATATATACTTTATGTATTTAATCTCACTTTATGAACCATTGTCTTTGCT
Organism: Chanodichthys erythropterus; assembly: GCF_024489055.1. Taxonomy (NCBI): domain Eukaryota; kingdom Metazoa; phylum Chordata; class Actinopteri; order Cypriniformes; family Xenocyprididae; genus Chanodichthys; species Chanodichthys erythropterus. The sequence goes on along the minus strand of NC_090227.1, from coordinate 14,391,475 downwards.
GCTAACCTTCAATAATCTAATCCAACCATTCTAATGAGCAAAAAATACTTTAGATTAGATTTAGAAGTAAGAGTGTTACATTTTATTCTCGTATATCCTATTCTTTTTTAATCCAGAATGGCAGCACAGCTGAAAGGTTTGTTTGAGCTGCGCCCTCCACTGTACAGGTGTAAATATGCTTTTTATGAGGCTCATTCATTTTACTTTTGGTGTGAAAGGGCCTTAACATTTGCCAAAAATATAACTTGTTTTTGTCATTAAAAACAAACAAGCAAGCCCAGCCCAGCTCAGGTGAGAAAAAGTAACGCAAAAGTAATGTAACGCATTACTTTTCATAAGTTAAGCAACTAGTTACTTTTTTATGTAGTAACACAATATTGCATTCGTTTTAAAAGTAACTTTCCCCAACACTGGTGATAAGATCTGCATTGCTGATTTGTCATAAAAACAACCACATTCTTACTAAACCCACACTGATATTTTTGGACCGTGTATTTTGTCTAAAAATACAGATGTCACAGCAGTCACCTGTGACAGAAATCCCCGCTGCCGCAACTGCCGTATGCCATTAAACACCATTACCTTCAACAGACCATGAAATGATGTTAAGGGACACGCCAATCACTGTATTATATCTGCTTGTCTTGTGATTTTTGTATGTACAGATGTCTGTATTCCACATGACTGTGAGTGGGCTGAATTCAGGTCACACATTTGGGTATTTTATGAAACTAAAATAACATCAGAAAGTGTTCAGACCCCTTCATGTTGCGAGGGGAAGGAGACAATAATGCGACAGTAAATGAATTAAAAATAATTATGTGCATGGATAAATCATTTATAATAAACACTGCAACATACTAAAAAAAAAAAAAAGTGATAAAATAAGTAAATAATGATACATTTTGATTTCATGATGACTTTAAGAAGTTATTAACCCTTTCGCACGTAAGTTTCAAATATTCTGTCTGACCCCCCAGCGTGAGTTTTTTAAGGCGACCGTTATTTAGAACGTATCACTTTATGGTTTCCATGGTGACGCGTCATTGCTTGTTACGTGACACACCGCAGCACTGTATGACTGATGATCTGCTTTCATTTAATTTTTCCTTTTTTATTCAAAATATTCACAAATTTGTTAACTATAGCATGACATATCTAATATTCCGATTGCCAAATATGTGCAAGTGGATGTGTTTTGCTGTTTAAACACCTTCATAATGATCGCGTTAGTTGAGCCATATGAGCGATGGGCGCCGCCATGTTAGTTTGCGCCGCACAGAGAATCGGATCTGTTGGATTTACAACCCGTGAATTTATCCACTTCTCCCGAAATGCATGAAAGTAAGTGTGCCGGTGAACTGGGGAAGAATAGAGTAAGCTTTTAAGTTACTTTCACAATGTGTATCTGATATGAATTAAACGTGTTGTCAAGTTATAATGGAAAGGGTTGTTATTTCCGCTTCTATAGACATCATTGTGTATTTTACAAACTCTAAATATATTGTTTTGTTAGTACTCATGTGCATCTAAATGTCTGAAACCTGAAAGGAACATTATTTGGTTGAAAACACTGCATATATGTGATATATGAAAAGCGCTGCGCGTGTCCGTCTCTGGTTTAGCGCCCGTTAAAGCGCGCACGCACATTTGAATTTGGCAGTTGATCACATAATGCACTGAACGTTCTAATCACACCGGTGTGATCGTACGCTTCTGGGGCCAGCCAAGACTGATCACACCGGTGTGATCGTACGCGTTAAAGGGTTAAGCAACAACCTTTAGAAAACATCTTATTCTATCTGTATGGCTATCATCCAAGTCACAGTGGTTGTTCCCTCTTTTAATCTCATTTTTAGAGAAGTTATTTCCCCCCATAGGTTTTTCCTGTTGGGTGATAGATTGCACAGTCAAGGATCAAGAGAGAAAGATTTGTTGTTGTTGTTTTTTTTTTTTGTTTTTTTTTGTATGATGATAATATTTTGTTTTCACTATATTATTTATTAGAAACACTGACTTTTGTCATCACTAATATCCTTTTTTTCTTTTTCTTTTTTCTAGCATTAGCAGTTTTGCTAAAGTGTTCAGTTTCTTTAATGAGACCCGGTATTTCCAAAATAAATACAATATTTCCTATTAAATTTAGTGTCAGTTGAAATATTAGCATTAATTACTACCAAATATGGTTGCTTTTTTAGACTTCCCATCACACAGTTGCATCCTCTAATCCTTAATTATATAATTTAGTTGCCTCTGCAGAAGAGAATCAACGCCTGCTTCTACATCATGTAGCAGTAAATTCGAGAGAAACGCAAACACAGGATTCCAGTAAAACCATAGAGATGCCTCTGAGGATTACAAGATGATTTGAAGTACCAAGTTGTGGAAAAACATTTTTGCGTTGCCTTCCTTGTGATCTTAACATTAAGAAAGCATGGATGAACTTTATTTTTAAAGAAGTTCCATATTGTGTTAGTTTGTTCGCTTCATTTTACTGCTGATTTATTTATTTATTTATTTATTTTATTTTTTATTTTTTTAACAAGACAGTTTAGCTCAGGCTTTTCAGAGAGACTGAAAATAAAACATGATGCAGTGCTGGCTATATTCCCACATAGCACATGTCTCTAATATGTCTGCTTATGTGCTTATTCTGGTAAACATCTGTTGTGTACAAACTGTGGTGTCTGTCAGGAGTTATTAAACAATGAAGCACAAGAGACAGGAGTAGCGAACTTTATCCATCTTGTTTTACTCTTTCACTTCTGCTTTAACACTTTAACAGTTCAGACTTCCTGTTTCAAACTAGTAGACACAATTTCACTTATGAATACAACATTTTCCCCTTTTTAAGAACAAAATAGAACACCAGATCTAAGTAAAAGTCCTTCAACCCACTAGGCTTCCGAACATCATGTTTAGGTTTAGTGGTATAAGTGTGTATGTAGTGAGCAATGTTCTCAGCTGGAGTTGATGGTATGCATGGAAATGCAGTAAGATGGGAAGCATGTCTTTCCATCACTAAGAATGTATGTGCCTGCCCACCCCAAGTCTTTTGGAAACTGTGAGAGGATTAGTAAATGTCCCTTAGGAACATGCAAGGTTTTTGTCCCTTCACTTTATCTCCCTCCTGACAACAAGTAGTGTGAGCACCCCACCTAACCTCCATGAAGTTGGCACCCCATAAAACGAAATAATCCCCAAAATTATGTAATTTGTTTGTGCTCATTTAGTGTTTGAGATATTGAGATATATATTATTTTTTTGGTTGTGTGACTTTACTCTCCACCCCATGTCGTTCAAACCGGCACAAATCGAGTACAAATGAACAATACCAGTTTTGTGCGATTTCGACTAAATGGGGTTGTTACAGTAGACGGATGACAGACACAGGTATAACTTTTCTCCAGAGGGCCGAGAACCCCGACGCCGTGGTGGTCGTCCTCTTCCCCGCGGTGCCGGTTTCTCAGGGTGACTGTCATGGAAGGTTCGGGTGACCAGTGCCAAGAGACGTGTGGGCTGAGTGAATGGTGGGAGTGCGTCGTGTCCGTGGAAGATAGAGCAAGCCTGGTGGACAGCCCGGCGGAGGGTTAGTGGATGCATTGGAGGAGGGAATGGTCTCTTCTGACCATGTTATGGGACTCACGATGAGGGAGCTAGGAATAATGGGTTCTGGTTCCTCAGTTCTTTCTTCGGGAGCATGCAGACGGGAGAGAGCATCCGCTTTCACATTTTTCGTACCAGGACGGAAGGAGATGGTGTAGTTAAAGCGGGAGAAAAACATGGCCCAGCGCGCTTGTCTAGGGTTCAATTTTTTCACAGAGCGAATGTACTCCAAGTTCTTGTGATCTGTTAACACTAAGAAAGCGTGCTTGGCTCCCTCCAGCCAATGCCTCCACTCTTCCAAAGCAAGCTTGACCGCTAGAAGTTCCCTGTCTCCGATGGAATAGTTTACTTCCGCCGGGCTGAGCTTGCGGGAGAAGAAGGTGCATGGATGGAGTCTACTTGGGGTCCCCTGCTGCTGCGTTAATACTGCTCCCACTCCGGTCGTAGATGCGTCCACTTCAACAATGAATTGCTTCTCTGGATCAGGGTGTACGAGTAAGGGAGTGGTAGTAAAGGCGTCTTTGAGATGGTTGAAGGCGTTGGTAGCTGCCGGGGTCCAGGACAGAGACTTGGGCTGGTTGCGGAGTAAGCTGGTGAGTGGATGGGCGATAGAGCTGTAACCTTTGATGAATCTTCTGTAGAAATTTGAGAAGCCGAGGAATCGCTGGAGTTCTTTAATGGTGGTGGGTTCTGGCCAGTTGATAATGGATTCCACCTTCCTCTCGTCCATCCGGATGCCACTGTGGTCGATGTTGTATCCTAGGAATGAGATGGAGGGTTGATGGAATGTGCATTTCTCAGCCTTGAGGAACAGATGGTATTGGCAAAGGCAGGTGAGGACCTCCGCAACGTGTTGGCGATGTTCGGCCTGGCTCCGGGAGTAGATGAGAATGTCGTCTATGTAGACCAGGACAAACCAATGGAGAAACTCCCGGAGCACCTCATGAATGAAGTCCTGGAATACGGAGGGGGGCGTTGACTAGTCCATACGGCATGACCAAGTACTCGTAGTGGCCAGTAGGGTTAATGAAGGCGGTCTTCCACTCGTCCCCCTCACGTATCCGGATGAGGTTATACGCGCTGCGGAGGTCCAGCTTCGTGAACACAGTGGCACCACGGAGATGTTCTAGGGCAGCTGGGATGAGAGGAAGGGGATAACGGAACTTTACTGTTATCTTGTTTAGTGCATGGTAGTCAATACAGGGCCGCAAGCCTCCGTCCTTTTTAGCCACAAAGAAGAAGATGGAAGCAGCAGAGGAAGTAGACGGCCTGATGTAACCTTGGGCTAGGGCTTCCTTGATGTAATCCTCCATGGCCTTCTCCTCCGGGATGGAAAGCGGGTAGATTTTACCTTTGGGCACTGGTTCACCCAGAAGTAGGTCAATGGCACAGTCCCATGGCCGGTGTGGAGGCAGCTTGGAAGCCCGCTGAGGGCAGAATACGTCGCTGAAGGGGGCGTAACACTCGGGATTTCCACAGAACGCTGTTCAACAGGACTTGATGGACGTGGCGCAGAGAGAGAGATCAGGTGAGGAGTTAGTTGGGACTGGCAGATCCGTCAAACAGTGCTTGAAGCAAGTGTCGCCCCACTTCAGAACTTGGCCCGTTTTCCAAGAGATGGTCGGATTGTGCTGCTCCAACCAGGGGCGCCCCAGAACCACGTCAGCGGTTGAGTCCTCCAGAACCAGCAGATGCGCCTCTCCCAGATGTAGAAGTCCAACTTGAATATGAACGGGTCCTGCCATGGAGCGGACGCACTTACGGCTCAGGGGTCGGCCGGTTATGGAGCGGATCTTGTAGATAGTCGTAGTCGGGGAGGTCTTGATGCGGAGTTGATGACAGAGGGCACCAGAGATGAAGTTGCCGGCGGACTCCGAGTCGATGAGCGCGACCACTGTAAGTGAAACATTGGCGGCAGTAAGATGGACGGCAGTAGTGAGTGGTTTCATCTTATGAGTAGCAGGAATAATGGCACTCACCAGGGGTCACGGCAGTCGTGTGGGGCATGCAGCAATCACATGCCCCGGTTCACCACAGTAGAGGCAGAGACGAAGGGTGAGGCGGCGGCGACATTCTTCATGGGCTGGTTCTGGAGTGCTGACGGGTTCGGATTGGCAGAGTGGCACAGTGGAGAAGAACTGGTCCTGGTGCTCTTGCAGGCACGCTTGCATGCGAGTGGCGCAGCGGATGGAGAGCTGGATGAACTTTTCTTGGCCGATGTTGTCCTCACAGCGAGTTGCAGCTGCACCCGAGGTTCCAATCCTTGCCGGTAGTTCGTTATCAGGGCTTGTTCGTTCCATCCGCTGAGGGCTGCAAGCGTTCTGAACTGCAAAGCATACTCATAAACTGACATGGAGCCTTGTCTCAAATTATAGAGTTTCTCACCAGCTGAAGAGTCTGTGATGGGTTTCCCGAACACCTCCCGGAAGTGGGAAACAAACGACGAGTAGGATTGGGTTACAGCGCCCTGCTGGGACCAGATGGAATCGGCCCATTTTAATGCTTTGCCGCTGAGCTGAGAGATAATGAACGCTATTTTAGCAGTGTCACTCGGGTACAGGTGCGGCTGCATCTCCAGGACCAGTGTGCATTGCAGCAGGAATCCACTGCAATCCTCCGCCGATCCTGAGTAGGGCGCCGGCTTGGCCATGGGACTGGCGTACAGCGGCAGTGAAGGAGGTGTGTTGACGTGCTCAGTGGGGCTAGCTGGTGCTGGTGCAGGTGAAGCTGGAGGAACTGGAGATGGTGGCGATGGACGAATGGTTAGTGTGCGCCGAAGCGAGTCCACCAAATCCTGAAAGGGGTCGGGTTGGCTCATCCTGGGTCAGCGGTGTTGGTCCGGTCTTCTGTTACAGTAGACGGATGACAGACACAGGTATAACTTTTCACTGTATTTATTTTGACCACAGGAGAGCAGGGAGAATGAAACAGGTGAGATAACTTGAAGTAGAATAACTTGAACGGATGATAATTGGAATAGTTACTGTCCTTATCTTTGCAGGGAGTTGAACGCTGAGGAACTGGAGATCGCTGGAGCACTTGGAAGCAGATGGGAACACACTCACGAGGCAGACGAGGAACACAATGGGAATCGACACAATGGAGACAGGTAGGTATTCGAAGAGGAGTCCTTGAGGTAAGCATAGACTTGTAAGGGTATGCGAACGAGACCGGACGTGGAGTGCTGTGAGTGTGAGTGTTTTGTAGTGCTGCTGATGAGGGGAGTGATGAGGTGCAGGTGGCGGTGATCAGTATTCTGGAGATGGTGCGTGCTGTGATTGGGTGACGTTGGAACCTGACGTGTCTGTGACAGGGGTGAAGAGTGACGATTATTTCATTTTATTGTGTGCCAACTTCATGGAAGTAGTAAGCTGGTAGTAGTAAGTGTAAGCTGGTCTCCATTTGTGTCAGAGAAGACAGCTGTCTATACCATCACCAGTCAGCACTTACACTGCAGTACACACTACAAAGTGTTCAACACCTGTTATAGATGATGTGTAAACGCATGAATAAATCATTTACAAAGCTTTCTGCATCCCCTATTCTAAAGTGTAAACTATTTTTCACTTGTAAATGTGTTATATATAATTTATAGACCTTTCTTACCTGTTACAAATTATTTATATATGTATACAAGTCATTTATAACACTCTCTGCATACCCTATTCTAAAGTGTAAACTATTCATCACTTATAAATGTGTTACACATCATTTGTAGAAATTTCTTTCCTGTTACAAATTATTTGTATATGTATACAAGTCATTTATAACACTTTCTTCATACCCTATTCTAAAGTGTAAACTATTCATCACTTATAAATGTGTTACACATCATTTGCAGATGTTCCTGTTACATTATCATCTCACTCCATCACTTTACCCAAGCCTAAAATGTATATTATTTAAAAAAAATAAAAATAAAAAAATCAACACTCTGCCACCGTTTAACCAGCACTTAATAATTTAATTTTTATTTTGTTTTTCATGGAACAGCTCACCATTAGTGATGTGTCGTTCTTGAACGATTCGTTCATTTTGAACGAATCTTTAATGTGGCTCGGGAAGAACGAGTCGTCTCGGGGGGTGATTCGTTCAGTTGCGCATGTGCAATATTGTACAGGTTCTGTACTGCTAGTAGTAGTTCACCTGATGATTCAATTGATTAGTTCATTTCATGAGTCTTTCAGGTTTTGAGTCGTTCCTTAATCACGTGACTGACTGAACTGAGCTGAATAATAGCACTTTTATCTTGTTACAGCTGCTTCACAGCAGCATTTGAATAGGTCTCATGTCTGATGAAGTTTGAATCATTAATTTTGTTACTTTTCAGAAATTATTTCTCTTGTATAAAGTTCTATAAATATAAAGGTGACTTGACTTAAGTAGTCAGACTTTTCCTCCTCCTCACCCACTGTGAAAATGGATCCACATTGTAAAATCAACTATATAGTCACAGAATATCCCTTTCTACTGAGGTATTGAGGTTATAGAATATTTAGTGCATTAATAGATGATGTCTCTGGTCACGTCAGAATGGAGGTGGGTTGAGGAATCAGAGGTGTTTCAAATGAACTGAAACTGATATGAGGAAACATGTTTGGCTGCTGGTCAGTGAGAATAGCTGTGTTCAGGTGACTGTGGTCAGACCTCCATTCACACACCTGCAGTACCTCCATCAGAGCTTCTAAAAAGACAGTCCAATTACTCTACACCACACTCCCAGTTCCCCTCACACTGTTTCATCTCTCTCAGTCAGTCACACAAACACGCGCGCACACACACACACACACACACACACACACACACACTCCCCAGTGACTCAGATGTGCCCAGCACACACTCAACAATGCATATTAATGTTACACCCAGTGTCTATCTCTCTGAGGAATACATAAGCTGCTTTCTAAAAGAGTTATAGAGGAATTTAAGAAAATATTCACATCAGTTGTTTAAATACATACATAATACATATATACATACATACATAAATCCTTTAGATCTAATATTGTCACATGGAATCGATATTGATGCCATTGAAATTCTGCAGCAGAGTGACGACATCTCAGATCATTATCTAGTCTCGTGTATACTACATTTAGTCAAAGAGGCTAAACTGCCTCCCTGCCATATATATATATATGGTAGAACCATCACTTCTACCACTAAAGATCGCTTTATAAATAATCTTCCTGATCAGTTTCATCGCCATAGCATACCAGACAGCTTAGAAGACCTTGATGTTGCAACAGAAACTATTGCCTCTGTCTTTTCCAGCACATTAGACTCAGTTGCTCCTTTGCGTTTAAAAAAAGATTAATGAAATTAATCCAATGCCATGGTACAATGAGCACACTTGGGCCCTAAAAACAGCTGCTAGAAAAATGGAGCGCAGCTGAAAGAAAACAAAACTAGAAGTATTTCGCATTCCGTGGTGAGAGAGAATGATTGAGTACAGAAAGGCCTTAAACTGCTAGATCTGCCTATTTTTCAAAACTTTTAGAAGAAAATAAACACAACCCTAGGTATTTATTTGATACAGTTTCTAAATTAACAAGAAATAAAGCTTCAACTTCTGATGTTTCCAAAGAGCACAGCAGTAATGACTTTATGAACTTCTTTACTTGCAAGATTGATAATATTAGAGAAAAAATTATAACCATGTAACGTCTACTACAGTATTGTGTCAGACAGTGCATTGTAGTGTCCCTGAAGAAAAATTCAATTCATTTACTGCTTTAGGAGAGGAAGAATTGTCTAAACTTGATAAATCATCAAAATCAACAACATGTATGTTAGACCCTATACTGACTAAGCTATTGAAAGAGATGCTTCCAGAGGTCATAGATCCTCTTCTTAATATTGTTAATTCATCTTTATCACTAGGATATGTACCAAAAACTTTTAAGCTGGCTGTTATTAAACCTCTTATCAAAAAAACATAACTTGATCCTAGAGAATTATTCAATTACAGGCCGATTTCAAATCTCACTTTTCTGTCAAAAATACTAGAAAAGGCAGTTTCATCACAACTATGTTCCTTTTTAGAAATAAATAGTATCTGTGAGGATTTCCAGTCAGGATTTAGACCGTACCATAGTACTGAGACTGTTCTCATTAGAGTTACTAATGATTTGCTCTTATCATCAGATCATGGTTGTATCTCTCTATTAGTGTTACTGGATCTTAGTGCTGCATTTGACACTATTGATTACAATATTCTTCAAAATAGACTCGAAAACTATGTAGGCATTAGTGGAATTGCATTGGCATAGTTCAATTCATACTTTTATCAGTTATCAGACCGTTATCAGTTTGTAGTAGTAAACAATGAGATGTCATATCAATCACAACTTAAATATGGAGTACCGCAAGGCTCAGTACTAGGACCGTTGCTTTTCACTCTGTACATGCTACCCTTGGGAGATATCATTAGGAAGCATGGAGTTGGTTTTCATTGTTACGCTGATGATACTCAGCTCTATATTTCTTCACGCCCTGACGAAACTTAACAATTCACTAAATTAACAGAATGTATAGCCGATATAAAAAACTGGATGACCAGCAATTTCCTACTACTAAATTCAGAAAAAAACAGAGATTCTAATTTTTGGACAGAAAACTACTTCACGCAATAACCTAGAATACTGTCTAACACTTGATGGCTGCTCTGTTAAGTCTTCGTCGTCAGCTAGGAACCTGGGTGTGCTCTTTGATACCAATCTTTCATTTGAAGGCCATGTTACTAGCATCTGTAAAACCGCATTCTTCCATCTTAAAAATATATCTAAACTACGACATATGCTCTCAATGAAAAATGCAGAACAGTTAGTTAATGCGTTCATGACCTCGAGGCTAGATTATTGTAACGCTCTACTGGGTGGTTGTTTCTCCCACTTGATAAATAAACTACAGCTAGTACAAAATGCAGCAGCTAGAGTTCTTACTAAAACTAGGAAGTATGACCATATTAGCCCAGTTATGTCATCACTGCACTGGCTTCCTGTTAAACATTGTATAGATTTTAAAATCTTGCTAATTACTTACAAAGCACTAAATGGTTTAGCTCCCCAGAACCTGAGCGAGCTCTTAAAGCATTATAATCCTTCACGTTTATTGTGATCTCAGAATTCAGGCCAGCTGATACTACCTAGAATATCAAAATCAACCGCAGGTGGTAGATCTTTCTCCTATTTGGCACCTAAACTCTGGAACAATCTTCCTAGCATTGTTCGGGATGCAGACACACTCTGTCAGTTTAAATCTAAAAACGCATCTCTTTAACCTGGCATACACATAACACATTATCAATTTATATTTTCAAATCTGTTCAAGGATTATTAGGCTGCATAAATTAGGTCAGCCGGAACTGAGAACACTTCCTATAACACCAGATGTACTCGTTACATCAGAAAAAGAATGGCATCTATGCTAATATTAGTCTTTCTGTTTATCCCGAGGTTTACCGTAGTCAACCGGATATGGGCCATATCCAGCTGAGACCAAGGACCTGCGCCTTGACACGGTCACAACGCAGCCCTGAAGTATCAGCAGAGATCGAGTCAACTAGATCATGAAGGCCTCATCAACACCACAGCCAGTAGCACAGTTCCTCAACAGACCGTCCATACCGGCGTGATGATTACGATCCTCAACTGGATGGAACTGAAATAAATACTTTGATTGTTGCGATCCTGTCAGACAACCTGATTTGTAACAAAGCACTGTTCGCCAGAGGAGAACTTGCCCCCCGACTAAGCCTGGCTTCTCCCAAGGTTTTTTTTCTCCATTTTAACACCTATTTGCCACTTGTTTGCCACCTGATGTCACCTGTTGAAGTTTGGTTTTCTTGCTGCTGTCAACGTTGGCTTGCTTAGTTGGGGACACTTGACATTTGACTTGACATTTGATATTCAACAGTATTCTTGACATTTATTCAACAGTGTTTTGATCTGCTAGCCTGATGTGGTCATACTCAATTCTAGTTCGAATATGAGTCTGATACTGCTCCATTGGGCTTTGATTATGGGGGCGTATTTCAACCGATCCAGGAAAGACCTCAATTGGATAGACCTACAACCAATCAGAGCTACAGAGTAAGTGACGTATGTTGAGCGACGCATAGTTGTCAACAGAACTCTTCTTAGCGACCATCGGGGCCAGCTGATAAATCAAACTTTTGCCGAATCCCGTAGGAAGGACGGCAAAGACATCTTTCCCATCGACAAATGCCTTGATCGCGGTCCTCTGTTCCTCTTTTAAAATTAATGCGCTGTCTATATCTTCTATAGCGGACGCGATGGCGGAATCTACATATCTCAGTTCTTCAACAACAGCCATCATTGTTGTAAACTAATTGACCTTTCGCAAAGACTCGCCCCCCTTAGTTACTGTTGCTTTGTCCGACAAGCCGTGGCGCTGTCACGCCACACATAGTGGAAAATACATCGCGGAGCAAAGCGGAAACTGACAACACGTCGACAGACAAGACAGGACAGGTTACTTATGATATTAAACAGAGCCCCAGCTTTCAAACTGTGGAGTTATTAAAAAATTCAAACAATAAAAAACGTTTTGTGGCTCTTTAATGTGTTGTGACCATGATCGTGACAGATTGCTGTAGCGCCTCAGCTCAAGAGGTTTGTTAACCGATCATCTCTTCCTACTAGTCCATTTATAGCATCAAATAAACATGAGAATGAATGTTGTTTCAAACGCAGAAAGACGTCAATATGCACAATTTTTCAAGTTTAATTCCACCGATGTTAATCTTCTAACTCCTGACTGCTTTGTCGGACAAAATAGCGGATGCGGCGTTCTGATTGGTTAGATCGCTTGTCAATCAAACTCCCCAAGCGCTCTTTGATGACGTGGCTGATTACGTTTCTGGTGATAATCTGTCAATCATCGCCCTGGCAATGTGATTGGTCCGAACAGTTTCTGTTCAGGCATAATAACTCTTATGGGTTTTATTGCAGGTTTGAAAAATCACCATTCACACCTCCAACAACCCCCCTCTCCCCCACACCTGCAATTCAGTTCAGTGAAGATGACGTGCGCCAGGTCTTCAGAAAGAACAAGAGAAGAAAGGCACCAGGCCCAGACAGCGTTTCACCAGCCTGTCTGAAAACCTGCGCTGACCAGCTGGCCCCCATCTTCACACAGATCTTCAACAGATCACTGGAGCTGTGCGAAGTCCCCTCATGCTTCAAACGCTCCACCATCATCCCCATCCCAAAGAAACCCAAAATCACTGGACTAAATGACTACAGACCTGTGGCTCTAACGTCTGTGGCCATGAAGTCATTTGAAAGACTGGTTCTGGCTTTTCTGAAGGACATCACTGGACCCTTACTGGACCCCCTGCAGTTTGCTTACCGAGCAAACAGGTCTGTGGATGATGCAGTCAATATGGGACTGCATTATGTTCCCCAGCATCTGGACAGACCAGGGACTTATGTGAGGATCCTGTTTGTGGACTTCAGCTCTGCTTTTAACACCATTGTCCCATCACTCCTCCAGCCTAAACTAACTCAGCTCTCCATGCCCACCTCTGTCTGTCAGTGGATCACCAGCTTCCTGACAGACAGGCAGCAGCTAGTGAGGCTAGGATAATTCTCATCCAGCACCCTCACCATCAGCACTGGCGCCCCTCAGGGCTGTGTTCTCTCCCCACTGCTCTTCTCCCTCTACACAAACGACTGCACCTCTAAAGACCCCTCTGTCAAGCTCCTGAAGTTTGCGGATGACACCACACTGATCGGCCTCATCCAGGACGGTGACGAGTCTGCTTACAGACTGGAGGTTGAACAGCTGGCTGTCTGGTGCAGTCTTAACAACCTGGAGCTCAACACGCTCAAGACAGTGGAGATGACCGTGGACTTCAGGAGAAACCCCCCTGCTCTTTCCCCACTCACCATCATGAACAGCACTGTGGCAGCAGTGGAGTCATTCAGGTTCCTGGGCACCACCATCTCCCAGGACCTGAAGTGGGACAACCACATCGAGTCCATTGTGAAAAAGGCCCAGCAGAGGTTGTACTTCCTTCGCCAGCTGAGGAAGTTCAACCTACCACAGGAGCTGCTGAAACAGTTCTACTCTGCCATCATTGAATCCATCCTCTGCACTTCAATTACCATCTGGTTCAGCTCAGCTACCAAATCTGACCTCAGAAGACTACAGAGGGTAGTCCGGTCTGCTGAGCGAATCATTGGCACAACCCTCCCCACTCTCCAAGAACTGTACTTATCCAGAGTGAGAAAAAGGGCAAAGAAGATCACTCTGGACCCCTCACATCCAGCACACTCCCTCTTTGAACTGTTGCCATCCGGTCGACGCTACAGAGCCCTGAGCACCAGAACGACCAGACACAGGAACAGTTTCTTCCCTCAAGCAATCCAGCTCATGAACACTTAACAAACACGGAACACATAACACTATTACACATTATTTACTTAAAACACTTATTTATATCTCAATTTGCACACATAATTGTACATACAATTGTCTATAATATATATTGTCTTTTGCTTTTTTTTTTGCACTTTGTCTATCTTGTAAATTTGTATATTATTATTTTATTCTTTTTATTATGTGTCTTGTCTTGTCGCTGTCACTCTGTTGCACTGTGGAGCTTCTGTCACTAAAACAAATTCCTAGTATGTGTAAACAACATACCTGGCAATAAAGCTCTTTCTGATTCTGATTCTGATTCTGATAACTCCTCTACGGATCAAGTCCAGACCGAACTCCCCGACCTCAAAATGTTGTGGGCGGGGCTAAGTTCGGCTTGCATCCAGGCTATTGATCTGCCTGCATTGACACTATTCTTTAAAGACCTGTGCCATTGAACATTTTTTAACAAGATGTAATATAAGTCTAAGGTGTCCCCTGAATGTGTCTGTGAAGTTTCAGCTCAAAATACCCCATAGATTTTTTTAAATTCTTTTTTTTTTTAACTGCCTATTTTGGGGCATAATTAGAAATGCACTGATTCATGTTGCGGCCCCTTTAAATGCTCACGCTCCCTGCCCACGAAGCTTGCGCTTGCCTTAAACAGTGAATAAACAAAGTTTACACAGCTAATATAACCCTCAAAATGGATCTTTACAAAGTGTTCGTCATGCATACTGCATGCATGCGTCGGATTATGTGAGTATTTGTATTTGTATTTTTGGTAACACTTTACATTAAGGTTCCCTTTGTAAAGGGTTTATAAAGGTGTTTGTTAATGAGTAATAAGTCATTTACAAATGCATTATAAATCATTAATAATGCAGTTATAACTGCATGAATAAAAAGGCGACTTTAATGCAATACCTGCCAAATAGTGAGCCGTTTTTAACTCACATGTTATAAATGCTTAATAAATGTATTTATTAACATATTTAACTCAAAACCAGATTTCTGGTTTATTTTATGATGCAGCAAAAATTGACTATCATAATTAGACTGAAGGTTGTTGTATTTGTGCTTTCTTATTAATATCTCATGACTGCCACTTGTCTTACTATGTTGCTTACCAGAAGTTTTTGTCTTACCCATGATACTCTCCAAAAAGGTCATGATGCCTCTCCACAGCAGTGTATAAAAACAAAATTATTGTTTTTTAAAGACAAAATTCCAACTTTATTTTGAAAATAAAACAAAAGATAATAACCATAACTTGATTAGATATTAAAGTCTGCGTGAACCGGAAGTTGCAAACGACTCTTCTCCAGTGTTGTGACGTATTTCCAAGTGAAACAGAATATTGAATAGAGGGCAGAGTTTTACTTTAGTGCTCCTCCTTTCCATCTCTCGCACTCCTCCTCTCCATATCTCACTCATAGCAGACGAACGGTTGCAGAAGAGTGCTTTACACGTTTTCAACCCAAGCCGTCAAACTGACGTTATCAGAGAAGGAATGCCATTCCAGACCAGAAGTAACTTTTTCTGATTTTGATTAAAGATTACTGTGACAAACAAGTTTTTTCTGTGTTTTAACTTGCACGGATTCATTGTTCACCACAAGACCCGTAATATGACCAGTAATAATATTAATGTAAAGTGAAAACCTGTGAACCATTTATTAATGAGTTATGAACATTAACAACCTATGAAAGGGAACATTAATGTAAAGTGAAAACCTGCGAACCATTTATTAATGAGTTATGAACATTAACAACCTATGAAAAGAAACCTTAATGTAAAGTGAAAACCTGTGAACCATTTATTAATGAGTTATGAACATTAACAACCTATGAAAAGGAACCTTAATGTAAAGTGGAAACCTGTTAACCATTTATTAATGAGTTATGAACATTAACAACCTATGAAAAGGAACCTTAATGTAAAGTGAAATCCTGTGAACCATTTATTAATGAGTTATGAACATTAACAACCTATGAAAAGGAACCTTAATGTAAAGTGGAAACCCGTGAACCATTTATTAATGAGTTATGAACATTAACAACCTATGAAAAGGAACCTTAATGTAAAGTGAAATCCTGTGAACCATTTATTAATGAGTTATGAACATTAACAACCTATGAAAAGGAACCTTAATGTAAAGTGGAAACCCGTGAACCATTTATTAATGAGTTATGAACATTAACAACCTATGAAAAGGAACCTTAATGTAAAGTGAAAACCCGTGAACCATTTATTAATGAGTTATGAACATTAACAACCTATGAAGAGGAACCTTAATGTAAAGTGGAAACCCGTGAACCATTTATTAATCAGTTATGAACATTAACAACCTATGAAAAGGAACCTTAATGTAAAGTGAAATCCTGTGAACCATTTATTAATGAGTTATGAACATTAACAACCTATGAAAAGGAACCTTAATGTAAAGTGGAAACCCGTGAACCATTTATTAATCAGTTATGAACATTAACAACCTATGAAAAGGAACCTTAATGTAAAGTGAAAACCCGTGAACCATTTATTAATGAGTTATGAACATTAACAACCTATGAAAAGGAACCTTAATGTAAAGTGGAAACCTGTTAACCATTTATTAATCAGTTATGAACATTAACAACCTATGAAAAGGAACCTTAATGTAAAGTGGAAACCTGTTAACCATTTATTAATCAGTTATGAACATTAACAACCTATGAAAAGGAACCTTAATGTAAAGTGAAAACCCGTGAACCATTTATTAATCAGTTATGAACATTAACAACCTATGAAAAGGAACCTTAATGTAAAGTGGAAACCTGTTAACCATTTATTAATCAGTTATGAACATTAACAACCTATGAAAAGGAACCTTAATGTAAAGTGGAAACCTGTTAACCATTTATTAATCAGTTATGAACATTAACAACCTATGAAAAGGAACCTTAATGTAAAGTGAAATCCTGTGAACCATTTATTAATGAGTTATGAACATTAACAACCTATGAAAAGGAACCTTAATGTAAAGTGAAAACCCGTGAACCATTTATTAATGAGTTATGAACATTAACAACCTATGAAAAGGAACCTTAATGTAAAGTGGAAACCTGTGAACCATTTATTAATCAGTTATGAACATTAACAACCTATGAAAAGGAACCTTAATGTAAAGTGGAACTCATTTAATGAGTTATAAACATTAATTACCTATTAAAGTGAACCTTAATGTAGTGTGAACACACGTTAATCATGTATTTATTAATTATTAATGTACACAGAAGATAATATCTTTTTCAGATGAAATATTTTATTTTTGATGAATGTCTCAGTAAACACAACTTTAAACTTGAAAAAAATAAAAAATCTTTTACAGCACAAAGTTACAGAGCATGACTTCTCATGAAAAGTGGCTTATGCAGGTAAACTTAAATTAAAACATTCAGAGAAACAATCAAGTATTCAGAAAAGATAATAAACATCACACCTATAAGCCAAACATATTTGATACAAGCTGAATAAAGGCACCTAAATATGTATTTTTTTTAATTAACAGTTGTGTAAACCATTAAATCAATGACCTAATGCACCATTACAGAACATTAGCAGCATATTAATATGCATTTAATAGATATTTCTGATATGATAAAGGCCACTGTAACTTGAGTACGTTATTTGGCTTTGGTCATCCGTACAGTACATGCGCGGGTGCGCCGGAGCGGTTATTTGTTTAAGATAACTACAAACTAACACAGCGATTACTAATATAATATAAACACTAGAAAAACAAAGTCTGCGATTTCACCTCAGTTAGCTTACCCATCAAATCAGTAAACACAAATTCCCTTCAACGCATGTTGGAACAGTACTGTGTAACTTCTTCTCAAAAGTGGCAAGGCTTTATTGAATGCTCACTAGCGCCAACTCCTGTCACACGCCAGAATCAACACGCATAGTGATGAGAACCCGAAAGAGAATAATAAAGTATACAGCCTACTACTACTGCGTATAATAATAATAATAATAATAATTATAAATAGAAGAAGAATGCATTGCTCATTATACATTATTGTCACATTTGGTGTAAAGAGCAGTCAGGGAGCAGGATTCAGATGAAGCATTTTTTTTTATTATGAAGAAAGTTATAGAAAACTAGACATGACAATAATATATTAGGCTATACTAATATATACTCTTTATATATACTCTTTATATACTTATATACTCTGTATACTTATATACTCTTTCAGGGTTACATCACTAAGCATGCGTGTTCTGGCGTGTGACAGGAGTTGGCGCTAGTGAGCATCCAATAAAGCCTTGCCACTATCATGAGAAGAAGTCATGCAGTTACCAGGGCATGCTCTAAAGTAAAATTTGTGTTTAAAGTTACTGATTTGATGGGTAAGCTAACTGAAGTGACATTGCAGACTATGTTTTTCAAGTGTTTATATTATAATCGCTGTGTTAGTTTGTATATTATATGTTTATTCGCGGTGTTAGCTTTTTATATTAAATAAATAACCGCTCTGGCACTCCCAAAAAATTACAGTATCCTTTATCA
Organism: Chanodichthys erythropterus; assembly: GCF_024489055.1. Classification (NCBI taxonomy): domain Eukaryota; kingdom Metazoa; phylum Chordata; class Actinopteri; order Cypriniformes; family Xenocyprididae; genus Chanodichthys; species Chanodichthys erythropterus. The sequence continues at coordinate 14,372,922 of NC_090227.1, read as the reverse complement.
TGATATCAAGAATAATTATTAATTGCTTATTAATATTTTAACAATAAAATATGTCACCAGGAAAAAAACAAAAGAGATCTGCGTCTGCTTTAATAAACACGATGCACACTACATTAAGGTTCACACAGGTTATTAATATTCGTAACTCATTAATAAATGGTTCACAGGTTTTCACTTTACATTAAGGTTCCTTTTCATAGGTTGTTAATGTTCATAACTCATTAATAAATGGTTAAAAGGTTTTCACTTTACATTAAGGTTCCTTTTCATAGGTTGTTAATGTTCATAACTCATTAATAAATGGTTAACAGGTTTTCACTTTACATTAAGGTTCCTTTTCATAGGTTGTTAATGTTCATAACTCATTAATAAATGGTTAACAGGTTTCCACTTTACATTAAGGTTCCTTTTCATAGGTTGTTAATGTTCATAACTCATTAATAAATGGTAAACAGGTTTTCACTTTACATTAAGGTTCCTTTTCATAGGTTGTTAATGTTCATAACTCATTAATAAATGGTTAACAGGTTTTCACTTTACATTAAGGTTCCTTTTCATAGGTTGTTAATGTTCATAACTCATTAATAAATGTTTAACAGGTTTCCACTTTACATTAAGGTTCCTTTTCATAGGTTGTTAATGTTCATAACTCATTAATAAATGGTTAACAGGTTTTCACTTTACATTAAGGTTCCTTTTCATAGGTTGTTAATGTTCATAACTCATTAATAAATGGTTAACAGGTTTTCACTTTACATTAAGGTTCCTTTTCATAGGTTGTTAATGTTCATAACTCATTAATAAATGGTTAACAGGTTTCCACTTTACATTAAGGTTCCTTTTCATAGGTTGTTAATGTTCATAACTCATTAATAAATGGTTAACAGGTTTTCACTTTACATTAAGGTTCCTTTTCATAGTTTGTTAATGTTCATAACTCATTAATAAATGGTTAACAGGTTTCCACTTTACATTAAGGTTCCTTTTCATAGGTTGTTAATGTTCATAACTCATTAATAAATGGTTCACGGGTTTCCACTTTACATTAATGTTCCCTTTCATAGGTTGTTAATGTTCATAACTCATTAATAAATGGTTCACAGGTTTTCACTTTACATTAATATTATTACTGGTCATATTACGGGTCTTGTGGTGAACAATTAATCCGTGCAAGTTAAAACACAGAAAAAACTTGTTTGTCACAGTAATCTTTAATCAAAATCTGAAAAAGTTACTTCTGGTCTGGAATGGCATTCCTTCTCTGATAACGTCAGTTTGACGGCTTGGGTTGAAAACGTGTAAAGCACTCTTCTGCAACCGTTCGTCTGCTATGAGTGAGATATGGAGAGGAGGAGTGCGAGAGATGGAAAGGAGGAGCACTAAAGTAAAACTCTGCCCTCTATTCAATATTCTGTTTCACTTGGAAATACGTCACAACACTGGAGAAGAGTCGTTTGCAACTTCCGGTTCACGCAGACTTTAATATCTAATCAAGTTATGGTTATTATCTTTTGTTTTATTTTCAAAATAAAGTTGGAATTTTGTCTTTAAAAAAACAATAATTTTGTTTTTATACACTGCTGTGGAGAGGCATCATGACCTTTTTGGAGAGTATCATGGGTAAGACAAAAACTTCTGGTAAGCAACATAGTAAGACAAGTGGCAGTCATGAGATATTAATAAGAAAGCACAAATACAACAACCTTCAGTCTAATTATGATAGTCAATTTTTGCTGCATCATAAAATAAACCAGAAATCTGGTTTTGAGTTAAATATGTTAATAAATACATTTATTAAGCATTTATAACATGTGAGTTAAAAACGGCTCACTATTTGGCAGGTATTGCATTAAAGTCGCCTTTTTATTCATGCAGTTATAACTGCATTATTAATGATTTATAATGCATTTGTAAATGACTTATTACTCATTAACAAACACCTTTATAAACCCTTTACAAAGGGAACCTTAATGTAAAGTGTTACCGTATTTTTATTGGATGTATTTGTATTTTTGGATGTGTGAGTATTGTATTTATTTGGATGTTTACACTTGATTCTGAATGAATTTGAGGCTGTGATCCATGGCTAACGGCTAATGCTACACTGTTGGAGAGATTTATAAAGAATGAAGTTGTGTTTATGCATTATATAGACTGCAAGTGTTTAATAATGAAAATAACGATGGCTCGTGTCTCCGTGAATACAATAAGAAACAATGGTAACTTTAACTCCAATTAACAGTACATTAGCAACATGCTAACGAAACATTTAGAAAGACAGTTTACAAATATCACTAAAAATATCATGTTATCATGGATCATGTGAGCTATTATTGCTCCATCTGCCATTTTTCGCTATTGTTCTTGCTTGCTTACCTAGTCTGATGATTCAGCTGTGCACATCCAGACGTCCTGTCCTTGTCTAATGCTTTGAACATGAGCTGGCATATGCAAATATTGGGGGCGTACATATTAATGATCCCGACTGTTACGTCTAAAGGGGGTCGCACACCGGACGCGTAGCTCGGCGCCGCGCAGCGTCGCGCCACGTCTTTAAAATTCGAACGCATTGTTTTCTATGAGAGTACGCACACCGGCGGCGACATTCGGCGCCTGTCCGCGGTGCCCAGCAACGACTCAGGAAGTTGTTTAAAATCCTGCCGCGCCACAGAGCGCCATGTACATTGATTTACGTTAAATGTATATTATATTTCTCTCAAATCGTCGTTAATGTACATACTGACTTCAACCTGTGCTGCAAGATACATCAGTTTCACATTCTTAGTTTAACAGCTTGAATAAAGTCTAAAAATGTATAATAAACGTAGCATTTTCTTTCCTTTTGCCTTGTTGTGCCATTTTTCCATGTACACTAACCTCAGTGCGAAATATTAAAGCATAGGCATGTAACGTTTCCCTGTTGACGTAAAACACTCCCATTGTGCAGCTCTTCTATCAGGAGTCGAGTCAAAATTGAGCTTGCGTGTATATAATGTGCGCGGCCGGTGTGCGATACTTATGAGTTGTCAGAGACGTGACGCTGCGCGGCGCCGAGCTTCACGTCCTGTGTGCGACCCCTTTAAGACGGGGGGTCGCACACCTTTTTTTCTCTCTCCTGTTCTTTTTCCCTTTCGTTATGAGACAGGTGTTCCAATCAAATGGGTTTAATCCGGTCGTGGGTGATTGGATGTTGACGAGAAGGAGTGAGGATATAAGACATGGTGGAATACTGGAGAAGAGAGAGACTTCCTTTCATCGGGGCAAACACACGGGGCAAGCGGTCCTCTGTTCCTCTTTTAAAATTAATGCGCTGTCTATATCTTCTATAACGGACGCGATGGCGGAATCTACATATCTCAGTTCTTCAACAACAGCCATCATTGTTGTAAACTAATTGACCTTTCGCAAAGACTCGCCCCCCTTAGTTACTGTTGCTTTGTCCGACAAGCCGTGGCGCTGTCACGCCACACATAGTGGAAAATACATCGCGGAGCAAAGCGGAAACTGACAACACGTCGACAGACAAGACAGGACAGGTTACTTATGATATTAAACAGAGCCCCAGCTTTCAAACTGTGGAGTTATTAAAAAAATCAAACAATAAAAAACGTTTTGTGGCTCTTTAATGTGTTGTGACCATGATCGTGACAGATTGCTGTAGCGCCTCAGCTCAAGAGGTTTGTTAACCGATCATCTCTTCCTACTAGTCCATTTATAGCATCAAATAAACATGAGAATGAATGTTGTTTCAAACACAGAAAGGGTCGTGGGTGATTGGATGTTGACAAGAAGAAGTGAGGATATACGACGTGGTGGAATACTGGAGAAGAGAGAGACTTCCTTTCATCGGGGCAAACACTTCCTCCCATGGCCCACACTCATTTGTTGTTGTAGTTATTATATATTGTGTATGAGTGAGTGAACTCAGTATTAGGTGTGCTCTTTACCAGAGAGAGAATTGACGTTGTTTAATATTCTTTGATTTTGTTTGTTTTACGTTGCCTATGTTTGCTAACGTCTTATGTTCTTTTTTTCTTTAAGGGAATGTAGGGGGAGGGTGCCATTTTTGTTTGTACTTCTATCTTTTTCTCTTGGTTATGACCAGGGTGTTACGTTTGCTGGTGTAGAGATGAGGCAGATACGGATTTCCACAATACATTCAATACTTTAATATAAACGAAGGCAGAGAACACCATACAAACTAACACAAACAGAGAACGGACGAGGAGTGAAGGGAGTGAGTGCAATATATGGGGAGTGCTGACAATAGAGTCCAGGTGCAGGTGATGAGTGACGATGAGGAGCTGACGAGGGAAGTGAGTGCAGGTGTGGAGAACAGAAGGATCTTGGGAAATAGAGTCCAGGGGAACACGGGATCTGTAACACAGGGAGGGAGAGAGGGAAGATTTATGTATTTTATTTGTGCGTTATCTTTGTCCAGGTAAGTTAGAAAATTATTGGGTTAGTTAGGGTTTTGTTTGTTATGTTGGCCTAGCCCTCCCCTGAAGTTTTGTTCCCAATTCCTTTGTTAACATTGAGATTCTTTCATTTAAAACACAACTAATTTGAACTGGTGTTTGTGTTGATTCTGGGACGGGAGGTTGGATCTGTCAGGGATCTGTGAGGGACTCAAACGCAGGATGAGTTTTACAGGTTTATTGACAAGACTTGAAATATAGAGGGTGAGGAGGTGAACAGTCCATACAGTAGGAAGGGGGTGAGGCACAAAGACAAGCACGCTGAGGGAACGGCCACTGAGAACAGCCCAGGTAGTAAGCAGGCCGGTGAGCATTGGCAGGTGTGCAGTATGAGGCCCAAAGATGTAGCGGGAGCCAGACAGGATCAAACAGCATAAGTAGTTAGAACCATCAGATACGATCAGGCACTGAACCGGTCTTGCTGCTTGGCAGGGAGAAAGAGCAGCCACAGGAATCCTCAGTCTGTAGGACAGGACAGGGGGAGACCAGAGACACTACCAGGACTAGACAAGACCGATGGTTAGAAGGTCTGGAACAAGGAAGACAACAATGGAAAAATGGATACGAGAATCTCCTACACAAACGCTATGAGCTTAGGTGAACAAAAGACTAGAGTACAGGCAAGAAGCTTAACAAACTGGCAAAGACATGAGGGAAAGAGTGCACAATATAAAGGAGGCAAAGAACTCAAGGAACAGGTGACTAACGAGGACTCAACAAGAAAGGGAGCAGGGAACATAGGGAACAGGTGAGAACACTAATAACAAAAAAGGACTGAACAATGACTAGACCAGAGGGAGTGGTGACAACAAACAAGGAGGAGGGAACAGAGGAGCACATGGCAAATACAGAAAAAGCCATGTGCTCAGACACAACATAAACAAGGACAGATTCAACAAGGACAAAACAGACAAGGCTGTCAGGGCAGAACCCTGACAGGATTGCCCTGGTTCTTTCTCCAAGACTTTTTTTTTTTTCTTTAGTTATTTTTACTTACTTTCTTATTTTGTTACTGGCTCTCCACCCCTAGATAGGTGTTATGTAACACGACTGTTACGTAACAGTCAGTGTTATGTTGAGATTCGCCTGTTCTTCTGAGGTCTTTTAAACAAATGAGCCTGTCTGTAGCACGCATCCAAATGGTTGTAGGCTCGGCGTATCCTGCCCGGAGTGAAGGCAGGGGCGAAGCCAACCCCCCACATGGATATGGACAGGGACCATCCTGGTGGTGGTGGGGAGGATGGAGGTGGAGATTGGCGTCAGCATCTGCGAACTCAGATAAGTGTAAGTGCCAACACCACCACCAGTATATGCAAATTTTACTTATAATAAGAGAAGGAGAAAGAACAAGAAAACAAGCAACATAGAGACAAGGCCGCGATCGGCCACACGACCACGATGGGCCACACAGAGACAAGGCCGCGATCGGCCACACGACCACGATGGGCCACACAGAGACAAGGCCGCGATAGGCCACATGACCACGAAGGGCCACACAGAGACAAGGCCGCGATCGGCCACACGACCACGAAGGGCCACACAGAGACAAGGCCGCGATCGGCCACATGACCACGAAGGGCCACACAGAGACAAGGCCGGGATCGGCCACACGACCACAAAGGGCCACACAGAGACAAGGCCGCGATCGGCCACACGACCACGAAGGGCCACACAGAGACAAGGCCGCGATCGGCCACACGACCACGATGGGCCACACAGAGACAAGGCCGCGATCGGCCACACGACCACGAAGGCCACACAGAGACAAGGCAGCGATCGGCCACACAACCACGAAGGCCACACAGAGACAAGGCGGCGATTGGCCACAAGACCACGAAGGGCCACACAGAGACAAGGCCGCGATAGGCCACATAGAGACGAGGCCACAATAGGCCACATAGAGACAAGGCCACGATAGGCCGCATGGAGACAAGGCTGCAATAAGTCTCAGAAAATTCATAAGGTTATAGAAGCTGAAAATAGTATGAAGAAATACGGCAAACATACACTACCACAAGTATTTGCGTGAAATTACTAAGAGAAGGAGAAAGAACAAGAAAGGGAGATAACATGGAGAAAAGGCTGTGATGAGCCCCAGAAAATCATAAGGCTATAGAAGCTGAAAATGGCATGGTGAAAATATGAAAACATACCACCACCAGTATTTGCATGAAATTACTTAACACGTGATGAGAGAAGGATAAAGAACAAGAAAGGGAGATAACAAGCAACAGAGACAAGGCCACAATAGGCCACATGGAGACAAGGCCACAATAGACCACATGGAGACAAGGCTAAGATAGGCCACACGAAGGCAAGGCCACGATAGGCCACACGAAGGCAAGGCCACGATAGGCCACATAAAGACAAGGCTGTGATCGGCCACATGGAGACAAGGCCGCGTTGGAAAATACGTTAAAGCTATAGAAGCTAAACATATGGAAGCAATGATGAAAACGAGAAACATACCACCACCACCAGTATTTGCAGAAAATTACTGATTGTAATGAGCATTTGAGTTGAGCATTGAGCACACAGCAGTCCTCTTCATCTGCTGTTAGGAAAATTTCTAAACCATGCTAGTGGCTTGACGGAACTTAGCCAACAGGACTCCATCTAGCAGTCAGAACCTGCCGACAGAACCCCCAAAAGAAAGTTAACTAGATAGCATAACAGATAGGTATGAGAATACTAAATTACGTAGATACAGATGAAGACTGAGACGACCTTGTCATAATTCTATTGAAGAAAGGAAAACGCATACTTGGTAATGCTTTATTAGCTAACCTTAGCTAGCTACTGAACTCTGCAAAAGCTAGCAAACCTTGGCAAAAGGATAATGCAATGATTGTTGTTCAGTACCTCGGTGAAGAGAAAAACTAAAGAGCCCTGCACAGGAGATGGGGCATGATAAGCACAAGCAAAATGCTTATAACCAGGCAGGGGCAGAGTACTGAACGCAATAATCAGATGTTTGAAATGCGGTAGGCAGCACGATTGCGATGAAGACATCCACAATAGTCACGTCACGGAAATGCAGTGATTAGACCAAGTTGAAAGCGTTCAGGTCCTGAAGATGAGCACACTATTTTCTGTGAACACCAAAATGTGTGTACCATCTATTTGTGTTTGTATGGGCACGCGCAGGTTATGTCAAATGTCCTTGTGCATACAGTGCTTATTGCTTAGGTAACGAACACAGAAAACTAATGTGCTAATTGTAGGGGATCAGCGCAATGCGAGATCGAATTGATGAAATGTTAGAATATCGTCAGGATATTATAATTTGATATAGCTTACAGTCAACAGACTCAAACACAGAACCGCATAAACTTTAAACACGCTCAAATGCAGATTAGTATGATAGTATGACGCTAGACCAAGTAAAACATATCTGCTTTATCTCACGATTTTAATTTGACAAATAAACTGACAAGAATGAGTAATATTTCAGCACTGGAAGTATTTGGTAGAATGAATCATCTTATCCTTTATACCCTGGGATTCGCTTGGCACTGATATCTCTCATTACGATCACTCCCACAATTTCACACTGACATAGATTTTAGTTTTATGCGGTGAAGACAATGCAGTGTTATTTACATTTAATTTATTCATTCATTTCCTGAACTTAAATACTCACCTGAAATATATAAACACTATTGCTACATTTAAAAGATGCATTAGTAATATTTTTTGCTGTAAATAACTGAAAACCACTAGTCCAGTGTTATATTTTAGTTTTCTTGAGTACTTTACAATATCCCAATGTTTCCAACTATATTTAAATTGTGAAAAAATTACAGTTTTAACCAAGGCTCCGGGACGTGTGAGGAGTCGCCTATCAATGGCATCATACCCGCATTAACCTCGGTTTCCGGTTTTAATTTGTATTAACCATGGAAACACCAAGACGCTTAAAAATATTACACATTCTAATAGACAAGGGAACAACTGTTTTGATATATCTATAGACTAAAAACAATTGATGTTAAATAGCTCAACATGATTAGTCATTGTTTAAATCTAATATCCTTGATTTTGGTGAGTACTATGCCTCAGAGAAAAGCACTATTTTTGTCAAGTAGCTAACGTAGCATAATCAGATGCAGCTTTATTTTTATTAACAGTAATACAGCATTTTCTCCATCATACAATACGTTTTAAAATGAATTGGTAACACTTTAGAATAACTCACGCTATGAAGCATTAGTTAATCATTAGTAAATAGTTAATTCATCATTTATAAAACATTAATAGACATTAGTAAGCCATTTATGAATACAGCTATAAATGCTTTGTTCTTGATTTATAAGCATATCTATAATGAGTTTAATAATTGTATTTTCATAATTTATTAATGATCAATTTATCATTTTTAAATTATGTATTACATTATTCACAAACCAGTAATTTAGGAGTTGTCAGTGGTTCATAAGATAATTTAGGAAGTGTAAGTAAATGATTAATAAAATATTTAAATGTACATTTATGCATCTTATTATTTATACATATAGTATTAGTTACTCAGTGTGTTAATAAATGCTTTATTAAAATATTCCTAGTGTCAAAACTACCTCAGTACTAACTTTAAAAATTAGAGAACAGCAGTGTAGAAGATCACTGAACCTTTAAATCTCATTTATAAAAGCTTTACAAAGCATAAATAGTCCTCACTTTAGATGAGCTCACAAAAATAGTTAACTGACTACTTCTAAATGTTTTATAACTACCTGAATTAATCATGAATTGCAGTAGGAATATGTGTTAATAAAACATTTACTAACACACTAAGTAACTATTACTATGTGTCTAAATAATAAGATGTATAAATGAATGTTTAAATAGTTTATTAATCATTTACTTACACTTACTAAATGAACTACTGACAACTCCTAAATAACTGGTTTGTAAATAATGTAATACTTAATTTAGAAACAATAAATTGATTATTAGTAAAGTATGAAAATACAATTAATAAACACATTATAGATATGCTTATAAATCAAGAATAAAGCAATTATAGCTGTATTTATAAACTACTTACTAATGTATATTAATGCTTTATAAGTGATTAATTAACTATTAACTAATGCTTAACTAATGCTTCATAGTGTGCAGTTATTATAAAGTGTTACCAATGAATTTATCATGCATGCCGTTTATCAACACGAAACATCCAGCAATGATATTCAATAAAATCAATCCATCATACTGCAGTGTGTAACAAGTGTCTCATAGCAGCCGCCGAGTGAACGCACTCAGTAATGTTATAACATCATTTTCAACACACTAAAATTATAATAAACAGAGCTATGTTACCTCATACTCATGACCGGAAAAGCGGAAGCAGCACTGTCATAATAAAAGTCCCGCTGCTCGTGAGGCGTATGTTGCGCAATCGCTCCAGCGGCCTCATTCAGTTCACACAACATTCGGTCCTGCTCTGCTTCAAACTACAATAATGTTAATATTCACATCATGAACATAATTCTTCCTGAGTCCTATCCCTATTCTTTTGCACCGACCGTTAAGGTGGAGACCACATCCCAAGATTCTTACATGCCATACATCAGCCCAGTCGTTCTGGAATAATTATTAAATTCCAAAGAATTATTTGAGTAAACTGATGATTTTATGACGAATTGCAATATTCGATAATACAGTGTCTCAATATATAATACAATGTCTCGTTAGAAAGATCTAGACTACATTACAATGTAATGATGTGGGTGTGTTGCTTTAAGGTTTAAACCGCAATGGGGTTTTCCGAGCCTTGCAACGATATCCGGATATGGTATGCCATTCTTTGTTTTGTCCTAAACGAATGGTACTTGAAATATGTGGATGATCATTACAACTTGCTATAGGCTATACAATACGTACAAGCAATGTTTAACGAGCGCTCTGACTAACAAATGCTTGTGCTTGCATAACTGATTATGAATGTGAGAAGAGAGCAGAAGACAATTCTTCGCCCAATAGACACCAAGGTGCATAACACGATGAAAATACTTATCACTGAGATGAATGGCTAATCCGTAGTGAAGAAGCGAGGATGATGAAGATTGCAGCCGTGACTAACCCTTTGATGATATTGCTGAGACGAAATTCGAAAACAAAAGAAATCCGTGAAGGGAGAACATGCATGCTTCTGAAATTAACGGGAATCTTTCTCCTATTGCCGTTACAGCTCAAACATTCGAAATTATAAGTTGACATGAACTCAAATGACACTGTAGTTACCCCGTCTAAAGTGAACATTTTTACATGGAGTAGTAAATCAATATACGCAAACATTTTGTAATCTGTTTGATTATTTAGATAATCACGATAATAGTCTGTGCATGCATCGAGAGAGGAATACTATTTTACAGTGGTTCACTGCTTGGGTTTTAGATTGAAATATCAGTGATTTAATGGATAACGACGAGACAGGCTGGATTTTAAACGAGCTATGCACCGACGTGGAGATTGGCGTCAGCATCTGCGAACTCAGATAAGTGTAAGTGCCGATGCTTTATACCAAGGTGTTCCATAATGATTGGTTAGATCTGATCTAATGAATGACGTAACATTAGAGTCTTCCCGGCAGAACTTACGCTAGAGCTTACATTTTCCAAAATCCATGAACACTTTTTTTATTCATACCATATCACCATCTGCAAAACACTATATATTTGCGCCACATTTTTTCAGATGTTTACACACTGCTTTCAAAACTGTTAAAAGCACATTCAAATCAGAATGATGGCAAACTGTGCATTTCTGCAGGAATTTAGTAATTATTCCAAACACATCTAATTACAATTTCAGCAGTCTCTGTTACAGTAGTACATTTTTGCCGCTGGGGTTTTGGCATCGTTCATCGTTCACCCCTCATTTGTCGCCGCTGACCACCATCCCTTCACCGTCTCCTGTTTCCACCCCTGTGCCACTCCTTCGCCACTCCTTCAATGACCTCCTAAGCCACCTCCATCTCTCCCCGTTTATTTTTGCAGTTATGGCACAAGGTCGCACCTTGCCAGAGGGCGTTCTGTCACAATTATGTTCAGTTTAGTTTTGTTCATGGACTTTTAGTTTGTAATTCTTCAGTTCCTGTGTTCCTTTGTTTGATTTTTCGGCCACCAATCTGTAACCATGAACATTAACTAACATCATGGCTGTTTGTCATTTATCTCTTCACCACTGTGTATTTAATTTCCTGTCTTATCTCTTAGTCTTTGTCTGGTCACCATTATGTTAAGTGTGTTAGTTCCTGCCTGTTTGCCTGCCTTGTGGATTTATTATAAAACTTTGTGTTTTTGAACTTTATATTCATTGTCTTCATCTGCATTCCTGCACACACTTGTGAAATTATTGTATTACAGTTTTTTTTACAATCATTAGGACACATTTCTCAATACTTAGGCCACTTTTTCAAAACTCTTCACACAGTTCTCCTAACCAACTTTCATCTTGGCACAGCAGTTACAGTTTTTTACAGAGGCTAGGACACATTTTTCAATTCTTAGGTCACTTTTGCAAAACTCTTCACACAGTGAGCACAACAGAAGTCTATGTGGGTGTGGCAGGGAGGGCGTGGTTCAGTGAAGTCTGCAGCAGGAGAGAGAGTCGGGAGACGCTTGGTAAGTGAGTGGGTTAATTGTAAATCACGAACACCTGTTTCTAATTCCAGTAATTGGCACGGAGACAGGATAAAACACCAGGAGAAGCAGGAGTGTGGGAGAGAGAGAGAGGGACTGCTGACTGAGAAACACTGGGACTGAGCTGGAGAGCACTACTGGAGTGAAGCCCGTCTGTGGATGTGGATTGTTTATTGTGTGTTGCACAGACTTTTGTTTGGACATCTTGTTATTGAAATAAAAACTCAGTCAGCAGTCAAAGTCGACCCTGTCCTCTTCCTTCCCTACGAACTTGAACTTGTTACAGTGGGCTAAACTGAGGAATGATTATCATTGCTTTGGCACAAAAAGCATTGAATGACTTCATCTCTCAAATTTCATGAATTCTTTTCTCACTCAGACACAACAACTGCCAAAACTCTGTGTACGTACATGCCAACTTGCATATGCTTACATACTGTTTTCAAAACTGTTAAACTTATGTTCAAAACAATAACATCATACAAAACTGAATAAGACCGCAATATGCTGCATTTCTACAGTAATATTTTAATGAAATATATTTTAAATCTTAAAATTAAATGCTATAAAAACAATTGTATAGTTGGACCAGCCACAGCTGATTCTCATTGTAGATTCTCATTGTAGGTGTTACTCTTTCAATTATATTACAAAAGGCAACATAAAACATTGACAATTTCTGCATCATGTCTGATTCATTCCAGTAACATACATTGCAGTGACTTATAAACAGAGTTGTGTCCTTGTTTTACACAAGAAAACATTGTATAATGCTACATGTTGTTAGTGTTTTTTAGGTCATTGTTTTGTGGGTGACAAAGTGTGTTTGTCGGCTGTCAACCTTTGCTAGTGCTCTGGAAGAATGAGTTGATTTGAGACCTGAATAAAGTGTTTTGGTAGTTGTAGTGCATTTTGAATGTCGACTGCTTTGCCAAACTGAAAGTTGGTTAAGAGAACTGTGTGAAGAGTTTTGCAAAAGTAACCTAAGTATTGAGAAATGTGTCCAACTGTAATTTCACATTCAAAATGCACTAAATCTACCAAAACACTTCATTCACGTCTCAAATCAACTCATTCACTCAAACACTAACCTCAGGTAGCATTATAAAATGTTTTCTTTTGTAAAATTTCTTAACAAAACAAGATTACAGTTTTTTTCAATTGCTAAATGACAGTGGGCACAACTGGAGTCAAATGTGCAAAACTCTAACTACAGTCTGCACAGCAGTAATTCATGTGGACCAAACTCTAGTTCGTTTTTCATTGCTTGAACACAGTTTTCAAAACTCTACACACTTATCCCATGACTTTAACTACAACCTGCACAACACTGTGGATTTACAGCACTTTTTTTAAATGCTAACACACTGCTGTCAAAACTGTGAACCACACATTCAAAACAGAATAGATTTCAGCCTTGTGCCTTTCAAACACTGCAATTTCAGCTGAACGGCTAAGCAGGTGTCTTGTTTTAGACTTGTTAGTGAACTCATTACTGTAATTTCGTAAATTACTACAGACTATTGAAGCAAACTGCTAATTTCCATTTACATTTAGAATGTCACTCTTTTCTTTGAAGAAAATATTGCTTTGTATGAAGTCACTGAAATTGTTCAAAATGTAAAGATGAAAAGTTTGTATTTTCTGTGTTGGTGTTTGATGCTAGTGTTTTTACTCTCAGTGAGTTCTGAGTGACAGTGTGTGTTATCTCAGTGAGGGTTGTGCATAGTGTTTGGCTGCACTGAGCCTGTTTTGAGCCATGTGTTAACTGTTTAGCTCAGGTGACTGTTGGTAGTGCAGACTGTAGTTAGAGTTTTGCACAAGTAGCTCCAGTTGTGGTCACTTACATTTAGCAATCGAAAAAAACTGTAACACTGTTTATTGCTTATAATTCACTGCAGTTTGTCATTACAATATTACTGTAGAAATGTAGCAAATTGCTGTCTTATTCAGTTTTGTATTATGTTATTGTCTTGAACATAAGTTTAACAGTTTTGAAAACAGTATGTAAGCATGTGCAAATTGGCCTGTACGTACAAAGAGTTTTGGCAGTTGTTGTGTCTGAGTGAGAAAAGAATTAATGAAATTTGAGAGATGTAGTCATTGAATGCATTTTGTGCCAAAGCAATGATAATTGAGCCTCAGTTTAGCCCACATAGACTTCTGTTGTGCTCACTTTGTGAAGAGTTTTGCAAAAAAATGACTTAAGTATTGAGAAATGTGTCCTAGCGTCTGTAAAAAACTGTAACTAGCATGAACTAAAAATGAGCAATATATTTGGTACAGTATTCATTAATCATTGTTACAGTTTTTTAGAATTGCTAACAAATGTTTACCAATACTTAAATTACTTTTTCTAAACTCATAACACAGCAAAACACCTACATCACACAATTAACCAAATAGTTAATTTTCTGCCCAAAACCATATTTTGTTAAATAAATACAAACTCTAAATTTCAAAATGATAAAAACCTTTTTCTGCATATACTAACTTTCTATCCAACATGAAAATATAGTCAATCATTGCGCAATGACAGTCCCCTATGATTGTCAAAATACTAACAGTTGATGGCATTACAAAAACTACATTACTTGTCATGTTTCAGTTCTACCTGCAGAAAATATGAAATCCATTGTTTTTATAATTAATTTTCCTTTTACTGCAGTAAAAGTATAATGCTTACATGTAAGCCATTCTACATTTTTGGTTGAATGTTGAATGTGTGCATTCTTGGCAACATAACAACATACTATATAAAAAGGAAAAGGTCATTACTTTATAGAAAGTACAGTAGAAAAGAAGAGGAAGAAAGTAACAGAATTGGCAGCCACTGGTCAAATGAGTCCCCTATACAGAACTTCAGTTGCCCCATGGTTGAAATTGCTTTCTGGGGGTGGGTGGGGTGTTGATGGTGCCCCCATAGAGGGTGGGATGGTGTCCCCTTGGCAGTTAGTGCCCTACGCAGACCACATATTCTGCATATATGGAACAGTGGTAGTGGAATTGTTGTAGTGAAATCATTGTAGTATGAAAATTTTACTGAAATGAAAACGAAATTGCTGCCATTGATCAACAACAAATCCAACATACATGGTCTTTGGTTATGTCACAGACACGTCAGGCTCCACCACCCTGCAATACCCACGCACTCAATCACCGGAATTCTAATCACCGCCACCTGCACGTTATCATCCCCATAATCACCAGCACTATATAGCCCACACTCACACACACAGTAGTTGTCCGGTCTCGTTCGTTATACAGACTCATGTATACTTACCTTAAGGACTCCAACTTGCTACTTACCTGCTACCAGCGATCCCAGTCTCTCCAGCGTCTCCAGTCTTCCTCCTGTGTTCCTCCCTCTGTGTGTGTGAGTGTTCCTCGTCAGCCATTCTCCATCTCACCAACCACGACTTCCATCTACAAGCAACAAGGACAGTATCAATTCCCTATCATCACATTTGAACTCTCTATCCACCATTTACTCACCTGCTTATTGCTGAATATCAATAAACAACCTTACTTGCTTTTACTTCTGCCTCCGTGCCGTCTGTACCGTAACAGAAGACCGGACCAGCAAAGTACGACAGGATATCAGCATGAGCCAACCAGACCCGTTCCAGGACCACAGTCACCGTCATCAGCACCTGTCACCACTTCCTCGTTCACTTCTTCGTTTCACACTCCAACCCTGCACGCCAGTCCCATGGCCCGGCCCGCACCCTGCTCAGGATCGGCGGAGGATTGCAGCGGATTCCTCCTGCAATGTGAGCTGGTCCTGGAGATGCAATCGCAACTTTACCCCACAGACACCTCTAAGATCGCCTTCATAATCTCACAGCTACAAGGAAAAGCTCTCCGTTGGGCAGACGCGCTCTGGATTCAGAAAGGCCCAGTGGTAAAATCATATTCTTCCTTCATCTCTCACTTCCGCAAAGTCTTTGGAAAACCCCTTTCGGATTCATCAGTCGGTGAGAAACTCTATAATTTAAAACAAGGATCTAACACTGTGAGTGATTATGCATTGCAGTTCCGTACTCTGGCCTCTAGCAGCGGATGGAACGAACAAGCCCTCATCACTTCCTTCCGCCAGGGGTTGGAACCGAAGTTGCAATTGCATCTCGCTGCATACGAGGACAACATCGGCCTCGAACACTTCATCCAACTCGCCATCTGCGTAGGCACTCGTATGCAGTCGTGTCTCGAAGAACACCAGGGCCAGCCGCTTCCTCAACATCTCCTCCATCGATCCGAACCGGTCAGCTCTCCAGAACCAGCCAGCGAACCCATGCAAATAGAAAATTCTCGGCTCTCCCCTACTGAACGACAGTGACGGCTGACCCTGAATTTGTGCCTCTACTGCACCTCTCCTGGGCATGTACTCTCCGCATGCCCAACTCGTCCTCCAAGACCTCCGGTGAGTGCCATCCTTCCCTCCTTACTCAAGAGGAAACCACTCACCACTGTTTTAAACCTTACTGCTGCAAATGTGTCTGTTCCAGTTGTCGCGCTCCTCGATTCAGGGTCAGCCGGGAACTTCATCTCCGGGACCCTCTGTCGTCAACTCAAGCTCAAAACTTCGCCTTCGCCTCGTATCTATCAAGCCCACTCCATTATCGGAAAGCCCCTAGGTAGCAAGAGGATCAGCCGCTGTGCTGGACCACTGCAACTCCGCGTTGGCATCCTTCATGTCGAGGACATCCACCTGCTGGTTCTGGAGGAATCCACCGCTGACGTGGTTCTAGGGCGCCCGTGGCTCGAACAACAAAGCCCAACCATCTCCTGGCGTACGGGCGAGATCCTGAAGTTGGGCGAACACTGTTTCTCCAACTGCTTCTCCGGGTTTCCTGTTCCTCCATCTCCATGTCCTAAAGAAATCTCTGTCTGTGCCACCTCCATCGAGAGTCCCATCGAGAAACGATCCATCGACATTCCATCCTGTTACGCCCCCTTCAGCGACGTCTTCTGCCCTGCAACGAGCCTCCAAATTACCTTCACACCGGCCATGGGACTGCGCCATAGATCTGCTACCGGGTGAACCAGTGCCACGGGGAAGGATCTACCCCCTATCTGTGCCAGAGGAGAAGACCATGGAGGACTACATAGAAGAGGCCCTAAAGCAAAGATACATCCGTCCCAACTACTTCCCCTGCTGCTTCCAGCTTCTTCTTCGTGGCCAAAAAGGACGGAGGCTTGCGGCCCTGTATTGATTACCGCTCACTCAACAAGATAACCATCAAGTTCCGTTACCCACTTCCCCTCGTCCCAGCGGCCCTGGAACATCTCCGTGGTTCCACTGTGTTCACCAAGCTGGACCTCCGCAGCGCGTATAACCTCATCCGGTTACGCGAGGGGGACGAGTGGAAGACCGCCTTTGTCACGCCCACCAGCCATTACGAATATCTGGTCATGCCCTACGGACTAGTCAACGCCCCCTCCGTATTCCAGGATTTCATTCATGAGGTGCTCCGGGAGTTTCTCCATAAATTCGTGTTGGTGTATATCAATGACATCCTCATCTACTCCCGGAGCCTGGCTGAACATCGCCACCACTTTGCGGAGGTCCTCAAGCGCTTACGGCAATTCCAACTGTTCTTCAAGGCGGAAAAATGCTCCTTCCACCAGTCATCCATCCACTTCCTTGGATACTACATTGATCACAGTGGCATCCGGATAGACGAGGGGAAGATGGATGCCATCCGGTCGTGGCCCACTCCCACTACTGTAAAAGAACTCAAACGCTTCCTAGGTTTCTCCAATTTCTACCGTCGTTTCATCAAAGGCTACAGCTCCATCGTCTACCCACTCACCAACCTCCTTCGCCATCAGCCCAAGTCTCTGTCCTGGTCCGAAGATGTCACGCAAGCTTTTGAAGCCCTCAAGATCACCTTTACCACCGCTCCCCTCCTCGTCCACCCTGATCCCAACCGGCCTTTCGTCCTGGAAGTCCTCTCACAGCAGCAGGGGCAACCAAGTAGACTCCATCCATGCGCCTTCTTCTCCTGCAAGCTCAACCCGGCGGAGGTCAACTATGACATCGGTGACCGCAAGCTCCTGGCCGTCAAGCTCGCGTTGGAGGAATGGAGGCATTGGCTGGAGGGAGCCAAACACCCCTTTCAAGTTCTGACCGACCATAAAAACTTGGAGTATCTCAAAGCTGCAAAAAGATTAAACCCCCGTCAAGCTCGCTGGGCCATGTTCTTTTCAAGATTCGACTTCACTATCTCCTATCGTCCTGGCTCCAAGAATCTCAAGGCTGACGCCTTATCCCGTCTCCATGCTCCCGATGAGAAAATTGACACTCCAGAAACCGTCCTTCCAGAATCCATCTTTGTGAATGGTCTGAAGAAACTCTGCCATCTTCCAATGCCTCCACCCACACTCCGCCGGGTTGCCCGCAGGGTCTTCAGTACATCACCAGAGCACGACGCACTCAACTCATCCACGCAGCCCACTCATCACTTGGCCCTCTCGCTGATTAAAGCGCGCTTCTGGTGGCCCAACTTGGCCAGGGTTGTCAGAAGGTATGTGCAGGGCTGCAGGGAGTGCGCCATCTCCAAGAGCTCTCGTCATCTGCCCTCAGACGAATGGGCAGACGGAACGGAAGATCCAAGAGATCGGCCGCTTCCTGCGTACCTTCTGTCAAGGCCACTAGGACTCCTGGAACCAGTACCTAGGTTGGGCAGAGTACGCCCAGAACTCCCTCCGTCAGCCTTCCACCGGATTAACACCTTTTCAATGCGTACTCGGCTACCAACCCCCACTGTTCCCCTGGGACGGGGAACCCTCCAACGTTCCTGCTGTCGACTACTGGTTCCGGGAGAGCGAGAGGGTGTGAGCCCACCATCAGCTGCAGAGGGCCCTGCGCAGACGCAGGATGACAGCCGACCTTCTTCGCTCCAACGCTCCCAACTACAAACCTGGGCAGAAGGTCTGGCTGTCGACCAGGGACATCAGACTGCGTCTGCCATGCAAGAAGCTGAGTCCCCGCTTCATTGGCCTGTTCACCATCATTCAGCAGATCAACCCAGTCACGTATCGTCTTCAGCTCCCTCCACAATATAAGATTCATCCCACTTTCCATGTGTCTTTATTGAAACCTCACCACTCTTCTCTCTCTCCTTCCACAGAGCCTGACGTGGCAGCCGCCGAGCCCCCCTTCCACTTCTTCTGGAGGATGGAGCTGCATACGAGGTTCGTGAAATCTTGGACTCCCAGCGCCGTGGTGGTCTCCTGGAATACCTCGTAGACTGGGAGGGCTACGGGCCAGAGGAGCGATCATGGGTCCCGCAGAACGACATCCTTGATCCCAACCTGCTACAAGCCTTCCACACCAGTCACCCGGACAGACCTGCCCCACGCCCTCGAGGTCAGCCACCACGACGTCGGGGTCCTCTTAAAAGTGTTGTCGCCATCTAATGGTGTATTAATGTAAGCAACAAGGACAGTATCAATTCCCTATCATCACATTTGAACTCTCTATCCACTATTTACTCACCTGCTCATTGCTAAATATCAATAAACAACCTTACTTGCTTTTACTTCTGCCTCTGTGCCGTCTGTACCGTAACAGGTTATTATGGAAGCTTTTTTTTCAGCCACAGAATAAAAAAGTATAAAATGTAATTGTGACTTTTTATCTCACAATTCTTTTTTCTTTCTTTTTTTTCTTCTTCTTCTTCTTCTTCTTGCAATTGTGAGGAATTAAGAGAAAAAAAGGTCATAATTGTGAGATAAAAAGTCACTTTTAAATGTAATGTTCACTCAATCCATATTACTTAATGGACATGTTTATATAAAATAATATTTATTGAACAACAAATAAGCACAATTGTACAGTTCAGTCAAACATAAAACACTAGTTATAAAAAAAAAATAGGTCACCATTTACGCTTGTATGTGGGATTTACAAATATTTAACAAATGAAAAGGATTTTAAAGAGCTTGTGACAAAACCTCCTAACTCCATTGGATCCTCAAACTGTCAATCAAGCCTCATTAATCCGCCTTACCTCCTGAATGAAGTGCGCACGCAGTTTGGACATCTCTGTGCAATGCAAAGTTAAATAAAGATCTGATGTTTGAAAAAAAAAATTGTAAAGCATTTTCTTTACTCAAAAAAACATATGTTTATAAAGTTTAATGTTTTACGTATTTGAAGCAGAGAAGAGTCTGATATGTCCCGTCTAGTTGTAGCCAATATGCTATATAAGGATGTAACGTAACGTTTATTATTATCAAATTTAATATAGCACAATTCGACTTGCTCTGTAACAAATAATAGATTAATAAGACCAAAGATTGCCCGTTCTATGTACTCAAATTGAATTATGTCTCGTGTTTAACCACTATAAGAGCCAGCGGCAAATCCCCGAGGCACTGGCCGAGATGAAGCTGTTCTCGCCGGTTACAGAAGCACTGAACGGCTGCTGACGCCCTGGAGCTCGCATCTCCGAAAACGTCAAAACAAATTGTAAAATAGGCTCTGTTATTAAATATGAGTCACATATTTCAGGTCTAAACAACTACATTCTCGCCTAAAAGACTATTAAAACTACAGTTTGTGGTACAAGAAGTAGTATTTGTAAAAATTACGGTTGATTTGATTGGCCGCCATGATGGTCACTTCAAGCGGAGTGATACAAACGGTGAAAAGGCAGTAGGAGTGCTGTTATCACTGAAATATCGCATGGCTATCAACCAATCAGATCCGAGAACCAGACAGAACTGTTGTATATATATATATATATATATATATATATATATATATATATATATATATATATATATATATATATATATATATATTCAATACTTTGAGCTGCTATTGTTGCAAAAGTATAGTTTTACACTATATTGAAAGATTGGAAAATTGGGTCTTCATTTCTGACTGTGTTTAAGCATTTGTAAATAAGATAAAAAAAAAAAAAAGATCCATGATTTTGGTATTGGGTAAGCTTGTATGAAAAGAAAATTTAAGCATTTTAGAAACTAATAGACTGCATTTTGCATTAAAATGACATGAATTGTGTTCATGGTATGGCCAGAACAGACGGATGTTGTGCTAATTGTGTTTAAAGTTTTGAAAAAATGACTACAGATTGGACAAAAGTATATTAGCAATTGAGAAAAACTGAAAAAAATAAATAAATAAAATTATGGGGGCTGAATCCAAAATCCCCCCATACCTTCAGAGAGGGCTCCCCAAAAACCACTGAAATGTGAACCACTGAGTTAAAGGTGCAATATGTAAGAATTTTGCAGTAACATATCCAAAAACCCCTAGACCAGTGTTATATATTTTGTTCACTTTTGTACTTAAAATATCCCAAATGTTTCCATCTATTTGTAAATCGTGAGAAAAATGCAATTTTAACCAAGGCTGCAGGACATGTGAGGAGTCGCTTGTCAATTGAGTCATACCCGTGTTACCCTCAGTTTCAGGTTTTATTTTGTAGAAACCATGGAAACACCATAGACGCTTTAATATATACCTATATATGTTATATAGCTCAACACGTTTATTCTTATTGTTTAAATCTAATTTTCTTGATTTTTTGCGAGTACCATGCTTTACCATGCCTCAGAGAAAAACACTATTTTGTGAAGTAGCTAACATAGCATAATCAGATGCAGCTTTATTTTTAGCAACAGTAATACAGCATTTTCTCCATCATACAATACATTTTAAAATTAATTCTATGCCATTTATCAACACAAGCCATTCAGCATTTAATATGTGTCATAGAGTATGCCGTTACGGACCAAGAGAGATGATAGGAAGGCATAGGTGAACACTGGGATAATCCAAAGAGCGCTTTTTTATTTATCCAAGCAGCAATCAGCTGGGGTGATATTTACAAATAAGTGAGTAACGCATAAATGAAAAAAAGAACAATAAATGAGCCAAAAAACAAACAAACAAACGAACAGAAAAAAAATTAATAACGCTTTACACAGCGTACACTTGCTCTAACTTACCAAGAACAAAGTAAATTTGCTTAAACAGCATAAACGTAAATCTAGCGTTAGCGTCAGTTCTGGCAGGTCACATTAGTCAAGCTTGCATCAGCTGACTCCCAGGTGACTTGCGTCTACCTATAGGAATATTAGAATTAACTATTACAGAATCTATATATAAGCTCCTCAGTATTATCAGCAGCTATTGCATTTCTCAGGAGCAAATTACCCTCCTCCATCCCCAGCTCCTCCTCTCTTCAGTCAAGATTGGCCTATTATTTCCCCTGAATCAGACTAATCTCGAATATGTGTACGTTAAATCATGACATTTAATGATATCTGCATGTTGGTCCTGTTCTGTTTACCCTGGGGGGTTTATTGCTGCTCTCCCTGCTCTTATCCATGCTAGTCTGCATGGATGCGCAGGGAGTACTTGCCCAGAACAGAACCATACTGCCAATACAAACTCTATGCATAGTCTATCATATTTGACGATAGTGGTCCTGACAGAACCTGCAGTTTAACTCATTGACCCCTCCTTTCCCAAAGGCTGAGAAGATCTGGCTTAAATGTCTTAAATTCACACCAGAATAGTAAGTGGACTATACCACCTCTTAAGCCAGACAACATAAAGAAAAAAGCTGGACAGCCATTGCAACAGAAAATAAACAGATATAGAAAATACAATTAATAAACATAACAGTTAGACATGTTTTCTTATTCAGTTCATTTGTCAAAAGAAAACACCTGAAAAAAAAAAAACAATTGGTTCATTCCAGCCCTTTAAATGCGCAACCTTGAAAGCGCCCCTCCCTTTGGGAAATCCCCGATCCAACCAGGAAGTAAGTGGAAGCGTCTAAGCCAGAGCAAACGAAACGGCAATCATCTTTACTCTTCAATCTTACAAATAAACGGTATAGTAACAAAACAAATGTGTCATGTCCTTATTTAATGAAAACTGAACTGATAAATGAAGCGTGTTGTGATGTTCGCTGATATGTGCACCTATCACCGAATATCCACCACAGCGTCCTCATTCCCCCGTTCATGCTATCTTACCCAAAACATGACGACTGACCAAGGTAACTAAACTTTTAAAATATAAATGGTTTTATTGTCTGAGTGTGGAAATAATTTATGTGAATCATGTAAGGACTGTATATCACCCAGAACCGGTGACGATATAAATACATAATTAAACACATCTCATTGTCACAACATGATATTCTAAAATCAATCTAGCTTACTTCTGTGTGCAACAAGTGTCTCACAGCAGCCGCCGAGTGAATGCACAGAGTTACGTTAGTACCAAAGTACCGCTGCTCCCGGCGTGTGTTGTGCAATCGCTCCAGCTGCCTCATTCAGCATCCACAACACTTGGTCCTGTTCTCCTTCATACTACAGTAACGTTAATAATCGCATCCATGAACATGATTTCTGTCCGAGTCCTATCCCGATTATTTTCCACCGGCTGTGAGGTGAAGACCACATGTCCCAAGATTCTGCGTTCAAACTTGGCCTCTAGCAACCTCTAGCTGACAGAAAATTTTACATAATGCACCTTTAAGAACCACTGAGTTAGGGTAATTCTGATTTAATTTGAAATCCACATCTCCTCCCACCCCTTCCACCCTGCTGTCCACTTTCACTATGTCCATGTCTTCTTACAATTTCTCCTCTTGCTCTTTCCACTACACCTGTGCCCTCCACTTTACTTAGCTCTTCTCCTATCCTCTTTTTTTATTTCCTCCTCTCTCCTCATATATGAACTCCTTCTATACGTTCCAGTCTTCCTTTCCTTCTCATTACACTCCTTCCTCTATCCACACCACCACCTTTACCCTAACCCTAACCTCTCTATTTTCCCCTTCTTTTGCATATTTTCTTGCTCTATGTATACTTTCCCTTTTATATTTTACGTATTACATAATGCAGTTGTAATACATGTGTAAACATTTAGGAAAACTGCATTTCCTGTGTTGTGTGTGTAGCATATGCACACGTATCAGGATAATCAATAAACTTTGGAATGTTCAGAACGCTTTTAGCATGCTGGACCAGATCCACATTCCAACACCCACCACACACACAGGCACACACAAAAACACACAAACATACATTATTGACTGTATATGTAAAATATAACTATGCCAAGTCACATCCATGTATGTACCCATCATGTATCTCGAGTGTGTGCATGTTTCCTAATGTTTAGACTTAGTTTAAATAACTGTAGTTGAGTTAGTTTTAGTTTTGATGATGGAATTTTGTCTGTAAACCATAACTTCTTTTATATGCCTTTCTGATCTACCGAGTTTGATCTCGTTTTAAAGCTCCGGACTCGAGCTATTCACTGAGATATGTCACATAGCTGACAAATACATTTTTCTATGTTTAATGATATTGTGAAGAAAGTACTCCATCTCGAAATCCGATCTGATAGCCATTAAGTATGCAAATTCAGCTAGGAGACCAAACCAAGGAACTTTGCCCGCCAAAAAGTGCTGCGCATCTATTGGCCGCTACAATTCAGGAGGTGTGTTAGCTTGGGTTTCCATAAAAAACAACGACACACACCTTCTCCTTTGTCTCCCGATTGTCTCTCGACTGCCCTGAACTGCCTCAGGCGACACCGCTGCCATCACGCACTCTCCTTCTGGGACGACCATCTCCTTGGACTCTCTCTCTCTCTTCTTTCTCCTCTGGCATCTTACGCGTCAGTTAAACCTCGTTTGAAAACCCCGCCTGAGAAATCCTCTCGGAAAGGACCAACCAAGCCAGGCACATTGAAACTGCTACACACCGACTTGAACCATAAGCAAGTATTATAATTTCTCTGAAATTTGTTTAAACTGATTTCTGTACTGGCTTTCACAGGGGTAACTGTTGCAATTTTGCCTTCTCTCTTTCCTTCCTTTCCTGTCTCTACGTTCCCTTTTTGTAAATATTTGTATATTCTGTATTTTAGATGTATAACCTCTGTAGTCGTAGTTTGCATATATTAAACACGTTATTCATACTCGATTGTTCTTTTTGCTCATTTCAACAAAAGCCAGGTCACTTTAATGTTTCAATCCTATGTCCTTGCTTTACGTTTGGATGCTATCATAGGAATTTATCCTCGTGGCCAGAGGATAACATTTCTGTCGTAATAGTCTGTGGATAACTTACCGGTTTGCTGGACGGACCGATAGTTTTCTACATAATTATTAAACCAGAACTAATCATATGTGATTGATTATAATTCATTGTAATTCATTCACCATATATGGTTAATTCCCCCTTGGGTCGGTATGTGCATAATAATTATTCATAAAACTTTATGAATTATTATATTCATATTCCACCCATAAATTGATTAATAACTTTACAATCGCTACATGTGTATTATCAAGCAGATATCTGTTTGGGGCTATTCCAGCCATTAAAAATAGCTGTGATTGTTTTTTCTTGATATAAAGTTTTGGTTGGATGTATAAACTATTATGAAAATATATGAGAAATTTGTGCATAGTGTTTTGAGAAAATTGTTCACAATGAAAACTTTCTGTTTAGGACAATTACAAAGTGTTCTGATCACTGTGTTAACTGTTTTGAGAACAGTGATCCGAGTTTGGAGAAATGTGTCAAATTTATTGAGAAAAACTGTAAAAAAAAAAAAAAAAAAAATACAGTTGTTCATTGTTTGTTCATGTTAGTTCAGTGCATTCATTAATGTTAACAAATACAATAAATTTTAATAATGTGTTTGTAAACATTGAAATTTATATTACAGTTTTTTACAGACGCTAGGACACCTCTCTCAAACACAGGTTGGGAATCTTGACAGGTAGAACAGACAACTGGTATAATGGTAACTTTCCTTGACAGATGTAGATGATGACACAGATGATGATGAAGGACTCAGGACTGGAGACGAAGACGATGAAGACAACAGGTAAGTACAATGTCCAGGTAGTAAGAGGTCGAGTGACGTGTAGGGATCGGTGCAAGACCAGACAATAAGTGAATGGGACTGGTGTGCTTAAATATGGCTCTGGTGATGATGCACAGGTGTTCAGTATTCCGGTGATTGTGAACGAGGGGGCGTGGCGTAAGTGTCCGTGTGTGAAGGTGCAGGTTGTGTAGCCGTGACAGTACCCCCTCCTCCACGGGCGGCTCCTGACGGCTGGGAACGACGGCGGCGACGGGGTCTACCACAGCCTTGAGGAGCGGGATGGTCGGGATGTTCTTGGTGGAACTCGGTAAGTAGACTGGGGTCAAGGATGTCCTGGCGGTTGACCCAGCATCGCTCCTCTGGGCCGTAGTTCTCCCAGTCCACTAGGTACTCCAGTTGGGACCCACGTCGCCGCGAGTCAAGGATAGCTCTCACCCGGTAGATGTTGGTGTCCTCATCGATGGCAGGAGGAGGAGGTACGGCATCATCACCAGGCTCTGTGGAAGGAGGAGACAAAGGGTCAGTGAAGGGTTTGAGAAGTGAAACATGGAAGGATGTTGAGATGCGGTACTGTGCTGGGAGTTGGAGACAGTAGGTCACTTCATTCAGCTGCCTTTCGATGGTGAATGGCCCGATGTACCGGGGACTCAGCTTACGGCAAGGCAGCCGGAGGCGGATGTCCCGAGTGGAGAGCCAAACTTGCTGTCCTGGTTGATATTGAGGAGTGGGTCGTCGGCGGGCATCAGCTTGCTCCTTGTACCTCTGGACTGCCTGCTGGAGGTGCACGTGAGCTGATTCCCATACCCTCTCGCGCTGTCGGAACCAGTGATCTACCGCTGGGATCTCCGAGGGCTCCGAGCCCTGTGGTGGACTGCTGGAGGGAATTCTGGGCGTATTCGGCCCAGGGCGGATACTGGCTCCAACAGTTCTGGATACGGTGGCAGTAGACCCCCAGGAACCTCCCGATTTCCTGGATTTTCCGCTCAGTCTGGCC
The DNA here is from genome assembly GCF_024489055.1 of Chanodichthys erythropterus. Taxonomy (NCBI): domain Eukaryota; kingdom Metazoa; phylum Chordata; class Actinopteri; order Cypriniformes; family Xenocyprididae; genus Chanodichthys; species Chanodichthys erythropterus. The sequence goes on along the minus strand of NC_090227.1, from coordinate 14,345,901 downwards.
GTTGGTCTGAGGGTGGTATCCCGACGAGAGGCTGACGGACACCCCTAGGAGGCAGAAGAATGTGGTCGAGACCCGGGAGATGAACTGTGGCCCACGGTCAGAAACGTGGACTTCAGGTAGACCAAAGTGGCGGAAGATGTTATGGAAGAGTGCCTTTGCCATTTCGAAGGCTGTTGGTAGTCCTTTGAGAGGAATGAGTTTACAGGATTTCGAGAATCTATCTACCACAACTAGTACACAAGTGAATCCTTGAGAGGAAGGAAGATCAGTCATAAAGTCTATTCCAATGTGGGTCCAGGGTTGTTCTGGGATGGGCAGAGGCACAAGCTTTCCTTCAGGCAATCTCCTAGGGGTATCTGCGATGGCACTGACTGAACAACCCCTGATGTACCGGGAGATGTCCTGAGGCATGGATGGCCACCAATAACGTTGTTGAAGGAGTGAGAGGGTCCTTCTCCTGCCTGGGTGTCCAGAGCCCGGAGATGAGTGAGCTAAGTCCAAGAGGGTGATACGGTGATGAGGTGGAACATACATTCTACCCTCTGGACCTCCAGGCGGAGCAGGTTGGAGAAGGTTCTCTTGTTGGATCTGTTGGTTGATGGTCCACTGGATAGGGCTTATGATCATGGCTGGAGGGAGGATAAGCTCTGGAGTTTCAGGATCGGGCTCTGCTTGATGGAGACGAGATAGAGCATCAGCACGGTTGTTCTTATCTCCTGGACGGTAGAATCTGGTGAAGAATAAAGCCCATCTGGCTTGACGATGGTTGAGTCTTTTAGCGTCTCGTAGATATTCAAGGTTGCGGTGGTCAGTGATGACTTCAAACAGTAACTTAGCCCCCTCCGATGTCGCCACTCCTCCAAGGCGAGCTTGATCGCCAGGAGCTCACGATTGCCAGTATCGTAATTCTGCTCCGCCGGGTATAGCTTCTTGGAATAGAAGGCACATGGATGGAGTCGTGGAGGATCCCCCTGCCGCTGGGACAGTACCGCTCCGACCCCGGTGGAAGAGGCATCCACCTTGACGATGAACTGGCAGTTGGTATCAGGATGGACCAGGATCAGAGTGGACTTGTAGGCGAGTTTCATCTGATGGAAGGCGTTCGTGGCCGCGGGGTTCCAGGACAGAGACTTGGGCCGGTTACGGAGAAGAGAGGTAAGTGGTGAACTGAGCATGCTGTAGTCATTAATGAAACGGCGGTAGAAATTAGTAAAGCCCAGGAACCTCTGAAGCACCTTGATGGTGTTGGGTTGTTTCCAGTGAGTGATGGCTTCCATCTTCCCCTGGTCCATCTTCACACCATTGGGATCGATGACATAACCCAGGAACTGGACTGAGGAAGTATGGAATTCGCATTTTTCCAGTTTAAGGTAGAGTTGGTGTTCACAGAGCTTCTGGAGGACGAGTTTGACATGGTTCACATGGTCTTCATAACGATGGGAGTAGATGAGGATGTCGTCATGTATACAGTGACGAACTTGTTCAGGTAATCTCGGAAAACTTCATTCATATAATTCTGGAACACAGATGGACTATTGGACAATCCATACGGCATCACCTGATATTCGTTGTGCCCGGATGGGGTGATGAACGCTGTCTTCCACTCTTCCCCCTTCTGTATGCGAATCAGGTTGTAGGCACTCCTCAAGTCCAGTTTTGAGAATATGGTGGCTCCACGTAGTTGTTCCAGGGTAGCTGGGACCAGAGGATGGGGATAACTGAATATTACAGTTTGTAAATTGAGATGGCAATAGTCAATACACGGCCGCAAGCCTCAGTCCTTCTTGGCCACGAAAAAGAAACTCGACGCGGCAGGGGAAGTCGATGGTCGTATGAATTCCTGCTTAAGAGCTTCTTGAAATTACTCCTCCATGGCCTTCTGCTCCGGGAAGGACAATGGGTATACTTGTCCCTTTGGTAACGTAGCCCCAGGCAGGAGGTTGATGGTGCAGTCCCATGGCCGATGAGGAGAAAGTTGGGTTGCCAACCGCTTGCTGAAGACATCCTGGAACGCCCGATAAGCTGGAGGAATGGTTACTTGGACTTGGGTTTCTGGACTTTCAACTGAGGTAGATTGGACCGGTAATGGTGGTTTTCTGGATGAAGATGATTGAGGAACTTTTACAGGTAAGGTGATGCAGTTTTCATGGCAGTTCTTACCCCACTTGAGGATTTCACCAGTTGGCCAATGGATGTAAGGTTGGTATAGGTTTAACCATGGGCATCCCAGGATGATGTCAGCGGTTGACTCCTCCAGCAACATAAATGTGATGTTCTCCACATGCAAGTGACCAACGCGAAGGACGAGTGTGGGGGAGAAGTAACGGACATGACCTCGGCCCAGCGGTTTTCCCTGTATGGTAGTTATTTTCAGGTCGACGGGGCTGCGTTGATGTTTGGCATTCAGGCGATTGAGGGTTTGTTGGCTGATGAAGTTCCCCGCCGACCCGGAGTCGATGAGGGCTTGTACTAAAACAGAAGATTGACAATGTTTTAGGTTTACCCAGGTCTTAGTTAAAGCGCAGTTTGAGGAGGTAGTTGGATGGTACTCACCGCTGGACGAGGAGGTCGAACTGGACAGGTGGGTAGTTGATGTCCATCTCCCCCACAATACAAGCACAACCGTTTGATGCGGCGTGGTCGTTCTGAGATGGTGAGATGGTATGTATCAACTTGCATGGGTTCAGGTGCTGGAGGCGCGACAGATGGTGAGACGGGCGGAGGATTTACAGCGGGAGCGATGTGACTGCAAGCAGCGAGTTGCTGGGAAACCCGGATGGATTTTTGTATCAAACTCGCTAACCCCAGGGAATCTTCATATACCACGATCAATTGTTTAACTTCTTCGCGTAATCCATGACGAAAAGCTGTGATGAGAGCGGTTTCATTCCAGCCGCTTATATAAGCGAGGGTGCGGAAGCGCACAGCATAAGAATTCACAGTCTCGTTCTTTTCTTGGCGAATGTTGAATAGTTGATTGTGAATGGATAAGTCAGCTGTCTGTTGGCCGAAGACTTCCTTTAACTGGGAACAGAATGAGGATACAGAACCAATGATCGCAGAATTTGCTTCCCATAATGATTGGGCCCATTGTAGGGCTTTACCTGATAGTAGATTAATGATGAATGCCACCCAGCTTCTTTCGGTGGTGAACAGATGAGCATTGGCTTGGCATGTAAAGAGAGAATTGTAGTAGGAACCCGCTGCAATCCTCCGCTATATGTCGGCGGTGTAGGTGTTGATGATGACGGTGCGGTGGTTGTAGCAGGTGGCGTGTATTGGACGTCTTGAAGGAGTGAGGACCGTACAGCATTGACCAGTGTCAGGAAGGGATCCGTGGTGCGGTCCTCGCCTGTGTCTGAAGAGCTCTGCATCTGGTCTGGTCTTCTGTCAGACACAGATGAGGACACAGATGAGGTAAAGTGCAACAGTGTTTATTGACAGAGGTTTCAGACACAGGTGATAACACAGGTTGGGAATATTGACACATAGAACAGACAACTGATATAATAATGATAACTTTCCTTGACAGATGTAGATGATGACACAGATGATGATGAAGGACTCAGGACTGGAGACGAAGATGATGAAGACAACAGGTAAGTACAATGTCCAGGTAGTAAGAGGTCAAGTGACGTGTAGGGATCGGTGCAAGACCAGACAATGAGTGAATGGGACTGGTGTGCTTATATGTGGCTCTGGTGATGATGCACAGGTGTTCAGTATTCCGGCGATTGTGAATGAGTGGGCGTGGCGTAAGTGTCCGTGTCTGAAGGTGCAGGTTGTGTAGCTGTGACAATTGCTTTGGCACAAAATGCATTCAATGACTACATCCCTCAAATTTCATGAATTCTTTTCTCACTCAGACACAACAACTGCAAAACTCTTTGTGCGTAAAGGCAGGCCAGTTTGCACATGCTTACTGTCACGGTTCATGAATCCGCTGTCTCATTCTGGTGTCTGTGTGTTCTGTAGTGTGTCACCTGATTGTTTGTGTGGGCGTCGCCGCTGATTATCTGATCAGCGGCAGCTGTTTGCAATTACACCTGCCTTTATAACGCCTTGTCTTTCGTCTCATGTTTGTCAGATCGTTGTTTGGAGTCCTGGTGTTGTTGTCTCGTGTTGCTCGTGTTGTTTGTTCCTTGGACTGGATTTTCGTCGTTGTTTCCTGGTTCCTTGTTTGGATTGTTCTCTGGATTTCACCCACGGATTACACGGCACTGTTTCACGGACGCACTTCACCAGTCACCATTCATCTGGACTCTCATCGCCCATCGAGGTCCCTGCGTCACCACTCTCCTGCTGTGTTCGTTGTGTTATCTGTGACTGACCATCTGTGTGTGAAGCTCTTAAATAAAGAGATTAACTTGCTATTGCATCCGTCATTATTTACGTGACAGAACGATCTGACCAACCATGGATGCAGCAAGCTCAGCAGCTTTGACGGAGTTCATCAACCACAGCATTTCCCGCATGGACCAACAGCAGGAGAGTATCTCTTCCACCGGACGCGCTGTTCAAGCGCTGGTGACGCAGGTGTCTGAGCTCTCCCAGCAACTTCAACAGCTTCGAGCTCCCACTGCGCCAACCCCACCGCCGATTCCCCCCACGCCGCTGGAGCGGTGGGATCAGCCAGAACCACGCCTTCCTGTTCCTCAGACTTATGCCGGTGAGCCGAACTTTTGTAGAGCGTTCTTGAACAAGTGTTCCTTGCATTTCTCGTTGCAGCCACGCACCTTCGAGATGGAGAAATCCAAGGTGGCTTTTGTGATCACGCTCCTGACAGGGAAGGCAGCATTGTGGGGAACGGCGGTGTGGGAGAACCAGGATCCATGCTGCGCCTCGTTCCAGGCACTCGCCGCCGAGATGAGGAGAGTGTTCGACCGTGCGGTGGCTGGCAAGGACGCTGCCCGACAACTCACCGAACTCAAGCAGGGTAACCGCACGGTCGCAGAATATTCCATCGAGTTTCGCACTCTCGCGGCGGAGTGCCGCTGGAACGAGGAGGCGCAGTGGGATGTGTTCCTGCATGGGTTGGCCGACCGTGTCCATCGAGAGATCTATGTCTTGGATCTTCCTCAGACACTCAACGGACTCATCGATCTCGCGCTGCGAGTGGATGCTCGACTTCAGAGGCTGGAACGTCTAGAATCTGCTAACGCTAAGCCTCATGGAGCGGAGGGCCGGTTGGCCAATACAGCGGACACGGTCGGCTCCTCTATAGATCCCGAACCCATGCAGGTAGGGAGAGCTCGGCTTTCCCGGGAGGAGAGAGAAAGGCGGAGATCCCAAGGCTTATGTCTCTACTGCGGAGCATCAGGTCACTTCCTCAGGTCTTGCCCAGTAAAAGATCAAGCCCGGTAGTAAATCTGAGGCTACTATCGGGTGGGATCTCCGCCGAGAAGTCCTCACCATCCACCCTCCTCCCGGTAAGACTGAGATGGGCGACTCACAACATCACCTGCCAGGCACTCATCGACTCCGGGGCTGAGGGGAACTTCATGGACACCAACTTTGCACAACTTAATAGTTTACCCATCATCCCACTCACCCGCCTGATCACTGTCGACGCACTCAATGGACAACGACTTCCCAGCATCTCTCACTCTACGGACTACGTTACTCTCATCTCCTCTGGCAATCACAATGAAGACATTCAGTTTCTCCTCATGGACTCACCTCAGGCACCTATCGTTCTCGGACACCCCTGGCTCACCAAACACAACCCTCGGATTGACTGGCAGCAGCACACCATCACCGAGTGGAGCACTCTTTGTCACAGGTCTTGTCTGTTGTCTGCTTGTCCCACTGTGTCTGTTTCTGTGTTACAGGAGGAGGCGGTGGATTTGTCTAACGTGCCCGCAGAGTATCAAGACCTGAGGGAAGTGTTCAGTAAGTCCCGGGCTGCTTCTCTCCCTCCGCATCGTCCCTATGACTGTGCCATAGATTTAGTACCCGGTAAGTCTCCGCCTAAAGGCAAACTATACTCTCTGTCTGCTCCCGAGAGGGAGGCCATGGAGAAATATATTTCTGATTCTCTGGCAGCGAAATTCATCCGCCCTTCCTCTTCTCCAGCGGGGGCGGGGTTCTTTTTTGTGGGGAAGAAGGATGGGTCTCTGCGACCTTGCATTGATTACCGAGGGCTGAACAACATCACGGTAAAGAATACTTATCCTTTGCCGTTGATGTCTTCAGCCTTTGAGAGGTTGCAGGGAGCATCCGTTTTCACTAAATTGGACTTAAGGAACGCTTATCATTTGGTTCGCATCAGGAAGGGGGATGAATGGAAGACCGCGTTTAACACCCCTAGAGGACACTTTGAATACTTGGTCATGCCCTTCGGGCTGTCCAACAGTCCAGCGGTCTTCCAGGCACTCGTCAATGACGTGTTGAGAGACATGGTCGATCAGTTCATTTATGTCTACCTGGATGACATATTGATATTTTCCTCGTCTCTCCAGGAACATGTTCAACACGTCAGACGAGTGCTTCAGCGTCTGTTAGAGAATGGGCTTTTTGTCAAGGCGGAGAAATGCGAGTTTCACGCACAGTCTGTTTCTTTTCTAGGGTACATCGTCTCGTCTGAGGGAGTTCGCATGGATCCTGACAAGGTTAAGGCTGTGGTGGATTGGCCAAGTCCAGATTCCCGTAAGGCCCTACAGAGGTTTCTGGGATTCGCCAATTTTTACCGGCGTTTTATTCGCAATTTCAGCCAACTAGCCGCGCCTCTGACCGCCTTGACCTCCCCCAGAACGACCTTCAGGTGGTCGGATGCAGCGGAAGCTGCATTTGCCAAACTGAAGAGTCGCTTCGTTTCGGCTCCCATTCTCATTGCCCCTGATCCTTTGCGTCAGTTCGTGGTGGAGGTCGACGCGTCAGAGGTGGGGGTAGGTGCAGTACTATCCCAGCGTTCTCCCACGGACGATAAGATGCATCCTTGCGCGTATTTTTCCCATCGTTTATCTCCAGCCGAACGCAACTATGACATTGGTAATAGAGAGTTGTTGGCAGTCAAATTAGCGTTGGAAGAGTGGCGTCATTGGTTGGAGGGTTCGGGGGTACCCTTTATCGTATGGACAGATCATAAGAACCTTGAGTATATTCGATCGGCTAAAAGACTTAACTCCAGGCAGGCTCGGTGGGCACTTTTTTTCGGACGTTTTGATTTTTCCCTATCGTACCGCCCGGGCTCCAAAAACATCAAGCCCGATTCTTTATCTCGCATTTTTGATCCTTCCGAACGCCCGTCTACTCCCGAGTGTATTCTTCCCGAGACATTAGTGGTCTCCACTCTTACATGGGAGGTCGAATCGAAGGTCCTGTCGGCCTTAGAAGGGGTAACGCCTCCGCCCGGATGCCCACCGAACCGTTTGTTTGTACCGGAGAAGTTAAGGTCCTGCGTTATCAAATGGGGTCATTGTTCCAACGTGGCTTGTCATCCAGGGGTTAATCGGACCAGGTTTTTGGTTAAGCAACGATTCTGGTGGCCAGCTATGGCTCGTGACATTCGCAGTTTTGTTTTGGCTTGCTCGGTTTGCGCCACTGGCAAGACTTCCAATCGACCTCCAGATGGGTTACTCCAACCGCTGTCTGTCCCTTCGAGACCTTGGTCCCACATTGCGCTAGATTTCGTTACCGCCCTCCCACCCTCCCAGGGGTACACGGTCGTTTTGACCGTGGTGGACCGGTTCTCGAAGGCGACTCATTTTGTTCCCTTAACTAAATTACCCTCTGCTAAGGAGACAGCGGTTACCGTCGTAGACCACATTTTTCGGTTACATGGCCTCCCGATAGATGTGGTGTCCGACAGGGGTCCCCAATTTGTGTCCAAATTTTGGCAAGAGTTTTGTAGACTGCTGGGGGCGACTGTCAGTCTTTCCTCTGGGTTCCATCCCCAGACCAATGGGCAGACCGAGAGAGCCAACCAGGATTTGGAGCGAATGTTGCGATGTTTGGCGTCCAAGAATCCTTCCTCCTGGAGCCAACAACTCTCTATGATTGAGTACGCACATAATTCATTACCAGTGTCTTCGACGGGCCTCTCTCCGTTTGAATGTAGTATAGGTTACCAGCCACCTGTGTTTCCCAGTCTGGAATCTGAAGTCGCGGTCCCCTCCGCTCACGCCTTTGTCCAGAGGTGCCACCGCACTTGGAACAGAGCCCGTGAGACTCTGCTGCAGGTGAGGGCGCGCACCAAGGCTAAGACTGATCGCCACCGGTCGAAGCCTCCCGTATACGTCGTTGGTCAAAAAGTGTGGCTTTCTACTAAGAACATTCCGCTCCGCTCCGTTGCCAATAAATTAGCTCCTAAATTCATAGGCCCGTTCCCTGTCACCAAAATCATTAGTCCGGTGGCAGTCCGACTCAAATTACCTCCAGCGTACAGGAGGATTCATCCCGCCTTTCATGTTTCCAAAATTAAACCCGTTTTTCACTCTCATCTTAATCCGCCTACTCCGGTTCCTCCACCGCCGCGACTCGTAGATGGGGAACCTACTTATTCGGTCAATCGCATTCTGGACTCTAGGCGGAGGGGACGCGGATTCCAGTACTTGGTGGACTGGGAAGGTTACGGTCCGGAGGAGAGAAGTTGGGTTCCTGCCAGGGACATCCTGGATCACTCCCTCATCGATGATTACAATCGACAGGTAAGGAGCTCTGGGAACGCCGTGAGGCGTTCCTAGGAGGGAGGGTACTGTCACGGTTCATGAATCCGCTGTCTCATTCTGGTGTCTGTGTGTTCTGTAGTGTGTCACCTGATTGTTTGTGTGGGCGTCGCCGCTGATTATCTGATCAGCGGCAGCTGTTTGCAATTACACCTGCCTTTATAACGCCTTGTCTTTCGTCTCATGTTTGTCAGATCGTTGTTTGGAGTCCTGGTGTTGTTGTCTCGTGTTGCTCGTGTTGTTTGTTCCTTGGACTGGATTTTCGTCGTTGTTTCCTGGTTCCTTGTTTGGATTGTTCTCTGGATTTCACCCACGGATTACACGGCACTGTTTCACGGACGCACTTCACCAGTCACCATTCATCTGGACTCTCATCGCCCATCGAGGTCCCTGCGTCACCACTCTCCTGCTGTGTTCGTTGTGTTATCTGTGACTGACCATCTGTGTGTGAAGCTCTTAAATAAAGAGATTAACTTGCTATTGCATCCGTCATTATTTACGTGACACTTACATACTGTTTTCAAAACTGTTAAACTTATGTTCAAAATAATAACATAATACAAAACTGAAGAAGATAGCAATTTGCTACATTTCTACAGTTATATTGTAATGAAATATATGCTGAATCTAAAAAATCAAATACTATCAAAGCAATTAGATGAAACTGAACACCTACACAAGCATTCACTTTTCAATGTCATTATCATCGATTCAAAGAAGAAAACTTCGGACTAATTTTGTACTGTTATGTAATCAAGGTTCATGTAACAAACTGCATTGAATTATAAACAATAGACAGTGTTATTCTTGTTTTGTTAAGAAATTTTACAAAAGAAAACATTGTATAATGATGTTAGTGTTTTTAGGTTAGTATTTTATGACTGACAACGTGTGTTTGCTGGGTGAAAACTTTTGCTAGTGTTCTGGAAGAATGAGTTGATTTGAGACATGAATGAAGTGTTTTGGTAGATTTAGTGCATTTTGAATGTGAAATTAACTGCTGTGCCAAGAGGAAAGTTGGTTAGGAGAACTGTGTGAAGAGTTTTGAAAAAGTGACCTAAGTATTGAGAAATGTGTCCTAACAATTGTAAAAAACTGTAATAAATGCTGTAGAAGTATTGTTCATTCTTAGTTCATGTTAACTACAGTTATCTAATGAAACCTTATGTGTTACAAAAAATCTAAAAGGCTTGTGTTTCTAAAAATATATAAGATATATATTATTATATGATTTATATGATATACAAAGCTTTCCCATGGATCTTTTCAAGCAAATTCAGATTGTTTTAATGTGTGTTCTACTCCGAATGACAGTCAGATGCAGATAATTAGTATAAAAATATTAAATCTGTGTGAAAAATAAATACTGTATCTTTAAAAAAATAAAATGAAAATGAGACATTTTTCTGTACAACACTGAGAAGCAAACTGTAAGCCTGCTGCAGAATTTCTTTTCTCGGACAATTTTCCATTTCAAAGAAAAAGAATAAATAGCCAGCAGACAAACATTTCTTCCAGACTTCTGTGACTGTTCTGATGCAACATTCGTTGGGGATGTACATTCTTCAACTCAACGTCAGCAAATAAAAGCTGACACAGCAGCCACACTCACTATCTTTCAGTTTGAAACACACTCGTCAGCGCAACCATCTGATGCAAACAATGCATAACGCAGCAACCATCAACAGATATCCTCACAATTAAAAAATTAGTTATTCCTCTTTCGATTTGTTTTATTAGCCACCCTGAGGCTATAAGGCTGAATGTGTGTGAGTCCTTTAAGAAGTATATTCAGCTCTTGAAGATGTGCACTGAATATGTTAATTTTTCTCTTTCTTTTAAACATTCTTTTTTTTTTTTTTTTTTTTTTTTTTTTTGGAAAGTGGTTTTTCACCACAGAACTGTGTCGCAATCTCAGTCAGACCAGGCAACAGACACTGCAACTGTTAGCAGAAAACGCAATCCCACAATCCTCAGCTCTTGGCTTCCGCTGTACACTGATGGATAAAACATAAAAATAAAAAATAAAAAATAATTAAAAAAAAAATAATACACAGGTATCTCAGCTGGAGCGCTGATAAAAAGTTATTATAACTATATATTACGGTGGCTGAGAGAGCTCAACGCGCTGCAAATGAAGAAAACATCTTCATCAGTTTGACAACACACGCGCTGCAAACTCCACAACACTTACAAATAGTGCAAATAAAGAAAACATCTTCATCAGTTTGACAACACACGCGCTGCAAACTCCACATGTTTTCTTTATTTGCAGCGCGTTTCACTATTTGTAAGTGTTGTGGAGTTTGCAGCGCATGTGTTGTCAAACTGATGAAGATGTTTTCTTTATTTGCAGCGCGTTTGTCTATTTGTAAGTGTTGTGGAGTTTGCAGCGCATGTGTTTTCAAACTGATTAAGATGTTTTCTTTATTCACAGCGCGTTTCACTATTTGTAAGTGTTGTGGAGTTTGCAGCGCATGTGTTGTCAAACTGATGAAGATGTTTTCTTTATTTGCAGCGCGTTTGTCTATTTGTAAGTGTTGTGGAGTTTGCAGCGCGTGTGTTGTCAAACTGATGAAGATGTTTTCTTTATTTACATATATATATATATATATATATAATCAGTAATCGACGGCAGAGAATGGGCAGTGTTTTTGCAAAGTGTTTTTACAAAGAGTGTTATTATTGCAATATCTCGGGTTTAAAACAACATTCTACATTTTGTGTAATGTGAATTTACTGTGGTAATCTAATTTTCTTGTTCAAACATGATTTGTGGTAAACAATAGAAAACAAATAAAAATGTAATCTGTGTGTTAGGGTTACTGTGTGTTAGGGTTACTGTGTGTGTGTGTGTGTGTGTGTGTGCTTTTGTTTATATTACATTGTGGGGACCAAATGTCCCCATGATGTAATATAAACCTGAGTTCACCTACATCGTGGGGACCAGCCAGCGGTCCCCACAATGTAAATGGGTTTATAAATCATATAGAATGAGTTTTTGTGAAAAAGTAAAAGTTTGCACAGTTTCCTGTGAGGGTTAGGTTTAGGGGTAGGGGCAGGGTAGGGGGATAGAATGTACAGTTTGTTCAGTGTAAAATGCATTGAAGTCTATGGAAAGTCCCCACAATTCACAAAAACAAACATGTGTGTGTGTGTGTGTGTGTGTGTGTGTGTGTGTGTGTGTGTGTGTGTGTGTGTGTGTGTGTGTGTGTGTGTGTGTGTGTGTGTGTGTGATTTTTGAAGACACAAAGTTGTATAATGACATGGGTATTACACTGGTATTACACGACGTAAACATGAATATGAGGACATTTCATGAGTCTTCATACATAAAATAGCTTTAAAAACATACCAAACAATATTTTATTAAAAATGTAAAAGGGCAGAATGTTTTCTGTGATGGTATGTTTAGGGGTAGGGGTAGTGTAGGGGGACAGAATGTACAGTATAAAAACCATTATGCCTATGTCCCCACAAAGATGGCAATATCTGAAATCTTTGTCTTTGTGGGTAAAAGGAAAACAGCTTATGAATCATACTAAAAGATGTTTTTTGAAAATGTAAAAATACAGAAAGTTTTCTGTGTTAGGGGTAGGGTTAGGGGATAGAATATATAGTTTGTACAGTATAAAAAATCATTATGTCTATAGAATGTCCCTATAAAACATGAAAACCCAACATGTGTTTGTGAGAGAATAAGAAGATATAGTACCTACAATGCCCTGTAGATGGCCATGAAAAAAATAAGCTGCTGCAGAAAAAGTTAGGTGCCACACAAAATGTAACGAGTAATTGCATTACTCTTTACAAATGTATGAGTAAAGAGTACATATACTTATCCAAAACTGCAGTCAAGTAGAGCGTAAAAGTTGCTAATAATTTGATACTCAGTAAAACTACAAAGTAGCCAAAAAGTTACTTAAGTACAGTAACATTTACTCAAATACACCACTGGTCATAACCATGATATACAGTATCTCACAGAAGTGAGTACACCCCTCACATCTTTTCATGTGACAACACAGAAGAAATTACACTTTGCTACAATGTAAAGTAGTGAGTGTACAGCTTGTATAACAGTGTAAATTTGCTGTCCCCTCAAAATAACTCAACACACAGTCTAAACCACTGGCCACAAAAGTGAGTACACCCCTAAGTAAAAATGTACAAATTAGCCATTTTCTCAACCTGGTGTCATGTGACTCGTTAGTTTTACAAGGTCTCAGGTGTGAATGGGGAGCAGGTGTGTTAAATGTGGTGTTATTGCTCTCACTCTCTCATACTGGTCAGTGGGAGTTTAACATGGCACCTCATGGCAAAGAACTATCTGAGGATCTGAAAAAAAGAATTGTTGCTCTACATAAAGATGGTTGAGGCTATAAGAAGATTGCCAAGACGCTGAAACTGAGCTGCAGCACGGTGGCCAAGACCATACAGCTTCACAGGTTCCACTCAGAACAGGCCTCGCCAAGGTCGACTAAAAAAGTTGAGTGCACATGCTCAGCGTCATTTCCAGAGTTGTTTTTGGGAAATAGATGTATGAGTGCTGCCAGCATTGCTGCAGAGGTTGAAGGGGTGGGGGGGTCAGCCTGTCAGTGACCATATGTCGCACACTGCATCAAATTGTTGTGCATGGCTGTCGTCCTAGAACAGGGATGGGCAACTCCGGTCCAAAAGGGCCAGTGTCCTGCAGAGTTTATCTCCATCCCTGATAAAAACTCACTTGCCTATAACTTTCTACTAATCCTAAAGACCTTGATTAGCTGGTTCAGGTGTGTTTGATTAGGGTTGGAGATAAACTCTGCTGGGCAGTGGCCCTCCAGGACCGGAGTTGCCCATCCCTGTCCTAGAAGCAGTGTTTATTTTGACAACAAATTTTGATTTAGTTTTAGTTATAGTCTTTTGACTAAAATGCCATTTAGTTTTAGTCATATTTTAGTCATCAGAAATTGTTTTAGTTTTAGTCTAGTTTTAGTCAACTAAATATAAGATTTTAGTAGACTAAATCTACAGTAGATTTAGTCAACTAAAATCTAAAGGGTTTAATTAAATTGTAATGCATTAAGTAAGCATTTCTCTAACAATACACAGATCCAATACACTGATATGCATCTGATATTCTGTAAACTGTTATGTTCACTTAAAACAACCAACTGTGCTTTACTTGCCAAAATGGATGTTTTTGACAGTTCAAGTGCAAAAAGACACGAAAGAGAGCTCAATTCAGTGCTTTTCAGGGATTGACACACTTATCATTGAGGTACTGTTATAGGATATAGGATAATTATAAACCATCCCGAAATACACCATAACTGTTATTCTGAAATGTCTGCAGTCTGCACTGTATTAGCAGGCTGCTCATTTATGTTCAGATGTGGGATAATAAAATATGCATTCTTACAGCCGTCTAAAACATATTAACATATAAACATTGCATAGTAAACATTGTCATAATTCATCAACATTAGCTCATAAGCAATCACTTGGCATAAATGTGCGCTATTCATTGATTGCAAAGCAGTCTGAAGTGCTTCTGCGCGAGCCTGTAGAGTGTGCAACAGCACGCGTTTTCCCGCGGTTAGATCAGCACGATATACTTCAAATGTGCACATCTTCCACACAGGACAGCAGTCCTGACTGGATATCTTCCCAAATTGTCCCTCTCTATTATTTTCATTTCGTTTTTATTCGTTGACGAAAATGAAAATAGATTTTCGTCATAGTTTTAGTCATTTAAAACTGTTTTTTTATTTAGTCTTCGTCTCGTTTTCGTCCATGAAAAAATGTTGTTGATGAAAATTATGACAAAAATTATTCGTCAATGAAATTAACACTGCCCAGGAGGAAGCCTCTTCTAAAGATGACGGACAAGAAAGCCCACAAACAGTTTGTTGAAGACAAGCAGACTAAGGACATGGATTACTGGAACCATGTCCTGTGGTCTCATGAGACCAAGATAAACTTATCTGGTTCAGATGGTGTCAAGCATGTGTGGTGGCAACCAGGTGAGGAGTACAAAGACAAGTGTGTCTTGCCTACAGCCAAGCCTGGTGATGGGAGTATCATGGTCTGGGGCTGCATGAGTGCTGCCGGCACTGGGGGGCTACAGTTCATTGAGGAAACCATGAATGAGCAGAGCATGATCCCCTCCCTTCAGAGACTGGGACGCAGGGCAGTATTCCAACATAATAACAACCCCAAACACACCTCCAAGACGACCACTGCCTTGCTAAAGAAGCTGAGGGTAAAGTTGATGGACTGGCCAAGCATGTCTCCAGATCTAAACCCTATTGAACATTTGTGGGGCATCCTCGAATGGAAGGTGGAGGAGCGCAAGGTCTCTAACATCCACCAGCTCCATGATGTCGTCATGGAGGAGTGGAAGAGGCTCCCTGTGAAGCTCTGGTGAACTCCATGCCCAAGAGGGTTAAGGCAATGCTGAAAAATAATGGTGGCCACACAAAATATTGACACTTTGGGCCCAATTTGGAATTTGTCACTTAGGGGTGTACTCACTTTTGTGGCCAGCGGTTGAGGCTGTATGTTGAGTTATTTTTTTTATTTATTTTTTTTAGATTAACTTTTTATTATAATTTTAGCTGCATCATAAACAGTATGACAGATTCAATAAACTATATACAAACACATGCCATGAAAATTACCACAACCAAAATAAAATAATTACATAAAACAAGTACACATAATTAGGAAGTCAAGGTTTAAGTTTTTCTAATAACATTTCGGCTGTTATTGACCAGCTTTGAATAGTTCTGTCCTTAGCCCCATTGAGTTTAGCAATGGTTTGTGTTGAGTTATTTTGAGGGGACAGCAAATTTACACTGTTATACAAGCTGTACACTCACTACTTTACATTGTAGCAAAGTGTCATTTCTTCATTGTTGTCACATGAAAAGATATTTACAAAAATGTGAGGGGTGTACTCACTTCTGTGAGATACTGTATAATCTCCAAACGAAATCCAAAAACTTTGGATTATCATAATTTTAGACTTTTACATAAGTAGTTCATGTTACTAGATATTAACACAAAAAGCACCCAAAAACCTCTTTTACCAAAATGTAAATGAATGCCCCTAAAAATATGTATCAGATGATATAAAAAAAAGTTCCTTAATATATAAACATTTATTTTTGCACTTCTGTTTTGCCCTATGTCACAAGAATAAGTAAATTGTTTTATAGATCAGTGCATAGTTGACAAATATATATTATTATATTATTTATTAAATGTATTATCTTCCATATGTATATAGGTCTGTTAAGTATTTTAGGGGAAAAGGAGGTTGATGTCTTATGAGGATGAATGGGTAAAAATCCCCTCTGATCATTTTACTTTTGTTCCAGTGAATTTGTTTCGATCACACAAATAACCATCAGCTATTCCCCAGAGTAAAATCAGCATGAGGAAGAGGAAATGAGAAAGTATAAGTGTGTGTGGTCGCTCATGCATGGACACTGAATTATATCACTGCTGATAATACACCATCTTGAGTTTACATGCAAAAGCAGCATCAGAATTTGTGCAGACAGGAGTCTGTAATTCTGATATTTGTACTTCATTTCTGTAAAATGTACAGCAGTTATTATGAAGTCAAAATTAAGAGCTCCTTGTGAGTGATGACATAGCTTCAATTTGAGTCAAAGAAGTGGTAGCAGAACAGCTTCATCAGATCTCATTCCAGATTTTTGAAAGAATGTGTCATTGCATTAGAGAATGATGGGGGATCTCAATGGTGTCATCAGCAGGGACTGGATCCTCTATCCTGGGGTCTCCCTGCTCCTTTGCTTTCACTCTAAGCCATCTTACTCAGCATGCACATCTGAGGCCATATGTAAAGGCATGAGAATGCTGTCATTCTTACTTCCTCATTCTGCATACATGGTCAGCCGGGACTAAATAACAGGGGTTTTTATTATAATTACTATTAGGCCAATTGCTACATTTTTTTTTTTTTTTTTTTTTACAAAATTTACATGTAAAGGAAAGTGTACATTCTGAATTGAGCTTGATGATGACACTGTTGTTTTCTGTATAGAGCTGAATTTAATTTGTTTAATAATTGACACATTTTGCAACATTGACACTGTTATTGAACTGAACTGAATCAACAATTAACTGACTCAAACTGAATAACAACACTATTGTCTTCTGTAGAGCTGCTAGCTGAATTCATCTTGTGTCAACTGACAAACTATACAGTTAGTAAACTGAAATGAACCAACACTGAACTGACTTAATGACACTGTTATATATTTGAGAAATGCAGCCCAGATCCTTCAGTCCACCGTTTCTGAACAGGGCATGCCAGGAACTGCACTTCCAGTATTCTGGAGGGGAAGGATGGAAAGATCATATTAGGGCAATATTGCTGTACCTCAGTGTTCAACGTTACGAATTCCCTCCTTTTCGTGATATGCACAACTTCAATGCAATAGTTATATATATTTTTTTTTAAATAAAAACACTAGGACGAAAAATGTATGTTGATGACCTTTTTTTCCATGACTAAGATGAGACCACATCAACATGACACTAGCAAGTCCAAGGTCACAAGTTCAATTCCCATGGAAGGCAT
Organism: Chanodichthys erythropterus; assembly: GCF_024489055.1. NCBI lineage: Eukaryota > Metazoa > Chordata > Actinopteri > Cypriniformes > Xenocyprididae > Chanodichthys > Chanodichthys erythropterus. Next base: position 14,328,636 of record NC_090227.1, on the reverse strand, counting down.
GACCTGATAAAATGTATAGCTAAATGCAATGTGAATGACTTCTCTATATATGCTCCTAAACATTGTAATGATTCTGCATTCAATATAAATTATGAAACAGGCTGTAGTAATAACCATTGGTGATGCAAAGTCCTGAAAGTACAGTATAACCTAATTTTTCCTCAATTTTCATAACTGTAAAAGATAAGCAGAATAGTTGATTATATACTTTTGATAACATCACTTTATAAGTTTATAACCTCAAAACATGAATAAACCATAAATATAGCTTTTATATATTTAAATATAGCTATAAAAACTGCCTATACGTTAGTGCTACAAAGAAACAAAATAAATAAACTTAATTTAAATGTGTTCAAACTGAAAGGTGCGACATGAAAGTTAAAGTGCCCCCTTAAACTGTGAAATACATGAGAACAGAGATCGAGGAAACAATAAAGTCCAATAATGATACTAACATTCTAACCCTTCTGTTACTCTCAAATTTACCAACATTTTTCCCCACTTGGGTCAATTGGACGCCAGCAATTTAACCCCTTAACCCCAATTGCACTCCAGCAATTTAACCCCTTAACCCCAATTGCACTCCCCCCATTTTGGCAAGTGGGGCATAAAAGACCAAAATAAAAAAGGTTGCTGCTCATAAGTCATTCTTGATAGACACATAATCAACACATATTTAGAGAGCTGACACTTGGGAGTTTACAGGTCAAGACTCAGAATTACTCCTATTAATTACTATTATTAATAATATATATATATGAGATATATAACCTCAAATATAAAAAAAGAATATAAGAATATAATTTTTAAATGTATAAAAATATTATGTAGATGTGGTATAACAACTTATAACCAAAATTAAAGCCACATGTGTTCATGCTTCATTTCAAAGCTGAGGATATCTCTACAATTATGCATTTTATGGATCAATTTTTAAGAACATGTCCTGTGTGTTTTTATAGAAAGCTAATAAAAATGCTAATGAAATGATTTATGTCCCCAATAACTCCCCTGCACTCTATGTGATCTTATGTGAATTATTTTAACAAATTAGTTTATGGAATAGAATAACTCCTGCTGCAGCAGGTGCATACAGTTAGCATCAAGCTACATAGCACAATTTAAAACAGGTCTTCAACTCTGTTCCTGGGGACCCACTTTCCTGCAGAGTTTAGCTCCAACCCTAATCAAAAGGCAATCAGGTTGGAAATAAATTTACAGGACAGTGGGTCCCTAGGAGCAGGGTTGAAGACCTAGGATTTAAAAGATTAATATTAAGTTTTTACTCAAAACTCACTTTAAACCATCATCAGTCATTTGTATTAACTTCCGATCGCAATATAATATGGATTTTGGTCATATAATGTTGTTTAAATATGTTATCTTTAGCATTTTATATGGAGCTAATGCTACACCTGCTTAGCATGTATACTGTAAACCAGAGGTCTGCAAACTCGGTCCTGGAGGGCCACTGTCCTGCAGAGTTTAGCTCCAACTTGCCTCAACACAAAATTGTCTGGAAGTTTCTAGTATGCCTAATTAGACCTTGATTAGCTGGTTCAGGTGTGTTTAATTGGGTTTGGAGATAAACTCTGTGGCTCTCCAGGATCGAGTTTGGAGACCCCTGCTGTAAATTCATATGAAAATACCCTAAACTGCATGATAATCACACACAAATCATATACTATTGTATTTCTGTGTTTGTTTTCTTCATTTTCGACGTGTAGAAAAATTTCTTTGGCTTTGTTTTTCATGGAGCTGTGAAGGAAGAAGTATACACAGGATGTGGTCATGCAGAAGGCAGGAATTATGCCACATAAGGGGCCTCATTTATAAAACATGCATATGCACAGATTTGATCTTAGAGTGTGTGTACACTAAAATCTACGCCAACGTCCATATTATTATATAAAACAGTCTTTGACATGGAAAAGCTCTTAGCACCACATCAGGGTCTGAGCAGACGTACGCACTTTTCCTTGTAGCTGAGAGTAAGAGAACTGGAGGTATTTGGAAATATAAGCAATTCTTCCTGCTCACCATTCTCAGGTAAAGCACTTGGATGTTGACTGATGCTCTTTTATATACTAATGACATTAATTAGGCAGCGTTTACCAGGTGGAAATCTGAAACCATTCAGCTTTGCAGAATTTCAAGATCATTTGCGATTTATAAATTTCACATCTGGAAGAGAGGCGTACACGTTTTTTGTGTGTATGCTCGTTCTCTGAATCACATGTATGCACATTTTAGAAATGATCGTAAGATCAAATGTAGGAAATGTACAAATCAAATGTATGCAACATTTTATAAATGAGGCGCAAGATGATTGACAGCTCTAGATTGAATGAGCACAGCTGAGATCATAATATTGCAAAACTCTAAACAGGGGTCCGTTCTTCGTACCTCATTTAATACATCTGAGATCAGGGGTTCCCAAACACACCTGATTCAGATAATCAGCTCATTACTCAAGACTCCAAGACCTGAAATGGATTTGTCAGACAAAGAAGACATGCAAAATATTCAGTGCTGGGGAGGCTCCAGAAATGTGTTTGGGAACCCCTGTCTAAGATGATTTGACAGATGCCAGATCTTCTAATTGTGATAACTGAACTCTGGCTAATTTGGATCTTCAAACCAATTTTGCGGATTGGGTTAAAATATCTGGATTAAGTTGTCTGTGATTACTGCACATTCTTGTGTTCCTCGAAAAGGGCAAATTTATCGATACTCAAAACCACTATCAGGAATGCAGTGACTGGCTGGCATCAAGATGGCAACGTAGTGACATCATATAATTAAAAAAGACACCTGATGAAAAATTTGACAAATTTCTGGACCTTTTATAAGAAAACAGCCAAGCAACCAAAACAAGATTAGTTATTACAGATAAATGAAATGTGCACTGTTTTCCAATTATTTAGGCTATATTCACAATTTCCTATTTGTACAGGTTTTACATTTTTATTTCAATGTTGTAATTAGCAATTCATTTAATTTGACCTTTGATGTGACAGCATTAATAAAAAGGGTCAAGAACAAGTTATCTGCATCTCTTGCATTGCATCATGCCACTCCCATAATGGCTGTCGCGGTTCAAATTAATGCATGTGAGGTATTGATAGACTGTAGACTACATCATTTGTGTAAGATTCCAATAAAATTATTAGGTAATTATTTCCTCATTAATAAATCTCTCAACGAGTAAAACTGGCTGTGTCTATATTCTTATAGACTACACAACATTATAATATTATTTGAAAATTAATTTTTAAATCATTATTATTGTCCCTTGTTCACATTAGGGTACACTTGTACATTTTTTTAAAAAAAAAGTAGTAGTTGCTGGGACAGACTTTAAGCATCACCTCCGCTTAAAAAGATGCCATCCTGTTTACATAAAATAATACAGGCAGGTTTAAGCTTACGTACCTGTTGCTATGACAGCAAGTCCAGGATGAGTGTCAAAGAACCGAACAATCCAAGATCATGCCAAATTGTCATCAATCAAATCCAGCTAACTGAGTTAGCCACATATGAAGAACGGACCCCAGGAGAGACCGACAGCACTGTGTATGCTGTTTTAGCTCTTCAGATTGCATTATTCAGAAGGAAATGAATAGAAATCATATTCTATATGACAAAATATTTTGCAAACATGAGTATAAATCAATATTTCTCCAAGTATGCACAGTTTTGGACTAAAAGCCCTAACGGACGCTGTCCTGTTTGGGTGGTTTGTGTTTGTAGCTCTTTGTTTTGAATTAGGGTGACCATATGTGCCATTTTCCCAGGACGTGTCCTGTCCAGGATTTGTAAATTGCCTAAAATGGCTTGAGCCCTTGCCTCTTTAATCGTGAAAGTGGTTATATTGATATGCCCCCTGAACGCGATTTCTAAGAGGAGGTCTGTGCAAGCCACTGTTCTTATTGACAGTCTTCATGCAATGCATTAAAATGTTGTCGTATTTGCAATGCTTTGACCATTCTCTGTAGATCCAGCCTTCTCGCAAGCCATGATTGGATGATTATGTATAATGCACGCTATTGGTAAAATACATTTTTAATCATTACCTTCCGCAAATATGAAAACAAAACCAAAACTACATTTTATGCAACTTACAAAACATGGAACTCCAATCATTCCTCTTCCCTGAGAACGTAAGGTAGCCTAGGAAAAGCATTACAGGCAGTTCTTGAAAGGGATTGTCCAGTCTGACTTTGGGTAATGACTTTTCTAAAACAGGGATCGGCCAGTTGTGCCCTTTGGATTACTGAAGGAGATAGATGGGGAAACGTTGGTAGTCCTCCACACTGGTCTTCTTGCGAAGAAAAATCAGGCACTGAAGCTGTCCACATTGTCAGAGAACTGATGAAAGCAACAGGTAAGGTATGTGAACACTCAGACCAGTTGGTAAAACGATTGTTGCAAATGGCTCTTACTACTTCACTACTGATCTCTTGCTCTCCAGCTTCTGCATTGAACTGTTCAGCAAAAGCAAGTATTTGGTTTTGCTCATTGTAAGAAGTATCGTCTCCAGGGAGTTCTGAATGAGGTCACAGAGGCAACCCGTCGTCATCTTGCATTTTGCTTTTACATTTTGCTTTGCGCACCTGTACTGCAGTTTGAAATTGTAAGTACAGAGCGCTGCTAACCACCTATACCCTACTGCATCAAGCTTGGCAGTGGAAAGAACATAAGTTAGGGGGTTGCTGTCTGTCACTACCGTGAAGGTGCCTGCAGAAAGGAAAGCGTGAAATTTCTCAGTGACCGCCCACTTCAACGCTAGGAATTCTAGTTTTTGGGCAGGGTACTTGGATTCGCAAGATGAAAGTCCCTGACTCGCATAAGCAATAACACTTACTTTTCCATCCTGCTCTTGGTATAGAGCGGCACTTAGTCCTGACATGCTACCATCCGTATGCAGGATATATGGTAACTTTGGGTCAGCAAATGCTAATATAGGGGCAGTAGTGAGTTTCTCAATTATTTGATTAAATGCCTTTTGACAAGCAGTTGTCCACCTACTGTTGAAGAAATCCTTTGTGTTTCGATAATGTCCATTGTTTATCGACTTGATGTCTTGACAAGTAGGAGGATATCCCAAAGTTAAGTCATTCAAGAGCTTGAAATTTTTGGAAAAATCTTTGACAAAGCAACGGCAATAACCTATGAATCCTAGGAAGGGTCAAAGTTTAACCATGTCTTGGGGCTGCCATACTGCAAATCCCATTTGTTCTTTGTGAGTTGTTCTCTCTTTTCTGCTACTAATGTGGGACTTGGATAATTTGAACAGGAGCTGGCAATATGCCCCTCCTCTCCACATCTAAACCAGTATCCCGGTCTAGCTGGCTGCAATTTGTCTGAAGCTTTGTTTTTTCCATTGGAACAACCTGTGCTCTGCTTATTCACAGATTTGACAGCACTCATCTTAGGATTTGATTTGTCTTTGAACTCTTTTGAGGTTAGTACTGCAAAGCTGCTTTTGGAGCTCTGTTATTTGACTTGCTAACTGTCACATCATCTCCAATAACTGTACTTCAACATGCGCTCATTAAACTGTACTTCATCACGCTGCTTAGAACTTCCCAAGTGTTGTTTCATCCGTGCACTTTTTGAAGCGTGTTTGCTCTCTTTGATACATAACGTAATTAGCTCGGCAAAGGATTGAGGTGAATCCTTTTTCTGCTCTAATTGCAACTCTAAAAGCAAGGAGCTTTCTCACCATCCTCTGCAAAACTGTTTAAGCAGATGCTTGTTAATCTCTGAACCAAGCACTCCACCATGTCACATGGTGGTCTGTAATGCCACGTGCAGTCACTGTAAATAAACAGATGGCTTTTCACCTGGGTTCTGAAATGTGTTCAGAAATTTGGCGAATAATTCATTGCCATCTTTAATGGTTGCAAAAGCAGAATCGAGAAGCTGAATGTAAGCTGAATGTAAGGCGATGCTGTGGGACTAAGGGATTTTACAATGTCCGCTGCCGGGGATTGGAGACTCTCACAGACTCTGCATATTCTGTGGAAATCAGAGACCGTTGGGTCTTGGAAAAGAAGTTCAGCGCTGGAGCGATGCTGAGTTCCCAGATATCTTAGAGTCACTAGTGCATACAAGATGCTCTACCACAACTTTTTTGCACTGCATGTCAAGTCGTCACCTTTATTTATATAGCGCTTTTTACAATGCAGATTGTGTCAAAGCAGCTTTACAGTGATAAATGGTGTTGTGGAAAATTTAATTTTTCATATGCTTTTTACCTGTATTCTTGTGAAATATGATGCTTATGGGACATGGTATGATGTTGGCTTAAGTGGTAATGTTTAACATAGTGTTAAAATAGATGTTAGAAATAGAAAGAGCAAGATATGGTATGGGGACATGCAAGATGTATGTTAAAAACATGTCTGTGCTAACAATGTGTGGAAAGTTACAGTCACTAAGAGATGTTCCTAATATGGTAAAAGGACAGAGGCTTCGGCCTTGGAGGTTAGAGATATAAAAGTGAGGGGAAGCTTTCGTTCTTGGTCTTACACTCTGCAGCTACTTGTGTTTCTGTATGACCTGTCTGACCTTTCTTGCAAGAAATAAAAGCTTTAAGGACAATTGGACGTGTTTGTCTCTTATGCAGTAGAGTCAGAGTTGACGTTTTGCCACAACACTGGTATATAATTTTAAAGAGATACAACCATGATCTGATAATAAGAGCAAATCATTAGTAACTCTAATGAGAGCAGTCTCAGTACTGTAAGATCAACAGATCCTCAGATACTTTGATCTCCTGAGATATGGACAGCACAAACGCATACAGCCATTTGTCTCCACACCCCACAGCGTGAAGTTGCGGGAAGGCTTCTTTCCATCCTGTCCCTCCTTCGCATTTGCTCCTTCTCCCCCACTTCCTTCCCTTTACACATTCTTCCCATCACTCAGTTCACTTAAAAATATTTTATACAAATTATAATGTTCTGTCACTGCAAATGAATTAACAGTCATGTTTGGTATCATTTGAAATGTCTCAATGCAACTGGTACAATGGTCTCATCTACATAAAAGTAAACCAAAGGTATTAAAGGTTTTAAGAGTTTTAGAGATACTTTGGTTGCAACCATGGGTGTGCCTCTTTCCCAGGGTCTTTCATCTAAATAACCTCCTGTTCCACAGCAAGGTGCGAACCCCTGAGGTCTGTGACCCTAGTCAATGCAAATTCTGATTGTAAGTTCATGCCCCACATTGGGGGATGTTTTGTCTTGGTCTGAGTATTTAAAGAAATGTTACAAAAGGCTCGGGGCGCTTCTGTATTCAGACGTGACCTCATTGCTGAGTGTCTAGGACACTCAGCAGTGTGTATTTTCCTAATGTCAGGTATGCAACTTACTCTATTTCTGAGCATTTGATGTTTGGTATTGATCACTTTTGAATTGATTATGTAATTGGCATGATAAATTTACCTGACTAATAAATTGTCACATTTGATTTATTCTGACTTACTCTGAAATTATTGACTTCATTAGAATTCGATGTATCCATTGTTACCGCAAATCTGCATCAGGTTAGTAACGGACTAAAGTCCAGTTGAGTGGAGCATAGGGCACACTAACTGTGATTTTAGAGCTCCGACTAACGCTTGGCATTAGTTCAAGTGTACTTAGACTGTAAAGGCTAAAAAGGGAATTCCGTTTAGGACAACTAATCGACCAACCTAAATAGGGAGAGCCTTACCTCTGTTTATTGTAATGTTACTCTAGCTAAGTGTACATGAGAAATCATGGCATAACCAAACCAAAGCTACTGTAAGAGAAGTAATATTGGTCGGCTTACCTGTAGTAGTGGTTATGACCTCTGACTAGAGTTAGTGTTACTTTAATTCAAGTGTATACAGATCTATGGGGACTACACAAATACTTTTAGAGAAAGCAAGCATGAGAGCGGCACTCTATTAGTATAGTCAATTACCTCTGTCTAGTGACCAAGACTGACGAGTTTGTGATCGTGGGCCCGCATATTAATGAATGGCCAGTGCGAGGACCCTGTGCAACACTGAGAACCGAATGAACGAGTATAATGAGAGTAAAGAGTTAAATAGAATATTCAAATGTAAAGCTAAATTATTATACAAATGACCAATAATCAATTGACATTCTAAACTAAATTCGAGGTCATAATAACATGGAGTCAGATAAAAGAATATTTGGAATTAAACTACTTTGCCGTGCTGTAAAGACAGAACGCGCAAGAAACCTTCCCCGCCCAGTGGGAAACCGCCATTGGGCCGATTGGGCGGGCCCTACAATACTATGGTACAGTCTAAATCCTGACTGAAAATCCTCACAGATACCATTTCTTTCTAAAAAGGAACATAGTTGTGATGATACTGCCTTTTCTAGTATTTTTGACAGAAAAGGAAGATTTAAGATCGGCCTGTAATTGACTAATTCTCTAGGGTCAAGTTGTGATTTTTTTTTTTAATAAGAGGTTTAATAATAGCCAGCTTAAAAGTTTTTGGTACGTAACCTAGAGATAAAAATGAATTAACGATATTAAGAAGAGGATCTATGACCTCTGGAAGCATCTCTTTCAATAGCTTAGTCGGTATAGGGTTTAACATACATGTTGTTGATTTTGATGATTTAACGAGTTTAGACAATTCTTCCTCTCCTAAAGCAGCGAATGAATTGATTTTTTCCTCAGGGACACTACAATACACTGTCTGACACGATACTGTAGTAGACGGATACATGGTTATAATTTTCTCTCTAATATTGTGAATCTTGCAAGTAAAGAAGTTCATAAAGTCATCACTGCTGTGCTGTTTGGAAACATTAAAAGTTGAAGTTTTATTTGTTAATTTAGCTGCTGTATCAAATAAATACCTAGGGTGGTGTTTATTTTCTTCTAAAAGAAATCTAGATGTTTTTAACGCCTTTTTCTGACTAAATCATTCTCTCTCTCCACGAAATGCAAAAAACTTCTAGTTTTGTTTTCTTCCAGCTTCACTCCATTTTTCTGGCTGCTCCCTTAAGGGCCTGAGTGTGCTTGTTGTACCACAGTGTTGGATTAATTTCCGTAATCTTTTTTAAACGCAAAGGAGCAACTGAGTCTAATGTGCTGGAAAAGACAAAGTCAATAGTTTCTGTTGCAACATCGAGGTCTTCTAAGCTGTCTGGTATGCTAAGGCAATGAAACTGATCAGGAAGATTATTTATAAAGCAATCTTTAGTGGTAGAAGTGATGGTTCTACCATATTTGTGGCAGGGAGGCATTTTAGCAGTCTTGACTAAATGTAGTATACACGAGACTAGATAATGATCTGAGATGTCATCACTCTGCTGCAGAATTTCAATGGTATCAATATCGATTCCATGTGACAATATTAGATCTAAAGTATGATTACAACAATGACTGGGTCCTGACACATGTTGTCTAACTCCAATAGAATTTAGAATGTTTGTAAATGCCAATCCCAATGCATCTTTTTCATTATCTACATAGATACAAAAATCACCAACAACAAGGACTTTATCCACAGCTAGTACTAACTCCGATAGATAATCAGCAAATTCTTTGAAAAAGTTTGTATGTGGTCTTGGTGGCCTGTATACAGTAGCCAGCACAAATGTCAACTTACATAAAGCACCATCACTTTGAAGGAATTATATTTGAAAGACTTTTGAGTAATACTGTAAATATTACTTTAAATTACAGCAACACCTCCCCCTTTGCCTTTCTGATGAGGATTGTGATAATCGTAACCTTGAGGGCTAGATTCATTTAAAGTAATATAATCTTCTGGTTTTAACCAGGTTTCTGTCAAACACACCACATCTAGATTATTGTCTGTGACAATATCATTTACAGTAAGTGCTTTTGAAGAAAGGGATCTAATATTCAACAACCCAAGCTTTATCATTTGTTTATCAGTATTATCTCTGTTTTTTATTTGTTGAACATCAATTAAATTTTTACCTTTAAACGGGTGTCACAGACACGTCAGGTTCCAACATCACCCAATCACAACGCACGCCATCTCCAGAGTACTGATCACCGCCACCTGCACCTCATCACCGCACTCATCAACAGCACTATATAACGCACACTCACACAGCACTCCATGTCCAGTCTCGTTCGCATATACTCCTGTTATGCTTACCTCAAGGATTCCTCTCCGTATACTTACCTGTCTCCAGCGTGTCTCCTTCCCTCTGTGTGCCTCGTCCTCTGTGTGGGTGTGCTCCAGTCAGCTCCAAGTGTCTCCAGCGATCTCCAAGCTCCAGCGTATATCTACCTGCAATGAAAAGGACAGCAACTATTCCCTATATTACCATCTGAACTTCATCTACATCCATTCTACTCACCTGCTTGATATCCCTTGCTCTACAGTGGTCAATAAACTACATTTACCTGTTAACATCTGTGTCTGCCTCCTGTGTACCATAACAGAAGACCGGACCAACACCGCAGACCCAGTATGAGCCAACCGGATCCCTTCCAAGACCTGGTGGATGCGCTTCGGCGAACTCTCACCACAAATCCACCACCGCCATCTCCAGTCACGGATCCTTCACCTGCACCAGCGAACCCGAACACCAACGCCATCAGTACTTCTTCACTACCGCCGTACGCCAGTCCCATGGCCAAACCAGCACCCTTCTCAGGATCGGCGGAGGATTGCAGCGGATTCCTGCTGCAATACACACTGGTCCTGGAGATGCAGCCACACCTGTACCCGAATGAGTCATCCAAGATTGCATTCATCATTTCTCAACTCAGCGTATTCAGACATATTCATATACTCCTGGAGCCAATCCGAACATCGCCAACACGATGCCATGTTCTTCTCCCAATTTAATTATACCATCTCCTACCGCCCAGGTACCAAAAATGTCAAAGCTGACGCTCTCTCTCGTCTCCATGCCCCTGAGGAAAAGACAGAAGAACCTGAACCCATCATTCCGAGTTCTCTCATCGTGAGTCCTATTACCTGGTCAGAAGAGACCATTCCCTCCTCCAATGCCTCCACAAACCCTCCGCCGGGCTGTCCACCCGGCTTGCTGTATATCACCCGGACACGACGCACTCCAACCATTCACTCAGCTCACACATCACTAGGCTCTGGTCACCCGGGGGTCAATGAAACCCTCTCGTTGCTTAAAGAACGCTTCTGGTGGCCAGGGATGGCTTCTGATGTCAGAAGGTACGTGCAGGGCTGTCGGGAGTGCGCCATCTCCAAAAGTCTTCGTCATCTGCCAGCTGGGAAACTCCTTCCGCTGCCCGTTCCAGATCGACCATGGTCACACCTAGGAGTGGATTTCATCACTGATCTCCCTGTCTCAGAAGGAAGTACCACCATCCTAGTCGTTGTGGACCGTTTCTCAAAGTCTTGCTGTCTAATTCCACTCCCAGGATTACCCACAGCCATGGAGACCGCCGAAATACTCTTCAACCAAGTGTTCACGTATTTCGGAATACCAGAAGACATAGTCTCTGACCGAGGACCTCAGTTCATATCCAGAGTGTGAAGATCATTTCACTCACTCCTAGGTGTGGCCGTCAGCCTGACTTCCGGATACCATCCACAGTCGAACGGGCAGACGGAAAGGAAGTCCATGAGCACCAGGACTCTTGGACTCATCTCAGGTATGCCCAAAACTCTCTCTGACAGTCGACTACAGGACTCACACCATTTCAGTGCGTACTCGGCTACCAACCCCCACTGTTCCCCTGGACCGGGGAACCCTCCAACGTTCCGGCAGTGGATTACTGGTTCCGAGAGAGCGAGAGGGTCTGGGACTCAGCACACCATCAGCTGCTACAAGCCCTGCGCAGACGCAGGATGACGGCCGACCTTCGACGCTCCAACACCCCGGTCTTCCAGCCTGGTCAGTTGGTTTGGCTGTCCACCCGGGATATCAGACTTCGTCTGCCCTGCAGAAAGCTGTGTCCCAGGTTCATTGGCCCATTCCCCATCGTCAAGCAGGTCAACCCAGTCACCTGCCAACTCCAACTGCCACAGGGATATCGCATTCACCCCACTTTCCATGTGTCACTGCTTAAAGCTCACCATCCTTCTGTTCTCCCCACAGGACCTGACGTGGCGCCCGCTGAACCCCTCCTTCCACTCATCCTCAGCACTCCATGTCCGGTCTCATTCGCATATACTCCTGTTATGCTTACCTCAAGGACTCCTCTCCGTATACCTACCTGTCACCAGCGTGTCTCCTTCCCTCTGTGTGCCTCGTCCTCTGTATGGGTGTGCTCCAGTCTGCTCCAAGTGTCTCCAGCGATCTCCATGCTCCAGCGTATATCTACCTGCGATGAAAAGGGCAGTAACTATTCCCTATATTACCATCTGAACTTCATCTACATCCATTCTACTCACCTGCTTGATATCCCTTGCTCTACTGTGGTCAATAAACTACATATACCTGTTAACATCTCTGTCTGCCTCCTGTGTACCGTAACAACGGGTTTGTAAGTTTTTGGTTTTTACTAATTTGGGGTACAGACACAGTCTCTATGTGATAATATCTAGGTGAAAGAGTTTCTATGTGTTGGTAATTATCTGACTTCTGTGATGTGAGGCAACTAGCAGATGGTCGGTTTAGCTGGTCTGTCTGCTTCCTGACCTGGGCCCTAGTTTTTCATGCTTCAGCTCTAAGACTATGTGCCATATTACTAGAGAGAAGAGCAGCACCATGTAGCGAATTAACTCAAAGGGGAAATATTAATAATTATTAATAACTCAATATGATTTATTAATTATGATTAATCATGAATATGTAAATCTGCTAATCAGAGTTACTGGATATAGCTACATTAATCTTAATATTACAATCGATTAACCTGTTGTCCAGGCAACACTAAGTGTTGATTGTTTAACAGTTCTAAGAAATGTTCATTTCCAGGTTATGAAAAATAACATTCTTATCGCACCATGCTACTTAGAGCATAGGTTTGGGTCTATGTCACTTAAGAGGCAATTCATTAGCAGATGGAGTCAGAACCAAACATGTATTGTGCACAATCTTTATTAACTAACTCACAAACACATCACTAAACTAACAAACAAACACATAACATACACAAAGGGTCACACACACATACACAAGTCAGAATGAGTAATGATAGAGTTGAACCAGAAGAGGTACTGTTACTAGAGCTATAGGAAAGTTGAAGACACTCTGGAAAGGACTCATCAGTTTCTTTTAGCAATAGCAAAGGTAAGTCTTACAAATCAATACTAAATCGCTGTTTAGCATTAAAATGTACGATACTTGCAATGTGCCCTTAGGCTGAGGAGCGTCGGATCTGCAGGTTGAGAATAACTCTTGAGGTTATCATCTGAAGTTGTTGCCAGTCTGTTGGGTGATGAGCACATGGCTGGGTGTTGTAGGCCGGGGGCCTACCAGCCTTGCAGGCCGGGCCTAGAGAGGCCGGCCGCAAGGAGACCTGTTCGGTTGTCCAGAAGCAAGGAAGAAGAGGGGGAGTGGCATGGTTCGCTGGCTTTTAACCTCTGGTCAAAGTCCAACCTCTTAGGAATGATGGGGGCCAATGAAGATGTTGTATTTCCGGGTGACAACACACCCCCCTTGACAGGGCTTTTATGACCAAGTAGATTAACAAGCTGAGTCTTTGAATAAAACTATTAAAGAGTCTTGTAATACTCCTGTGTTGCACAGGTATGGACATACCGCATACACAAGCATTTAAATCATCCCAATACGAACGCATAGACACTAAACATGGCATGATTGAAGTTACCTTAAATGCATCAGAAAACATACACATCCATATGTGAATACAATGATTGTAATACAGCAACAGTAATAATGGATACCATTTCCTGGGAAGGATTCATTTATAGCACAGTCTGTCTAAACATTAACACTCTGAGGTCTGAAAACGTGACGGCGCGTTTTGCAGGTTTTTTTTCACATTGCAGCAAAACAGACTTAAAATACTCCGTCATTTTTTGTCATAGAGACATAAGTAATATATCAATTGAAACTATAGAATATCTTCTTTTATTTGTATACACTCAGAGTAAAAACAAAATGTTGTGCTTTTTGTAAAATAAAGAAAACTAACATGATGCGTGATTTCTCCTCTCCCTCTGAACGAAGTCCAATCTGATAGTTCTCAGAAAATGAACTGTAACTTAGTGAATACTAATCACAGAAAAATTACACTTATGTCTAAAAAAACGTTAAGATGTCAGGTTTTAAATCATGTAAGTCAAATCGAAAACAAACCTTCTGTGTTTATGTAATCTGTATGAAAAGAGAGCCATGTCAGAAGTCCGTGATTCAGCTCATTATCCGCTAATGCGGCCACGCCCACGGAGCCAGCGCTATTCAGACGCAAATTCAGAGGCAATACATGCATTCATCATCTCAATCGTGTATTTATTGTCTTGAAAAGTGTTTATCTGGATGTAAAAGTCATGGTTAGCGAGCTCTAGAAGACATGCAGTTAGTTCCTGTTTTATTTTCTTCTATAGATGAATTTTAGACTCTAGTTTTGAATTTTAGTTTTTGTTTCTTTAGCGCCCTCCTGCTGCTGTATGAATTGGAAACTCCATTCATGGAATAGCCTCTTCTTCTTTTAGATGAATTTGTGGACTAAAAATGCACAGAGCACCCTCCGACTTCAAGGATGAATTGAAAACACCAGAGCTCATAGTAATGACAGTGAATATTAAATAAAAATAACTCCTCTGTATAGAAAATTGACATAAACATATGAGAATCCAATATTTCTCCAAATGTGCATGCTTTTAAACTAAAAGCCTATATTCAGACTCTTTGCATCACAGAAATACATTATATTTTAAAGTATAATATAAAACCATTATTTTATATTGTAATAAAATTTTTCTGTATGTTTCATATATCATGATGAGCTTGATACATCACAGGTTTTTTTCAGAGCCTACCTGACTGAAATGCCTCATCAATATGCAAGTCATTTCAACTCATTACTATCCAATTCTTTTGTCTTCTCAGGTGAGAATGGCCCATTTTCAGTGGTGATTCACACCTCCTCGCATACTGTGTTTCTTGGCAAAAAGTGTCTTACAAAAACTAAATCAATATATTGTTTTATATGAAGGAATAGGCAGCATAATGTTTACATAATTTTGAAGCAAAAACTCTAGTCTACAACCTCCAATACCCAGAAGTCTTGTAAACACAGATTTACTATACTTTTTTTGGCCTTATTTCAGTGACTTAAGGTTTTTGTTTTTTTCAATAACCACGCATAAATGTTATTCCTTCAAAAACACAAACATGTACATACATGTTCCTCACATATTATTGTAGCCTAGTTTGTGCTGAATACAGTGTAATGACACTTTGTCATTAATATGTTTATGAACAACTGAAAAAAGCACAAATGTCAGGGCATGTCAAAACTTCACCAAGCCCCAAATCAGCCTCAGACTCCAGAGGGTTAATGCCACATAGTCTGTGTTCTGTGTGGAAAATGCAGGAAAGATGCAAATTTTCTGTTTCTCTTCTCTGCTCTCCATGCGGCAGCCACATTCCTCGGCGCAATAAACTTGTAACTGAGGACTTCCCGGGGGATGGGGACAGACCCCAGAGTGAGCTTAAAACTATTGGTTAACAAACCAATAATTGTGTCTGATTTGCCTCAGTCATTACAACCATCCCAGGACAGATGAATACCATCTCTTTTCAACAGGTCAGGTCTGCCCCAAAAACTTTTCCAATTGTCTATGAAACCTGTATTATTCTGCATGTAGGTTTAAGTCACTGACAGTGAGTAATGGGGATCCTGGGCTTGTGGCCGCGGACACTGGTGGAACAATGTGATGTTGCGCAGCATTTGTTGGCACCTGAGAATGTTAAGACTGAAATCAGTTTGGGGCACATCTTCTGAATGAGCAGGTAAAGTGTCGTCAGCTTCAACAAAGGCAGGCTCAGGATATAGATTTGGCACAACCGTCTCATGAATAGGTGGACTAACATAAACTAACATGCCTTTCAAAACATCCTCAAAGCTTTCTCCACTACGGCTTGCCAATGCTTTCAGCTTACTGAGGTAAGTTTGGGTTATGGTTTTTCCCAGCTTCTGAACATAAACATCTGACAGAACTGTTACATGGAAAGAGACATCAGGATTATTTTGAGTTTGTTGGACATAGGGAAGCATTGTCTGGAGGGTTTACAATGTCAGTCATGAGTTGAATTCAACAATTAAAGACTTTTTGGACTAGGATCACTAACTGGAATGATTCTATTAATTGACCCATACTATTTTACAAAGTCCAATATTTCCTCATCCGCTTTAATTCCAGTTATGCCACTAATTAAAAATAGCATTTGGGACTTTCACACCTCCATTTTGTTCTATTTGTTTTTTGTTTGCTTCACCATTTCTACAATCATTGAAAACAGCTTGTTTTCTCAAAATGGGAACTTTAAGTGAATACTTGTAAATGTGCGTGTGGTTTCCTTTGGCTCCTGGCTGGCTGCCACACGAAAGAGTGTAACCCCCATCAGGCAATTTAGGGGTTAACTCACAGTAACAAGGCGATGGCTCACCAGAATTTAGATGATTATTTGTATGAACACTGTAGGCCAGATTAATGCCAATCAGAAGATGAAAGAATTCGTAGGAGGCAAGGGCACACACACACGTATATGATTTAAATGCACTTATTTATATAAGGTAAGAGTTTTTGGTATTAGACAAAATACACAGTATGTTATGTTGAGTATGTTAGTGACACAGTATAGAAGGCAAAAAAGCAAAAGAAATGTAAATTTAAAAGTATATAAATCAACTTTAAATTGGATTTTTAACCAAATAAAATAACCAAAATTAACTGAAATGGAAACTTTAAATACAAGAAATTCCTTTCTCCAAAATAAGTTAAATTGTAGGTTTCATCCTCTATTTTTATATGATGACCTTATGCCAATATTAAAGTGCACGTATTATGCCCCTTTTTACCAGATTTAAAATAAGTCTCTGATGTTCCCAGAGTGTGTATGTAAAGTTGTAGCTCCAAATACTCCACAGATATTTTTTTTATAGCATGTTAAAATTGCCACTTTTTGGAGGTGAGCAAAAACGTGCCGTTTAGTTCCCATTAAATGCAAATGAGCTGCTCTTCCCGGCCTAAGAGGGAGGAGCTTCAAAAGCTCATTCTCCTGTGTATGACAGTGTATTGTAGTGTGTCAGGACACACTAATAATATCAGAAACTGTCACTAACAGTGTTCAGTCCAAAATGGATTCGGACAATAATGGCTACAGAGCCAGGGAATATATGCTGCATGGAGAGACAACCCACCAAATGGGTTCAACTATCAAATATTCAACTTGTGAGTCATCATGATAGTTTATCCAGGTAGCAAAAACTGCTGGGCCCGATAATGGCCCAGACCTGGCAGGCTGGAAGAAATAACTCAGCGTGGTTGCGATTGCCAGAATCGGGATAGACGTGGGATGAATGACACCCCAGAATTGGTCCAAATAGACTGGCCCAAGTTCGGCTGCCAAAACTTCCGGCATTGGGCCACAATAATGCTTACAAGAACTGAACACTTTAGCGGTACTGGTCCGAGTCTGGGTACTGAAACTGAGCTTAAACTGCCGGCACTGGGCCACAATCACACCAGCAAAAATGGTACACTTAGCCGGTACTGGTCTGAGACTAGGTACAAAAACATTTTGTGTGTGTGTGTGTTCAGTACTACTTATAAAATATGTGTATTAAACCATTTTTATTTTATAAAAACAGAACCTTGTAGCGTCTGGACCCATCAGGCACACAAAATTATTCAATATATTTAATGAATTACCTATGAACTCACTTTATCAAAGTTTTGTGAACCGATCCCCCTAAAACTGCAACCAGCACACAGGCCAACCTATTTGTCCTGTTACAGATATATGGTACTTTTATGATCCGGAAGAATGCTGTAGAGACTAGTGACTCATTCTTCCTGAGAAGGACAAATAAACTTTATTCTATGTATTAATTCTCTCTTTTGAACTATTTTGGTATTAATGTTCCATAGTTGCAAATTTATAGTTGACTGAGATCACATTGGCAGCATGTTTGGTATCTACAGACTCCAACTTTCATTTCCTATTTGGTAATTTATGTTACATGTTACTAACTCTGTGACACATTAGTATTATAAGAATCTAGAGGGTTCTTTTCTCATTCATCCAATCCAGTGTCTTATGCTAATATCTTGCTACAAGTCAAGTCAAGTCACCTTCATTTATATAGCGCTTTTTACAATGCAGATTGTGTAAAAGCAGCTTTACATTGATAATTGGTACATAATTTTTCCTTTTAAAGAATAGTGTCAATGCAGGCAGATCAAAAGCACTGTTGAATAAATGTCAAGGATACTGTTGAATGTCAATTGTCAAGTCAAATTAAATTAAATTAGGGCTGCACGATTAATCGTATTTTATCACGATAACGATATCTGCTTCTCTCGATTGATTTTAAATAATTGTCACGATATTGGCCCGCTCTATGAAAATGAACATAATTTGGAAATATTGGAATATTAGGAATTTCGCTGTTTTATCTTATGAAGTTCCTAAAGGTTTTACCAGTTTTCATAATGTTGATCAGCTAGAAATGACTTTTCTTTGCTTTACGAATTTGCCGGGCAATTTGAATCTGGTTTGTCTTATTGCAAACGAATTGTGTTGCTTTAAAATCTAATGTGAATACATATTTCAAAGCGCTCACCAAAACCATGTTTTGTATTGATTTACCATCTAACGAAGTTATCATAGTTGGTTAAATTTAAGTCTTTGTGCCACCTACAGGCCTTTTGGGTGAAGTGTAGGTTGGTAAAGAACTTGCAAAATAGCCATATATTACATTACTCTTTCGATAGAATAAACATGATTAAAAATCGTGATCATAATTTTGAGGAAACTGTGGCACTGGCTGTCGTGTTGATGATGTCTTCACAATGGATGATCTAGTCGACTCAATCTCTGCTGATACAGGGCTGCGTTGTGGTCGTGTCAAGGCACAGGTCCTCGGTCTCATCTGGAAACGGCCCCGAATCCGGTTGACTACGGTAAACCTCGGGATAAACAGAAAGACTAAAATTAGCGTAGATGCCATTCTTTTTCTGATGTAACAAGTACATCTGGTGTTATAGGAAGTGTTCCTGGTTCCGGCTGAACTAATTTATGCAGCCTAATAATCCTTTAACAGATTTGAAAATATAAATATATAATGTGTTATGTGTATGCCAGGTTAAAGAGATGCTTTTTTAGTCTAGATTTAAAATGACAGCGTGTGTCTGCATCCCGAACAATGCTAGGAAGGTTGTTCCACAGTTTAGGTGCCAAATAGGAGAAGGATCTACCACCTGCAGTTGATTTTGATATTATAGGTTTTATCAGCTGGCCTGAATTCTGAGATCGCAATAAACGTGAAGGACTATAATGCATTAAGAGCTCGCTTAGGTACTGGGGGGCTAAACCATTTAGTGCTTTGTAAGTAATTAACAAGATTTTAAAATCTATACGATGTTTAACAGGAAGCCAATGCAGTTATGACAGAACTGGGCTAATATGGTCATACTTCCTAGTTCTAGTAAGGACTCTAGCTGCTGCATTTTGTACGAGCTGTAGTTTATTTATCAAGTGGGAGGAACAACCACCCAGTAGAGCGTTACAGTAATCTAACCTTGGGGTCATGAACGCATGAACTAACTGTTCTGCATTCTTCATTGAGAGCATATGTCGTAGTTTAGATATATTTTTAAGATGGAAGAAAGCAGTTTTACAGATGCTAGTAACATGGCCTTCAAATGAAAGATTGGTATCAAAGAGCACACCCAGGATCCTAGCTGACGACGAAGACTTAACAGAGCAGCCATCAAGTGTTAGACAATATTCTAGGTTATTACGTGTTTTTGGTCCAAAAAGATTTTGGTCCAAAAATTAGAATCTCTGTTTTTTCTGAATTTAGTAGTAGGAAATTACTGGTCATCCAGTTTTTTATATCAGCTATGCATTCTGTTAATTTTGTGAATTGGTAAGTTTCGTCAGGGCGTGAAGAAATATAAAGCTGAGTATCATCAGCGTAACAATGAAAACTAACGCCATGCTTCCTAATGATATCTCCCAAGGGTAGCATGTACAGAGTGAAAAGCAATGGTCCTAGTACTGAGACTTGCGGTACTCCATATTTAACTTGTGATCGATATGATATCTCATCGTTTACTACTAGAAACTGATAACGGTCAAATAAGTATGATTTGAACCATGCCAATGCAATTCCACTAATGCCAACATAATTTTCAAGTCTATTTAAGATAATATTGTGATCGATAGTGTCAAATGCAGCACTAAGATCCAGTAACACTAATAGAGAGATACAACCACGATCTGATGATAAGAGCAAATCATTAGTAACTCTAATGAGAGCAGTCTCAGTTCTATGGTACAGTCTAAATCCTGACTGGAAATCCTCACAGATATTATTTATTTCTAAAAAGGAACATAGTTGCGATGAAACTGACTTTTCTAGTATTTTTGACAGAAAAGTAAGATTTGAGATCGGCCTGTAACTGACTAATTCTTTAGGATCTAGTTGTGGTTTTTTAATAAGAGGTTTAATAATAGTCAGCTTAAAAGTTTTTGGTACGTATCCTAATGACAAAGATGAATTAACAATATTAAGAAGGGGATCTATGACTTCTGGAAGCATCTCTTTCAATAGCTTAGTTGGTATAGGGTCTAACATACATGTTGTTGATTTTGATGATTTAACAAGTTTAGACAATTCTTCCTCTCCTAAAGCAGTAAATGAAATGTATTTTTCCTCAGGGACACTACAATGCAATGTCTGACACGATACTGTAGTAGACGGTTGCATGGTTATAATTTTCTCTCTAATATTATCAATGTTGCAAGTAAAGAAGTTTATAAAGTCATTACTGCTGTGCTCTTTGGAAACATCAGAAGTTGAAGCTTTATTTCTTGTTAATTTAGCCACTGTATCAAATAAATACCTAGGGTTGTGTTTATTTTCTTCTAAGAGTTTTGAAAAATAGGCAGATCTGGCAGTTTTTAAGACCTTTCTGTAATCAATCATTTTCTCTCTCCACGAAATGCGAAATACTTCTAGTTTTGTTTTTTTCCAGCTACGCTCCATTTTTCTGGCTGCAGTTTTTAGGGCCCGAGTCTGCTCACTGTACCATGGCATTGGATTAAATTCCTTAATCTTTTTTAAACGCGAAGGAGCGACTGAATCTAATGTGCTGGAAAAGACAGAGGCAATAGTTTCTGTTGCAACATCGAGGTCTTCTAAGCTGTCTGGTATGCTAAGGCGATGAAACTGATCAGAAAGGTTATTTATAAAATGATCTTTAGTGGTAGAAGTGATGGTTCTACCATATTTATGGCAGGGAGGCAGTTTAGCCTCTTTAACTAAATGTAGTATACACGAGACTAGATAATGATCTGAGATGTCGTCACTCTGCTGCAGAATTTCAACGGCGTCAATATCGATTCCATGTGACAATATTAGATCTAAAGTATGATTACGACAATGAGTGGGTCCTGACACGTGTTGTCTAACACCAATAGAATTTTGAATGTCCGTAAATGCCAATCCCAATGAGTCTTTTTTATTATCTACATGGATATTAAAATCACCAACAACAAGGACTTTATCTGCTGCTAGTACTAACTCTGATAGAAAATCAGCAAATTCTTTAATAAAGTCTGTATGGTGTCCTGGTGGCCTCTATACAGTAGGCAACACAAATGTCAACTTACATAATGTTACGTAAAGCACCATCACTTCGAAGGAATTATATTTGAAAGACTTTTGACTAATACTGTAAATATTACTACAAATTACAGCAACACCTCCCCCTTTGCCTTTCTGTCGAGGATTGTGTCGATAATCACAACCGACACAAGATTCAACAGGAGCCTCCACAAATTGCATCAGGACAGTTTTAATTCAACTTGGAGAGACATGCAAGTATCAAACTTAGTCTCATTATCGGATACATAATGTAATCATCCGGTTTTAGCCAGGTTTCTGTCAAACACAGCACATCTAGATTATTGTCTGTGATAATATCATTTACAACAAGTGCTTTTGAAGAAAGTGATCTTATATTTAACAACCCAAGCTTTATCATTTGTTTATCATTATTATCTCGATTTTTTATTTGTTGAACATCAATTAAATTTTTTCCATTAAATGGGTTTGGAAGTTTTTTGTTTTTATTAATTCGGGGTACAGACACAGTCTCTATGTGATAATATCTAGGTGTAAGAGTTTCTATGTGTTGCTACAGAACAAAGACTCATAAAACTTCCCTCCGAGGGGGCAACTCCTTATTGGCTCAGACACCTTAAGAGGGTGTGACATCTTCACCCCTTATATTCACTGATCACAAGATCAAACCCTCCTCTTCCTGCTCTTCCTTCTCTTCCTCTTCTTCTTTTTTTTTTTTTTACTGACAAATGCTGACGTCAAGATGACGCTTTAAGAAGCTAGGAGCTTTTAAGGAACCCCAAGCTTGTGCCAGGCCTCGGCCTAGACCTTCCATTCACCAAAGATCCTCCGAATCCAACTGGTTCTCTTTCATCAAGACAATATCACCAAAGATTCAACAGGAGCCTCCACAAATTGCATCAGGACAGTTTTAATTCAACTTGGAGAGACATGCAAGTATCAAACTTAGTCTCATTATCGGATACATTGACACTGATGGTTTGCTCAAGGCTGCTGATCTGCTGAATGTCAAACAATGCTGTAACCTCTTGCTTCCTGTACTCTGCTTTAGCTCTCTCTCTCTCTCTCTCTATCTCTCTCTCTCTTTCTCTCTCTCTCTTGGTAAACTGTATGCATGTATGTGTGTGAATGTTAGAGTAGTTTGTGTTTAGTCTAGTTAATAAAGTCTCATTCATGTCACATGTAAAGTTGTCTGTGTTTTGTGCTCATATACTGGAGTCCCTATTCATGTCGATCCTGACTACAGGCTGTTAGTAGAATAAGATTGTTATTTCCCATAACCTGGAAATGAACATTTCTTAGAATTAATAAACAATTAACACTGTGTGTTCATTGGACAACAGGTTAATTGATTGTAATATTAATTTTATTACATTAAGTTAATTTTATTAACTAGTTACGATTAATTATTCATATTTATTCTGAGCTAATTTGCTACAACTTTGAATAATTTGTTTTTCCACAAAATTACATTATAAAATGACATTATACAGTGTATTATACCAACATGTACTTATGCATGTCAACTAAATATGTCAACTTTACAAAGATTAAGGGTTTGGCCTTTACACTGTTTTTTTGTACGGCATCCCCACCTACCTCAAATTCACCCTATGCCTATCCCATAACATCAATATATCCTTTTCCCCAAGTAAATATGACACAACGAAAATATGAGTAATATGACAATTTATTTGAAACATATTTTAAAAATAAAAAACAAACAAGAAAACTCCAGGAGCCTCCTCAAGCGTGCGCTAAAAGAGGGACAGATTGACAGAAAGAAAATAAAAAGGGGAACAGACAATGACACGTATGGTTAGTCAGAGAGATCTCAGAAATATCAGATTGATAACATGAATGGTAAATGTTAACATTTGGAACATACCTTAGATATAATTAGTTTGTTTTGGGGCCTGCTCTTTGGTTCCCCCATCTCTGTCCAAAGCAAGCTGCAGCCATCTTTTTATGAACTTTTCAATCTCTTCATCTGCTTCACTGGCAGTACTTGCATTGCCAAAATCAGATCAGCACTTATGTTATGTAATTGGACCAAATGTGGCTAAATGTGCCATGTCTCAGTCCAAATCGGGCCAAATCTGCACATTCAAAGCCTAGCCAATTCTGGCAACAATTACTGGGCCAGACCTGGCTAACTTTGGGTGAGCCGCTGCCAGAACACAGCCAAGGGAGTGGACACTCAGCCTCAATTTGGCCTGATTGCACTGGCTACCTTGGTAAATACAGTGTACTGCGCAGAATCTGCATGTATCTGACTTACACGTCGCTATGCAACAAAGAAAGGCACGCTTCTTCATTTGCATTGAAACAAAACAAAGATAAAAAAAAAAAAAAAAAAAACATAAAAATGTGGCGATACTTGCCTGGGGTAAGTATCCCAAGTGAGAAAAGGAAAGACCAACCAAGCAACTAAGGAAACCAAGAAAAGAAAATGAGAAGTTTTAATACCAAGTAGTTCGTCGTTGACTCAACAAACAATATAATGTATTGTGAGAACTGCAGGACATACATTTTGGAAAAACAAAAAATGTTGTTACTGGAACCAACAACTTCCAGGTAGAGGCTGTCAAACACCATGAAAATTCTAAAACTCACCTCTAAAGCTTGGCAACAAAACAAGCAAAAACAACGACTTCATTGCAGTAAAGTCCTTGGTGTCAGTGAAGCCATCACTATGTGGCTGCATATAACTTCTCTTCAGAAATGTCCACGTTGTGGCAAAAAAAAAAAGAAAGCCCCTTCTCAGACTTCACATGGATGTACTGTTTAAATTGGTTTTGTTGTGCTCCTTTACAGATGAATACAAGCTAGATGAGTATATATTTTGTTTGTCATCAACTGTTAGCCATGTAATATTAGATATTATTGTAACGCGGTCAGTAGATATGGGAAGGAGGAGGCGGGAACCGGCGAACGTTCAAACAAACTTTAATGTAAAATAAACAAAGAACAAAACGAAAGTAATGCCGGCAGACCCTCGCGGACGTCTGCCGGCCACACAAACATAATAAAACATAAAATAAAGTCCAGGCCTGGTCCTCTCTCGTCCTTCACTGATGTCACTCCTCCTTTTATGCCTCCGTAGCTCCTCCGTGAGAGACTCGAGGCCGGCCAGCCTCGCAGGTAACGCTCATTATCACTCGCGTCACCGGCCTCGCGCCGTTCCCTCGCGGCTCTCGCCCGCCCTGCTCGTCACATACCCCCAACGGCCGCAGCACCTGGGGGTAAGGACAGATGAGACGAGAGAAAGGAGACGGAAGCAAGGGGAGCGACAGGACAAGAGAGGGGAGAGAGGAAAAAGAAAGAGAAAAAAAAATTCTGGGTCCGGCTCCCAGACACACTGCCGCTCGGTCCTCAGCCTGCCAAGAGGCTCTTCTTCGCGGTGCCATGCGGTGGCACTGGACGCTCGGTGGACGGCCCGATCCTCAACCGCCTCCTGGCGGCCGGCGATGGCTCCTCCGACTGAGTGCAGACGGCAGCGAGGGCAGCCTCCTGCGGTCTTCACACTCCCGCGCTGCCCAAACTCCGCAGCACCGCGATCCCCCTCAACAGCGAGGGCTCTCCGACAGCATGTCCCTCCTTCCTCCCGGGTTTCGGCACCAATGTAACGCGGTTAATAGTTGTGGGAAGAAGGAGGCGGGAACCGGCGAACGTTCAAACAAACTTTAATGTAAAATAAACAAAGAACAAAACGAAAGTAATGCCGGCAGACCCTCGCGGACGTCTGCCGGCCACACAAACATAATAAAACATAAAATAAAGTCCAGGCCTGGTCCTCTCTCGTCCTTCACTGATGTCGCTCCTCCTTTAATGCCTCCGGAGCTCCTCCGTTCTCTCACTGCTCTCGCCCGCCCTGCTTGTCACAATTCACACATTCAGTCATTTTTTAAATTTATTATTTTTTTATGGTATTTTAGGCTTGACAGTCAGAAAGGTTTCGATGTAGGGAAAACATACAGGAACGTCACCCAGGCAAAGCTATTTGTTCACTGCATAGCAGAGGAAGAGAGAAGAAAGTTAAGAGAGAGGGTGTCCACTGCAAACTTCATTTCAGTGATAACAGAAGAATCTGTGGACTCTTCAGTTACAGAAGAAGAGATGGTATATGTAAGGACCGCAAAGGCTGGGCAGGTCAAGGTTTTGCTGGTGTTCAGGCAGTCTCTAGGCCAGATGCCATCCACATTGCTGAAGCAGTGAGTAGCATCATGGACAGCATATCAGGGAGTAGTGTAGACAGCACTCAGTGGAAAACAAAACTTGTAGCCATAACAACAGACAGAGCTGCGGTAATGACTAGCCAGAGGAACGGTGTGGTCTCGAAAATACGGGGAGACAGGTTTTATATGCTGGGCATCCATTGCATGGCTCATAGGCTTGAGCTAGCCTATGTTGATGCAGTGAGGCAAAGTCTAATGGCTAGGAAGTTTGAAGATCTATTGACTGGTCTTTATACTTTGTACCACAAGAGCTCAGTAAACAGATACATCTCAAGATTAAAGCTGCAAGCAGCGATGAAAAGGGCCCTCGCACCTGGGCTCACCGCCACCCGGTGGCCTTAGGAAATCAGTGAACAGTGGGTGACATGCATGTAAGCGAGTAAATACAAAAATTAAAAATATCCCACTTCCTGTTGGGTTTTCAGATTTTGCTCCCAGGGACTTTTTTGTAGGTATTGGGCTTTTACACATGTCTAGCGAATTTCATACTTGTACATGAAACAGCACAAAGGGCACATAATTGAAATTTTGTAGATGGTGCTATCAAGCCATTTTGCCACACCTAATTCTAAAACCCATATCAGATGTAAACACACCATCGGTGCTCTGGCCCTAATAATAATTAAAGCTGCAAGCAGCGATGAAAGGGCCCTCGTACCGGAGCCACCGCCACCCGGAAAACAGGACATGGTGGGCAAAATGCATTTAAGTTGGTAAAAAAGGAGGACTACATCAAAGTCGTTTGTATTTGCCAGCCTTCCTGCTGCCATCTGGTGGCGCTTTTCATGCATGAGTTACAAAAACGTCCTGTTTCAGGCATTAACAGCATGCTGTAGCACTTAGTTAGTGTTGCTATCATGTTTATAGCATGTTTAGCATTCAATGGCATATTTCAGTATGTTGCTAATAGGTGGTGCTATAACTGAATATGTACATGCAGATGTGTTAGAGCCAAGACTCTTATCAAATGTGTTAAGTTTGGGGCAGATTTGATATTGTATGCATGAGTTACAACAACTTCCTGTTTCGAGGATAATAGCATGCTTTAGCACTCAGCTAAGTGTTGCTAGCATGTTCTAGAATGTTTGTAGCAGAAGTGGAAATAACGAATTACAACTAGCGTTACTGTAATTAAGTAGCTTTTTTGGGTTTTTGTACAGATTAAGCTAAGTAATCTACTTACAGTAGGTGGACAACCAAAATGGGTATTACCGTCGCGCATACCGTCGCCGCAGGGCCGCGGCGTTAGCTAAAATTCAGTCACAATGAAAGGACGAATTAAAAAAAACAATATTACAGTATAACCTTTTAACATCCTTAAAAACCATTAGAAAATTTAAAGTGAGAGTTAATTTCAAAACGTGGGATAGTCTTAGGCTACTCTATGCATCAAAAATTAAAAGAAAGACCTTTACACAAAATCTTACTGCATGCTATTGTCATTAAACAGTCATTAGGCATATACATATACATATACATTATATATATATATATATATATATATATATATATATATATATATATATATATATATATATTAGGAGCACACACACGGATTATAAATTTAATATTTTCATTCTGTAATATTTTAATTTAGAACAGTCCAGCATTAAGACCGCATTAATAGCAATAATTCTTATTTACTGCTATTGTTCTTGATTTTTTTAATTGTTCTTGATTATTATATGTATATATATATATATATATATATATATATATATATATATATATATATATATATATATATATTATATATATATTTATATTATATATATATATATATATTTTTTTTTTTTTTTTTTTTTTTTTTTGGGGGGGGCTATTATATATGCTATGTAATGTTTAGTGATTTTGATGTCGAAGACTAAAATACCGGCAGGAATAAATATTTAGGCAAATTTACTAATTAAAACCAAAGGTGTTCATCTGTGATTGTACATCAAGAGCAAGGACACGTTGTGTGCATTTTGTTTTGTGCTTTTACCAGACCGAAACGCTCGATTGTCTGTGTGAAAACTGCGCGTGTGCACGAGCGCCAAGAGAACTGATAACAGCAGCAACGAGCACTGGCCATGATTTCAGAAAAAACACGTTCCAGCGGATAGATCGCCTCTTATTTAACACAGACCTAACAGTTATATCTTATCGAATTGAGATATTTCTTTCTTTTTAGGTAGGGTGAATTGCCCTAATGTGGGACATTTTTTGCATTTCAGACTTCTGTGACATATTGCAATTTGTAGCCAAAACATTAAATTCACACACAATACCATTTTAAAAAACCCAGGATGTCTCCTAATCAAAACAAAAGAGAAAATGGAGATAACACATTCATAAAAGAAATTATAGACATATTAGTGTTCTTAGTGCAAGTCGTCTAAAAAAATCTGGTGCTTCCTAATGTGGGACAGTTGTGTCCCTAATGTCCCTAATTATATAGTTTACATATACATTGTTATAGTATTTTTTGATGGACATACATTTCATAAGCACATTAGGCCAAAAGATATCATGATTTTTTTTGTTTAAAATTAATTTATACTCCTTAATGTCAAGTTTGTCAAAACTCTATGTCATTGACCTTTGGGTGGCTTTCACACAAGGTCATTCCTTTTTGATGATTGCTACAATCTCATATATGACTGAACAATTGAGAAGCTATGTGATTTTGATCACATGGCACCACAGCTTCAGATAACCTATAGTTTCACTGACATTCATGTATTTATGCGGGACCTACAAACACTAAACCTTAGGTGTCCCACATTAGGCAGTGTCCCACTTTAGGGCAATTCACCCTACAATTATTGCTGAGTTTAAGTTCACTTTTGAGACGTTTCAGATTCTCGCAGAGAGACAGCTGAAAGCGCTCCCTGTTTGTTTTATTTTATTTTATTATTCAAAAGTACAAGGTTTTGTTGTTATTATTTTGAGCGTACACAAATAAAAGTAGACCATTCGTAGTCTTGCATCAATCTGTAAGCTATCGCCCAAAATGACAGAAGGCCTGTTTTTGTTTCAGCTGTCATGAGGAAAAAATCCACCATAACGCGCCGGCGCTTTCGTCGGCCAGAGGGATAAAAATGTACCCAATTTAGTTTCATATTTATATTTAAATATTGGGCTATTGCCTGTTATTTTTAAATGAATAAATTCCACTTATGTTCATTATGAAAAGGGAATAGCATGACGGATGCGCACTGTCGGAAGACAAATGCAGCGGGTTAGACATAGTTTGACCACTTCATTAAGTTTTGTTTTATAGTAGCTAAGTCTTTCTTTAAAGTGAATTTCGTTTTGTAGAAATTGTATCTTAATTTCAATCAATGTTTCATCAACCAATTGCCTATATTTAATAAATAGGGAGAAAACCAAATGTAGGGTGTGGAATGGAAACGAAACCGTATTTCCGCGGCCTTGAATAAGGCTGAAGCAATATAGGCCTACGTCTTTCTGTTTTAATTAAATTTATTTATTACTTAAATAATTGATAAGATGTTTTTGGTCGAACAATATAGGCTATTTTAGCACATTTGCGTAGTGGCTTATTGTGCAAACTTTTTTTTTCCCATAGCTTAGGCTAATATTTTGAGTCTCCCGCCCTCTGGATTAATGGCTTTGGTGACAAACATTTTACACAAAGCGTCCTTCCCCCATCTCAAACTTGTCAAGCACTGTTAGGTTGGGTGAGTGCTTTTTATACACACAAGATAATGTAAAAAAATATATACATTGATATATAAATGGAACACAATCGGTTTGTTGTTTTTGTTTGTTTTTCTTTAACATTTTTATTTTATTTGGATGGCAGATTATGTACAGTTATTGTTCTAATAATATACAGAACCATAATGTTATCTTGGTCAATTATTTCGAGCTGCTTTTAACCAGTTTAACCACAGTTTGCATCAGCAGTTACTGAAATGAACTGAATCAACACAGATCTGCTGATATAAATAAATAGGTCTAAAAAAATAGCAAAAAACAAGATTGGGTTTGTACGGTTCATCTGAACTATAATTTAATGATTTATGTTATGATGTTATAGAAGTACAATGTACAGATGCCTATATGTTTTGCACAAAGTAATATTTAATAAAGAATCTTAAACTTCCAATGTTAAACATGTTCTCTTCATTTTGCTCTTAACTGCAGTCAAAATACAAATAGGCCTATATATTCATATGCATTGTGTAGTCCATTGTGGAGAGTCAGATTAGGCGCAAACTCTACAGCAGAAACTTTTTATCTTAATAGCCTAGCACTTGTTGAATAACAAAATGCTGATTATTGAGATAACGTTTTTTTTTTTTTTTTTTCGTAATTGTGTAGCTTATGGCATGACATTTCTTTTTGTAATGTTTATGAGCATGTTAATGGATACAAACTGCACAATTGCAGTTTATCAGATTGTTACATAGCTATAGTTGAAACATTAACACATTAAAATCGTCTGATAATCATACAGTAGTTAACATGAACCCATTGTAAGCGATGTATTACCATTACATGGGCGTACGGGACACCCCCCACCCTATGATGGCCCCGGCGCAGATTATTTACTATTTAGCCTTTGCTTTTTTTAGAACTAAACTCAATTGACTAAAGATAAAAATAAAGCATCCAACTGAAGCCCAAAAATGCAAGCAGAATACCACAGAAACTAGTGCTAAATTACCACAAAAGGGGGAAAAATTCACTGTTGTTTCCATCGCCGTTTGTAAGGTAGCCAAGACAACAGCAAGCTTTGATGTGCTGTGCTACTGTGTTACTAGCGGTCGTGTGCCGACACAAATAAATGTTCGGCCTTTGCTGAGATATTATTATTATTATATTTCCCAAACGTAAATAGCATATAAGTCTAGAGTTAGGCTATTTCTTTATTCTTTTACTGTAAATACATGAATTTAGTTTTGAAATTTGTGTCTAATTTAGAATTTAGAGCAGCTAAAATATATTGTTAGACCAAAACATCTTATCAATTAATTAAGTAACAAAGACATGTATTTAAGAAATGTAATAAAAACAGAAAGACTTCTATTGCTTCAGCCTTTTTCAAAGGCCGCGGAAACATGGTTTCGTTTCCATTCCACTCCTGACGTTCATGGTTTTCTTACTAATTAAATATAGGCAATTGGTTGATGAAACATTGGTTGAAATTAAGATACAATTTCTACAAAACGAAATTCATTTTAAAGACTTACATAAAACAAAACTTAATGAAGTGGTCAAACTTATGTTTGCATTTGTCTCCCAACATTGCGCATCCGTCATGCTATTCACTTTTCACAATCATCATTGGTGACATCTTTAAAAAATATTAGGCTATAGCCCAATATTTAAATATAAATATGAAACTAAATTGGTTACATTTTTATCCATCTGGTCGACGAAAGCGCCGGCGCGTTCTGATGGATTTTCTCCTCATGACAGAAACAACTTAAACTTTTGGCGATAGAACGTAAATATAAAATTACCAAACCTCTTTTCTAGAGACCTTGGCATTAGTTTATATATGCAGCATATGTTTTTCTAACCTGTTTAGATAATAGTTATTTGAGGTCAGTTTGTTTCAAATATTAGGGATATTATTTGTTGAATGATAAATAAGCAATTATTTATCACCATTTTACCAGAGCCATTAGGTGGCTTTCATATGAAGCCTTCCCATACGATTCTCTTCCATCCTACATTCAGTTCAACAGCATTGCATTTATCCATTCTGTGTTCCCTTCATTTATGTGTTTCTTTGATTTAATTCAGTATTCTCCTTTTATTATTATTTTACTATCTTTTAGAAGTGCATATTCATTATTTCATTATTAATCGTTGTGGTATTTACTCTTGCATGTTTATTGTTAATAAATTTAATTGATTTTATTATAACTGTGTATTCCTTGTGTTGATGATCAAATATTCTACTAGTTGACCAGACTCACAAATCCTTCAGATAAATCAGTTGACTGACTCCCTCCATTTTATATTAATTCTGAATTATTGAACAGCTCTTTTGGAGTGTTCTTAAATTGTTAAGATAGTATTCTTAACTGGTGCCCCGTATTACAAAAGGGGGAGGGGTCATCTGATACACTCATAACCACACCTTAAGTGACACATGATCAAAAATCACGACGTCATAGGTGAATGGAGTAAAAATCACTACAGGGAGAAAGAAGGACAGCTGATCGTCCTTCCAGTGCCAAACCACATGTAACCATAAGTCCCACCAGGCTTGTTTGAGAATGTGAAATGCCTTGATGGAAGAGTGGAGTAACATCTCACAGCAAGAGTTGCAAATGGTGCTGTCCAATGAGGATGAGATGCTCTGTAAAGCAGCTAGTGCCATAACGTTTGTGGAATTTGTTCAGTTTATGTCTTAATTGTTGAATCTTTTTGTTTGTACAAATATTTACACGTTAAGAAATTTGCTGGAAAAACAGCTGAAAGTGAAAAACGCAACAAAAATAAATTTGATGTTGCTTTGCAACAAAAATATGTGACAAATAACATCAAGTGTGCATTTACTTGTTGGACTATAATTATAATTTGTCATCATATCCAGTAAAATATGAGAAAACAGGAAATATTTGTAGTTTGGTGTTGATAAAGGGTAGCCTATGTAAGTCTTACTGTGGTGATAAACACTAAAAAAAAATATCAAAATAATCAAGAAAAATTAAGGATGACAGAATATTCACACCAGGCTATAGCTTATACTTTTTATTAGGCCACAGATACATTTGTAGAGGTTTGTTTCAAGTTGTCTATACTATGCAGTAGCCTGTAGTCAGAATTACAACAAAGGAAGCAAATTAATCAAACTATTCAGAAACTTTTTAAAGCCTCACAAATAAAAAAGCTAAACAGAAAACACATCAGTGTAAAACAAGGTTATTCGCTCATGTTTGCTCTGATGTATCATTACGTTAACTGTTTATCTGAATGCCTGTCCTGTACTCAATCAGGCAAAATAGCTCTGACGATTTATCATATTACACAAACTATGCATTTCTTTGAACATGTGAACTGTTGCTTAACACTGAATATTTTATTACCTTTTCAAAATAATCCATTAAACCGATGCGATTTAAGGAGCGTGTAGCCTACTAATATTTTCAGTTCCATTCACTTGTGCGTTGTCTCAAGGACACGCCCACAAGAGGAGGATAACATGAATATTCGCGTAAGCAGGTACGCCATACAGGTTTCTATGGCGTATCCATTCTGCCCCAAACTTCACGTTTGAGAAGAGTCCTGCCCTGAACACATCTACATGAAAATATTCAGTTATACGAATAGCACCACCTACTGGCAACAGGAAGTGATGTATTTAACACTGTGATGCACTACTAGCAACATACTAATATAGGCAATTAAGTACTAAACATGCTACAAACCAGTGGTACTGAAATTTTGTACTTAAGTACAAGTACTGTTACATTGCTGAAATAATACAAGCAAAGTACTGGTGTCAAAAAAGTACTCAAGTAAAAATACGAATTACTCTTCTCAAAAACTACTCAATGTACTAAAATTACTAATTACTTTTTAGGCAGCGATATTTTATAAATTATCAAAAAAAAATATTCAATAAAATCATAGATCTAAGTAGAAAATAGCTACTTTAAACAAAGCACTTTCACCTTATTGATGAAGTGCATGAATTAGTGGTCACGATACTGGAATGTCTAACTTCAATACAATACCTTGAAAATGATCAATATTCAGTATAATTTTAAATACCATGGGGAAAACCACCACATACTGTACACTAGAAATTTTAATATCTAACTTTTTTGTCCATCCATTTTGTCAAGGCA
Organism: Chanodichthys erythropterus; assembly: GCF_024489055.1. Taxonomy (NCBI): domain Eukaryota; kingdom Metazoa; phylum Chordata; class Actinopteri; order Cypriniformes; family Xenocyprididae; genus Chanodichthys; species Chanodichthys erythropterus. The sequence continues at coordinate 14,294,795 of NC_090227.1, read as the reverse complement.
ATTATTATTTTTAAGCTTCAAAAGCACAAGACTCGTGACAGTAATCAATTTAAATGGAGCCGTTTAATTCAAGTCTTCTGAAGAGACATGTCCTTTGTTCATCTTCAGAACACAAAACAGCAACATTATTACCACATTCAAGGTCCAGAAAGGTAGTAAAAACATTGTTACAATAGTCCATCTGACTACAGTGGTTCAACCTAAATGTTATGAAGCGATAAGAAAACTTTATGTGCACAAAAAAATAAAATAAATAACTTTATTCAATAATTTCTTTTCTACTGTGTCAGTCTCTGAAACTGTTCACGTAGTAAACATAGTGTAGTACTTGCAGGTTCTACGTCAGAACGTCGGCTCATTATTGGCCGGATTCTGCATCACACGCATGTGTCGTGATGCTCACATGAACAGCATCAGAGAGTGACACAGAGAGAGGAAATTGTTGAATAAAGTTGTTATTTTTGTTTTTTGCACAGAAAAAGTATCCTCGTCACTTCATAACATTAAGGTTGAACCACTGTAGTCATGGGCAATTTAACAATGTCTTTACTATCTTTCTGGGCCTTGAAAGTTGCAATTACATTGCAGTCTGGGGTCAGAAAGCTGTTGGATTTGAGCGTTCACGTTGTTTTCTGAGCGTTACAATGAAGCGCTCTCGACATTTGTAATTAAAGGAACACTCCACTTTTTTTGAAAATAGGCTCATTTTCCAACTCCCCTAGAGTTAAACAGTTGAGTTTTACCGTTTTCGAATCCATTCAGCCGATCTCCAGTTCTGGCGGTACCACTTTTAGCATAGCTTAGTATAGTTCATTGAATCTGATTAGACCGTTAGCATCGCGCTTAAAAATGACCAAAGAGTTTTTATATTTTTCCTATTTAAAACTTGACTCTTCTGTAGTTAAATCGTGTACTAAGACCGACGGAAAATAAAAAGTTGTGATTTTCTAGGCTGATATGGCTAGGAACTATACTCTCATTCAGGCGTAATAATCAAGGAACTTTGCTGCCGTTCCATGGCTGCAGCAGTGCAATGATATTACGCAGCGCCTGTGAGCCCCTGCTTGCACAGGGAACGTGCCTTGCAACCATGGAGACGTTTGTGAGAGACGCTGCGTAATATCATTGCACTGCTGCAGCCATGGAACGGCAGCAAAGTTCCTTGATTATTACGCTGGAATGAGAGTATAGTTCCTAGCCATATCAGCCTAGAAAATCGCAACTTTTCATTTTCCGCCGGTCTTAGTACACAATGTAACTACAGAAGAGTCAAGTTTTAAATAGGAAAAATATCAAAACTCTTTGGTCATTTTTAAGCGCAATGCTAACGGTCTAATCAGATTCAATGAACTATGCTAAGCTATGCTAAAAGTGGTACTGCCAGAACCTCAGATCGGCTAAATGGATTCGAAAACGTTAAAACTCAACTGTTTAACTCTAGGGGAGTTGGAAAATGAGATTATTTTCAAAAAAAGTGGAGTGTTCCTTTAATTACAAATGTCGAGAGCGCTTCATTGTAACGCTCAGAAAACAACGTGAACGCTCAAATCCAACAGCTTTCTGACCCCAGACTGCAATGTAATTGCAACTTTCAAGGTCCAGAAAGATAGTAAAGACATTGTTAAATTGCCCATGACTACAGTGGTTCAACCTTAATGTTATGAAGTGACGAGGATACTTTTTCTGTGCAAAAAACAAAAATAACAACTTTATTCAACAATTTCCTCTCTCTGTGTCACTCTCTGATGCTGTTCATGTGAGCATCACGACACATGCGTGTGATGCAGAATCCGGCCAATAATGAGCCGACGTTCTGACGTAGAACCTGCAAGTACTACACTATGTTTACTACGTGAACAGTTTCAGAGACTGACACAGTAGAAAAGAAATTATTGAATAAAGTTATTTATTTTATTTTTTTGTGCACATAAAGTTTTCTTATCACTTCATAACATTTAGGTTGAACCACTGTAGTCAGATGGACTATTGTAACAATGTTTTTACTACCTTTCTGGACCTTGAATGTGGTAATAATGTTGCTGTTTTGTGTTCTGAAGATGAACAAAGGACATGTCTCTTCAGAAGACTTGAATTAAACGGCTCCATTTAAATTGATTACTGTCACGAGTCTTGTGCTTTTGAAGCTTAAAAATAATAATTGCCTTGACAAAATGGATGGACAAAAAAGTTAGATATCAAAATTTCTAGTGTACAGTATGTGGTGGTTTTCCCCATGGTATTTAAAATTATACTGAATATTGATCATTTTCAAGGTATTGTATTGAAGTTAGACATTCCAGTATCGTGACCACTAATTCATGCACTTCATCAATAAGGTGAAAGTGCTTTGTTTAAAGTAGCTATTTTCTACTTAGATCTATGATTTTATTGAATATTTTTTTTGATAATTTATAAAATATCGCTGCCTAAAAAGTAATTAGTAATTTTAGTACATTGAGTAGTTTTTGAGAAGAGTAATTCGTATTTTTACTTGAGTACTTTTTTGACACCAGTACTTTGCTTGTATTATTTCAGCAATGTAACAGTACTTGTACTTAAGTACAAAATTTCAGTACCACTGGTTTGTAGCATGTTTAGTACTTAATTGCCTATATTAGTATGTTGCTAGTAGTGCATCACAGTGTTAAATACATCACTTCCTGTTGCCAGTAGGTGGTGCTATTCGTATAACTGAATATTTTCATGTAGATGTGTTCAGGGCAGGACTCTTCTCAAACGTGAAGTTTGGGGCAGAATGGACATTGTATGCCTGACTTACAACAACTTCCTGTTTTGTGGCGTTAATCCCATACATTAGCACTTAGCTAAGTGTTGCATGATTTAACATGTTTCTAGCATGTTTGGTACTTCATGCGTTATTTCAGGGAGTGAATAACAGTGTAAAGCATGCGATTTTCTGTTGCCAACAGGTGGCGATATGACTAACTGAATATTTGCATGTAGATATCTTCAGGCCAGGACTTTGGGGCAGATCAGACTATAGACTTGTTTGAGATGCGCCTGGCCTCGCCTTAAGTTCAGCCGAGAGTAGGTGGCTGCAGTGAGGGGAGGAGTGAAAAAAGTGCAGGCAAGATGGACAATTCTCCGTTCTCGGAGTGCATCAGACACCTGCGAGATCAAAGGCGGATATCGCGGGATTCACACTCGTGCGCTGTGTTGCTGATAAACTGGATGTAATTTACGTTCTGTTGCTTTTAAATTAAAATAAACATAATGAACAATACACCCAAAGTACTTGATATTTATTTCCATTCGAAGGATGTGTGTATCAATCATTTTTATTTTAATTACAGACATGTTTTTATATATTTTTATAAATATGATAAAAACCACTTTTGGAATATTCACACATAATTTATACGCATAAAATCATGGTATTAGTGTTTCAAAATCAAACATTTTAAAAGAGATCAATACATCACGGTTGTTTAAACCAATAAGCTTTAAGCTGTGTCGTCATCAAGTCGTTTCCCATCGTGCTTTTGATCAGCGCAGCCGGTGGAGAGCAGTGCCCAAGGAAGTCGACCGGAAGTTGAAGTCGGCTGCGTGCTATCTTGTAGCAGAACTTCACTTGCGTTAGCAACCCATTGACTCCCATTCATTTTGGCGTCACTTTGACAGTGAATAACTTTACATCTGAGGTGTTTAAAGACTCCATTTGTCCATTATTTATTTCTAAAGATAAATGACAATGTATAAAGGGCTCCATTACCTTCTATGTTACATTATGGCCCCGTAGAAACAGTTTTTGTAAAAATAAGCTAACGATTGCGTCATAACCACTCGACTCTCTGTCACACAGTAGAGAAATACCGTGCAAACAGGAGGAGAAGCTCGCAGGCAATCGGGGAGATTATCTTAATATGGCGTACTGGCGTTACATTTTAAAATACTATACAAAATAATTAATCAGAATACTTACTCCTGCTCACTCACGCCAAAGAAATTCCCGCTCAAGCTCGCCGTCTCTGCAAGATTAACGATGGCAGTTTGCACGCACAGCTACTAGAAGATTTACATCTGTCAGACAGGTTGCGGACGTCATCAAGCTTAGTGTGAGTCTGCGCGTCAGAAACGGAAGTGCTAAAAATCGCTAAAAATGGGCTTCACTTGACTCAATTGAGTTCCAATGGGGTCGCTGTGTCCATTTCTTTTACTGTCTATGGTGGAGAGCAACTGCGCTCGACTGCAGAATCCGACACGTTCGCCTCGCCCTCGCGAGAGGTTTTTGACACACGTCAGCATGACATCAGAGCAAGGCGGACCACCCTCGGACACATTTCTAACCGGCAGGCATCTCGCGGTGATCACCGTTGATCAATTCTGCGCAGAATTTGCTCATCTCAAACAAGCCTATTGTATGCCTGTCTTACAACAGCTTCCTGTTTCATGTCGAAACATCAGAATTTGTAAGGCCGCCGCGGACACAGCCTTAAGTGAAAACTCAAGATCTTTGCAAAGGCCTTTAGATTAGACTGAATACATTTGATGTTTATCTGATAAAATCTCTAGGAGGAGTTTGTTAAAGTATGTCTGGAAATGGCAAAAACTGCAAAAAAAAAATTTTGCAGCAGGCATAAAGTCAATCTCATCAAGTTAGTGTTTTAAGCATTTCTACATTCATTCCAAAATAATAACTAAAGGCAATAATAATTTAAACAATATATTTTATTTGTGTATTTCGATTTTTCTTTAATTGTCAACCTAGGATATTTTGGATCATCATGCTCCAAACACCGGCTGCGTCCGAAACCGCCTACTTCTCTACTATTTAGTAGGGGAAAAGGTGAGCGAGTAAGTATGTCAGAAGCAAAAAGAGTAGGCGAAAATTACCTAGGTGACGTAATAATTCTCGCGAGATTCGGCCGTTCGCCTACTTAAAGTGCGTCCAAAACCGTCTACTTACCTACTATATAATAGGGGAAAAGCAGTAGGCGAGCAATTAAGTATGTCAGAAACCTCAGTAATCATAAATGAGTAGTCGAGGAGTTCTCGGATGGCCTACTACTTCCGCCCAGATTCTGAAGTGTTCCTCGATAGATACTTTTTTATCCCAGGAGGCCACGGGAGAGGATACGTCATAATCATAGACAGTAAAAGAAATCGAAGTCATAATCGAACACGGAGGAGAAAAGCGCCGCGGATGCTGTTAAATGTGAGTATTGAAAACCAAAAACACATTTGTTGAACTACTGTAGAGTAAACTGCTGAATGTGTGAAGATGCTAGACAATAGTTGTGACTTTACTGTAAAACATGATTTATTAGGCTATGTATTATGTAGATAACGGGGTCTCTAGTAAACACACATAACTTAATTCTACGAAGTGGAATTAGTTACATATTCTAAACCATATACATCTTAAAGATCCTTATTAAATGTTTATTTAACCTCTGACAGGAACATCTTTAAGTATTATGACTTATGAGTGATGGATTATGTATTATGTATTATGAGTGATGTGTTTGTGCTGTTATTCACTGTTGTCAACACTGCTTACATTACATGAATGAAAATAATGTAAATAAATAAATCTACAGTAACTACACATAAGTTTAATCTATTTTATTTGTCCATTAGTACTGTTAATAAATTAAGGAACATTTGTGTTGGATAAGAAGTGAGTTAACACATCAACATGTAAATGTAGATTTGAGCACATAAATCTCAGGAAACTTGTCTGATGTTACAGGGACAGATGATCACACGTGTGTTTATCAGGTAGAGGAATGATGCCATCAAAAGCTTTGGGTGAAGATACTACAGAAATGAATACAAAGTCTATTTAAATCTAAAGTCTATTTTATTTGAATTATTGGAATTTAAACAGACTTATTACAGCACTTTTCTGGTTCTTGATGTCTGTATGATGGCTGCAGAGCTTTTGTGGAGCAGGACCTGCAAGGAAAGCTGACGACAGCATTTGTTAGAAATAAAGAGGAAAGCCTGAAACAAAATATAAAGTAAGATCATTTTGTTATTTCTAAAACAGAAATCAAATGACACTGTGCTGTTAAAATGGCTGCTTTTGTATTATATTTGTGCATTATTGTAGGATGTGAATGTCCTCAGACTGGTGTGAACACTGAGGATGGAGAGCCACAGCAGATCCTGGGAATGGTTCTGTGTCATGGACGAGATCCTCCATCACTCCTCCTTTCAAGTGACTCAATCAAGGACACACTGGAGGAGACGCTGCACAGATCAAACCAGCAAACCTTCTGCTGACCAGCTTAGTGGTTTAGCCCACCACACCACAAATGTAATGAAGCTACGACAAAAATTAGCAAGTAATTGTAAAAATATGAAATGAAATATGTCAAGAAACAGAATGCTGACATGAATTAATTGTAAAATGTTTTAATCTGCTGATGGAGAACACATGAATGTTTGCAGCAGCAGATTGTCCCGCACATCTTCTCCCACTCCTGCTTCAAGGTTGAGGGGTTCAGGGGTCCGTCATCATCATTCTCCTCATCCTCTGGTTCAACACTGTCCCCACTGAGAAGAGCAGCAGTGAGGGACATGATGATGAAGGTGTTCATCAGCTGCTTCATCAGTATAAAGCTGCAGAATTTGCACAGCTGTGTTGAGATGACAACAGGACTGTAAATACCTGATTGTTAGATCAATACATTTGAATAAAGCTTTGTTTTGTGTGTTGTTGTCTTGTATATGTATTTATTTATTGTCATTATTACTTTTATTATTTAACTTTTTTTATTGATTATGCTATTATTATCAGTAAATGTATATATTTTATTAAGCAATGAATTAATGCATGAATTGACTGTAAATTGAGATATATTCACATCAGCTGTATTTGTCAAGTGTGTGTTCATGCACAGCTGTCATATGACAAAACATTACATTTTGCTTGTTTTACTAAAGAAGTAAAATGAAAAGTTATATAATTAAGTTTTGGACAGCATTTATCATTGTTATTGTGTATAAGTGTTGGGATGTGTCTTAATTTTAAGTAGTTATACTTAAATTTTTTGAGTATAAAATCAGTCTTCTCCAAAGGCGAGATCTTCGAGCAGCTGCTGATGTTTTCTTTGGCTCCAGACATTGCTAACACTGAGGAAAACTACTCTAGGTAGGGTTGAGTTACTGGTGCTATGTGCACCCGTCACTCATATCTTTATTTTTATTGCAGGATCTACAATTACAAGATCAGGGAAAATACCATGGTTGTATCTTTAACAATGAACAATAATAATGACAAAAAAATATGGGTTTGTATACATGATAGTTTGAGATTATATACACAGACATAAAACATGACAAGATTTTGAATACATCATAATGCATAAAAGTTATGTATTTGTTTATAATTTATAAGCATGAGGGATGAAACTAAAGCTAATTCAACAAGAAAAAGAGGAAAACAAATGAGATTTATGCCACTTTTGCTTGTGGATTGACATTTTTGCATATAAAATAAAGAAATTAACAATATATTCACGCGAATTTGGGTTTTTGTAACAAAAAATAAACTCACATCAGTAGTTGAAAATATAAGAACTTTAAATTAACCCAAATATATATTAGTTGTACTAGAATTACAAAATTACTGGCAGCTGTTTCTTCAACAAGAACACAAAATAAAAAAGTTTGATCAATATCAAGATATTTACAGATATTACAGAAGAATTAAACCTGTCACCCATATCTTTTCAGTTGTTGCGCTTGCGATAACGTCGTAGGTCACATAACGTCAACATGGCGGATTATTCTCGGTTTTCATTCACTCAACGAGATTTGGCTATTACTCTTTTAGCCCTCGTTAAGTAGCTAAGTACTTATTGAAATTAAGTAGGCCTACTCATTGAGTAGGCGGTTTCGGACACAGCCACCGTCTGTTACAGACACGAATTGTATTTTTAATTTCACCAAGCTGATTGCACTAAAAACCCCGCAGTCATCATGTTTTCAGTCCATTTCAAGTTTGATTTTGACGTGACATAAAGCGGTGATATCTAACTGTAGTGATGGGACGGTTGATACCGGGGCTTCGATTCTCCGACACAGTTTTCAAAGCACTATTGTATCACACAGTGTACTGATGCTTGTATCGAAATGACAATACCACGTGATTGTTGACGTTTGAAGCTTCAAACGTCATGCAGTATCGGAAAGTCGAGACAGATGGTTTGAAAACATTGGCGCTTCACTGATAGCCTATACATAAAGGAAAATGCATTTAATCATGTTTTATTGCTGGGGTCTCAGAGAACCCGAACAGAACATAAGGGTGAAACAACTCATCTAAAATATTTTTTAACTACTCATGTCAGTTATGATCACATCATTGTATACTTTATATTACTGATCAAATATGTGATTCTGTTGACCATGCAGGTTACACATGACACGAGTTGTGGTCTCTGTCACAAATTAATTTAGATGAGATTACAGATTAGATAAAAACAGATTCAAGACAAGAGTGATTCCGTATGTCACGGACTTGAAGCTTTGGTCATGTGATTTTTCAAACCGTAGATCTGCTCCGCAATGATTTGGATATGGTGAAGAAAACAAGTTTTCTCATTTTAAACCCGCGCGCGCATGACATCTCCTTTGCGCGCAGATCAAGTCATCGCGTGCTCGGACAAGATTCGCAGCACGCGCGTCATCATTCCCCACACTCGCGCTCAATCTTCTATTTCGCTCGCGCGAACACTTTTGATTTTTGTCAGTCGTGGGGCGGGACTTTACTTATTTCAGTGTAACCTCAAATGTCATTGGTCAATTCAGTTTTTCGGAAGTCTGTTGTGATTGGATGCCTGTTGTAAAACGATTAGACATGGCTTGGACCAGATGAAAAAATACTATAGTAATTTATAGTAAATACTATAGTGTTTTTGAACCATACTAAAGTAAAGTACTTTAATTTGCTGTGGTAATTCTATAGTTGTTGATGGTAATATAAACAAATTGACTTTACCCAAATACTGTAATTTTCTACAACTATAGGGTATATTACTACAATATACACCAGAGTTTACTGTAGTAAAAACTAAAGTAGCCTATACAGTATTTATTACAGTTTATCAGTTCATCATAGTTAATACACTGTATACTGAAGCATTCATTAACAAAGTGTTGTAAATAGTATAATGTATATAGTATACTACACTTTACTATAGTATGGTCCAAAACACTATAGTATTTACTATTATTATGCAAGTGAGTTAAACTTTATTTTTTGACTGATTGATTGCATTATTATCATTATATGTCCTTATTAGATACTATATTAACTTGATTTATTATTTTTATGGAGCTGTAGCTGCTGGGGAAAAATGAGAACATAGTAGTTCACCGCTACATTATCATTATACTTCCACTAAACAGTCTGTTTACCCATAATAGTATAAAAAAACAACAACAAAAAAACTAAATATGTCTTAGATATAAAGATTTCTAAATTGGGTTTCGGGGGGTATGATCATTCATACTGTGTACTGTATCTTAACTTTAGCTGCAACCTTTCAACATAGTGAAATGCTGAAACCATTTTATACTGTATTTAATGGAAAATATATTAACCTGATAATATATTAAACTGACAAAGAATGATAACAAAAAGCTTACACAACAACTCTTGTTGATATGTATCTTTCATCCAAAGCCACATGAAGCAATTCTGGATTTAGAATCATAGTTACAACTATTTAATGGACACTTTTGACATTTCTGTAGTTCTCACTGACATAATTTTGGCTGGGTAAACAGATACTGTTTAGTGGAAGTATAGTGGTAATGTAGCGGTGAACTACAGCAAATATAACTAGGCTATGTGTTCTCTTATTTCCCCAGCAGCTACACCTCTATAAAAATAATAATAAATCAAGTTAATGTATCTAGTAAGGCCATATTATAATAATAATGCAATCAATCAGTTAATAAATAAAGTTTAACTCACTTGCATCTGGTCCATTGATGAAGCCATGTCTAATCGTTTTACAACAGGCGTCCAATCAAAACAGACTTATGGAAAAACTGAATTGACCAATGACATTTGAGCTTACACTGAAATAAGTAAAGTCCCGCCCCACGACTGACAAAAATCAAAAGTGTTCGCGCGAGCGAAATAGAAGATTGAGCGCGAGTGTGGGGAATGATGACGCGCGTGCTGCGAGTCTTGTCCGAGCACGCGAGGGCTTGATCTGCGCGCAGAGGAGATGTCATGCGCGCGCGCGGGTTTAAAATGAGCTCGCGGGCTCCTGTTTCCTCGCGTGCAGATCTGTTATCCTCTCGCGGAAGTGATTTACTGCGCGCGCAAGCATCAATTGTGCGCTCGGTCATTAATGGCATTAAAATGCCGCCATACTCAAACGCTTCAGAATGCCTCGGTTTCCCATCACTATATAACTGTGATCTGTTTACTTACTTTTCAATTAGTCTTCCGATTGACGCCATCAGTTGTTCAGTCAAACCCACGCGCGGAACGCGCACGTCAATGAGAGCCGGGATTTATCGCACAAACCAATCACAGGGCTCTCAAGCATGGGCGTCGGAAGCAAAAAAAATTGTGGGTGGGTCCTCCCTCCCTTTTTTTAATGCTATTATATATATATATATATATATATATATATATATATATATATATATATATATATATATAGCTAGATAGATAAAATGCCAATCAATCGGTCGTTTTTTTTAACTACCGATTTTTTTTTTAAAATGCCAATCAATCGGTAGGTTTTTTTTAATAACGAGACACCTTTACATTCAATCATTTTGCTCCCATTTATTTTCACACATTGATCACACAGTGCATACACTTTTACCCGGAAAAATGCGCACAACTGGAGAAATACACGTTTACCTTTGATTTTGTTAGATAGAAAAGAAGCAGGGCCGTACGCAGGGTTTCATAATTACTGAGGTCACAAAATGTATTATGCTAGGGGGCTTCGGGGGCATGCTCCCCTGAGAAAATTTAGATTTCCATGGTGTACATATGTGCATTTCAAAGACGTTTTAAGGCCAACAAATTGGATAACAATAGCTTTAAAACCATGTCAACAAATACATGCATCCACAGTTTTGAGGCAGCTTTAATCGCGTGTTTGGTAATTTCATGACTTAATTTACAACAGAATAACGAAGGTGCAAGCCTGTAGTTTCTTTTGCGCTTTAGTTAGGCTATAATAAAGTAGTACTATGCAGCGCGCGCCGGCGCATTTGCTCGAGCAATTCTTGAGTTCGCGCCTCGAGCACAGTAGACTATAGCTAACGGCTGGTTGGAGTTTTACTGACATAGCCTGATAACATCTCATCTGACCGCAGTTCACTGTTGTTCAACTGAAAGTACCCCGTCCTCGCCGCGCTCGTTTGACTTGCGCCTGTGGCTGAGGCGAAGTTGGAATGCACGTCTGAAAAGTGTCCCGTTTGTTATGGTCGTAAAGAGACATTTCTTTTTCTTTTTACTTGGCAATGTTTTAAAAAATATTTTTATTTTTGGTATTTTTTATACTCTGTTGGTGGTTTGTGGAGTAGCATCACCTGAGGAGGATTATGCAAATGCTGAATTAGAGACGGTAAAAGTGAGTGGGTCCAATATCATTGGTCTTAAAAAGTGGGTGGGTCTTGTCCCACCCACATACAATGGTTCTGACGCCCATGCTCTCAAGTGTCACGCATTGAGCGTGACAGTCACTCATTTTGTTTTTTTGTCACGCACTCCCGCCACACATTGTTTTTCTCACGCAGAAAAACTATTTATCATATATTTAATATGCTGCAGCGCCCAAAATGTATCTGGCCGCGCCGCTCTCTCTATGGAACCGGGCAGGAATCAAGCGCGTCTCGAACCTGCCACTTATCAGCCAATCAAAAAAAAAAAAAGAAAGAGGCTACACAATAGCCAATCAGAAAATAGCACTATTGTATCTGGGTAAGATTTAACGCAACAACCAATGAAAAAAAAAGCATATCCTGGAATTGTTCACCATCATCCTCGTTCACCCACAGAGGAAAACACTGGAGCTCTGAGCATCACTTTGAGCACAGAGTAAGTCATTATCTCCTGTTTTAATGTTATAAACAAATTCACAACTTGTTTGACACAAACAATGACAACTTGACTGCTGTTAGATAATCAGATAATCAGCTTCAGTTTTTCATGAGTGTGAACTTAGACAACAGTTTTACAGCCTGTTCATTGACACCTGCTCAGAACAAGTAGTCTAGGCCTAGTTATATTTTGCTATCACACGATGACTGACATTTTGTTACATTAAACATCTCTCTCTCCAAATAGTTTTAATAATTTTATTACCACTAAATAGATTAAAGTGTATTGCATCGTCGATGTTATAGGTCACTTTTAAAATTATGTCACATTTTATATCCTGGCCATGGATCAGTGTTTCCCATACATTGACTAGACTGTGGCAGCCCACCACATTCTAATTGGTCCCCCCACAGTCTCAAAATATGAATACGGATATGACACGATATTTAGATTACAGTCTGATAATTGCGCTCCTTTATATGGCAAAAGTGGGAGTCATAGAGCAAAATAAGTAGACTAGCACCAATTAAGTTTTCGTGCACTATATTCAAAGTCATCTGAAGCCATTCCATAGCTTTTTTTTCTTCTTCCAAGAATTAGGCTAGAATACTTTTTTGCTGCTGAATTATATACTCACCTAGTTTACTTATTTATTTATTGTTCAGCTTATGATTTATATTTTCATTCATTTTTTTTATTTTTATTTTTTTTATCTATAATGAAATGGTGTGTTTAATGCATTCTGGATTGGTTAACAAATCAAAGAGTGACCAGTTCCACAAATACAGTCACAGGCTCCCACTAATAAATTAATTCAACAAAGGTAACCTCTTTTGCTACATATTTTTAATGGTTTAAATGTGTACATGTTTGACCACTTATGAACTCTCATTTAGCCTACTATATGTTGTGTACATGACTAATGTGCCCAACCATCAGCAATAAATACAGGAGATGTCACTCTTGCCTGTCTCCAAAACTTGAGAGCCCTGCAATCATATCCAATCATAACCAATTACATCCAATGATAGCGTGATGGAGACATTGCCTCCACTGACGTGACTTTCCCCCATTCATTCTCAATTACCCCCCACAAAACCCACAGCACGCCGGGGGTCTGATGGTTTTCTATGAGAGGAAAGGGAGGCATGACTCCATAGACTGTAAAGCAGCACTTCTCAAAGTCCGGACTCCGGTCCGGATCCGGACCCGGAGGGAATTCAATCCGGACCCGCCTCAATTTCGTATTTCAACAGCAGTAATTGTGTTAAGGGATTAAAAGTCTGGATTTCCTACTTTGATAAACGCATGCCAGAATCATTTGTTTAGTGTTTTATGTCTTTTTGGAGATGGTCAGAAATTAAAACGAAGGCGAGATATTTAAAGTTTTCCTCGATGATTCAGTTGCCATGACATCCAGTGAGTGTAATTGGGCGCGAGTCGCGCAACGCGACACTTCACTGCAGCGGTTCCGGCAAGATGGCGGAGTGAATAGCTGCAACGTTACGAGCTCTCGGCATCAAACCGGTTTTAAAGCACATATTGACCGCCAGCCTCTGCAAATGCAGCTGAAATAAATTACAAGAAAAGATTAACACAAACTCTCAGTGAAAGACCAAACGAACACAACTATAATGCCTAGAAAGTCCGGACAGAAGCGTCCTAACGACTCCATGTCCAACGAGGAGGGGGCTAGCTGCTTAGCTAGCGACCACGAGTATACCAACGACGAAATGGATTGCAACCAGCAAACAAGCCTCGAAGAAGTATTCCCGCCCTTGCCCATAACGCCAAGTAAGCCTCCGCTTCATAAGAAACCAACTTTTACTAAAGAAGCCGGGTTCGGCTCAGACGATGCAGTGCCCTCCTTGGCTGATCTTATTAACAACAGGAGCGACACCCTCGAAAAAATGGTGGAATCTGTACGCGGCGACATTAAAGTCTTAAATGCAAAGGTGGTTTACATCGAGAAGAGGGTGCAAAGGAACGAGGATTCTGCTTTAAAAACCATGAACCGGGTTAGTGAGCTGGAGCGATACAGCCGCCGGTGGAACCTGCGGCTCCAAGGGCTGACAGAGGACAGGGAGGAGGAAGCGAGTAACCAGTGTCTGTCAGGCGATTCTACCGGAGGAAAAGGAAAGCCTCCCTGCTGTTATAGACGTCGCGCATCGGTCGGGAAAACTTCGGCAAGATCAGACGAAACCTAGAGGCGTTGTCATGAGATTTATCTCTCGAAGATACAGGGATGCAGTTTGGAAAGCAGCAAAAAACAACTCTTATCTCCAAAACAACGGTCTTCGCTTCTCAGAGGACTTAACCCAAGAGGACAGAGAGAACAGACAAAAACTGTGGCCGCACATAAAGAAAGCTCGGGATGAAGGAAAAACGGCCTATTTCGTGGGAGGAAAAGGATTCGTGAATGGTTCGGAAATTCATCTGTAATCTGTCAAGCTTAGTTCAGAAGGTTTGTCTAAGAAGTGCCTTGTGTTCAGGTCATTCTAGGATAATTACTCTGGATGGTTTTATCTCAGGGTAAAATTTTGTGTTACTTAGATAGCAGGTAAAGTTCCTGCTGGTTCAAAAAAAAAAAAAAAAAGGGGTAACGTTATAGTTTTTATATGCCTCTTACTTATACGGTTATATGATTTTGAACATTATTCTTTTTTTACGTGAGTGATGTTAAGGTTATGTTATGGTGCTAAGTTATAATCCTAAATATGGTGCCGATCTCGACAGCCTACTGTTACTTATCAACACTAGTAGTAGGCTATTTAACCAAGGCTTTTCTAAGGTTAAGTTCTTTATCTTTCATAGTTTTTATTTTTTGTCTTTATTAATGTTGTCATTTATCTCACTAAATGCCAGGGGTCTTCGTAATAGTGTTAAGAGAAAAGCATTATTTTTGTTTGCAAAACAATTCAAGTCAGACTTTGTTTATTTTCAAGAATCTCACTCTAATGAGGACGATTCTAACTTTTGGAGGTCTCAATGGGGAAATACTATATGGCTCTCCCACAGAACAGAGCGGTCAGCTGGGGTAGCCTCTTTAAATAACAGGTTTAATGGAAATGTCTTGACCACACAATGTGATCCAGACGGTCACTTTATTTGCCAAGTTATTGAACACAATGACTCAATCTACTTAGTTTCTAATATCTATGGGTACAATACCAAGAAAGAAAATGTGAACCTTTTGTTATCAATTGAAAATATTTTTACAGGTTGGTTGGTTAGATTCCCAAATGCGCTTATATTGTTAGGAGGTGATTTTAACATTATTCTAGACGGTTCTATAGATAAAAGTCCACCCTCTCAGCATAACAATTCAGACTCATACTTGACTGACTTTATAAGAAGATTTAAATTGATAGATATATGGAGAGAGAAGAATCCTAATAGCAGATTGTATACCTGGAGTAATAAATCAGGCTCTAGGCAATCACGACTGGACTATTGGCTTATATCTGACAGTTTAAATAAGGATTATGTTGATGTTAGCATCTGCCCTACTCCCTTAACTGATCATAAAGCTTTTTGCATATCTCTTAATATCTCAGCTGGTTCTACACTTACCCCACACTCAAGTTATTGGAAGCTTAACTGTTCTGCACTGCAAAATGGGATAGTCCAATATAAGATTAAGGACATGATTTCACTTTATTGGTCTAAAGCAAAGAAAGAAAACTGTTTCGGGCTCAACTGGGACCTGCTCAAATATGAGATAGGAAAATATTTAAGAAAGTTTGGTGCTGAAACAGTCAAAGCCAGGAAAGCGGAGGAGTTAAAGATTGTCTCTAATATAACAAATTTATCCTGCAGAGAATTTGACTCCCTTACAAAGGAGGAAAAAGAAGGGTTATCTTACTCACAAATCAAACTTGATGAAATGTATCGGCAAAAAGCAAAGGGTGCCTTTATCAGGTCTCGCTCTAAGTGGTTAGAAGAAGGTGAACAAAACTCTCGTTATTTCTTTAGTCTAGAGAAATATCGTTCCACCAACAACAGTATCAGTAAGTTAAATGTTAATGGAGCTATCACTGAAGATCATCGTAAAATATCTGAGTTTTGTTCAAAATTCTATAAAGACTTGTATAGCTCTTGATATAGCCCAACTGCATCTGATAATTTTTTAAACTTCCTTTCAGTGAAGATAATAAGCGAAGTGGATAGAGAGCACTGTGACATGCCTTTATCACTTGAAGAAGTACAACAAGCTGTAAACCAACTAAAAAATAACAAATCGCCTGGGTGTGACGGGCTATCCTTCGAATTTTATAAATCTTTTATCGCTGAACTGTCCCCTTTTTTATTGAAAGTTTTCTTAGAATCCATTGAAAACGAATGCCTCCCCACCTCTCTGACCCAAGGAATAACAGTCCTAATTCCTAAACCAAACAAGGACAAATTATTTTTAGATAATTGGCGACCAATTTGTTTACTTAACAATGATTATAAAATCTTAGCTCTCTTATTGGGTAGAAGATTACGGTCTGTTCTGGACTCCATCATAGACGAAACACAATCAGGCTTCATGAACAAAAGGCATATAGGAAATAACATTAGGCTCATCTTAGATATTTTAGATTACCCAGAAATGGTAGAGGAAGGTGGGCTCATGCTGTTTGTAGATTTCTACAAAGCATTTGACACCGTTGAGCATCCGTTCATTTTACAGTCCCTTAAAAAATTTGGTTTTGGTGATTTTTTTTCCTCAGCTATTAAAAGTCTTTATAATAATAGTAATAGCTCAATTAGACTACCAGGTGGTATGTCTCCCAGGTTCAATGTCTCTAGAGGCATCCGACAAGGGTGCCCGGCTTCGCCTTACCTCTTCCTATTGGTAGCCCAGCTTTTGTCTGATCATATTAAATCAAGTGAGATAAACGGCATCAATATTTGTGGTAGAGAGCTTATTATATCTCAACTGGCGGATGATACCACTCTCTTTCTTAGGGATGAAAATCAAGTCTCTGGTGCAATAAATACCATAGAAAAATTTTCCATGGCCTCTGGCTTAAGGCTGAATATCAATAAGTGTGAAATCATGTCTATTAAGGACTGCTTGAAATCTTCCATTTGTAATATCCCAGTCAAGAGTGAACTTGTTCACTTAGGTATCACAATTACCAAGGACCAACAAAAAAGGACTTTATTGAACTTCAACCCTATTATTCAAAGAACCAGAAAAAAGTTGAACCAGTGGCTGTTGCGGGATCTCTCCCTCAGAGGCAGAACCCTACTGTCTAAGACAGAAGGTTTATCACGGTTAACTTATCCAGCTCTATCTCTGTATGTGGACAAAAAACATATTACTGAGATTGACAAACTACTTTTTAATTTCTTATGGAAAAATAGAACTCATCATGTGAAGAAGTCTGTTCTAACAAATGACTATGAAAAGGGTGGATTAAACTTTATCGATTTCTGTACTCTTAATAATACTTTTAAAGTAAATTGGTTGAAACATTTCTTTAAAAATCCTAATTCTATTTGGAATGTCATACCGTGTCATATTCTGTCAAAACTGGGTGGGTTGAGCTATTTCTTAACCTGTAATTATAATATTGATAAAGTCCCGATAAAAATGGCATCCTTTCACCGCCAGGCCTTCCTTTCATGGTCTCTTATTTTCAAACACAACTTTTCACCCAACAAATATTACATATGGAACAACAAAGACATACTGTTTAAACACAAATCTTTATTTATTGATTACTGGTTTAATAATAACATTATTTTTGTTGACCAATTATTTAACAGGGATGGTTGTCTTTACTCTTATAATGAGTTTCTAGAAGAATACAAAATTCCTGTGTCTCCTGGAGATTATGCTAAAGTCTTTGGAGCAATTTCTTCTGGTGTCTGCATGTTATATAGAGCTCAACCAAGATTGGACACACAACAACTAACTTTGTTATCGCTGACTGACACTTCAGTTGGTAAGATTTGTTTTTCTTGTAACAATGGTAAGAACAATAATCTTATTAGATCCCTGTTCAAAAAAGATATTATCACAGTCCCATATGTGGTTCCATACTGGAATAAGTTTGTGCAAAACATTGACTGGAAGAAGGTCTGGCTCTTACCCAACCGATATTTGCTGACCAACAAAATTAGAGAAATATCATTTAAAATAATTCATAAGTTTTACCCGTCTAATGATCATATTGTAAAAATTTTTTAAAAAGACATTGATGTAATGTGCACTTTCTGCTCTATGAGTATTGAAACAGTTACCCACTTGTTTTGGCACTGCCCTTTTGTCCAGAGTTTTTGGTCTGACATTTGTAATTTTATTGCAGAAAAAATTGAGAAAGATTTCAAGTTGTTTTGGAAGGATGTTCTTTTTGGCCTTTATGACCTCAACAGAACTAAGACTAGGCCTAATGAAACTTTCATTATTAATCTCATTATTCTCTTGGCAAAATTTTACATTCCAAAACATCTTTTATTGCTTTTAACATTGAGGTCAAGCATTATGTCAACACGATTAAGTATTCTCTTAATCAAAAGGCAACAAAAACTGTGAAGGTGTGTAAACAATTTGATATATTTTTGTAAGTCTGTACTTCCCCTGGCAAAATATGATGATGTGAGTCTTTTCTTTATTTTTTGTTTATGTTAAAAAACCTGCAATGTTGGAAACTGCACAATATGTTATTTTTATAAAGGAGATGAACGCTCATGTAAACTGTGCAAGTGTTGAATAAAAAAAAAAAAAAAAAAAAAAGACAGGGAAACAGATACGTGACAATATTTCAGTAACATGTTGCGTAAACATTGCAGTAAAATGGTGTGTAGTACTAACTCCTGTTTGGGACAGACAGAGTGAGATAACGTTATTGATCTGTGTGATCTCGGCTTTTTAAGGTGGTGATGCGTTGGTTTTACGGATGGGAAAACGTACTCGGTTACTAACGTAACCTCAGTTCCCTGAGATACGGAACGAGTACTGCGTATGGGGAAAGGTCTCCCTTTTTCCCCGCTGCTGAAGCCTTTTTCAATAACGCAGTGTAACTGCACCGTCATTGGTTCACTCATAGACAAGTTGTTGAGCCAATGACGGCGCGGCATAGCTGCGCGGCCTATGGCGACAAAGCGCGCGAATATTCCCGCCGAAATGGGCGGGGTTAAGGGCTATATAAGCAGGCGTTTCGCCATAGGATTTCAGTGTCATTCGACTGAAGCGACGACCCTGAGCCGCAGCCTCGTGGCACGGCAAGTATCGCAGTACTCGTTCCGTATCTCAGGGAACCGAGGTTACGTTAGTAACCGAGTACGTTCCCTTTCGATACTTCACTCGTACTGCGTATGGGGAACGAATTCAACCACGCCGTGCCACGGCTGGGAACCATATAGCTTGAAGTTTGGACACCTGAGAGGGGGCCAAAAAGACAAGCGAGAGGGCAAGCCCTTACCGAACCCTTGCGTTACACTTAGAGGAAATTTATTTCCATGATAGCGTGAGGCGGAGCTCATCTGAGGCCGCTAATCACACTGAAAGGACTCGAGCCTGTAAGGTCGGGACATCGAGATGGTAAAACCTGACAAAGGTGGACGGCGAAGACCAGCCGGCCGCCACACAGATGTCTTGGATGGAAACTCCGTTGGACCAAGCCCATGAGGAGGCCATCCCTCTAGTGGAGTGGGCTCTGACTCCTATGGGGCATTTGGCTCCCAGTGAGGAGTAGCACAGCGTAATAGCGTCCACTATCCAACGAGAAATGCGCTGTTTTGAGACCGGAGATCCTTTGGTGCGGCCTCCAAAACAGACAAAGAGCTGATCTGACTGTCTGAAAGACTGCGATCGCTCTATGTAGGTCCTCAATGCCCTGACAGGGCAGAGTAACTCCAGCCCTTGCTCTTCCGTCGAAGGGGGCAGAGCAGAGAGCGAGATGACCTGAGCTCTAAACGGCGTTGAGAGCACCTTAGGGACGTAGCCATGCCTGGGTTTCAGAACGACCTTAGAGTCTCCAGGCCCGAATTCGAGGCATGCAGGGCTCACAGAGAGGGCCTGCAAATCGCCAACACGCTTAACCGAGGCCAGTGCTAACAGCAAGGCGGTTTTTAGCGTCAATGGCCTGAGGTCGACTGAGCCCATTGGTTCAAATGGGGCTCCTTTTAAGGCCCTGAGGACCAAAGACAGGTCCCAGGAGGGAACGGTGAGGGGGCGAGGAGGATTCAATCGCCTAGCGCCCCTCAGGAAACGGATGACAAGTCCGTTTCGTCCCACTGATTGGCCAGCAATAGGAGCATGGAACGCTGCAATGGCTGCTACGTAAACCTTGAGCGTGGAAGGGGTGCGCCCCATTTCCAAGCGTTCTTGGAGGAAAGACAGTATAGAAGATACGTCACTCTCCATTGGGTCTATGTTGCGTGACGAACACCAGTCAGCAAAGACCGACCATTTCTGGTCGTAGAGGCGTCTCGTGGACGGCGCTCTAGCCTGAGAAATGGTATTTAGGACGTCCCTGGGGAGGTTAGTAGGCTCCCATCGAGGGACCAGAGGTGCAGAGCCCAGAGCTCCGGCTGTGGGTGCCAGATTGCCCTGTTCGCCTGAGAGAGGAGGTCCCGTCTCAGGGGGATCGGCCACGGGGCTCTCAGAGAGAGCTTGAACAGCTCCGAGGACCAAATCTGGTTCCTCCAGAGCGGGGCCACTAGAAGGACTCTGTGTTGGTCTTCTCTGATGCGCCTGATGACCTGAGGGATCAGGGCGATCGGAGGAAAAGCGTAAAGGAGCGTGCTGGGCCATGAATGGGCCAGAGCGTCGACCTCCTTCGAGAAAAATGTTGGGCAATGAGAGTTGTCTTCTGAGGCGAAGAGGTCTATCTTTGCCTTCCCGAAGAGCTCCCAAATCCTGAGGACAACCTGGGGATGGAGCGTCCACTCATCGGAGGGGACGTTGCTCCGTGACAGCATATCTGCACCCAGATTGTTCCTGCCAGGAACATAAGTCGCTCTGAGCGACTGAAGCCTCGGAAGAGCCCATTCCAGTAGACGTTTCGCCAGAGCGCATAAGCGGCTGGACGAGAGACCGCCCTGGTGGTTTAAATATGACACCACTGTCATACTGTCCGATTGGACTAGAACGTGACGCCCTGTCAAATGAGCCTGAAAGAACTGAAGGGCCTTCATCACTGCTAGCATCTCTAGACAGTTGATGTGCAGAAGGCTTTCCTCTTGGCTCCATGAGCCGAAGGCCGGTCTGCCGTCGCACACAGCGCCCCAACCCGAGTTGGAGGCGTCTGTTGCTAGCACCGTCCTTCGTGAGACCGCCTGTAAGGGCACTCCGCGCTTGAACCATACAGGGTTCGTCCAAGGTTTCAGGGCTAGAAGACAGGCCTGATTGACCTTGAGGCGAAGGCGGCCGTGCCGCCAAGCGCTGGGAGGAACCCGGAACTTCAACCAGTACTGAAGAGGCCGCATCCGAAGAAGGCCGAGCTGTAGTACCGGAGAGGCGGAAGCCATTAGCCCTAGCAGCCTCTGAAAAAACTTCAGAGGGAGGCAGGCTCTGTTCTTGACTGAGGCTGTGAGCTGCTGAATCGTCAGAGCGCGCTCTGGCGAGACTACTGCCGTCATATGGACTGAGTCGAAAACTGCTCCCAGAAACGATATTCGTTGAGTGGGGCACAGCAAGCTCTTGGTTGCGTTGATCCTGAGACCCAGGCATTGTAAATGGCTGAGGAGCACGGATCTGTGGTGTTCCAGCTCGACTCGCGAACGGGCTAGAATGAGCCAGTCGTCGAGATAATTCAGGACTCGGATTCCCGCCTGTCTGAGAGGGGAAAGTGCCGCGTCCATGCACTTGGTGAAAGTGCGAGG
This sequence comes from Chanodichthys erythropterus, assembly GCF_024489055.1. Lineage (NCBI taxonomy): Eukaryota > Metazoa > Chordata > Actinopteri > Cypriniformes > Xenocyprididae > Chanodichthys > Chanodichthys erythropterus. Next base: position 14,272,921 of record NC_090227.1, on the reverse strand, counting down.
AGCCAGAGACAGCCCGAAGGGCAGGACCGTATATTGGTATGCCACTCCCTCGTATGCGAATCTCAAGAATCGTCTGTGACGAGGGGCTATCTGGATGTGAAAATACGCATCCTTCAGGTCCAGCGAGCAGAACCAGTCCTCGGGGCAGATGTGCGCGAGGATCTGTTTCAGTGTCAGCATTTTGAACTTCCGTCTCATGAGGGAATGATTCAAAAGTCTGAGATCCAGGATGGGTCTGAGACCACCATCTTTCTTGGGGACCAGAAAATAGCGGCTGTAGAAGCCTGACTCGCTTTCCGCGGGGGGAACTATTTCCACAGCTCCTTTTCTTAGCAACGTCATGACTTCGGCTCGGAGGACATGGGCGTCGTCCGGATTGACCAAAGTTTGAAGCACCCCGCCGAAGCGAGGGGGCCGGCGTGCAAACTGGAGCGAGTAACCCTGAGTTACGATCCCCATGACCCAATCTGACACATCGGGGATGGCCTGCCAAGCCTCGGCCCGAGTGGCAAGGGGTTGAATGATATCATGTGACAGACCGCCGCTGAGGGGGTTGTACACCGAGAGTAGAGGAAATTTGCTCTCTTTTAGATGATATAAAAATTTGTTCGCCGTGAAAACGGCGTTTGGAGTGGGCGCAACAGTTGTGGGCCCAGTTGTCACTTGAAACATGTTTCCCACGCCCGGATTTAAACGAGGCGGAGGGGAAAATGTTCGTGGGAGCTTTTGGGGTGGTCCGGTCGCGACGGGACGATTCCCCATCCTCTTCCTTCCTGGCAGATCAGGATGACTTCGGAGGCACCGGGTCCAGCACAATCTTGGGCCGGGGTCCCTGGCGTCTCGGGAAGGGATGGCGCTTGGCAGAGCGCGAGCGCTGGCGTTGCTCCTTAGGTGGCGCTGACTGCGGTGCTGCAGGTGGAGCGGGCTTGTGCTGCTGAGCCGACGCAGTCCTGGGGCGGCTGGAAGCAGAGCTGGAGCGCTTGGGCAGGAAATGTCTCATGGCCTGAGACGATTTCTGTGCCGCTGTGAAGCGTTCAGTGAAGCCATCCACTGCAGGGCCGAAGAGACCAGAGGGAGAGACCGGGGCGTCTAAGAAGGCCGTCTTGTCATTGTCCTTGATCTCCGTCAAGTTAAGCCACAGGTGGCGCTCCAACACTACCAGGCTGGCCATGGAACGGCCGATGGCCTGAGCCGTAGCCTTCGTGGCTCGTAGGGCAAGGTCAGTAGCGCTGCGAAGGTCCTTGAAAGCCGGCGCGTCAATCCCAGACTCGTCCAGAGAGCGGAGGAGTTTGGCCTGGAAGACTTGGAATATGGCCATGGAGTGTAGCGCAGAAGCGGCCTGTCCTGCCGAAGTGTAAGCTCGACCAGCTAAGGTGGAAGTAGTCCGGCAGGGCTTGGAAGGGAGTGACCTCTTAGCTTTCCATCCCACAGCCGCGGGAGGGCAGAGGTGAGCAGCCACTGCTTCGTCAAGGGGTGGCAGGTGCTCGTATCCCTTTTCCTCGGCGCCGTCGACGGCAGTGAGGGCGGAGCGGTGCGTGGTATGAAGGCGGGCGGAGTACGGAGCGCGCCACGACTTCGTCAGCTCCTCGTGGACCTCGGGAAAAAAGGGCGCTGCTCGCTGGCGAGGGGCTTGGCGGCGGCCAGGCAGGAACCACTCGTCAAGGCGACTGCGCGACGGCTCCTCAGGAGGGGCCCAGTCATGGTCCAGCTCTTCTACGGCTCTGGATAGGATGCGGAAGAGCTCGGCATCCATGCCCTGGCCATGTTCAATGGGCTCCAAGGGAGGCGGGGGGGCGGGATCGTCCGATTCGCCAGCCCACACTTCTGCTTCGGAAGCCGCAAGAGACATGGAGTCATCCTGCTCGTCGTCTGTTCCACCGAATGAGACGAGGTCACTCGCTTCCGCAGAGGGACGCTGCTCAGGCCGAGAGAACAGGACGGGAGAGGGTTCCCTCGGAGGAGAGGGCGAGGCACGCGGGAGCTGGGCCGGCGTGAGCTCGCCTATCTCCTGGCGCTGGGTCGCTCTGCCCCGCTGTCTCTTCCTAGCCGGCTCGCGGGAGGAAGGAGACGGGAGGGCGCGAGCGGCGAGATCACCCTCTGTGAAGAAGGCGACCCGCGAGCGCAGGGAACTGAGACTCATGCACTCGCAGTGCGGGCATGAGTCCCCAGCGAGCGCGCCGTCTGCATGGGGCTTGCCCAGGCAAGCGACGCACTCGCTGTGACCATCACCGTCGTGCAGGGGGGCCCTGCACGTGCCACACGAGTGGCGGGGCATCTGAGAAGACGCCGTTGCCGTGAAAACGGCACTTGGGTGGCTCTTTTAGAGCGGCGAGGGCCGCGGAAGCTCTAGAAGCGGTGAAAACCGCTGAAATACGCTCTTTTAGAGCGGCGTTAAGCCGCGGTGAAGCTCTCAAGACGGCGCGCCGGATGGCGGCAGGGGACACACAGGAAGCGGCCGGGAGCGGGAAGCGGGAGGCGGCGACTCGGCGACGGCGCTGACGCTGCAGTCGGAGAGGGCGCCGGCGCTGTCCTCAGTCCGGCGAGTCCAGGCGAGTCCGCTGCGGGAGCCTCTTCAGACGGCGGCGAGAGCAGTCAGGAAGGCGGCGAGCTTCTCGGCTTCAGGCGGAGATCAGCGAGGAGATGATGAGGTCGTCGCTGAAGGAGAAAACACTGAAATCCTATGGCGAAACGCCTGCTTATATAGCCCTTAACCCCGCCCATTTCGGCGGGAATATTCGCGCGCTTTGTCGCCATAGGCCGCGCAGCTATGCCGCGCCGTCATTGGTTCAACAACTTGTCTATGAGTGAACCAATGACGGTGCAGTTACACTGCGTTATTGAAAAAGGCTTCAGCAGCGGGGAAAAAGGGAGACCTTTCCCCATACGCAGTACGAGTGAAGTATCGAAAGGGAACTGGGAATGTGAAGAAATGAGATAACTGAATCGTTAGAAAAAGTTTTCCTGTCACTGAGAAAATACTCAAGTCACTGTAAATCTGTTTATAATGATAAACCATTGATAACGATTACATTTACGTTCTACCTTAAAAAAAAAAAAAAAAAAAGACACTTCACTGCAGCAAGCGTTTGAATGGGTGTGGAGCAGTGGTTCTCAACCTGCGGCCCGTCACGAATGTAAATGCAGCTCGCGATGCCGATCACAATTAAAAAAAAAAAAAAAAAAAACTATAGCATACAATTTATTTTTGTTTTAATAAATATAAATGAGCTATAATGCTTTATTTGTCATATAAAATAATTTTGGTGAGCATTTATTATTTTCAGACATCAGGCAATGTAGGCTAATGACGCAATCACTCAGTTAACGAAACAAACACAAGTGCGCCCTTAGGAAGAATTCAAACAGTAGCCATTAATTTTGTTAATTTCAGCCTGGTCAAAAATGGTCAAATTTGTTATTAGAGGAGAAAAACAAAATGAGGAACATACAATGAAGGAACACATGCAAACAAGAAGAGTCAGCATCGAAGGTAAGAAGAATGGAAGAATCAGTTGAGCGAGATGGACGGCCTTCCTGTTTGCTCTGTAGTAAACTAGGCTACTTGACAAGCAAAACCTACAATTTCAAAAGACTGAACTGTGAAATCGATGTGTTTGTTTGATGTATTTTAAATCAGTAAAAATAACCGCATCAGCGCACCCGCGGCTGGAATGACGCCTGTTTCACACATAATCCGTCTGCAGTGCGTATGCGTTGCGTATTTTTTTACGCACCCATGTTAACGGATTAGAGCGTTCACACTGCACGCGGTTGCGGTCCGTCATTGCGTTCCAGGAGCGGTGCGTCTGCAGCAGTGCAGCAATCGTTTACGTACCGAGTCTATTTTTGCTGTGCTGCAAGTGCAGCACAGCAGATTGTGTGTGGGCAAAATGAGCATGGATTGACCTGAAATTGTAAAAAAAAAAAGAGAAAAAAAGAAATTATGCACATTTAAACTATTTTGTACATTTAGTACATTACATAAAGAATTTTTTTTTTTTTTTTTTATGATTTAACGCCATGCCAGCAACAAGTTATATTCATGCCAAAAGGAAACATTTCAATTTCACAGTTCAGTTGTATCATTTCAAAACAATTATTTTATTTAAAAAAAAAAATGAACAGTGTTTACTTGCATAATGCGATCAGATATGTTTTTCCCCGTTGGAGGGAAACTCGCATCCCAGCAGGCAATGACGTGACAGGCGGACCTATTCAAAAACAAGGTGACATGGATGACACTCGTCTTATCGTTGAGGTGGAAAAACATAAAATTCTGTATGACCCGCAGAATGTATTGTACAAAGATTTGAATGCGAAGGAAAAGGCATGGGAAGCAGTTTCGTCGGCTGTTTGTGTCGACAGTAAGTTTTCAAATCTTTGTGTCATGTTTACGTGTACTAAACTACTCCAGCAACTGTAAATATATAAGCGTAATGAATATAACATTACGCACTGCAAACGTGTGCTGTGTGAAAGCACAATGGCCGCTTCCTGCTTCAGCAACACATACGCACTGCATACGGACCGCACACGCACTGCAGACGGATTATGTGTGAAACAGGCGTCGAGTCCAACTCTGCGTGCGCTCGCGGATCCGATGCTGCGCGATTGCGACATGACAGAACGCTTGATATCGTCAGAGATTGTAATTACAATGCGCTCAATGTTGTTTGTAAAAAGAGCTGAGTAACATTTGCCTATTAAGGCGTTTATGTGATTGTTTGGTGACTATTGCGATGCTGTTGAAGAGAGTCATACAGAATTAAATAGCAACTTAAAGTGATTTATACAGTTTGTGTGTTCATTGAGCATTACTGATTATTATTGTAAAGCTAATGTCAGTAAGTTAGTTTTTATTTGTTATTTATTGTGTGCAACATCTAGGTATAATAATAGTATTTGCTAATACGATAACATTAAATCTGATTGGTTTGTATTGGTGACGTCATATGCAAATTATATGCGGACCGTGAGACTTTCATTTGGACCATTGTGCGGCCCACTGGGAAAAAAGAACCACTGCTGTAAAGCATGACTCCTCTGTGTAACTTTACCTGCGGGTGTCGCTGTTTGGCAGTGTTCCTTAAGAAATACATGTGACTTGCTCTCTTTTTAATGTCATAATTTGTAATATTTGTGTTGTTTTATATGTAATATGGATTATTTTCTCATCCTATTTTTTTGAGGAGGCACTGCTTCGGTGGAAACGCCCCTGGTGTGAACGCTAAGACAAAACCAACCAGGGACGTGCACAGGAATTTTGAGGGGCAGTTGCTCTGACCTAAAAAAAGGGCACTTTTCACGAGATAGGCTACCTTTCGCGAACTTGCTTCCAACACTCGTTCTCATGGAGGCGCGGTGTGCACGGAGGGGAGGGGCTGTGCGCGCGCGAGTATGTGAGAGAGACGCGTGAGTGAGAGACGCAGGGAAATGAAATGCAGCTGAAAGTTTGCTCTATGAAAGACATTGACAAAGACGAAAACTAAGGACATTTAATCTATAATTTTATTTTATTTTAGTTAGTTTTGCCAAACACACATTACAGTTTTGGTTAGTTATCGTTTTTTGTAATGTTATTTCAGTTAACGACGATGTTTTTTCCCACCTAGTTTTCGTTTTTTCGTTCGTTTTCGTTAACGATTATAACCTTACTCACCTTTCCGACAACGTTAAGTCGTCTCACCCGACAACCGCGACAATCTCCTTCTAGTGCCGCTCATGCAGGCTCAGCTCAGGTGCCGGTCGCGTGCAGCGCTGCAGCCACGTTAACAGAGTTAGCCCTTCCCCTACTGACTTTCACTTTCGGACGGGTGCCCGAATATGGAAGTGAATGAGGCTTTGCGATTTTTTTTTTTTTTTTTTTTTTTTTTTTTTTTTTTTATCTAGGCCTACGTGAAATTCTGCATCCATTGTACGATTTTTTTATTTATTTTTTTCCACCTCGGAAGGGCAACGTGAGTCGAGAAGGGCATATGGGCAGTTGCCCGGGCAACCTGAGCAACCCCCCTGTGCACGTCCCTGAAACCAACTGTTGACTGTCAGTCCATCAAGTATCACTGAACAGTTTTAAAGCCAACTAAACTTACTGAAGACTTCTCAAAAATATCAGAAAAAGGACATGGAAGTGACACAGTGTAGCTATTTATGTCAAGCAATTTCCACCAGAAAATACAATGGTAAGTCTTTTGAGGTAAGAAAGTTAACTCTGTGGCCTTTGGGCAGTTATTTTCTAGCTGTGAATATATTTGAATAGGAAAATATTGAGAGTCTCCAAAAATTTTGCCAAGCTTATGTATACTAACATATGTTGAATCACAAATAAAATCTGACAACAAAGGGTTAATACACCTGTGTCTAGATGCATTACTGATTAAAGCATTTACAACAAGTAGACCAAGGAACATTCCAGGCAGTTTTGAGATGAGGTTACTGAAACATGTCAAGACAAGGATAGGAGACCCACATTCTTTCAGTTTCTCTTCATGTTATTTTGCTAACTGTGGCTTTCTTCAGGTATTATAGACCTCACTGGATGGCACTGCAAGATGGTGCCCTGCACTAGCAACTACAACTGCTGACTGTCCATTTCATGCTTTAAAGTGCCCTCTCAAAAACACCTATTATATAATGATTTTTGTTGTTGTTGTTGTAATTTGTGTACAGGAAGATCATGTAGGCTCCAAAGCTCCAGTCTGTCATGACAGCAGTGTGAGAAATACAAGCACATGCAAACCCAATTTTGTACATTTAAAAACATGTAATGTTTTAAATGCAATGAAATTTAACTTTTTTTCTTGGCATCTGATGTTCTTAATAACATGACTATGCAATACCTATTATACTTGTGGCATAAAAAAACTACAGTACACACTATTTATAGATCAGTTAGACAACCAGCTTATCAAAGTAATTTCTTTAATTATTCATAGATTTCTCATTTGAAATTTATTCTGCATTCAACTCATTCAACATCTGCATTCAACATTACACTTCTAAAAAAAATATTAGCATTAAGCGTAACAAAAAAAAAATCAATATAAAAATGAAGGATAGTAAAACCTATCAACTTTACAGTGCATAGTAAAAAAACAGTAACAGAGACATTTCAAATGTTTAGGACAAAATCAATAATAAACAGACAGTAATATATACAAAGAAAAAAAAAATTAAAAATCACTTTCCTCTAACAAATGAGTACGTCATCCCTGAGAACACTGCAAACCTTCTGTCAGATGCTAGTTTCGGCCCTGAGAGAACGGGATGCTATGCACAGATAGCACACCTAAAGGCCAATCGTTTTCTTTATGTAATGTCATTGTAAAAGCATCATTTTGGGTTGTGAACATGTGAACTGACTCATTCTTTGAGACGAGACTGGCTCAGAGTTCTGCCTCAGACTGGAATTGGCAGGTTGTCCCTGAAACAGGAAGCTCGTTGGGGAACCGGGTAGCTACACAGATCCTGATATATACGAGCCATCTGATCACTGGCCATGTCATCTGAAATCTCCAAATTCCCACTGCTATACTGGGATCGCCGGGCGGTCACTGTATCGACTAGTTGCTGACAGTTCAATGCTGTGATCTGTTTGGATAAAGAATTAGGTTACTGCTATTGTTTTATAGTGTTTTCAATTAAGGTAATTAAGAATATGATTTTTTTTTTTTTTTAAATGTGAAAAGAAGCTACAGCGAAGAAGCTAACTGTCTATAAGTAACCTAACAAATGTAATTCATATTAAGACATTTTAGTCTATAAGTTTCAGTTTAACACTTTACAATAAGGTTCAATTAGTTAATGCACTAGGCATCAAACACTAACCTAGATTAATTAAAGCTGTAAAAAGTTGCTGTTCATAGATAATTTATAAATACTATTACTACTACTATTAGTATTACTACTACTATTACTACTATTTTCTATTCATGTTTATTCATGATTAATACATATAGCTAATTTATACAACTAAAAATCTATTAGTATATGTAAAAATTATTTAGATGAATAAATGCTGTAAAATAATTATTCATTGTGAGTTCAGATCAGGATACCTACTGTAGTTCAGTTAGCACATTGAACCTCACTGTAAAGTGTTAGTTTCCACAAATATAACATTTCAACATAATAGAAAGAAAGCTTCTTTTAATATCATGAATTGGAAAATACACTAAATTAGATAATTCTTGTTTGTATATATAATATATTAATTACCTGCACAATGATTAATTTGCTCTTGACAGTGCTGAAATCATTAAACTCTTCCCCAAAGCAGAGCGTGACTGTGGGCTCTGGAGGCTGATAATGACCCTCTTGATATAACTGCAGCACTGCAAGAAAATAAAACAAATATAAGTATTTCTTATTCGTATGTGTGAACTAAATCTTATCCATTGATAATTAGTACACAATTAATAAATAAGGTCAATTGGATTTTAATAAGTTCAATAAACAAATTGATAAACTAAACTCATACATTAAAAATTGTTTTAGTTATTTACCAATACAATAAATTTATTAATGATCTTTAAGTACCTTATATACTGACTTGATTTTATTAGTGGTAAATTGCAATTGTGAACTGTATTTCAACAGTCATATACTGAAATATATGTATATATATAATGTCTAGGAGGATCTTTGTTTACCTTGCAGGAACCTGGCAGTGTCGAAGATCTTCACCACAGCATCTCGCTCTAGTTTGCCAGGGTTGGGGTTGCACTGAGGGTCCTGCCCACTCCAGAATACTCTGCTCTGACACAGGCGCTTGATAAAGATGCCCTCTCGGTTGGCACGCAGCAGTACGCCACGCTCCAAGTGACTGAAGAGCTTACGGGTGACATGACGCTGGCGCTCGTGCTCGATGAGCTCAACAGATGGGAAGCGGATGTTCTGGAGGCTGTCTGGTCCATACAAGAAGCCGTTAGCCAGAGGGGGTTGACAGGGGGAGATACGGCAGCCCTCTGGATGAGTGGTAACCATGCTGCCCACCAGCCGACCTCCATAGTAGAAACAAATCATCATCTGAGAAAACGCTGGAGGCAGGGAGAAATTTGCGGTTAACCATCCCACTGAAACCATCAAGGAATTAAAACAGGATTCCCAGGGTTTTCTACAATTTTTCTAGTCAACTCTTATTACTTGGAAGGGTTTTAAAAGTCAGTCTATACAAACAGTCTATACACATGCAAAATGTGCTGAAAAAAAAATGTGCTGAACAAATGTTCTGAGTTGATATAAATAAATACACACAACAGAATACACAACACATACCAGCATTGAATGTGCCTGCAGGATCCTGATGAACAGCAGCTGTGAATGTATATAAAACACATAAATATAAACACAAAGAGCTGAACACAACACAGCTCTCGGTACCTACCACTACAAAGAAAGAGGGTGCAAAACAGAAACACTAAGTCAGCAACTCTGATGGAAATTAGTCCATTTTACGCTTTGTAGCATGTAAATGTTTTTTTTTTTTTTTTTTTGCAATTTCTATTTATTATTTTTGAAAACAGTTCTCATGCACTCATGAAAATATCAATAAAGTACTTATGTTAAATTTACTTTTATCTTATTTCTTAAACATTATTAAAATGTAAAGAAACAAGTCATAAACAGTGGTACCATTGTGAGATCCTTGCTGCCACCATTCCTGCACTGAAAGCATGTTACTGCCTTCATCCAGGGGAGAATGACTACGCTTCAGGATGCCCATGTATTCATCATTTGAAGACTGCACACACACATTATGCAGACATGAGCCATCAGTCAAATATAACCATAATCCACAATAAATCTTTATTTCCCTCAATACCTTCATCATTCTGAGACAAAAATGAGCAGTTAACAGGTGGAGAAATGGCAATACCTCTTTAATAAGTTCATCCAGGTCTGGTGAGCAGTCCATGTCAGTGGGGTCAGTGCTGCAGCAGGACAGGGCAGGGAGTGTGCCTTTACCCACTACAAAATAAAATATACTTAAATAACTTAAATTGTAAAGACAATGGGATGTTTAGATAAATAATAAAGAGTCACTCCATAGAGTCACTGAACTTCTTCATAAGTAAGAATTTGTCTCTGTGCTATTTCTAACGTTTCTTGGAAAAGAAAAACAAAGTGAATGCACACACACACACACACACACACACACATACACTTCTGTTCCTCCTCTGGCACAATCCGGTACACTTTGTAAGGCTCAGAGATGTCAAGCTGGGATCGGTCAGTAACTTCCTCAAAATCTGGGCTCTTGTTGAGTGCACAGCGCAATCTGGTCTTCCATGTCGCTGGTTCAGCTTTATCTCCCTCCTTAAACTTCCCTTTAAATATCGCCCACGCCTGTGAAAACAACTGCTTAGTCAGACATCACCACAACATCAGAATTCAAGAAATAGTCTTGTAAGGTAACACTGAGGGGCTGAATATGGTGCACATTGTTTTAGAATCAAAAATATTCTAAAGTTTAAATAAATAAATAAATAAATAATATATATATATATATATATATATATATATATATATATATATATAATAACTATAAACAATATAATTTAGTACCCCCACTAACCAATATTTACTGTAAAAAAATAAATAAATAAAATAAAAACTAGCAGGAGATTGAAAGCAAGCGATGTCAAACTGTGACAAAATCTAAAAGGGTGGACAATCCTTCCCTCGGTTTTAACATTAGTTAAAATAAAACATCGCACATTCAGATGTTAGGCTTGTGCCAACCTTTTGTATGACATCATCTAAATACCCAGAATCTTCATTATTATTATTATTATTATTATTATTTATATATATATAAAAAAAAAAAAGAATGCTTACTTTGAAGATGGACGCATCCACCTCTTGGTTGTAGTCTTGTTTTCCTGCATGTTTCCAAGGGATTCGAAACATGGTGCGTTTCTCATCCTCCCATAGCAGTCCATTATATATGTTACTGTTTATCTGTTCTATAAGCCACTGTTTCAGTCTGCGGCCACCCGGATTCATCTTTGACACTCTTAATTCACTCTAATGCCGTTACAGCGGGCTGCTGAGGAATATAAATTTCACATTCACAACTTTCCACGCAGCTTTATTTATAATGAAAAAGACACCCGCTCAAGTGACTAAAGAACGTCGTGAGAGCTGATTGGTCTGCGCAACGCCCAGGCGTCCAATCACTACGCTTTATGGCTGGTGATATATGAATATGTAAATTTGATTCTACGAAGCGGACGCATTTACAAGAAATCTCAATCCAGTTCTGGAGGTGTGTAGAGTGACCTGAGAGGAAAGAGGGGAAAGGGTCTTTACAGGCACATCTTGATACCTAAACCCAATTTACTGAATTCTCCTAAATATCCAACAGATGGGATCTTACATACATAAACCTTAAACTATTCAGATTATGAATCATTGTACATTGTTGTCTATTTTTTGCTATATTTCTTAACTGAAAAAACAAACAAATGTTCCACATGACTCACATGGTTTTGGTTCATCATCAGAGCATCTATAGATTTAATAATGAACAGTTAAATAAAACCTGTTTGTGATGGCATATTCTGAAATGGTTGACATCTCATATCAAAGACACATCTAACCTGCTGTCAGGAAGTTTAAAGATCATGTGGAAACCATAAAAAGCGGATCTTGAAAAGGTGAGGTTGCATGCTGGTGGTGTGTTTGAGGATATGAGCACAGGTAGTGGTCGCCGTGAAGGAGTTTTCTCTTTAAGACAGTTTGAGAGGAAGCTGAGCATGACACGACTAATCAAAATAAGTCTCTCTTACTAGTTAAACAGTAGGGCTTGGCAATAATATGGCTAAATTGTATGTTAATGTTCTCCATATATAAAATAATACATTATTTTTTTAAAGTTTTTTTTTGGTGCGAGTGAAAAGTGCATTAAAATCACTGAGATATATATCATGTTGCTTAATTATATACAGCTAGCAAATCATCACATAAATACTGTTAAAGAACAGTACTGTGTGAACGAGCTGATACAACAGTGTTTTTCATAAAGAAGTTACTTTGTTGTTTTAGCTAAACCCAATTTATCACTTTATATAAGGCATCTCACACTAACGTAATAATAAGCTCTGGTTTAATACCATTGTTGCATGTTTGCAATAAAATATCTTACAGTTTTCTTTTTTTTAATGACACCTTACATTGAGCAAAAACGTTAACTCATTGTCATGCAAGTGGTCTGTATATGGAAGGTGTTTTTAATACATGTCCTTCTTTTAATCTTTATGTATACATTTTATATTTAATTTGCTTTTTTGATAAAATGCAAAAATTATGGTGACTCAGGCTAACAGATTCAAGCAACTTATTAAGGGATTTAATGAAAAAAATGAATTGTGCTCAGTGAACTCAAGATGAATCTGAACACTTCAGAGTGCTCATGACTATAATATAAATGTTGAGTGCTCTGCAATCTCTCTTCTGAAAATGAATTATACATGTGGGACTGCCTCACATGCCATTACTCTCCAGCTAGGGTTAAAGCAGGTGGTAAAGCAGAGACGAGTGGCATGGCTGTTTTCATCTGTTGCTGCCTGATGCCCTGTATTGGTTGCAGGATAGAGGGTAGATGTGAGAGCTCTGGCTCATCCACTACTGATCATATTGTCTCCCCTGTTCTGCATATAGACTCAGTAAAGCTTTGACTTGTTCCTGGTCTTCAAAGGGGATGGGTCTATAGCTGGCCAGCAACCATGCCCGGTAGTGAAAGAGAGAGAGAAAGCAATTGTGTTCAATGCAAGCAAGCATTTAAATAACCTGCTCTGTCATCAAAACCAGAACAAACTGAAGGTTGTGGTATTACTCAGAGACGACACAGCTTATTTTCAGTTGCTGTGCATGGTTTGGGGCAGAGACCAAAAAAAAAGGAAATCATAGCATTGTTCTGTATGCCATTTTAATGTCTAATGTTTTCCCAATGCCTAACTGAAAGTAGAATTGTGTTGTCAGGGGCCATTCTCTCTTGTATTGGGGAGACCTCGGTGACTCAATTGCATTTCTTCACATAAATAAAAGATCAAAAGTTGATTGACAATCTTTCATTTGCTCATTAAAAGGACGGTCACATGCAAATGCCTACTGGAAGCTATTACAGGCTTTTCTGGAAAACCGTAGACTCACAAGAAATTAGTTTGTTAGAAATCAGTTTCACTTTTGATCTCAGTGGCCTAAGCAAATGTTGAACAAATGTTCACTGACCAAACCAGAATCACCCGTCAATAAGTGTTGGTATGGAAGTGGCTGAATGGTGTGTCAGAATTTTTCCTTGGAATTCCATGAGGGTTTTCATCTGGGAATGGCATCACAATGTTTTAATAAAACCTGACCTCTGTTTTAATAACCTTATCCTCACATCATCCCCCTGTCATCAGCAGGTTATTTTCCATAGAAATCTGTATCATCCACTAGAAACACATAATTTCAGCATGCATTAATGTCTTTAACAGTCTAGTGCAGCTATGTCATGTCTTGAGGAGGGCAGTGGGAATTCCCTGGCACATAGCCCTGTTCAGGGTCTGTGTTGGAATGGAGTGGGAGGACAGACATCCGGTTAGTTTCCAGGCAGACTGTCCTTACTAGATTAGGCTTGCCACAGAACATGTTTTCACACGTTGTACACTAATACATCCTCATACTTGGTGTCATTTCTGAATCACTAATATCCAAAATAACTTAAACAACTGACTACAAAAATATATTTATGTTACAAATCTACACTATGTTTCTCATCTTAAAAATCATCTGATCTAAAGGCTTGTGCTGAAATGTTTGCTGAAATGTTTGACATTGGTTTAAACAAATAAACATTGAATGAATGAATGGGGATATAATATACAGTTTGTGCCGTGTAAAAAAATTATGTCTATGAAAAGTCCCCATGGAAACCCAACGTGTGTGTGTGTGTGTGTGTGTGTGTGTGTGTGTGTGTGAGGACAGTGGATATAAAAAGTCTACTTTTTTAATGCAAAAAATGAAAAAAAGATTAATCATAACAGAACTTTTGTACATTTAATGTAAAAATGACAACCTATGCAATTCCACTGAAAACCAAAGTGATACATTTCAGAGAAAAAAGATAAAAATAAAATAACTGCATAAGTGTGCAGTTATAACTTTTATAACTTGGCATGTGGCTGTCTTCAGAATTAACTATTCATCAAGCTCATGTGAAAAATTACACACCTGAAGTGACTCTGATAAACTCCAAATAAATCTTAGATTTTTCTGACAACTTCTTGGTTGCATACTACTACTACAAGACCCATGGAGTGTTTGGCCTTTCCAGAAATGGCCAAGCACCCACGGGATCTGCACTAATGATTATTAGGCTAATAATAATGATTATTATTAATAATAAATCCTATTTCTGGAAATGAAAGAGCACTCACAGGATCAGCACTAATGATCATTAATAATAATGTTTATTATTAATAATGATTAATAATACACTTACATGGTTTTGAAGAATGAATGGAGGCTCCTTGGCCAACTGAAGGTTGTCATGGAAATGCTTGATGTATTTTGTATTGATTTTTGCCAATAGGCTAGTAAAAGTGCTGGCAAAATGTATTTTGTATTGAAAGTACACCAACCCTTTCTATAAAAAGTGAGAGTATTTAGAATATCACAAATAGCCTAAATAGATTGACAAGATTATGACGCACATAATAATTCCTAATTAATCATTGTCTTTTTCACCCCTTCACCAAATTATAGCCAAGAAGCATACAGTTCAGACAGCTGTTTCAACTTAATAATACACATTAAAACAATATACAGAAAGATTTGTTCACAGAACTGTGAGCTTCTGTTCTTGAGTTGGTACACTATATTTCTAAAATGAGGGACGGGCCACAAATCCATGAGTGCAGTTTGCAAAACCGTGTAAATGGATTGCAAAAGCTACCACGGATCATGAATTTGTGGGTACGGATTGAAAAACTGAAGGTACGGTTTTCAAATTCGGAAATTTTGGGGTATGGTTTATTAATCCATGGGCACGATTTGTTAAACCGAGGGAACAATTTAAGAATCTGTGAGTATGGTTTATAAACTGAGGGGAGGGATTGCAAAACTGTGGCCACGGATTTGGTCTTATTTTTTTTTTCTCCTTGAGGTGACTTCCCGGGCTCCATAGTAAACAGATATGAGTCACGTGGGCAAAAAAAAAAAAAAAAAAAAAATCAGATTTGGGCCACATTTACCTGCAGTGTGAATGTAGCCATTGTTTCTATTTTCTATGTGTTTCTCTCTCTCTCTCTCTTCTCTTTTCTCCCCTTGAATTGGTTTCGTCCCATATCCTCCTCTCCCAACCCATTTACACAGACCAGATAAGCAGACCTGTTGTAAGGTTCTTATTGGTTTACATTTTGAAATTACATTGTAAAAATAGTATTGCAAATATATATATATGTACAAAATCTATTTATATGTACTATATATAGTAAATAAAGTATACAGTCAGTTTAGCAGCTAGGCATTGGACTATTTATTATAAAGGGGCAGAGACACTTTTCACTTCTCTTCTGGTTACCTATCCAAAGCAGTTTCACTATGAGAGTGACTGTATAGTCAGTCTGCATAAAGACTGACATTTAAATCTGAATCTCCCCACTGCCAAATGAAAGTGTTCTTTGATGTGTATTAAAAGTGTATCTTCACTGCTGCATGTTTACTATTAGTGGAACAGAAATTAGAAAAATAATAATGGCCAGAATATCCATGAGCCCTCTCAGTGTTACACCCACTGCATCTGCTCCCTACACTAACAGCCACCAAAGGGATCCATCTCCTGAGTTTTAGTTCCTTCTCTCACAGTTGCCATTTACCCGACACAGTTTTCAACTAAAAACGGAAAACTTTTTATGCATTTTGCCGTTCATTTACTACAACAACAGCATTTTGGGGGCCTAAACATGCAAACTTTTGAAAGCGGGTTTCAAAGTTTTTGAAAACAATACAGTTATTGTCTCCGTGTAAACTACAAAAATGTTAATTTGTTAAAACGTTGATATCATGCACATGTGTATTATGTGTTCAGTGTGTATTATGTGTTCAGTTTATAGGCGCGTAAAAAAAGTTTATAGGTACGTAGTTTTTCTTTACAATGCAACCTCGCCAACTGCTGGCCTGGCATGCATAACACAGTGTTTTTTTGGAGGTCTCCTACAACAGGTTTACATGTATCAAAGGTAAAAAAAACTCTTTCATTTTCTCATAATATAAATTGCATACAGGCTTGGGAGGGTTACTTTAAAAATGAATTCTGTTACAGTTACAAATTACTTCATAAAAAAAGTATCAGCAACGTAATCCAAGTACCACAATATGAAAGTAATGTAATCTGATTACTTTTGGATTACTTCAAGGTAAATATATATATATATATATATATATATATATATATATATATATATATTAATGGTGGGCCGTTATCGGCGTTAATGTGCTGCGTCAACGTGAGACTCTTATTGGGCGATAAAAAAAATATCGCCTTTATTCTCAAAGTTGAGTTGGTAGTCTATATTACACAAGCTATGATGACTTTCACCTTGATATTTTAGCGCAGATGTATACCTAGCTGAATTGACCCTTCGCAAAGATCCGCCCCCCTTAGTTACTACTGCTTTGTCCGACAAGCCGTGGTGCTGTCACGCCACACAAAGTGATAAATGCATCACGGAGCAAAGAGGACACTGACAACACGTCGACAGACAAGACGGAGCAGGTTACTTATGATATTAAACAAAGTCCCAGCTTTAAAACTGTGTAGTTTTTTAAGAAATTCAAACAATAAAAAACGTTTTGTGGCTTTTTAATGTGTCGTGACCATGGTCGTGACAGATTGCTGTAGCGCCTAGGCTCAAAAGGCTCGTAAGGCTTGATCATCTCTTACTACAAGTCCATTCATAGCATGAAATAAACATGAATGAACATGAGAATCCATGTTGTTTCAATCGGCATCACCTGCCTTCAAATGGAGCACCATTTAATAGACAAAACCGTAGATCACTGACAAGCTACGCAATATGGCGTTCATTATCGCAGATGAATCGCCTTTGATAATGAACGCGATATTGCATACAGTAGCTTGTCAGTGAACTACGGCTCTGTCTATTAAATGCCACTCCATTTGAAAGCAGCTGATGGCGATTTAGCGGTAATCAGGGAACCGGCTTTACTGATGAAATGCGCATGACAATTGCATGCGATATATTGCCCATATATATATATATATATATATATATATATATATATATATATATATATATATATCAAATGTTGAAAGTGAGACATTTTGAAATGTCATGACAAATATTAGCACATTTTGGATTTCATGAGAGCTACACATTCCAAAAAAGTTGGGACAGGTAGCAATAAGAGGCCGGAAAAGTTAAATGTACATATAAGGAACAGGTGGAGGACCAATTTGCAACTTATTGGGTCAATTGGCAACATGATTGGGTATAAAAAAAGCATCTCAGAGTGGCAGTGTCTCTCAGAAGTCAAGATGGGGAGAGGATCACCAATTCCCCCAATGCTGCAGCGAAAAATACTGGAGCAATATCAGAAAGGAGTTTCTCAGACAAAAATTACAAAGAGTCTGAAGTTGTCATCTACAGTGCATAATATCATCCAAAGATTCAGAGAATCTGGAGCAATCTCTGTGCGTAAGGGTCAAGGCCGGAAAACCATACTGGATGCCCATGATCTTTGGGCCCTTAGACGGCACTGCATCACATACAGGAATGCTACTGTAATGGAAATCACAACATGGGCCAGGAATACTTCCAGAAAACATTGTCGGTGAACACAATCCACCGTTGCCGGCTAAAACTCTATAGGTCAAAAAAGAAGCCATATGTAAACATGATCCAGAAGCGCAGGCATTTTCTCTGGGCCAAGGCTCATTTAAAATGGACTGTGGCAAAGTGGAAAACTGTTCTGTGGTCAGACGAATCAAAATTTGAAGTTCTTTTTGGAAAACTGGGACGCCATGTCATCCGGACTAAAGAGGACAAGGACAAACCAAGTTGTTATCAGCGCTCAGTTCAGAAGCCTGCATCTCTGATGGTATGGGGTTGTATGAGTGCATGTGGCATGGGCAGCTTACACATCTGGAAAGGCACCATCAATGCTGAAAGGTATATCCAAGTTCTAGAACAACATATGCTCTAGTGATGCGCGTGTCGTCTCATAACCCACAGACCCCGCGGGTCGGGTTGGGGCGGGTCATTAAAAAAAAATGTTGTATGTTGCGAGCAATTCCCTATAGCGTATATTAAATATTTTGGAATATTTATTTTCATATTTTATTAGTTTTTTTTTTTATATGGTTACAATACGAAGGCCGTAACGTAACTTGTGTGATGTCTCCAAACCTTTGGCGTCACAAAAGCGGCGTGCCAAGCAGCTCCCGCCGCCAGCCACGACAACAAAAACGGAAAAATAAAACAAAATAAAACGCTACATTGAGGGCCAGTTCTTCTGGGACGAAGAGGACATTCTAACCTTCCTGCAGTCGCAGTCAATCGCCTTTCCTGTGCTTGCCAATGTGTCAAAAATGATTATCTGTATCCCGGCCACAAGCGCATCAAGCAAGCGCAGATTCATCTCTGCTGGCCAGGTGCTGGAGTCTAGGCGAAAAAAAAACCCGGTACAGTGGATGCCATTCTTTTTTTGCACAGTGAACATAAAAACGGTAAATGAACATTTCCGTGTGTTAAATAAAACAAAAGTTCAGTGGTTATGTAGCGTAGGCTGTAACGGTTGTCCTATACAAATCTGAAAGGGATATATAAAACGCTTAATGTGAAACAGCTTAACGTGGCTTAATTTACTAAGGCAGTATTATTAACAAACCAAACTTAGTAAATACCATAAAAATAAAGCATACTATATAGAATAATTGTTTGTGCAGAATTTGATCTTTGATCTCTGACTTAGGCTACATTAAACGACGTTAAGCTTTTTCTTTATAGCGGTTTAATATAGGAGGAAAACACAACGTGAAATTAAACAAATTGTGTTCATATTCTGGGCTCAACTGCTTTTCTGTAGTAGCCTATACTTTATTAGTATGATGTTTAGCAGTATGAAGTTTGGTCTGTTTATATTCACTTAGCACATTAAACCACGTTAAGCATTTTAGAATGTCCCAAATGAAATAAAAAAATTGTTTAACCTATACAAACGCTGCTTTGTAAATGTTGAAAATGTTTATCATTATCTTGTTATTACTTATTTATGGTTCATATACATAATCGTACGTTGTTGCCAGTTTAAAGGGAGATGTTTCCAAGCACTTTCAGGTTGAAATAAAGGCTGTTTTAATCTATATTACAATGCCTAGTAGCCTATGTCTATTAAATGTTTGCGGGTGCGGGGCGGGGCGGGGCGGGGCAGGTTGTAAAAATAGATACAGTGGTGCAGGGTGGGCTGGGGCGGACCAAATAATTTCATAAAAGCGGGACCCGCGGGTTGGAAAAAAAGCCGACCCGCGCATCACTAATATGCTCCCATCCAGACATAATCTCTTTCAGGGAAGACCTTGCATTTTCCAACATGACAATGCCAGGCCTCATACTGCATCAATTACAATATCATGGCTGCGTAGAAGAAGGATCTGGGTACTGAAATGGCCAGCCTGCAGTCCAGATCTTTCACCCATAGAAAACATTTCGCACATCATAAAGAGGAAGGTGCGAAAAAGAAGACCTAAGATGAGTTGAGCAACTAGAAGCCTGTATTAGACAATCTGATTACAAGCCCATAGATTTTTTTTATTAATTTTTGTAACTGCCTATTTTGGGGCATAATTTAATATGCACCGATTCAGGCTGCTTCCCCTTTAAATCCTCCCGCTCTCCGCCCCCAAGCTTGCGACTCTAATACATTGCATAAATAAAGTTCACACAGCTAATATAACCCTCAAAATGGATCTTCACAAAATGTTTGTCATGCAAGCTGCATGCATGCATCAGATCATGTAAGTACAGTATGTATTTGGATGTTTACATTTGATTCTGAATGAGTTTGAGGCTATGCTCCGTGGCTAAAGCTAACATTACACACTGTTGGAGAGATTTATAAAGAATGAAGTTGTGTATATGAATTATACAGACTGCAAAATAAAAATAGCGATGGCTCTTGTCTCCGTGAATACAGTAATAAACGATGATAACTTTAACCACATTTAACAGTACATTAGCAACATGCTAACGAAACATTTAGAAAGACAATTTACAAATATCACTAAAAATATCATGGTATCATGAATCATGTCAGTTATTATTGCTCCATCTGCCATTTTTCGCTATTGTCCTTGCTTGCTTACCTAGTCTGATGATAGACTGACTAGATTTAACATTAAAGTTTGTAAAACAAATCTTGCTCCATCCTTTATCATTACTCAAAGTAGTAAGAACGACAGACAATCTGTATTAATGGACACAGTTTTAGGTAATAGTGGCCAACAGAAGTATTAGCAGAAGTATTTCAGGAAGCCAGAGACATACACAATATAGCTAAAACACAAAACTGTGTATTTAGAACACTGTATAAAATACATCAGAAATAAACCACACTTACAGTTAGTGATTCTGAGGAGCAAGTTGGTCCAAATAAAGCAGGTACTGTCCCATCTTTAATCACTGATTCTTCAAACCTCGCACTGGAAAGTGAAAATAAACCAAATTTCCTTTCACAGTACAGAGCACAGTGTCTTGTTGACATGTTATCCATTTGAACAAGCTACAGCGTTTGGGGGTTCAAGTTTTCGCGGGATGTACATGCAGAACATAGGCAGGCATTATGCAAATGTGTTAACTTGTGACGTGTGAACTTTGCGAAATGGGATTCGAACTAAAAAAGACTTAAGCGATTCAGAGTCGACTCTTTCTTTTGAGAGACAATGGGCCCTATTTTAATGATCTAAGTGCGTGGTCTAAAGCGCATAGCACAAGTGCACTTAGGGCATGTCCGAATCCACTTTTGCTAGTTGAATGACGGGAAAAATGCTCAGCGTGCCCAGTGCATGGTCTAAAATGGTTGTCCCTGTTCTCTTAGTCTTAATGAGTAATAGTTGTGTTTTGTGCATAACGTGCAATAAACCAATCAGAGTCTCATCTCTCATTCCCTTTAAAAGCCAGTTGCGGCATGGCGAATTCACTGTTTACATGATGGAATTTGGAAGTGAAAAAACTTAACGCTTCTCTATCGAGGTGACGGATCTGCACGTGCGAGAGGTTAAAGGGTTAGTTCACCCAAAAATGAAAATTCTGTCATTTATTACTTACCATCATGCCGTTCCATCACCCGTAAGACCTTCGTTCATCTTCGGAACACAAATTAAGATATTTTAGTTGAAATCCGATGGCTCCGTGAGGCCTTCATGGGGAGCAATGACATTTCCTCTCTCAAGATCCATTAATGTACTAAAAACATATTTAAATCGGTTCATGTGAATACTACAATTTCAAAACAATGCTTCAGGACGCATCGGAGCACAATGAATCAGTGTATCGAATCTGCTGTTCGGAGCGCCAAAGTCACGTGATTTCAGCCATTGGCAGTTTGACGCGCGATCTGAATCATGATTC